>NC_064619.1:107455504-108080504 GCF_023898315.1 Schistocerca nitens
GTCTGTTAGCTTTGCTATTGAAATTACGTGGCTGATCGTAATTGCTGTACGTTTGTTCACCTTGGTTATTATATGAAAAATTTTTGTTTATAAAGGAGTAATCCGATTGCTGTACTTCCAGAAGCTGTAACAGATCTCTGAATGCCGAAATATTTTCCTTCTGTTGACCCATTAAAAGTGACACACTTAATGACCGTGGTAATTTAGAAATGCATAATTGTATAAGTGCAGATACACTGTATGGTTCACTTAAGTACTGGTTTTGTTGGACCATGTGCTCAAAAAATTGCGTGACAGCGGAAAAATTAGAGTTCTCATAATTTGGTAAACTAATTAATTGATCCTTAATTCCCTGCTGTGTCGTCTTCGGCCAATACGCTGACAGAAAGGCATTCCGAAATTCTTCTACCGAATAACATTGTCTCGCGATCGGTCTCATACAAGTTGCCGGTTCGCCTTCCAAAAAACTGCAAATAAATTCAAGTTTGTGCGTGACAGGCCAAGTCGGTGGAAAAGCAAAACTAAACTGTTGTATCCAATCCAGTGGGTGAATCTGTGTTCTGTCATTTTTAAACACTTTAAATTTTCTCACTGATAGAAAATGTTTGTAATCGAAATTATCGTCTCTGTATGACGGAACAGTTTCAGTATTGTAAGAGAATCTATTTGTCTGTGTCTGTTCGGAATCTAAGTCCCGTACTCTCTGTAGATTACCCAAATTATACGCGCCGCGTGAGTCTGACCAATGTTCACAAAGTGGTGTCTGCTGTGATGTGTTAAATCCTGAAACATTTTTTATCTCTGTTACCTCTTGCTGTAAACTTGACAATTTTCTACGTAAGGTGTTATTAGATGAATTGATCTCATTGATTGTCTGTTGTAGATTTTGAAATTCAGGTGTTTGATTAAATGAAACCGGTGAGGTATCGTCTGATTTGCTGTCATTATTACTTTCAATAACATCAATACGACTGGCCAATTCATCACATTTTTCAGTCAGTATTTTTACCTGATCATCGTTTTTAGTGTCAGAAGTATTAATCTGTTTTTGTAATTTACGTGTAGTCTCGTTCAATTTTTTAAAGTCAGCTTCGATGTCATCGGAATCCTGTGTTAGTTCTAATTGTTCGAATCTGTCTGTCACTGTCTGAATATCTGCTGTGTGTGAATCTGTTTTTGATTTAAGATCAGAAATTTCATCACATAACTCTGTGTTCAACTGTTTGATGGTATTAATTTCGTCGGACACTGTAGCAATATTGTTGTCTACATATGTTTTTGCTTTCGCGAACAATTTACGTTTGTCTTCTTGTCTCTGTGCTGTGATTGTTTCCATTACTTGTCGTTTTACTTTATTCTGATCCTGTATAAATTTACGGAAACGCATATCACTGTTTTGTAGGTGATGATTAAACCGCTCGTCAATTTGAGTGTTCTGTTGGTCGAATTTCGCGTCTATCTTTGCATCCATTGTGCGCGAAAGTTCTGCTGTCATTAGTTTAAACTCGTCGCGTAATTGTGTAGCTTTTTCAGAGCATTGTTTACCGACTGTACTAATTTCCTCTCTAAATGTTTCTGTTGTGGCTGTTTGCATATCCCTTAATTCCTGAGCAACAGACCTAATTTCTTCGCTACTTTTTCTACCACAAGCCTCAATTTCCACACGTAATTGTTCCTTAGTATCATGACATTGCGCGGCAACGGCTCTAATCTGTTCACTAAGCTGTCTGGAATTGTTGTCTAATTTTTCATTTAGCTGTTGTTTGAGATTTTCGTTATTTTCATTAAGCTGTTGTTTGAGATCTTTAAGTTGTTTGGAATTATTGTCAAATTTTTCATTAAGCTCTTGTTTGAGATCCTCTTTCAGTTGTTTGGAATTTTCATTCTGTTGTTTAGAATTTTCATTAAGTTGTTGTTTGAGATTCTCACTTTGTAGTTTAAGATTGTTCTCGTTAAGTTGTATCATTAATGCTCTGATTCGATCCATGTCAAAATTCGCTACCGTATTCTTTGTGCTGTTTAATGGCGTACCTGCAATTGTCACGTTTTCTGTAACCATTTGGTTATTTTGTGATTCTTGAAAATGTGTGCTAATCAGATGTGCATTGTTAGTCACTGCACCGGAATTAAATAAATCTGTCGTACTCTGATTACACTGTTCATTTTTATTAGACAAATTTGTCTGTCCATTACTTAAAATTAGCAAACCGGTTGCGTTAAGCTGGGCAGCGCTCATTGCAACAGAACGCCCCGCGTCATCAATTGTCGTCAAATTAACAGAGGACACATTTGAATTCGTCTGTTCATCACTAAGATCAAAATCATTCTTAGTGGTCGGTACGTACTGATTGTCACTAAATGGAGGATTGTCATCATTACATTGCGTGTCACAATTACTATCGGTCAAGTTGTTTAATTCGGTTATTTCACTCATTATACTTCGCGATGCACTATTCACAGTCTTTCGCGGCATTTTTACAATAGTCACAATTATTCACAAATGACATAAGCACAATGCAAAAAACAACAAACACAGATACAACAGAGCGCAACGAATTGCCGATGATCTGTGGAAGAAAATCACAAAATTAGTAAAAGCGTTGCGCCAAATGCTAATTATATTAAGTAAATAAGAGCAGATATCTGACTCTTTCTTAGAAGATTCACAAAGAAATACGATCCTGGACCGGATGTCGCCAAGTGCAACCTCCCCACAATGTTGATCGATAACAATTAAATGTAAATGGAGCCAAGTGTAACCTCCCCGTGAAAATATGAAAATGAAAAGAATTGAATAGAATTGCAAATTATGCCAAATGTTAGCTTCCCACAGTAATAAAACACAATGATAATAAAAATGTGCAAAAATGTTAAGTCCGCAAAAAATTAACGTTATGGTGAACCTGATAAATTTTATAAGGGCAGCTGCGCTGACATTAGGCCCTGTGCAATAATTAATGTGATAAATTGATTCTGGGAGGAAAAGCATAGGAAAAATTGTTTCAATTGGAATGATTCTTTTCTTAAAAACGATTGCTTTGAAAACAAAATTATTATTGGGGCAATTCTTGAACAACTTAATTACAATTGACATGTGTTACGTTATCAGATGTGCGCAATGCTGCTTCATTACCTTATTTAACAATATACCTCGTCCCGAATCGTGACCAGAGACCCATGTCGACGCCCGCCGACTCCTCACACACAACTCCCGACTGAGTACAACTCGCAAAACCCTACTCGCAACTGAACCTGCCGACTCGCTACACGCAACTGAATTCTCGCGCGGTCAAGCGCAGACTAGCAACGATAAATAACTCTCTGGTCAGAGATTCTGTCATGCCTCGCCATCGCTGGTACAGAATACATACGCGTTTCAGTCTCCAAGATTTAAACAGACAATACATTTATACATCTGATGGTATAGTCACTGTATGTTATTCAGCAATCGTCAGTGTATATCGCTCATCACTGTAAATAATTTTTCGAAAAATAGCGTCTACATCGGTTAAAAAATTTCATTATTACGCCGTTTCGGCTACTGCCATCATGGTATATCTGTAGTTAACATCATAGAATCGTAAAGAGTGGCACGTGTTTCCCATATAAACTACGAAAGCTTAAAAATGAAAAGTCACCAAATATCTATAAAAGTTCACTATTTTAGAACTAGCAAAGAAACGTTATGTATTTTAACCTATACTTAATGGGGGAATGGTTCAAATGGCTCTGAGCACTACGCGACTTAACTTCTGAGGTCATCAGTCGCCTAGAACGTAGAACAAATTAAACCTAACTAACCTAAGGACATCACAGACGTCCATGCCCGAGGCAGGATTCGAAACTGCGACCGAAGCGGTCGCTCAGCTCCAGACTGTAGCGCCTAGAACCGCACGACGGCCACTCCGCCCGGGGCCTACTCGGGAAGTTAACTATGAACTTTCCTGCCTCATTTGTACAAAGATGTAAGTTCCAGCCTTCAGGTGGTTCTAGTTTGGTGGACGTTTTACTCTCATTTTGTTAATATTCTTCTTTCTTCTTTTCTTTGCCTTCATATGCATAAAAACATTAACAGTCTTTTAAAGGCAACCTTGGAATTTATGTAATAAAGAAATATTAGTACGCAGCTATCATCTTGCCGGCCAGATTGGCCGAGCGGTTCTAGGCGCTTCAGTCTGCAGCCGCGTGACCGCTACGGTCGCAGGTTCGAATCCTGCCTCGGGCATGGATTTGTGTGATGTGCTTAGCTTAGTTAGGTATAAGTAGTTCTAAGTTCCAGGGGAATGATGACCTCAGATGTTAAGTGTCATAGTGCTCAGAGCCAACTATCATCTTATTTTATTATTTGACGTTGACTGCAAGTAATTTAAAAGAAAGAAGAAAGAACAAAATTAATAAAATACGTGGGCAACATCACCACACTAGCAACACTTGTCGGTTAGGAATTCGGTCTTTGTACAAATTTGTCAGTCAGGTTGTTAACAGACGCTCCGAGTAGGCATAAGCTTTTAAGTTTGACAATATACCTTGTTTTACAAGTTATAAGATTTTGTCGAGTAAGCTTTTGTAAGCATTGCTTACTATAACCCTTCAATTTCTATTACAGATATCTGACTTGGGCAATAGCCAAGATGGCGTAATAAGGAAAATTTATCAAGCGATCTAGACGGGTATGTTCACCAAAACTAGAGGATCTTGCCCAACACGTCCCAACATGAAGTGGTCGACATCCGCAACAGCATTTATTATCGTGCCTAGAACATTTCTCAATTAAGTTAGCATTTGGTCACATCCGCGAAGAAAGATGGAAAGGAGTTAATTTGAAAACTGTGTTGAAGCTGCGTGTCAGGTAGCTCTAACACTCGTGATCTCCATTCTTCTACGAAATAATGTTTTGGCGTAAGATATCGGTGGCCGTGGTAAACGGATGTGTAAGTCATCGTCCGGTGACGCCCTGATTAAAGCATGCGGTCCTCGTCCTCACTCAATGCTACATCCTACGTCTGTGAATCATTAGTTTGAGTCACGCAGCACGAGCAGTTACGCTTTCGGCACGTTTCTAGAGAATGGAGGAGGCATCCTCTGACGAGGTGCTTGCTGATTTGTTGGTTCTACCCAGCTGCAATCTCATGAACTTTCTCTACTGCTAGTATAGTGAGGAAAGACTGAATTTTGATAATGTTTTTTATATGTCGGGAAATTTTCTAACGAATGCACATGGGGTCGTATTCCTCATTGTGTGTGCACTTCTAGGTTTCTTTGAACCGAGGAACCCTGGAAAATATCACTTCACTTAGCTTCAGCAGTTCTCATTATTTTGTTTTCGTACACCAATGTATTCCCACGTTGTATTGGGAGCGATTGGTGAACCATTTTATACGGTCATCAGAGGAACCAAGACAGTTTTTCACTGTAGATCCGATATGCTTCCGGAAGAATAAAAACTGTGTGGCTTACTAGAAATACCTGAATGGTTTTGCGAAGTAGTGTCGGACCAGTTCCTTCTCATTTGTTGTGCTTCGACCCGCCCTTGTTTCTTTCTCTGCCAGGTGAACAACTTTCACAGGCTTTCATGTTCTTCTCAAAGAAAGATACGCTACTTCACATAACATCACATGAATGACATTCCATACGCTGTACGGCCTCTGGTATATGCTTTTGAAATGAGTCCCCCTATAATAAACAGACGATCGGTGCTTTGTTAAAATTGTTAGTCGACATCCATGATTTTTCAGTGAACAATAGCAATTTAATTTATGAAACCGGTGAGAGGGATTTAAAACCAAGTCGACGGTACGCTAGGAAAGCGTACAACGTACAACAAAAATCAGTCGTCTCGAATTTCAAGGTTTTCGCTGGAATCTGCTAATCTATGCCTCAACCCACGTATACATTCTACACTAGCAGCTAGTCTTAGCACTAGATACTTCTGAACTCCGTATGGCATTCAAAGCTGGCAGGCTTTGCATGGAAGAGTTTTCCACAGAATTTGTCCAAAAGATACTTAATTTTTAGCAGTCCATCGTATCGAATTTTACATGTCTACTCAGGTTATGCTTTCCTTCTGGAAGCACATTTGAAATGTGTACTTCCTTTATAAAGTTCATTTTAGTTCAGGAGCTTCACTTACAGTTCTTTCCTCTAGTTGTGTGTACAGGCCTTTGTTAACATAAACTAATATATTTCTGATTCACCTGAACTGCGACGTGGTATCCTCAGTATCACTGTTGCCTTTTCAGCAATATATGTTTATATCAGAAGTTATTAATCTGTTCATCACAATTTGTCATATTAGATTCAACCCTATTTGATTTATTATATGTTGTCAGAAACCCCCCAATGAACCATGGACCTCACCGTTGGTGGGGAGGCTTACGTGCCTCAGCGATACAGATAGTCGTACCGTAGGTGCAACCACAACGGAGGGGTGTCTGTTGAGAGAGCAGACACACATGTGGTTCCAGAAGAGGGGCAGCAGCCTTTTCAGTAGTTGCAGGGGCAACCGTCTGTATAATTGACTGATCTGGTCTTGTGACACTAACCAAAACGGCCTTGCTGTGCTGGTACTGCGAACGGCTGAAAGGAAAGGGAAACCACAGCCGTAATTTTTCCCGATGGCATTCAGCTTTACTGAATGGTTAAATGATGATGGCGTCCTCTTGGGTAAAATATTCCGGAGGTAAAATAGTCCCCCATTCCGATCTCCGGACGGGGACTACTCAGGATGACATTGTTATGAGGAAAAAGAAAATTGGCTTTCTACACGTCTGAAAGTGGAATGTCAGATCCCTTATCGGTCAGGTAGGTAAGAAAATTTAAAAAGGGAAATGAATAGCTTAAAGTTGGATATAGTGGGATTTAGTGAAGTTCGGTGGCAAGAGGAACAAGACTTCTGGACAGGTGAATACAGGGATATAGATACAAAATCAAATAGGGGTAATGCAGGAGTAGGTTTAAAAATGAATAAAAAAGTAGGAATGCGGGTAAGCTACTACAAACAGCATAGTGAACGCATTATTGTGGCCAAGATAGATACGAAGCACACGCTACCACAGTAGTACAAGTTTATATGCCGACTATCTCCGCAGATGACGAAGAGATTCATGAAATGTATGATGAGATAAAAGAAATTATTCAGATAGTAATGTGAGACGAAAATTTAATAGTCATAGGTCACCAGAATTCGATAATAGGAAAAGGAAGAGATGGAAACGTAGTAGATGAATATGGAATGGGGGCAAGGAATGAAAGAGGAAGCCGCCTGGTAGAATTTTGCTCAGAGCATAACTTAATCAAAGCTAACACTTGCTTCAAGTATCATAAAAGAAGGTTGTATACATGTAAGAAGCCTGGAGGTACTGACAGGTTTCAGATAGATTATATAATGGTAAGACAAAGATTTAGGAACCAGGTTTTAAATTGTAATACATTTCCAGGTGCAGATGTGGGTTCTGACCACAATCTATTGGTAATTAACTGTAGATTAAAACTAAAGAAACTGCAAAAATTTGGGAATTTAAGGAGATGGGAGCTGGATAAACTGACAGAACGAGAGGTTTAGAGAGTTTCAGGGAGAACATTGGGGATCGATTGACAAGAATGGGGGAAAGAAATACAGTAGAAGAACAATGCGTAGCATTGAGAGATGAAATAGTGAAGGCAGCAGAGGATCAAGTAGGTAAAAAGACCGGGGCCAATAGAAGTCCTTGGGTAACAGAAGAGATATAGCATTTAATTGATGAAAGCAGAAAATACAAAAACGCAGTGAATGGTACAGGCAAAAAGGAATACAAACGTCTCAAAAATGAGATCGACAGTAAGTGCAAAATGGCTAAGCAGAGATGGTTAGAGGACAAATGTGAGGGCGTAGAGGGTTATATCAATAGGGGTAAGATAGATTATGCCTACAGGAAAATTTGAGAGACCTTTGGAGAAAAGAGATCCATTTACATGAATAGCAAGAGCTCAGAGGGAAACCCAGTTCTAAGCAAAGAAGGGAAAGCAGAAAGGTGGAAGGAGTATATAGAGGGTCTATACAAGGGCGACGTTCTTGAGGACAATATTATGGAAATGGAAGAGGATGTAGATGAAGATGAAATGGGAGATAAGATATTGCGCGAAGAGACTGACAGAGCACTGAAAGATATAAGTTGAAACAAGGCCCCGGGAGTAGACAACATTCCATTAGAACTACTGACAGCCTTGGGAGAGGCAGCCCTGTTGAAACTCTACCATCAGGTGAACAAAATGTATGAGACAGGCGAAATACCCGCAGACTTTAAGAAGAATATAATAATTCCAATCACAAAGAAAGCAGGTGCTGACAGATGTGAAAATTACCGAACTATGAGTTTAATAAGCCACGGCTGCAAAATACTAACACGAATTCTTTTCAGAGGAGTGGAAAAAGCGGTAGAAGCCGACCTCGGGGAAGATCAGTTTGGATTCCATAGAGATGTTGGAACACGTGAGGCAATACTGATCCTACGACTTATCTTAGAAAGTAGATTAAGGAAAGGCAAACCTACGTATCTAGCATTTTTATATTTAGAGAAAGCTTTTGTGAATGTTGACTGGAATACTCTCATTCAAATTCTGATGGTGGCAGGGGTAAAATACAGCGAGCTAAAGGCTATTTACAATTTGTACAGAAACCAGATGGCAGTTATAAGAGTGGAGGGACATGAAAGGGAAAGAGTGGTTGGGAAGGGAGTGAGACAGGGTTGCAGCCTCTCCCCGATGTTATTTAATTTATATATTGAGTAACCAGTAAAGGAAACAAAAGAACAATTCGGAGTATGTATTAAAATCCATTGACATGAAATAAAAACTTTGAGGTTCGCCGATGTCATTGTAATTCTGTCAGAGATCGCACAGGGCCTGGAAGAGCAACTGAACGGAGTGGACAGTGTCTTGAAAGGAGGATATAAGACGATCACCAACAAAAGCAAAACAAGGATAATGGAATGTAGTCGAATTAAATCGGGTGATGCTGAGGGTATTAGATTAGGAAATGAGACGCTTCAAGTAGTAAATGTGTTTTGCTATTTGGGGAGCAATATTTCTGATGATGGTCGAAGTAGAGGGTATATAAAATGTAGACTGGCAATGGCAAGGAAAGCATTGCTGAAGAATAGAAATTTGTTAACATCGAGTATAATGCCAGGAAGTGATTTCTGAAAGTATTAGTATGGAGTGTAGCCATGTATGGAATTGAAACATGGACGATAAATAGATTTGAAAAAAAGAGAACAGAAGCTTACGAAATGTGGGGCTACAGAAGGATGCTGAAGATTAGATGAGTAGATGAAATAACTAATGAGGAGGTATTGAATAGAATTGGGGAGAAAAGATATTTGTGGGACAACCTGACTAGAAGGTCGGATCGGTTAGTAGGACATGTTCTGAGAGATCATGTGATCTCCAATTTAGTATTGGAGGGCAGTGCGGAGGGTAAAAATCGTAGAGGGAGACGAAGATATGAATACACGAAACAGATTCAGAAGGATGTAGGTTGCAGTAGGTACTGGGAGATGAAGTTACTTGCACGGGATAGAGTAGCATGGAGAGCTGCATCAAACCAGTCTCTGGACTGAAGACCACAACAACATGTTGTCAGTGAAGTAGCTTCGGTAATTTAATGTTCCTCATATTTTTTTACACAATGAAATTTGCAAAACATTTGAATCATCTAGGATACTACTCTGGGAGAAACGGTTCGCTTCTGTTATTCAGTAGAGCTTAATAATCAGTTCATTTCGTTGTCGTATGGAACGTACAGAATTACAAATCTTCAGTGTCTTTGTTGAATGAGAAACACCAGTGTTATCGCTTGACGGAGGGCACGTTCATTATGACGTTGACGGAGAGACCAGTTTTCCCTCTGGGCTGCGCATGGGACACTAATAACGTCCCGTTCTAACAAACGCAGAAATTGCTCGAGAGTGGGGCAGAAGAGGCCCTCGACAGGCTGCGACTTTATTGCAATATCTGAACGCAGACGTGAGAGCCGCTCCGTCAGACGGTAACGTCATTTCCTCCGCTCTAAGAGGAGAAGCTACATAGACATTGAGCACTAAAGTCCACGAGCAGCCAGAGAAGCAATTCCTTTCAAATATCCGAGTTCCTCCGGAACGGAAATTGACAGATCGCAGAATGAGGTATATCCCAACGGTCCCTGCTTTCATATGTCGGACGTGAAACTTATAGCCAAGGTAAGGGAGTTCACTTCTCTTTTGCTTCTCACTGCGTCAAGCGAATGTGAAACAAAAGATGATACGGATACAGCACTGAAATTTGCTACAAACAAAGAAATGTTAGTAGAGTCTAATTTACTTATTACAAGCTACCTTCACATCAAATGCTTCATTCAAGTTGACTGTATGGGCTGCACAAAATATTTGTTTTTGTTTTTTTAATTTCTTTTAATGGAATTTTTAAGTTGTACAAAACTTGCAACGGCTTCAAAACTTTACATTCTAATATAGGCCATAGAATGATGATTTTTCCGAATGTACTTCTGACTAGAGAGCGATTCAAGCGGCTAGAGTCCGTCGTCTTTTTTAATGCTGCCTTTTGAGCTCTTGTGGTCAAAACAAATTTTCATCTCCTAACATATATTCTTTTGGAAGTCAGACACAAATTTTCGTAGATTTAGCTTTAAAAATGTTTTGATAAAACGAACCATTTTCATAAATATTTTCAATCCTTATTTCACCATTTTAGAGGGCATTGATTTCCCAAGTACACTGGCACTTACGTTTTTAAATTCTAAGCTAGTTGCGAAATGCAAGTTTTCAGCTATTTAGTTTCAAAAATTATTTCGTAATGATATATTTTCATACGAAGTTTCATGCCCTATTTTACCTCTTTAGGATTTGAATTTTCAAAACGACGCTAACCAATAAACCAGATACATATGCTACTAGAATAACTTAAAAATGCTTTCATAATTAAATGATTCCATGGAATTAGCTCCATTAGTGGCTGATTCAGATAGAAATTTTCATAAAGTTAACTGCGATAGTGCTTTCATAATGAATTACTTTCACACAAACTTTCCTGCATTTAATCCCCTTATAGGCTGAATTGTCAAAAACCCTGAAGCACGTATTTTTATATTTCCAACCGAAAAATCATACACGAATTTCCATAGACGAAGCTTCAATAGTCTTTAGTATTTCTTTAATAATGGTTTGTTAAAAAATTCATACACGAATTATTTCGCCCCCACATGAATTAAATCTTCAAATGCGCTGAAACACCTCTTTCTTTATTTCTGACAGCGAAACCGAAAACTAATTTTCGGATTTCTGCTTCAATATTACACGACATATTTTTCAAAACTTTTCACCATCTATTCTACCTCTTGTAGGTGGAATTTAAAAAAATTCCATTTTAAACGATTCCTACTGTTTCAGGTAGTCGTCGCCACATAATTTCAAGTTTCTAATTTTAGCAGTTTGAGCTGGGCGATATCGAGTCATTTCGTTGTATATATGTATATAGAGGTAACTAAATTATATGTATATGTAACTAAATTATTTATATTTTCATATATACATATCAAGCAAGCAATTCATTTTAATTTTTGTTAATTTTACAATAGGTATATACCCTATTGATGAGGTCTATTGATCACTGTTCTCTTTTGGAAGTAAGCCTGTTTGCTTTTCTACTTGATAAGAAGTAATGATATGGAATATTCAGTGACCAATTATGTAATCTTATTTGTGTTGGTTATTTAAATTTGTTATTGTGCTTTGCTTCATTTACATACATTTAGTTATTGTAAATTATCACGGTAGTTTATGTGTTAAATTAAATACTTCATTTTAGATTTTCTTAACTATAATTTTGGTCTTTTGAATATTGGAGAACACCGGCAGATTCTTAATCAGCTTGTCATTACTAATGAGTACTTGTTTGCCCAATGTATTGAAAGAGGTTCTCTCCTACAAATGATTCTTTGTTATTTTCAGATTCTAAACGGACAATACTAGTTTGAGCCTCATGAAATGAAAGAGAGCTATCGAAAGGAAAGCCGTTACGATCATTTAAAGAAAGTGGTTACTACCGTTCCACACAGCTTCCGGAGAGCAAAAAGACTAAAACTGAAGGGCACAAAAGTTTGTCTGTAGATATTTATTATCAGTGCTGTTGAAATACATCGTGAACACACATTGACGTAAATTGCGTACAAGCAAGTGATTCGCCTTTAATGAGCACTCTCTATCACATGTATAAAGTTCTTCAAGTGTATATATCTGTACAAATACGGTTAAGGTTTTTAGATGCCTAACAGTAAGGGTAAGGCTCTCTATTTCTCTGTATTTCATATTTTCCATTTCGGAATTTCGTAGGTGATTACTGAGCGAAAGTGATGATTTGTATATGTAAATATGCAGTGAACAAAGCACAAAAATTTTTTATGGTGACTAAAACAGTTACCGATTTTAAAGATGTTTTTGTAATAATATTTTTCGAACCACTTAACTGCCCGACATCTGTAGTTTCTTTGTATATATATATATGTAAATTCATGTCCCACGCACTGGACTCTGGGTGTTTGTGGTATCATCAGCAATTAATCTAAGGATTTTATGCGATTTTCATCAAAAGAGACTCTTTTACGACTTTCACTGATGGAAAGAGAGCGATACAGGAGGAAGATTTTTGTACACAATGTTTAAAGAAAACTAACTAGAATATGTACTCTCTGTCAGGAGAACTGCCCTAAGATAGCACTGTCTAGAGGGTTTTTGATCTCCCATGAAGAGAATACAGTGCCGATAGTACCGTAGCTATTAGAAGGGCATCCAAACCGGATGGGCATCTTCTAAGGAGTCAGAAGAAGTGTGTCCCACAGTGCTCTTTCTTCCTTTATCCTGTCGTGATTCTCTGTTTTGTTTCAGAGCTATGGACTTCGTCAGTGCAGGTATATAAGTCGTCAGAGGAAGGAAACATCCGAAACCAGTATCGGATTTTTTTTTTTATTTCGTTTTATTCGAGTGCGATGTAGCCGCAAAAGAGCGACAAAAGCCTGCTGCGTGTTTTCCCTCCTGTAGAACCAGTGAGCAACGTCGAGAGGGTGGAAAGGTTACTGGATAAGATCGTGGCCACCTAAAACGCAGTAGCATCCATGGATAACACGCTCCATCCATCTGCAAACGTAAGGCACTAACCAGTTTACTGGTCTGTCTCTGCACCAAGGTATGTAAGTGCGGTAGCCATGAGTCGCTACCCGCTACCGACAGTGGGTGAGGGGATCGTACGTCAGTCCACCACCTGCTGGGCAGTCCCCCGACAATTTGGTCCTGGCTCACCCTGGTGCCGATCGTTCCATTTGGGTGTACGGAACACTAGCTTTCTTCGAAGTTATCGGTATATGACAGCTCAAAAAATAAGTTTCAACGTCTCTCACTAAGTTTTTAGACATGAAATATCCACACTACTGTTGCAACGCTTCCCGGAAATCCTCAAGATATACGAAAAGGGCTCTAGTCGAAATGAAATTAACGAGGGTTAATAATGCTGTAACAGCGTTGCAGGAAACCAGGCTACCAGATGAGGGTTCAGTTCTGTAGGGAAACTACAAATTTAAGTCGAAGGATAAGGAATTTCGCAGCCCCACTCAACATGAAATTGGCTTTGCCGTCCACAGCGACCTGTTAAACTACTGAAAGCCCTACCGCGACCTCAGAATGCATTATGACTTCGCTTCCGTCAACTAGCTGCCCGAAAATGACACTGATAGCGGTGTACTCCACAATGCTAACCTCGATTGCGGACGTAAAAGATCAGTTCTCAGCGAAGTAGTGCATAGAGTGCACTCTCCGGACCGTCTGTGCATTCTAAGTGACTTCGGTGCCCGTACCGTTAGCGACTCTGCTGTTCGGTCAGACTGCCTAGGCAAACGTGCAGTGGGCAAGACACATGAGAACGGTTTACGACTGCTTGATTTTTGTGCCGGATACCAACGGTGCCTCACAGACCAGTACTTTAAAGGCAAGTCGAGGCACAAAGTTCCCTGGATGCCCCTCGCTCCAGACACTGACATCAACTGGGTCTTGTTTCAACTAGGTTCAAATGGCTCTGAGCACTATGGGACTTAACATCTATGGTCATCAGTCTCCTAGAACTTAGAACTACTTAAACCTAACTAACCTAAGGACATCACACACATCCATGCCCGAGGCAGGATTCGAACCTGCGACCGTAGCAGTCGCGCGGCTCCGGACTGAGCGCCTAGGACCGCTAGACCACCGCGGCCGGCTATTTCAACTAGGGCTGGTTGTAAGACTGACCATATACGAGCAGTGTTGCAGCTCGCGTTGATGCTGTTTGTAGGTTTACACCCTCTGTTGGAGGCTACACGGTATTGTTTGGTTGGCATGGTTGTTTGTCCTCGTTTCCTGATGAATGGCGCCACTCGTTTTCGCAAGCATTGCCAGTCAGCTAGTGGCAGCAGTAGTAACTGTGGCAGCAGTAGTAACTGTGGCAGCAGTAGTAACTGTTGCCCTGTCTTTCGGGTGAAGTCGTTTTTTTTTTTTTAGATCGTGTGAGTGGGACAGTTCAGTTGGGGACTCAAGAGCATCCAGGTCCGCGCTGTGCCAGAACACGCCGAGACTGCTGGCGGCACGTCTGGACTGCCGGATAGAAGGGCTGTGGTCACGAGGGTGCACGATCTCGCCGTAAACCGGATCCAGCAAGCTTTAAGATGAGTGCATTTCAAACCAAGTAGAGAAATCTCCACCATTTTGATATCTCACGATTCTCCAGTGACTTGGGTTGGTGTTGGTGCTCGTGGTGTCGCCAAGGCGAAAAGCAGCGAGTAATGTGGTTGGGGTAGCCGCATCTCATTAGCTTTCCTCGACTTCTTATTACTTTTTACTGCCTTCAACTTTTTAAGTTCAACCAGTGTAATTTTTGTTGCCTGGTGGCCGCTAAGGGCCCAGTTACCTGACGTGGGGGTTAGTGTATGTAACGGCAGTGTATTTTTCCTTGCTTTGTCACTACTGTCCCGTAAGGCGTGTTGTTTTGACAGCTTGATCGTAGGCCGGTTGGTGATTCATCTACTCTGGTGGTAATGATTCCTTTCTCGTTCCAGGCACTCTAAACGCAATTTTCTGGGGACGTAGTGCAGCCCGCCGGTTGCGGCTTTGACGTATTGTTCCATCGTTGCATTTGGTTTATCGGACGTCAGGTAGCTTCAGCAAGATTATCATTAGTCATTCGTTAGACTGCCACTAGTGTGAGTTACCATATTGTGAAGTGAATGCAACACTTAGCTCCCTATCTCATCGGTCGATTCCTGGAGCACCGTCTGTGGCCCCTTAGTTCTTGTAAGACATGTGTGTTCTAAACGGAGGTCTGATGGCCAGTAGTTCAGTGTAACGGTCCTTCAGCCCACGCCTGCTGAGGGTATAATTTGCCTCAGTACCCTTTAAGGAACTTATGTACTGGTCCCTGTGTTTTATTATTGTATTATTTATTACAATACCTTGTAATACCTACATTAATGGTTACATATGCCTAGTTAATTGTTCTGGTCGCGTTCTGGAATAAATCTAGCAGTGTAGTGATCAGGAGATGGTAAGGGTTGTGTTACAAACTTTACCATCTTCTTATTTCTCCATCTTGGTGATCAGTTGCTTGTTTCTTAATTGTCCTTTTGCTATTGTATTTGCTGTTTTACAGCAAGTTTCTAAATTTTTTATATTATTGCCGTTCCTGGCATGTAAGCCCATCAGCCGTGATTGTGGTCTTTTGTTTTAAAATTCTAATTCGGTACTTGTCTGTACGCAGTAAGTCTTTAAAACTGTAGTCACTGCCGTTCCTGGCTTCCGATGCCTTCTGTTGTGTTTGTGGCGACTTGCCTTTAATACGAGGGTTATTCGGAAAGTAAGGCACGATCTTTCGCGAAATGGAATCCACAGTGAAAATCAGACGACGTTTTGCACAGGTGTGTTGGGCAGTGTCACTAGCATCCGCGTCGTTAGCGTTACGTCGTTCTTTTAAGATCTGAGCACACAGGGAGCACTTACAGATACCTAGAACAATAGTGTCTCCCGCCAAGTACGAGGGCCTGGTGAGAAATTTCGCCTGAAGCTATGTAGCCAACATAACATACCTGTCGTTCGCTTTCTTCTTCAACACAATTCCCAGCCGCATTCTGCAGGGGCAATGACGAGGCTCCTACATTGTTTTCGATTGCAAATGTTTCATTACCCACAATACACCCAGTAATTGTCTCCCTCTGAGTTTCATTTCTGCTCACATGCACCACTGGCTATGAAGACAACATTTTGGCACAGGCAGCGAGCTGTAGGCCAGCGTAGAGAACTGGCGGAAAACACTGGCGGCTGCCTTCTATAACGAGAGTATCAGAAAGTTGGTACAACGCTACGACAAACGTTTAAGTCTGATTGGCGACTATGGAGATAAATAGCTGAAAGTTGTAGCTAAATGTTGCAAATAAAATAGTTTTGATTTCCACTGCGCTTTCCATTTCGCGACCTATCGTTCCTTACTTTCCGAATAGCCCTCATGTTTAATTTGTAAGTTGCAGCGAGTTTTAAGGAATTCTTAATTTACTGCCGTTCCTGGCGTGTAAGGCATTTTGCCCAAAGCACAGTCGCTTGCTTTTAAAACAAATTTGTAAGTTGAAGCGAGTTTTAAAGAATTCTTAATTTACTGCCGTTCCTGGCGTGTAAGGCCTTTTGCCCAAATCACAGTAGCTTGCTTTGAAAACATTATCTGCTGTATCTGTATTTAATGGTGATTTGCTAAATTTTAACTCACTGAAAACACTATTATTTATACAGTTGTTTATTCCTTCATTTTTAACATGTGGTATTTTTATTTATTGTTGAGTTTGGAGTTATTGGTTTAAAATAAATTGTCTTTAACTGTAAAAGGCAACCAATAGTAACTGATTACGGCCCCGTCCACAATCGTAACCGAATCGTGCCTTCCCTTGACTACCAGGTTTCAACCGGTTGCAGAACGTGGTTACGATTGTAATATCGCTATTTCCGTTACTGCAGGTTTGATTTGTTAAACTCTGTTAGTGTTGTATGATTTCTGCCTTTGGTATTGTCTTATGTTTTAGGTGCTCAACTCTGTAATGGCGGTCAGGCAGTGCCCCGGGATCGGCCTATTCAGGAAGGACCACTTCACTTATATGAGCTGGCGATAAGACGCCAACCTATTAACGGTAGTGATCCAGACTTCGCAGCCCACATTCGTGCTACTGTTCTTCAGCCGGTTGACGTCGTCCCGGATGTTGGGGTGAGACGAAGACAGCCCTTCAGATTTTGTTTAAGGCTGTTAGGAGTCTCGACGACAAAATCGGCATATTAGAGGGCACTCAACCTAGTGGCAGTCAGTGAGACTGGGTGCGGGCACAGTTGATACTTTTAACTAAACTAAGGGCATTAAAGTGAGGAGATCGTGACACGGGATCAAGCACTTAACTGCGGTCGTTATTTAATAAATAGCAGTTTAAGGTCACATGTGTAGAGCTTGATGGGAAGACGACGGGAGAGCAGGTTTTGTTACCTTCAGAGTGGTGCGCTAGCGAGCCCGGGAATAACCCCCTAAAATTTACAGACGCGCGAAATTTGGCACGGACTTCAATGCGAGATGCCTTTAATAGGTTCCACAACGAAACATTGTCTCGAAATTCGGTAGAAAATCCGAAGAAATTCTGGTCGTATGTAAAGTACACAAGTGGCAAGACGCAGTCAATACCTTCGCTGCGCAGTGCCGATGGTACTGTTACCGACGACTGTGCCGCTAAAGCGGAGTTATTGAACGCAGTTTTCCGAAATTCCTTCACCAGGGAAGATGAATGGAATATTCCAGAATTTGAAACACGAACACCTGCTAGCATGAGTTTCTTAGAAGTAGATACCTTAGGGGTTGCAAAGCAACTCAAATCGCTTGATACGGGCAAGTCTTCAGGTCCAGATTGTATACCGGTTAGGTTCCTTTCAGATTACGCTGATACAATAGCTCCATACTTAGCACTCATATACAACCGCTCGCTCACCGATAGATCTGTACCTACAGATTGGAAAATTGCGCAGGTCGCACCAGTGTTTAAGAAGGGTAGTAGGAGTAATCCATCTAACTACAGACCTATATCATTGACGTCAATTTGCAGTAGGGTTTTGGAGCATATACCGTATTCAAACATTATGAATCACCTCGAAGGGAACGATCTATTGATACGTAATCAGCATGGTTTCAGAAAACATCGTTCTTGTGCAACGCAGCTAGCTCTATATTCGCACGAAGTAATGTCCGCTATCGACAGGGGATCTCAAGTTGATTCCGTATTTCTAGATTTCCGGAAAGCTTTTGACACCGTTCCTCACAAGCGACTTCTAATCAAGCTGCGGGCCTGTGGGATACCGTCTCAGTTGTGCGACTTCCTGTCAGGAAGGTCGCAGTTCGTAGTAATAGACGGCAAATCATCGAGTAAAAGTGAAGTGATATCAGGTGTTCCCCAGGGAAGCGTCCTGGGACCTCTGCTGTTCCTGATCTATATAAATGACCTGGGTGACAATCTGAGCATTTCTCTTAGGTTGTTCGCAGATGAAACTGTAATTTGCCGTCTAGTAAGGTCATCCGAAGACCAGTGTCAGTTGCAAAGCGATTTAGAAAAGATTGCTGTATGGTGTGGCAGGTGGCAGTTGACGCTAAATAACGAAAAGTGTGAGATGATCCACATGAGTTCCAAAAGAAATGCCGATGTATAATTAGTTTGTTTTGTATTTTTACGCTGGGTCTTGCCTAGGGACAACTATGCTATCGAACGATTACATCGATAGGTCTAGTGGAGAACCAAAGTGTTTAGGATCTTGGGTAGTGTTAACTCTGCCGCGTGGAGCGCGGACAGAGCAGAGTCTGGCTAAAGTTGGGCGGTGGAGCACGTGTGTTGAGTGACGCTCCCGCGAGTTACCGCGCTTTCGGGGTTTGGCAACATGTAATTGCGCTCGACTTGCTGTGATGGTTCCTAGCACGGTGTCGCAGACGGGAGACATTACCTGGAACACATCAAGAGCGCGTTTCGCCTGGTGACCGTGTCGAGAAGAAGGTGCGCTAAAATCCATCTTCTGCTTCGCATGGTGACCGTGTCGAGAAGAAGGCGCGCGAACATCCAGCTTCTGCAACAGTGACGGCCGACAATAAGTGATTGTCGCCACCTCTTCGATCGACGACTTCAAACCTTCAATCAACCAACAAGGGAGACTGAAAGCACGTAAAGTCTTAGAACTGCTTGGCAGATCTCAGCTTTTCAAACTGTCCCATTTGCATCACTAAAATACAGCAACTTAACATTAACCTTTGTTGCTCATTGTCCCAAATGCATTACCAAGCAGGGCCCCTTCCTTTCCCGAAATGAACCCGAGTGTCGTTGAAATTAAAACACCAGCATTAAAGTGGTATCATTCCATTTCACTGCTTTAATTTCAAAGTTCAGTTAAAGTGTTCATAGCTGGCTACAAAACCGAACAGAACTGTATTTAGATTACACAAGCACAAACTAAGAGTGCGAGATTTGTTACCTTATTTTAGCTTACCTGTGACTGCAGATCAGATTGGTACATACGAAATTTTACTATTGTTAGTTGTTCAAAATCATTTAATTCAAGTTCAAAGTTAAATGTCTTATTTCTAAATTGCGTAGATTCAAGTTGCTTTTGAGATAATTGTTGAGGTAGCCCAAGACTAACCTTAATTTATTTTATTTCGTAGTGCTTCAGAAACAAAGTACACTATTCATTGCAGTTACTAAATTAATTTTCATTTTTCCGTTTTTATTTATTCTTTTGGTAAATTAAGTGTAGCGAAATTTATTACTTCTGACAAACATTCAGTTTTTACACAACAGGAGTCAACCTTCAGTTGCCATGCTTTTAGTGCTAATTATATGTGCGTCAACCTTTCTTTTTCTGTTATTATAGTAGTTGTCCATAGGACTGGCGACCGTAATTTTCCCCAGATGTCAAATATCTAATTAACGCCAGTTAATTATTAAAGTAACGACTGCACATTTACTTTCTTTATTAACTTCACCCTTTTTCAGAATTAATTTCCACCAATTTCATTTACATTTTTCCTTTGATTTACATGTAACTCTTCCTCCCTCTTTACCGACAAATTAACTTCGACGACGATTGCTTTTCCCAAATTTCCATTAGGTACACGCGGTTTAATTTTTCTCTGTCTTTAAGGTCGATAAGTGAGGGAGGAGGTTACAAATAGACTGCCAAGTCAGATGATCCTTAAACTTCTGCAAGGTCTTATAGGTTTCTAAATGCCCGCCAATCAACGAGTTGTGAAAATAAAGGAGCGTACTAGGGTGCCTGGTAGACAGATCTTGATCTCCTTGGTACGTCTCCCCTTTCACGCAAAATGCCTTTTCTGATAATGTATTCATTCAAACGATCCCCCGCCGAAAGCCGTTTCATAACGGGTCCCCAAATGGGGTCTAGATCCTAATGGTCGGCAATGTCACTAAACAAATAAGGAATACCGCCTAACGCGGCAAAACTAAAGTTGCCTTCCCATGCTTCTTGGGCGTCCTCACTAGATGGTTGTTCAGTAAACATACGGCTGAGGGCGTCCGCGAGCCCATTCTCAGTGCCTCTAATGTTCTTAACCTCGAACTGAAGTGTCGAAATGCGTACCGCTCACCTCCCGATACGGCCAGTTTTGCGCGGCCTGTCTAGCACCCAGCTTAAGGCTTGATTGTCTCTGTAGCTGAAATACTCTTATGTTGGAGATAAAACTGGTACTTATCCAGCGCGAACAAGATGACCAATGCCTCACATTCCTAAACAGAATATTTTAGCTCGGCGCTGGTTAACCGACGAGATGAATATGCTAATGGGTGCCTTTCACTCTCGGACTCCTGGATGAGGACTACCGATATTCCCGCATTTGATGCGTCGGTTTTGACAGTAAATTTCCTATGAAAACGAGGCACTCCGAGAACCGGATGACCTCCTTCAACCGCCTTAATGTGCTCAAACCCGGTCCCCAATCAAAACGCACCCCTTTTCAGCTCAGGTCATTTTAAGGAGCCGCCAGGTGAGCAAAATTAGAGGCAAAACACCAAAAAAAATTCTCCATCCGTAAGAATTTGGCAATTCCTCGTTATCAGTGGGCGGCGGAACGGCTTTCAAAGCCTTAGTCCACCCCTGATCAATGCGAGTACATTCGCCTGAAACTAGGTGACCTAAGGATACCTGCTATCCGGCTAATGTAAGCTTATTGGGTTAACAGTCAAACCTGCCCCCTGAAACCTAGCAAAAACTTGCTGGGTATGTTCCAAATGCTCTTCAAACGAACGACTATAAATTACCAAATCGTCCAGGTAATTCTAAACACAGGCTAATTTGAAGTCTCACAAACAAAAAAAAAAAAAAAAAAAACATCCAGCAAATGAGTAAGGACGGCTGTGCCAGTAGCCGAACCAAAGGGAACCCTATTAAACTCAGATTCCAATCAGTACAGAACGCTGTAATGTGTTGATATTCTTCGGCTAAGGGAATGTGATAATAGGGTTGATTCAGGTCGAGCACAGTAAACCAATTAGCCCCCGCAAACCAAGTAAACGAGTTATGAAAATCGGGTAAAGGAACCGATTCGAGGAGAACCTTCTTATTTAGGCGACGGTCGTCAACAATAAGCCGAAAGTCACGGCCCTGATCCTTAGGGACGAGGAGTATAGGGGAGGCATAAGCGGATGTAGAAGTCCTAGTAACTCCCTGCTCAAGTATTTTGGAGATATTTTCCCTTAGTGTCATCATCTTAGGCGGTGAGAGACGATACGGGTACTGTCTGAAGGGGAATATGGTCAGAGAGAGAAATACGGTAGACAAGAATATTAGTAACCCCCAGTCTATAACAGAGAAGCTCTGGGAACCTCTCCAACATAGTTCAGAGGTCTGTTGGGAAGACGGGTGAGATTAAATTCACTAAACTTAGCATCAACAGCCAGCATTCCCGTATCTCGATGCACAATCCATTTAGTACACTCACAGAACCCAAATTTCTGACCAGAAGCGAACTTAAAGGAAATGGAGTACCTCGAATAATCCAAGACAAGACCAGTTTTACGGATAAAATCACATCCCACAATCAAATCGACCGGCAGCTCCTTAACCAAGGCCAAAGACAAGGGCCACGAGAAAACCCCAACCGAGATACTCCCTCGGATCCACCCGTGCGGAGGCAACACCTGCCCGTTGGCAAGCTGACATCTCCGCACTGAAGAAGGGACCGGCCTACGTGTCACAAGATGACCAAATGAAAGAAACCATCCCAAGCTCAACAATGAAAAGGAGCAACCAGAATCCAAAAGGGCACAAATAGATTCTACTCGAGAACAAATATAAGACGATGGGGGTGATAATCGAGCAGCGACATGGGCACACCAGTGTTTAGAGGCTCGACCCCGGGGTCGCTGCCCAGCTGGGGGTCATCTATTGACTCTGGGCGTCCGTGGCTGAAAGCAAGTGCGAACTAAATGCCCTGTTCGACTTCACCTGAAACAACGCCGCGATTCCCCTTTACCAGACTCAGCTGTTGTTGGTAATTCGGAGCTCCCCTCGGTGACACCCACGGGCTGAACTTTAACTTCACGGTGTCTATCGTCCGAGAGCGGCAACGCGGCTATTACTACAACGGCGGCACGAAGTTCTTCCCAAGTGGAGGGACGACCATGAACAAAAAAATGTGACTTTTCCGCCGCTAGCATTCCCCTCATGACAATTTGAACTAACTCCCGGTCTGGAAAGTTGACTAACAAGGCCAAACAGGCCGCCTTAACTCTTTCCAAGTATTGATGCAAATCTTCTCTATCTTGCTGCATCTGCGAAATGTAGCAACACTCGAGCTGTTTACCAACTCCCGTGGTAAATCTTTCTCTGATCACCAGCTCCCTCAACTGCTGCAATGGAAATCCTTCTTCCATTGCCCTGGATAACAGGGTCCTCAATTCGCCTGTAGTTAAAGGACACAATAGAGACAAATTTACCTGATGCGAAACACCGAACGTATCAGTGTGTTGCTCAAGGCGAACCAACAACCATAAAACCTTTCAATTTGCTCGAGTCTGTCTACAGGTAATTCTGTGATGTGTCGAAACAGATACACCAGGGGATTAGGCAATTTAGTAAATACCCTGGCTAGCCCCTCGGTGAACATCTACATCTACATCTACATGACTACTCTGCAAGTCACATTTAAGTGCTTGGCAGAGGGTTCGTGGAACCACAATCATACTATCTCTCTACCATTCCACTCCCGAAGAGCGCGGGAAAAACGAACACCTAAACCTTTGTGTCCGAGCTCAGATTCTCTTATTTTATTTTGATGATCATTCCTACATATGTAGGTTGGGCTCAACAAAATATTTTCGCATTCGGAAGAGAAAGTTGGTGACTGAAATTTCGTAAATAGATCTCGCCGCGACGAAAAACGTCTTTGCTGTAATGACTTCCATCCCAATTCGCGTATCATATCTGCCACACTCTCTCCCCTACTACATGATAATACAAAACGAGCTGCCCTTTTTTCCAACCTTTAGATGTCCTCCGTCAATCCCACCTGATAAGGATCCCACACCGCGCAGCAATATTCTAACAGAGGACGAACGAGTGTAGTGTAAGCTGTCTCTTTAGTGGACTTGTTGCATCTACTTAGTGTCCTGCCTCCCCACAATATTATTTATGTGGTCTTTCCAACTGCAGTTGTTCGTAATTTTAACACCCAGGTACGTAGTTGAATTGAAAGCCTTGAGAATTGTACTATTTATCGAGTATATATATATATATATATATATATATATATATATATATATATATATATATACAAATTGTAAAACAATTACAATATATAAAGACACAGAAATATATCTTCAGGCAGCAAAATAAGGAAAAATCTTGTACTACAATAGATAGAAATAGGAGCATATGCATTTCCGGTCTTACATATAGACCGAGACTTTAGAGAAATGATTTCTCGGTGTCAGTTGTGACCTGTGGCAAAACCGAAAAACGAACAATGATTCCTTAGTTCTGCGCGTGAATCTTGCCCCATGGACAAACCCTATTTCGCTTATGAGGGGCCCTTACCTCGCACCAAATGAGGTCATCGGTATGTATTAGTTATTATTGACGCGTAATCGAGGATTACCTGGCTTCTTCCGAGTCTTAATGTGACTGCTGCCGCCACTCAGCCGTATGTGGCTCGTGCCCTGCCATATCTCATTTGGCATTCTGTTTTTACTTTACTACCAGCTCGTCTTGTTAATTTCAATTTCTGGTGCCACTGAGTTGCCGCCTTGCGTGCCTATGAGCCCTGCTGTATTATCTTTGCTGATTGCTATTACATCCAAGTCTTGTACCAGTGGTCTAGGGGTAGCGACTTTCATACATAATCAAAGCGTCTTCGGTCCCGGGTTCAATCCCGCCACTGCCTAAATTTTTATAAATTATCAGCATTGGCGGCCGAAGACTTCCGGCATAAGTCAGCATCATTCTTCCAACGGCCTTGTCAAAGAGGGCGGAGGAGCGGATAGAGGTTCAGGGCACTCTCTTGTCCTAGGGGTGGGAAATTGCCCGTTAAGGGGGGAAGAATCAGCAATGATCAACGACATGAGGATTCAGAAGGCAATGGAAACCACTGCATTAAAGACACGTAACATGTATCCACAGGACATGTGGCCTGTAATTGAACAAGTGTCATGATGTTCTCTCCATTGGCAAAAGATTCCGGGATAGACCCCATTCGGATCTCCGGGAGGGGACTCCGAAGGGGGAGGTTCCCATGAGAAAAAGATTGAATAATCAACGAAAGGATAACATTCTACCAGTCGGGGCGTGGAAAGTCAGATGCTTGAACGTGGTAGGGAAACTAGAAAATCTGAAAAGGGAAACGCAAAGGCTCAATCTAGATATAGTAGGGGTCAGTGAAGTGAAGTGGAAGGAAGACAAGGATTTCAGGTCAGATGAGTATCGGGTAATAGCAATAGCAGCAGAAAATGGTATAACAGGTGTAGGATTCTTTATGAATAGGGAGGTAGGGCAGAGGGTGTGTTACTGTGAACAGTTCAGTGACCGGGTTGTTGTAATCAGAATCGACAGCAGACCAACACCGACAACGATAGTTCAGGTATACATGCCGACTTCGCAATCTGCAGATGAACAGATAGAGAATGTGTATGAGGATATTGAAAGAGTAATGCAGTATATAAAGGGGGTAGAAAATCTAATAGTCATGGGCGACTGGAATGCAGTTGTAGGGGAAGGAGTAGAAGAAAAGATTACAGGAGAATATGGGCTTGGGACAAGGAATGAAAGAGGAGAAAGGCTAATTGAGTTCTGTAACACGTTTCAGCTAGTAATAGCGAATACCCTGTTCAAGAATCACAAGAGGAAGAGGTATACTTGGAAAAGGACGGGAGATACGGGAAGATTTCAATTAGATTACATCATGGTCAGACAGAGATTCCGAAATCAGATACTCGATTAAGGCGTACCCGGGAGCAGATATAGACTAAGATCACAATATAGTAGTGATGAAGAGTAAGCTGAAGTTCAAGACATTAGTCAGGAAGAATCAATACGGAAAGAAGTGGGATACGGAAGTACTAAGGAATGACGGGATACGTTTGAGGTTCTCTAACGCTATAAATACAGCAATAAGGAATATCGCAGTAGGCAGTACGGTTGAAGAGGAATGGACATCTCTAAAAAGGGCCATCACAGAAGTTTGGAAGGAAAACATAGGTACAAAGAAGGTAGTGGCGAACTTCAGTTGATTGATGAAAGGAGGAAGTACAAACATATTCCGGGAAAATCAGTAATACAGACATACAAGTCGCTGAGGAATTAAATAAATATGAAGTGCAGGGAAGATAAGGCGAAATGGCTGCAGGAAAAATGTGAAGACATCGAAAAAGATATGATTGCCGGAAAGACAGACTCAGCATACAGGAAAGTCATAACAACCTTTGGTGACATTAAAAGCTAGGGTGGTAACATTAAGAGTGCAACGGGTATTCCACTGTTAAATGCAGAGGAGAGAGCAGATAGGTGGATAGAATACAATGAAAGCCTCTATGAGTGTGAAGATTTGTCTGATGTGATAAAAGAAGAAACAGAAGTCGATTTAGAAGAGATAGGGGATCCAGTATTAGAATCGGAACTTAAAAGAGCTTTGGAGGACTTACGGTCAAATAAGGCAGAAGGGATAGATAACATTCCAACAGAATTTCTACAATCATTGGGGGAAGTGGCAACAAAACGACTATTTACGTTGGTGTGTAGAATATATGAGTCTGGCGACATACCATCTGACTTTCGGAAAAGCATCATCCACACAATTCCGAAGACGGCAAGAGCTGACAAGTGCGAGAATTATCGCACAATCAGCTTCACAGCTGATGCATCGAAGCTGCTTACAAGAATAATATACAGAAGAATTGAAAGAAAATTGAGAATGCGCTAGGTGACGATCAGTTTGGCTTTAGGAAAAGTAAAGGGACGAGAGAGGCAATTCTGACGTTACGGCTAATAATGGAAGCAAGGGTAAAGAAAAATCAAGACACGTTCGGAGGATTTGTCGACCTGGAAAAAGCGTTCGACAGTATAAAATGGTGCAAGCTGTTCGAGATTCTGAAAAAAAGTAGGGGTAAGCTATAGGGAGAGACGGGTCATATTCAATATGTACAACAACCAAGAGGGAATAATAAGAGTGGACGATCAAGAACGAAGTGCTCGTTTTGAGAAGGGTGTAAGACAAGGCTGTAGCCTTTCGCCCCTACTCTTCAATCTGTACATCGAGGAATCAATGATGGAAATAAAAGAAAGGTGCAGGAGTGGAATTAAAATACAAGGTGAAAGGATATCAATGATACGATTCGCTGATGACATTGCTATCCTGAGTGAAAGTGAAGAAGAATTAAATGATCTGCTGAACGGAATGAACAGTCTAATGAGTACACAGTATGGTTTGAGAGTAAATCAGAGAAAGACGAAGGTAATGAGAAGTAGTAGAAATGAGAACAGCGAGAAACTTAACATCAGGATTGATGGTCACGAAGTCAGTGAAGTTAAGGAATTCTGCTACCTAGGCAGTAAAATAACCAGTGACGGACGGAGCTAGGAGGACATCAAAAGCAGACTCGCGATGGCAAAAAAGGCATTTCTGTCCAAGAGAAGTCTACTAATATCAAATACCGGCCTTAATTTGAGGAAGAAATTTCTGAGGATGTACGTCTGGAGTACAGCATTGTATGGTAGTGAAACATGGACTGTGGGTAAACCGGAACAGAAGAGAATCGAAGCATTTGAGGTGTGGTGCTATAGACGAATGTTGAAAATTAGGTGGACTGATAAGGTAAGGAATGAGGAGGATCTACGCAGAATCGGAGAGGAAAGTAATATGTGGAAAACACTGATAAGGAGAAGGGACAGGATGATAGGACATCTGCTAATACATGAGGGAATGACTTCCATGGTACTAGAGGGAGCTGTAGAGGGCAAAAACTGTAGAGGAAGACAGAGATTGGAATACGTCAAGCAAATAATTGAGGACGTACGCTGCAAGTGCTACTCTGAGATGAAGAGGTTGGCACAGGAAAGGAATTCGTGGTGGGCCATATCAAACCAGTCAGTAGACTGATGACCAAAAAAAAAAAAAAAAAAAAAAAACTAATTACATCCCACTTGTCGTGTGTTCGGAGATAGGTCGGGTCTGTCAGTGAGCTGGGAGGCGCTGGCAGTGCAATTTCGACCTGGCAGTATTGGACTTAGGACGCGGTAAAAGCTCAGTCGGGGCGCGGTTGCAGTGAGGTCTGGCCAGCGGTGTCTCGCCCGACGGTTGCCGATACATATCATTTGAGTGCGGACCACCTTGGTTGGTTGTTGGTTGGTCGTATTGTCAGACGACGTGTATGTTGTTCCATAAAAACATGGGAGAACTGCCGGATATCAGTAACTTGCTGCCACGATATTTCGGCGCAGAGTCTTCTGGCCATCTTCAGGTGAATGCCACTGTAGTAGTACTGGCGAGTACGCGCTGAGCTCCGCTATTTAAAGCCTTCTGAGGTGACATTGCGCATGCGCTGCTCAGCGTGCGCGTTCATAACGCCTCCGTGCGCTGCGCCTCGCGCCCTCCACTGTGAAAGCTTGGCGTATCGGTGTCAGGTCGACTTCCATCTTTATGCAGATAACTACGTCGACTACGAAGTTTCTCTATAACAGGATTCCAAGCAGAGTTTAGCTGAAAACCGCTATCTCGATTGATGAGAGTCTCGTTGTCAGACAATCTTATTTCCACAGATTCATTGATAATCGAGCTCCAAAAGTTTGATGTATGGGCCAAAATTTTTGTGTCGTTGTAATTCATGGAATGGTCTGTGGGAATACAATGTTCGGCGATTGCGGACTTGGTGGGTTGGAGAAGGCGAGTATGCCGTTGGTGTTCCACAATGCGTTCTTGCACAGTTCGAGTTGTTTGCCCTATATATGATGTGCCGCATTCACAGGGAATTTTGTAAACACCTGGTTTACGCAGGCCCAGGTCGTCTTTAACGGATCCCACCAGTAATGAAATTTTGGAAGGAGGGCGAAAGATGACTCTCACTTGATAATTTCTCAATATTCTGCCTATCTGTGAAGAAATATTCCCAATAAATGGTAGATAAGCAGTCGATCAGAAGGCCTCTTCCTCTTCCTTGTTCCGTCGTTTGTAGGTCTTCATCACTCTGTTCACTTGCCTAGGTGAAAAGCCATTCTTCAAAAATACTTTTTGCAGGTGTTCCAGTTCCGCTTGAAGACTGTCGGCGTCAGAGATAGTACGGTTTTGAGAACGCCCATTGTTTGTGCTGGATGGTGGCAACTAGTAGCTTGTAGAGTGGGCTTTCTGTACACCGAGTGACCTAGTGTGCCGTCTCTCTTCCGTCGCACCAAGACGTCTAAAAATGGCAGACAACCATCTCTCTCTATCTCCATGGTAAACTTTATATTTTCGTGTATGGAGTTCATGTGACGTAAAAATTCTTGGAGACGGTCCAGACCATGAGGCCACACTGCAAAAGTGTCGTCAACGTACCGCCAAAATACTGTCGGTTTAAAAGTGGCATACTCGAGTGCTCTCTCCTCAAAATCCTCCATAAAAAGATTGGCCACCAGGGGGACAAAGGACTCCCCATGGCGACACCATCAGATTGTTCGTAAAATTCGTTGTTAAATATAAAATATGTAGAGGAGAGAGTGTGCTCAAACAACGCTGTAATGTCTGCACCAAACATGTTGCCAATGAGGTTTAGTGAGTCCACCAGAGGCACCATTTGCCGGTGTACCTTGGAGTTTGGTCACTAGTTTGTGGTGCCGCTAACTGATGTCAACTCTGGGCGCTGCTCGTGGCATTGCATTGGTGCCTGTATTCTCGGACAGACCCATTCCTTGTGACCATCTCGAACAACGCTCTGAATCGAAGGTGTCAGTGGATTTGGTGCTTTCGTTTCGTGGAACTATTTGCACTGTAGCGACTGTCACTTGTTGGTTGGTTGCCCTAATATACAGGGTGTTACAAAAAGATACGGCCAAATTTCAGGAAACATTCTTCACACACAAAGAAAGAAAATATGTTATGTGGACATGTGTCCGGAAACGCATACTTCCCATGTTAGAGCTCATTTTATTACTTCTCTTCAAATCAAATTAATCATGGAATGGAAACACACAGCAACAGAACGTACCAGCGTGACTTCAAATACTTTGTTACAGGAAATGTTCAAAATGTCCTCCGTCAGCGAGGATACATGCATCCACCCTCCGTCGCATGATATCCCTGATGCACTGATGCGGCCCTGGAGAATGGCGTATTGTATCACACCGTCCACAATACGAGCACGAAGAGTCTCTACTTTTGGTACCGGGGTTGGGTAGACGAGAGCTTTCAATAAATAAAAGTCAAGAAGGTTGATGTCAGGAGAGCGTGGAGGCCATGGAATTGGTCCACTTCTACCAATCCATCGGTCACCGAATCTGTTGTTGAGAAGCGTACGAACACTTCGACTGAAATGTGCAGGAGCTCCATCGTGCATGAACCACATGTGGTGTCGTACTTGTAAAGGCACATGTTGTAGCAGCACAGGTAGAGTATCCCGTATGAAATCATGATAACATGCTCCATTGAGCGTAGGTGGAAGAACATGGGGCCCAATCAAGGCATCACCTACAATGCCTGCCCAAACGTTCACAGAAAATCTATGTTGATGACGTGATTGTACAATTGCGTGCGGATTGTCGTCAGCCCACACATGTTGTTTGTGAAAATTTACAATTTGATCACTTTGGAATGAAGCCTCATCCGCAAAGAGAACAAGAGAACATTTGCACTGAAATGAGAATTGACACATTGTTGGATGAACCATTCGCAGAAGTGTACCCGTGGCGGCCAATCAGCTGCTGATAGTGCCTGCACACGCTGTACATGGTACGGAAACAACTGGCTCTCCATACAGTAACGTGGTCAACGTTACCTTGTACAACAGCAACTTCTCTGACGCTGACATTAGGGTTACCGTAAACTGCACGAAGAATTGCCCTGGCGCTGCAGTCCGGAACCGCGGGACTGCTACGGTCGCAGGTTCGAATCCTACCTCGGGCATGGGTGTGTGTGATGTCCTTAGGTTAGTTAGGTTTAAGTAGTTCTAAGTTCTAGGGGACTTATGACCTAAGATGTTGAGTCCCATAGTGCTCAGAGCCATTTGAACCATTTTTGAAGAATTGCCTCCTTCATTACAGGTGTCCTCGTCGTTCTAGGTCTTCCCCAGTCGCGAGTCATAGGCTGGAATGTTCCGTGCTCCCTAAGACTCCGATCAATTGATTCGGACGTCTTCCTGTCAGGGCACCTTCTTTCTGGAAATCTGTCTCGATACAAACGTTGCGCGCCACGGCTATTTCCCCGTGCTAATCCATACATTAAATGGGCATCTGCTAACTCCCGCATTTGTAAACATTATACTGACTGCAAAACCACGTTCGTGATGAACACTAACCTGTTGATGCTACGTTCTGATGTGCTTGATGCTAGTACTGCACAGCAATGAGTCGCATGTCAACTCAAGCTACGAAGTCAACATTCCCTTCCTTCAATTGGGCCAACTGGCGGTGAATCGAGGAAGTACAGTACATACTGACGAAACTAAAATGAGCTCTAACATGGAAATTAAGCGTTTCCGGACACATGTCCACATAACATCTTTTCTTTATTTGTGTGTGAGGAATGTTTCCTGAAAGTTTGGCCGTACCTTTTTGTAACACCCTGAATGTGTTGTAGAAGTAAGAGCAGCCGGCAAGGTGTGTGATTGCATGGAGACCAGCAGTCACTACTTCCTCTAAGGAAATCAGCCTCCCCAAAAGATGCTGCAACTGTTAGATATTGAAGATATTAGCTCATAGTCTAGTTCTGATTATCTGCATACCAAACTTACACAATTGGCAGTTACACTGCAGACCTATGCAACGAAATGAAAGTGAACAAAGCTAGTTTTGTTATGTTGTGCATTTGTGTAACGTATTATTGTGTTGAAATTATTTCCATTTCATCTTTGTACACATTGTTGGCCTTAATCATATGTGTAAATATTGTTGGGTAAACTATGAGAGTGTAAAGGTCTGATATTATTTTACAGCATTGCATTTGTGTACAGCCGGCAGGTGTGGCCAAGCGTTTATAGGCGGTTCAGTCTGGAACCAAGCGACCACTACGGTCGCAGGTTCGAATTCTGCCTCGGGATGTGTGATGCCTTTAGGTTAGTTAGGTTTAATTAGTTCTAAGTTCTAGGGGACTGATGACCTCAAGTGTTACGTCCCATAGTGCTCAGTGTCATTTGAGCCATTTGTGTACCACTCCTAGTTTAAATGTTTTACAGCATTCATATTGCTGTAAAATTTAAGTAGTTCCTATTGAAAGCACGTATTAGTTTTTTAACTGGTATTGTTTATTGATCTATTCACTTATATTAATTGATGTCTGCTTCGTGTTTGCCGTGTTTTCTGCGGTCTGTTTGTGTTCCAGTTTCCTGAGAGTTGGGGTGTGTGGGAGCGGTGCCACGTTCCGCTTCGGTGCACAGAAGTAGTGACGTGTCGTCTAATGGAAAGTGACTCCGGTTTGGCCCCGGCGTTTAGCTGTTGTATTGGACGGCTGGTCTGCTGCTTTTAGCATTTTAAGTTAAGTTTCCTTTTGCCCAGGGCAGCCTGCCCATTCGATAAACTTTTAACATCTATCATGTATTTAAAAGAAAATTAAATTTGCTTGCCAGTGAATTATAAAAAGTGTAACGTATTTTGCTGGTTGTGTTATTTTTGTGTTATTGCTCAAAAATAATTTTATCTGAGCCACCCTTTTAGCTTACTTCAGATTTATTGTTCATTAAGTAATTCTAATGTGCTGCCTGGTTGGTCATTTTGGATATTGTTTTCAAGACAGCCACGTATTGATTGTACCTTAGTAGTGTTATAAATGTGGTCTTAAAAAAGTTGCTAAGTTATTGATCTACTAGATGTTGTGTTTAAGGAGTGACATTATAGGGGCCTTGACCTTCCATGCTAATCCCGACTTCCTAAGTCACAATTTTGTATTAATGGATTCTACTGTGCTCTATGCTCTCGACAAAAAAACGATACTCTCACAATTTAATTTATATCTAAAATTACTGCAAAAGGCGTCACCATATAACCCTGACTATAAGAATGGTGTAGTTACACTACTGGCCATTAAAATTGCTACACCACGAAGATGAGGTGCTACAGACGAGGAAATTTAACCGACAGGAAGAAGATGCTTTAGTATGCAAATGATTAGCTTTTCAAGGCATTCACACAAGGTTGGCGCCGCTGGCGACACCTACAACGTGTTAACATGAGGAAAGATTCCAACCGATTTCTCATACACAAACAGCAGTTGACCGGCATTGCCTGGTGAGACGTTGTTGTGATGCCTCGTGTAAGGAGGAGAAATGCGTACCATCACGTTTCCGACTTTGATAAAGGTCGGATTGTAGCCTATCGCAATTGCGGTTTATCGTTTCGCGGTATTGCTGCTCGCGTTGGTCGAGACCCAATGACTGTTAGCAGAATATGGAATCGGTGGGTTCAGGGGAGTAATACCGAACGCCGTGCTGGATCCCAATGGCCTCGTATCACTAGCAGTCGAGATGACAGGCATCTTATCCGCATGGCTGTAACGGATCGTGCAGCCACGTCTCGATCTCTGAGTCAACAGATGAGGACGTTTGCAACACAACAACCACCTGCACGATCAGATCGACGACGTTTGCGGCAGCATGGACTATCAGCTCGGAGACCATGACTGCGGTTATCCTTGACGCTGCATCACAGAAAGGAGCCCGAGCGGTTCTACGCGCTTCAGTCCGGAAGCACGCGACTGCTACAGTCACAGGTTCGAATCCTGCCTCGGGCATGGATGTGTGTGATGTCCTTAGGATAGTTAGATTCAAGTAGTTGTAAGTTCCCGGGGACTGATGACCTCAGATGTTAAGTCCTAAAGTGCTCAGAGCCTTTTGAACCAACCAACAGACAAGAGCGCCACGACGGTGTACTCAACGGCGAACCTGTGTGCGCGAAAGGCAAAACGTCATTTTTTCAGATGAATCCTGGTTCTGTTTACAGCATTATGATGGTCGCATCCGTGTTAGGCGACATCGCGGTGAGCGCACACTCGAAGCGTGTATTCGTCATCGCCATACCGGCGTATCACCCGGCGTGGTGGCATGGGGTGCCATTGGTTACACGTCTCGGTCAACTCTTGCTCACATTGACGGCCCTTTGAACAGTGGATGTTACATTTCAGGTTTGTTACGACCCGTGGCTCCACCCTTCATTCGATCCCTGCGAAACCCTACATTTCAGCAGGATAATGCACAACCGCATGTGTCAGGTCCTGTACGGGTCTTTCTAGATACATAAAATGTTCGACTGCTGCCCTGTCCAGCACATTGTCCAGATCTCTCACCAATTGAAAACGTCTGGTCAATGGTGGCCGAGCAACTGGCTCGTCACAATACGCCAGACTCTAGATGAACTATGGTATCGTGTTGAAGCTGCATGGGCAGCTGTACCTGTACACGCCATCCAAGCCCTGTTTGACCCAATGCCCAGGCGTATCAAGGCCGTTATTACGGCCAGAAGTGGTTGCTCTGGGTACTGATTTCTCAGGAGCTATGCACCCAAATTGCGTGTAATCACATTTCAGTTCTAGTATAATATATGTGTCAAATGAAAACCCGTTTATCATCTGCATTGCTTCTCGGTGTAGCAATTTTAATGGCCAGTAGTGTACTTAAACATTAATGTACGTCATCCTCTTCAACTCTTGCAAACTGCATGGCAGAGCTCATTTCATCTCTTGCAAAGTGCATGACAGAGGCCATCACAGCAACTGTCCAACCTCTAGCCAGAACAGGAGAGCCAGACCAGGAGCGAACGCAAAGCAATGGCGGAGCGCCCTTAACGGTCAGTCTACTCTTCACTGAGGTAGAGTGGACGGGGGATCCTACCAACCCTAGAAGACTCCACTGATACTGGTACATCTTTTACATTTTCCTACAAGAGTCACGCTGGCACCAAAATCTAAGTAAAGCATGCATCTCTGTCCTACAGCCGTTCAACAGACGAACCCACAAACAAAACAAGAATTCTTCCTGTAATTTATAGCAACATAATAAGCACATAGGAAAGGATGTACGTAATGAAATAATAAAATAAATGAACACAGTTGCGCGCATCCCTTTTGCCAGAGGTTCACTGTACCAAATACACTTACGAGAAAGACTACTATATTACATACAATCCCTTTCACAGTGTAAATTTTGACTCAGTAATTAGGTGGAATATGAAGTTCCGTCTCAGAATCAGCTAACAACTTTGATAAAATTGCAGCTGTAACGCAGCCAAAATCAGTCAAGTTGAGAAAAGGGGAAACCTTGAACAATTAGCGATAGGACGTTCGTATTGACAGCGTATGTACATTACTATATTCTTCGGAAATGATTAGTATTTGAACCATGTCGGCCCGCGGGTTCAACAACAACATCGGTATCGCGGTATAATGTGGCTGCGGCTCTAGTTTCCGCTATAAACCGAAAGTAATGGGTCAATGTGACTTGAGCAGACATATAGTAAATCTCGCAGACATACAGTATGCGCGAACTATACCATCAAATGAGTGAGTCTGAAAGAGAACACAATATTGGCATGGGAGCATTTGATGCATTCACCAGGAAATTTTTGCTCTTGTGGGGCGAACTATTCCGGAGAAACACGTACTGTGGTATAGACACTCACGTTGTTCGCAAATTCGTCTATGGTTCACGGGAGACTGTAGAACACGATGAGATGGATCAGGTCACACCTCCCAGACCAGGCTCCGAGAGGGTCTGCCGGACATATCTGCGTCCTCTTCGACTCTGGCGCAATAATGAAACAGTGTAACACATCGTACGCTATCAGGGGTGACAGTCCGTCGCCGTTTATTACGGTATGGGTTTCGTGCGCGTCGTGAACTTCCCCGCCTACCTTTGACGAATGTGCAGAAGCATGCTAGACGGCAGCGTTGTATGGAACGACGTCTGTGTGGACAGAAATGGCATCAGACAGTGTTTTCGGACGGTTCAAGGTTCTGTTTGTTTAAAAATGATGGCCATATTTTGTTTCCCCGCAGACACGGGGATGGTTCAAATGGCTCTGAGCACTATGCGACTTAACTTCTGAGGTCATCAGTCGGCTAGAACTTAGAACTAATTAAACCTAACTAACCTAAGGACATCACACACATCCATACCCGAGGCAGGATTCGAACGTGCGACCGTAGCGGTCGCTCGGTTCCAGACTGTAGCGCCTAGAACCGCACGGCTACTCCGGCCGGCTAGTCACGGGGAGCGGAACGATAGTGACGTCATTCACAAAAGACATACGGAGCCAACTCAAGGTCTTGTGTTGTAGGGTGCTATAGGGTACGACCATAAATCACAGTTGCTGCGGCCCGTAGCCATACCCTTTCTGCACTTACGCAGAATCTAATCTTTAAGTCCTATGAATATGAACATCCTATCTCCAGTCGTTCAGGGTGTTCCGTCCTTCTAATCAAATGGCTCTGAGAACTATGGGACTTAACGTCTGAGGTCATCAGCCCCCTAGAACGTAGAACAACTTAAATCTAACTAACCTAAGGACATCACACACATCCATGCCCGAGGCAGGATTCGAACCTGCGACCGTAGCGGTCCCGCTTCCAGACTGTAGCGCCTACAACCGCTCGGCCACACCGGTCGGCATTCTTTCTAAACATGAGCGTATCGTCACTCCCACTTTATGTCAAAAATGCTCACGTGTAGGCATTCTGTGACATTTCTTTTTTTTCCCCTTTTCAGAATAACAAAGTTATATTTCACAAAGTCGTTCCACATTTTCTATGGTACCTGCGCATTAAGAGAAGTCGAAAAGTACACATTTCAGTAGGACTAATGATCACGTGCCGTGTTGTGGTAAGTATTTTCACAAATGCAGCTAATACATTTTGCGACAAAGAATAGGTTACATTATTAACAGGTAAATCCTTGCATTCAGGCATAAGTAACTTCCAGATCGAGTAAGTCGTTGCCGCAAGAAGATGTGAGGAGAAATGGTACACGTAGGACACGCATCAGAACTCAATTTAATGACACAACATCTATTGTCATAAATAATGTGGAATTTGTATTTGAAGTCTGAGGTACGATGTGTGAATAAACTGATTTTGTACATGGCATACCAAAAATATGTAGATAAAAGTAGAAATTTCCCAACGAACAGCAAAAATACGTGAAAGAAGAGAAACTGTTAACAGAAAGCAGGTTGATGATTGCGTCAAATGGTACTTGGTTGGAATGGAACTGTTAGTGATGAGACATTCTCGAATCGGCTCCCAACAAGCAAAATGACAAGAAGAGGGGTGTCTGGTTGAGGCGGGGGACAGTCCCTGAGATTAGAATAAGAGGATGTGGGCATTACGAACGCCAGTGTTAATGACATCACAGACAAAGATTCGGGAAGCGGAGGAGCTATCGCTATTTGTATTTAAGACTGACAATTATACGGTTCATTTCAAATCACAATATTTATTATTTTCTAATACAAACGCTCTATTAATTTCAAGACGAAAACTGGTAATAACAATTAATTTAAGTAAGGATAAATAATTGGAATCCGAAAGCCAAAGCATTAAATGAAAGAATTTATATTCTTTTAGTAATGCATGGTAAAAAATATGATCCCACATTGGCATCGTCTAACCACTCATATTTTAATAAGGTACCACTATCTAAAAAAACTGCAGTTTTGAGTTTTTTAATTGGCTGAGTGTGAATGATTTCCGGCGTTACAAGCCTTTCGGGATATATACGGATGGCTTGGTAATGTTGAGATACGGAGATGATTGTCATTCGACGGTGGTGTACGAGTAATTCCAAACATTTCTGCCACTCCCAGAAATACGAGCTATATGTCCACATTAAGAATCTGTGATCAGTGTTCGAGGTGATACACATTGCCAACATTTGGCTATCTCCGTGTAACTGCCTCGGTTTTTTTTTTTTTTTGTATTATGCTGTTCATTTCTCTATTTCTAGTACATTACTCCAAAGTTTTCTCTAGATACGTGAATGTTCACTTAAGCTACCCAGTTTAATATTCATCCTTTATTCTCCATTGCCGGCCGGAGTGGCCGTGCGGTTCTAGGCGCTACAGTCTGGAGCCGAGCGACCGCTACGGTCGCAGGTTCCAATCCTGCCTCGGGCATGGATGTGTGTGATGTCATTAGGTTAGTTAGGTTTAAGTAGTTCTAGGGGACTGATGACCTCAGAAGTTAAGTCCCTTAGTGCTCAGAGCCATTTGAACCATTCTCCATTGGTAATTTCACTACCAGTTATGCCCGTGCCATAGCTCTCCCTTTTGTTACACAAATAAAATTTTCTTTATGATCTCTAACGCAAAGCTCGTTCGAAATCAGTTTCAGATCACTGTGGAAAATAAAAAGTATCCTAAACTGAGTGTTATCCGAATAAACAGACGCGGTGAGTATGATGGTAATAAAAAAAATGGTTCAAATGGCTCTGAGCACTATGGGACTCAACTGCTGAGGTCATTAGTCCCCTAGAACTTAGAACTAGTTAAACCTAACTAACCTAAGGACATCACAAACATCCATGCCCGAGGCAGGATTCGAACCTGCGACCGTAGCGGTCTTGCGGTTCCAGACTGCAGCGCCTTTAACCGCACGGCCACTTCGGCCGGCTATGATGGTAATACAGTGTAGTGAATTATATCAAAACACCTCGAACAAGGTAAATATTTTGTTTTCATGAACTCATAGATTTGTGTGACTATATGGCCATGTCTAGAGCATTATGACTAGTAAATTTCTTAACTACACTAGAAGCAAAGAATTTTGTCTTTTAATGGAGAACTGTGAAACTTGGTAGTCAGTTGCCAAGAAACATCTACAGGCAATTACTTACTAATAACGTCTTGAATTTTTTGGGAAAGTGACTGCAGCAACTGTTTCTTTCACATATGTTCAGTTCTAAGTTTACGGTCTGATAAATATGTTTGATATTTTGTCATTAACGATGATTTTTACGGGAGACGATTCGTCAGGCGCTCGTCGACTACCATCTCTGGCCGTACCTTCGTTGTGGCCTTCGGGTCAGGAATAAGACAAGACTTTTAAGTAGCCGTTAATGCTGTTATCCAGAGTAAAGGATGTCCGTTCTTTGTTCTTAATTGTGTTAGCGATAATGGAACCTGCGGCAAGTAAGGGCGCGGCGGAAGAAATTCTCTCGAAATTCTTTCGGCCATGAAGAGAATGGATGTAGATTCTTCCACAATGTCGCTTTAATTAAATCCAATGAAATCGAATTAGCCGCTGGATTACGCTCGGGGAGGCACACACAATACCGTGAATCGCATTACCGAGTTGCAGAATTCTTCATTCACTTAAAGGAGCGCCTTTCCCTTCACAACACGCAAATTGATAGAAATTTTATCCAAGGACGATGGAACCGTTTCTTCGCCGTATGTTGCCACACTCAAGAATTTCAGTCACCTTTCTTTTCGTCACAAACTAGGACTGGAAATAATGAGAAAATAACGTAAAATTTAATTTTTGTGTGACTTTTATTGAGAGAGACAAAGAGAATATTACGTCATATTTTTGTTTTACTGAATTAGTTCTTTGATGATATTGCATGATTTACTTAAACTGTAAGTGCCTCTTTACACTGTCGCAAAATATATCGGGGAAAATATTGGATAATTCCATTCCATATTTCTTGACGTTATAGTGGGTGACAGAATATTCAGTCCCTTTTAGGACGTGCATCTGGGATAGTGGCCTTTCCTCTTGCAACATGCCGGTTATTAACTATGGTAAAACCGTGTAGGTAACTCAGTTTATCACTGTACCTGCGATACTCACAAACATCAATTATGAAAGTGTGATTACACTGCCGGAAGAAATAGTACACCTGCAAAGACGACGTCTGTCTTGATACAATAAAGGCGTAAGCCACCCGGGGAATAGTAGGTTCAAATGGTTCAAATGGCTCTGAGCACTACGGGACTTAACATCCGAGGTCATCAGTCCCCTAGAACTTAGAACTACTTTAACCTAACTAACCTAAAGACGTCACACACATCCATGCCCGAGGCAGGATTCGAACCTGCGACCGTAGCAGTCGCGCGCTTCCGGACTGAAGCGCCTAGAACCACTCGGCCAGGAATAGTAGGTGTTCTGATAATGTTCTCAATGTCGTCCGCCAACAGATAGTGCAGTGGAACAGCTACCAGAGGGCCGTCTGTGTCTGCCCTTTAATAGGAATGCTCACAGCCATAATGCTTGGGGGTGAAAACATTTGAAGCAAGCGGCCAACCACGCCACGGAGACGTACTCTCGCTTCCTAGAGCCAATTGAGCGAGATTTTTTAAAAGGGGTCAAACTGCGGCCATCCGAGTGGCGTGATGGTCTTTTCGGAGAACTGCTGCACAAGTTGGAGGTGCTTGTGTAGTTGTGTAACGAGGCAGGTATCAGTCGTCACGTGAACATTCTAACAGCCGCAGTCGAGGATCTGGACGTCTCCGTTTCGTCAGGACAGACGTATTGTCAGTGCAGCAGTGGCATATGGAACAGCTGCCGCAGCATAGATAAGAGGGTCGTTGCAAACCGGTCATTAGCAGGAGCACTAACGGCGCGCAGACTTCTAGCCCTTCCTCCACTGACGAGACAGCATCGACGTGCGTGGTTCGACTATTGCCTAGAGCAGGGGCGGGCAGGAATCCTGCACGTGTGCGGTGCACTTGCACTCGTGCAGTGAACAGGTGTTCTGCGTGCACACAGGGGCAAGCTAGCCACCCGCATCTCTCCCCTCCCCACCATACCGTCTCTCCACTCCTTCCTCTGTAATGCGTTTTATGTCCCGGCTTGCTTTATTGAATGAAGGAATAAGGTTAGTAGGAGTGCTTGAAAGAAATCATGGTTTGTAAGAGTGCCTTTTACCTACGATACGTTTTATTTAATTATCACAGGTGGAGTTTACAATACGTTTAATGTGTGGAACAAAATTTCTACATACAGACAAACGCAAACAGTTACGCAAATTTTCATCACTGATGTTTGCTCTTAACCGACACTTATTAATTTCATAACAGAAAAAAATCTCTCACAAACGTATGTCGAGCCAAACACTGACATTATCTTCGCGGCTTCACGATGGAGACGAGGAAACTCTTGCTGTGAAAGTCGTAATAAAAGTCTGTTACACGTCTTGCCAAAAGGAATTTGTCTCTCAGACGTGAATTACACTGTAGATCTATTAATTCCATTTGCAAATTGGGATGAATATCATCTACAGAAACAGCAAATGGTCTCGAGAACCATTCAAATGCTTGGGATAAATATGATATATCCCCAAATCGCTTGAGAAATTCCTCTTTTATTGCACTAAGTACGGAAACAAATTCTTTGCAATTCTCTTCTCGCACAGTAGACAGAGTAGGGAAATGGACTGTGTTCCCTGACGAGAGCTGTCTTTCCCACAGATCAAGTTTGCTAGTGAAAGCTTGCACCTTTTCAGCCATTTAACAAATTATCTGATTTTCTCCTTGTAAACTTGTGTTCAGTGCATTCATGCGTCCGGTAATGTCCACTAAAAGTGCAAGGGCGGCAACCCACTCTGGATCTTCTAACTTGGGGTCGTACCTTCCTTTGTCCTTTAAGAACTGATGTTTTGGTATTCTCAGCTCAAAAAACCTTTTGAGTACATTACCGCGGCTAAGCCAGCGGACTTCACTGTGGTAAGGTATGTCAACGTACTCTTCCCCAATTTCAGCTAAGTATGTGTGAAACTGTCTATGTGTAAACCCGTGGCATCTCAAATAATTAACTGCCCGAATAACCACTTGCATGACGTCCCCCAGTTTTGCTGCTTTTGCACACAGTACTTCTTGGTGCAAAATACAGAGGATGCTGTACAATGATTCTTCTGTACGCTGTAGCTTTTTTCTGAGTAATCCAACAAATCCCATTTGTTCTCCTTTCATTGCAGGTGCTCCGTCTGTTGTCACTGACACCAAACGTTCCCAGTTTAAGCCAGCTGAATCGACAGCTTCTTCAACGGATTTTAGGATGTCCGCACCGTTGGTCGTGCTTTTTAAAGATATCATATCTAAAAAAATCCTCTGTTATGTGCAGAGCAGTGTCCACGCCCCGGACATAAATCACTACTTGCGCGGTGTCTGAAATATCTGTGGACTCATCAAGTGCGATAGAAAATGCAATAAATTCCTGCACTGCACTCCTTAATTGACGGTAAACGTCACCTGCCATGGCACTTATACGACGACTTACAGTCCGCCGAGAAAGAGTCGTAGCTCGAAACTGATTTACATTCAGTGGGCCAAATAAATCAGCAGCGTCATTGATGCACTCCTTTATAAACTCACCTTCAGCAAATGGTTTTCCAGCTCTCGCTATATTAAGCGCAATCTTATAACTTGCGCGTAGCGCTGGGCCATCATTGTTGTCGTCCTGAAAAATTGAAAACAGTGCTCCATAAAATGTAAAATCTGTTAGATGAGAGACACGACGAAAGAAAGTCGCAGATCTCTCGTGACAACAGCAACTTACGTCAGATTCATCTAGTATCGTCAGATCGCTCTTCTTAAGTTCAATTTCCCCATCCGCTCAGAATCCGACAATAAATAGTACTCGTCTTTTTGAAATTTGTTATAATGGCTTTCAATACTAAACTTCCGCTGACCAGCGAGAATACTGCCACATATTAAACATTTCGAATTTTGATGTTTTTGTACAAAGAAAAATTGGTTCTCCCATTTCTTTTTAAAAGATAGAAAATCTCCACTTCTCCGTTTCCTTGATTCACTCTGCATTTTCCGGTACTTCAAATACAACGTTCACTACGTAGTGGTCGCTTTGCATTAACGTCCGCAGCTTAGCATGGTACTACACTGCCGCAACCTGCCGGCCGTCGCCACTTCCCCATTCGACGATTGCACGCGAGCAGCACACGTGCAGCGCTGTGCGCTCATGAGCCGCGTGCAACGTTTGCCCGCCCCTGGCATAGAGTATCACACTTGGAAAATATGAGCGAGCGCCGCGGTCATCAGCAATGAAAGCAAATTCTGACTGCATGCAAGTGATAGTCTTTTGGGCGCACAACCCTGTGAGCGCAGCCTTGTAGGGTGCATACGTCCAACATACACTGGCCTAATCCCAGGTCTTATGGTCTGGGGTGTGATAAATTACAATTGTCGTTCACCTTTGCGCGATAGTAATGGAGATACTATCGAAGACAGTGCTACCAAAGGAGAGTTACTGAACACAATCCTCGGAAATGCCTTCATAAAAGAAGACGAAGTAAATATTCCGGAATTCGACTCAAGAACAGCTGCCAACATCAGTAACGTAGAAGTAAATATCCTCGGAGTAGTGAAGCAACTTAAATCACTTAATAAAAGCAAGTCTTCTGGTCCAGACGGTATACCAATTACGTTCCTTTCGGAGTATGCTGACGTATTAGCTACATACGCAACAATCATATACAACCTTTCGCTCGACGAAAGATCCGTACCCAAAGACTGGAAAGCTATACAGGTCACACCAATATTCAAGAAATGTAGTAGGAGAAATCCACAAAATTACAGGACCATATCGTTAACGTCGATATGCAGCAGTATTTTAGAACATATATTGTGTTCGAACATTATGAACTACCTCGAAGAAAACGGTCTAGTGACACACAGTCAACATGGGTTTAGAAAATATCGTTCCTGTGAAGCACAACTAGCGCTTTATTCGCAAGAAGTGTTGAGTGCTATTGACAAGGGATTTCAGATCGATACCGTATTTCTGGATTTCCGGATGGCTTTTGACATTGTACCACACAAGTGGCTCGTAGTGAAATTGCATGCTTATGGAATATCGTCTCAGCTATGTGACTGGATTTGTGATTTCCTGTCAGAGAGGTCACAGTTCGTAGTAACTGACGGAAGGTCATCGAGTAAAACAGAAGTGATTTCTGGCGTTCCCCAAGGTAGTGTTATTGGCCCTTTGCTATTCCTTATCTATATCAACGATTTGTGGGACAATCTGAGCAGCCGTCTTCAGTTGTTTGCAGATGACGCTGTCGTTTATCGACTAATTAAGTCATCAGAAGATCAAAACAAACTGCCAAACGATTTACAAAAGATATCTGAATAGTGGAAAATTGGCAGTTGACGCTAAATGACGAAAAGTGTGAGGTCATCTACATGAGTGATAAAAGGAACTCGTTAAGCTTCGGTTACACGGCAAATCAGTCTAATCTAAAAGCCGTAAATTCAAATAAATACCTAGGTATTACAATTACGAACAACGTAAACTGGCAGAAACACAGAGAAAATGTTGTGGGGAAGGCTAACCAAAGACTGCGTTTTATTAGCAGAACACTTAGAAAATGTAACAGACCCACTTAGGAGACTGCCTACACTACGCTTGTCCGTCCTTCTTTAGAAAACTGCTGCGCAATGTGGGATCCTTACCAGATAGGACTGACGGAGTACATCGAAAAAGTTCAAAGAAAGGCAGCACGTTTTGTATTTTCTCGAAGTATGGGAGAGAGTGTCACCGAAATGATACAGTATTTGGGCTGGATATCATTAAAAGAAAGGCGTTTTTGGTTGGAAAAGAAACTTGTCACGAAATTCCAATCGCCAGCTTTCTCCACCGAATGCGAAAGTATTTTGTTGACATCGACCTTCGTAGGGAGAAGCGATCACCACGATAAAGTAAGGGAAATCAGAGCTCGTACGGAAAGATATAAGTATTCATTTTTTCTGCACGCTATACGAGAGCGGAATAATAGAGAATTGTGAAGGTGGTTCGATGAATCCTCTGCCAGGCACTTAAATGTGATTTGCAGAGTATCCATGTAGATATAGATGTAGATGTAGACCTTTGATGTTTCTGGAGGGGACACTATCCAGCGCATTGGAGGTAGACAAGGTTATTAGACTTTCTTTTACCATTACTGAGACACGGATGTGAGGCGTTGCGTTTACAGGATAGTGTTCGCTCACACGCGGCTCGTGAAACTCAACGGGGTCAGCAAGACATGCAGCAACCTCCGTGGCCAGTAATGTCTCCCGACTTGTCTCTAATCGAGCACGTGTGAAACGTGATAGGACAAGAAGGGAGTTGTGCGACTCGTTAACCAACAGTCCCTACAGAACTACGTGGTCAGGTCGAACAGACTTGCCATAACGTGTCGCATGACAGTAATCGCCATCTGTTCAATCGACTAGACTTCAGAGTTACTTCGTGCATTCCTGATCGAGGAGGCTCCACCATGTACTCTATATGGGTGTCCCAAGTTGGGTTGATATCTAGTGCCTCAGTATATTCACAGAACAACAGCACAAGAGTTCTGATGCAATAAGCCCTGAATGAACTGAAAACGTCTAAAAGTTTGTATCGCTATTTTCCGGTAGTAATATAACTAATGTCACAATTACTGAAAGACCGAAAATGTCGAACATCAAGGAAAATAATCACTTCGTTCTTCCAGGATATCTTTCTATCACTGTGAATGCTTATGACAGAGGTTGCAAAACATGATTATTTGTGCTGTGTTTTACATGCAGTTGTCTCAAACTAGCAAACTTTGAATCATACGCGACTATATATTCGTATGCAACTATCCCAGGACTCGGTGCCCAGGACCCGGTACCAGTTGCACGTTGACTGTCTAACGGCTTCCAGAGGCAACAAAAATATCGAGATTCATTAGTTCGCTGAAATATTGCCCGAATTTAAAACTTTTAAATGCTGTCGTATGCGACTCATAGAAAGGTATAATATTATCTTACAAGTTTCACAGAATAAGACAAATGTCACAGTTAGAAACTTTGTCTGCATAGAGACGACTCGCAAATTCCCAGATTTTATTCAAGAATGAGAGCGCTTAGCGACTTCGAACAAAATTTTCGCATAATTTCAAACTTACAGGAAACTTTCTCTCATTCACCACTCCCCTCAAATGATGAAAGGGAAATAATTCATCATTGCTTATGATATTTCCTTTGTTCATGCAGTAAAACTTCAGCATCAGACATTACGTTTTAATTTATTACTTCTTTACTATCATCTCCATTCAACATGGTTTGCAGACAGTATCCACATATACCACTGAATGTAACTGCAAAGTTATATAATTGTACTCGAGACCCTGTTTACTAGTGCTAACTTGCTTCATAATTCTCTACAAAATTCGAACTTCGTAAGCGTTTGATTTTAATAGAGCAGGCTGCCCTGTTTCCTTAATGACTCGAACTCCCACGTATAAATCAGCTCCAAATGCCAAATAATTTTGCTACTGAGTTAATGTGTTATTTATTTTTACTAGGCTCGTGGGGGAGACAAAGTTTACGATAGCTTTGAAATTATGCTTAAGAGCGGTTGGAAGTCGCTAGATGCCCTCATCATGAAACTGCGAATTAAGCCCAAGTGTGGGTTACAAATTATCTAGAACTCCTCTGTAATTACTGCTTAGTGAGTATCTAGTAATGACGAAGGTACCGGACAAATATACCTGACATACGAAGGTAACAGGGACAAACAGTTTTTCAAAGGACCAAATTATTAAAACAGCAAAAATTTCACTGGAGATTCATAGCATTTTTTACATCGAATCGTTTCTTAGGCCTATGATGGTTTAGCAGCGTTGTACCAGAACAACGCACGCGATCTAGTAAGTAACACGTGTTTAGTTCATTAGAAGGGACAGTAAGTCTGAGAAAGACCGGTTCGACAGAAAACCAGACGAAATGAACACCGTATTGCTGAATATACGGACAGCGTGAAAGCAATACCACTCACACACTCCAGCATTATCTGTTAACCAGTAGTACAATGCAAGGGTTATCAATACGAAAAGGGTATTTCTAAATAAATTCAAGGGAAACGTAAGTTAATTAAATAACCAAAGAAACGGTAAATTATGTCCCTCTATGATAACATCCCTCTATATCAGAGAAAATTTATAGCGGACAAATATATTTGAGGGTATACTTTTTCATAATACGAATGCCAGAACTATATAAATGCTACAGTCTGATTTGCTGTGGAAATACTAATTCTGGTGTATTAGTGTAAGTTTGCTTGAGAGGTGGCATGAGCCTCCTCTCATATTTCTATCTTACTCTGAGTAATTCGATTTGGGGAAGTATAGCCGAGTATGGCCATTACAAGGCTACTATTGAGAACTCAGAAGATATGAATATTTTCCTCTCTACCGTGTGAAACGATATGAAATAAGCGTTTTTTGTGAAAATGAAACACTAATTTTGAATTGAAAAGTAAAGACATTTTATTCAAAGTACTGACCATTGGTTTCTATACATTTTGACCGCCTTTTCTGGAAATTTGTGGACACCACACCAATAGAAATGTTCGTTTTTTGAAGCAAACCAATCAGACACCCAATATTCGACTTCGTAGGAATTGAAGTGTTCCTCAGCCAATGGGTGTCCCGTTGATGAAAACAAGTGGTAATCGGAAAGGGCCAAGTCTGGTGAATACGGCGGGTGGGGTAGCAGCTCTCAGCCAAGTGTTTTGATTGTATCCTGAACCAGTTTTGCTTGTGCGCAGGTGCATTTCCTTTGTAAAAAATTACTTCGCAGTGTCTGCTGGCCCATTATGGTCTTTTTTCGATCAGTGCATAGTTCAAATTGATCATTTGTTGTCTGTAGCGGTTAGTATTCACAGTTTCACCTGGGTTTAGAAGCTCATGATACACCACGCCTTTCTGATCCCACCAAACAGAGAGCATTGTCTTCTTGCAGTCGATGTTGATGGTTGTCCCAGATTAACCCATGATTTTTCCCGTGTAGGATTCTTAAAATAAATCCATTTTTCATCGCCAGTAACAATTCGATGCAAAACTGATTTTCTTTCATGTCTTTGAAGCAAAATTTGACAAATGGTTTTTCGGTTTTCCATCTGTCTTTCATTCAATTCATGTGGCACCAATTTTCCACACTTTTTGATCTTTCCCATAGCTTTCAAACGGTCAGAAATTGTTTGATGTGCAAAATTTAGCATTGCTGCCATTTGCTTCTGACTCAAAGTATCATCTTCATCCAATATTGCTTGCAATTCGGCGTCTTCGAACTTTTTTAGTGGTCTTCCACATTCTTAATTTCTTACATCAAAATCATTATTTCTGAACCGTTGAAACCATCTTTTGCATGTTGCTCCTGTAGAGCATGATCACCATATGCCTCGACAAGCATTCGATGCGACTCTGCAGCACTTTCTTTCTAATGAAAACAAAATATTAATACTTTCCCCAAATCATCACTTTCTGGTAAAAAATTCGAAATTGTTAACAAGATTAAAACATATGATGTTCTTTGTTCCATGACTTGATGTGTACTAAATATCTTTGACAGGTGTCATACCAACCAAACAAAAAAAAAAAAAATTGGCTCGTTCACAACAAATGTTCCCTATCAACACATTCGTATCTTACGCTCATGTCATACCATTACACATGGTTATTGCAAGCTGTGAAAAGTTGCTATTCCTTCACACACGGACTTCTCACACAGCGTCTGTCGTCACCCGGGTAGTTCGGTGACCGGTGGGTTCTGCTGATCTTGAAAGGGTTATGCCAATGGGTGTGAAGGAGTCGAGTGGATGCTGTCCAGACGCCGACATTGTGGGGGCGACATGCCCACAGGGGCCAGAAGAACGGCTGGGACTGGAGATTCCGTTACTTCTCATAAATTTTGTGAAAACACTTTCTGATGGGCTACCAGCGAGGTGTAGGAATGACTTGTGTTCCCAGGCAGTCTTGGCAGGCAAATTCCTGCATTTACTGCAAAATCATAACTGTGATTGGCTTCCTCAGGGGATGGTTCCGTGACGTAGCAAAATAGGCGCAGCAATTGGCGCCAAGTATCTCCATTGGCGGAATAGTAGTGTTTCAGCAATAGGGTGAAATTTTCCGCCGGTTTTCTGTTTGCAGATTGGCACGTTTAACCACAGCCACTTTCGTGGGGGCGGGAATGTTCTGTGTTTGGCTTGTACGGGTGCTTTTGAGTGGAGTCGGCTCTCGCCTTTCGATCGGACTGAGCTCTCACTGCTCTGGACAGCCTGCCTTCCATTGGCTGTCTAATATACTTTCATTTAATTGAAACTGTTTGACGAAGTTGCTGAAGTTTCGACTTCAACGGAACTTTCTGAGTACAGTTGGCAATCGAGCGTTCTGTGTACAAGCGACCTATGTTGTCCGTCTTGAACAATTTTGGCTAAAGTTGACTGTATCGGAGTTACTGTGTGACTTCGCTTGGTAAAACCAGTCAGTGATTGTGTAGCGAGCTCTCTCCGTCTCCCTCAGAGGCGCATTTGTGTTGCTAGGAAGTCTTTAGTCTGGAACAATCAGACCAGGATAATTTGTTTCGGGCCATACTCGCGAAATTATCACCACTACGACGGGACGTCGAATCAACCAGCCATCGTCTTCGGTATGCCAGATCATGTCTTTGCATTTAAGAAGACAGCTTGGTAATGTATGTCCGCAGCACTGGCAGATTAGGCAATTACGCTATGTGACAATCAGAACTCAGCAGAGGGCGCCTGTTCGTCTTTCCTAACTTTGTTCTGTCTTGGGTGTTCATTGTCTGAGTTCTCCCTACTGTAGCAGCAACTAATGTTTGGTTGGCTGGGTGTTTCTCTTAAGATTTGAGTTGCAAGGAATTGGCTGCACATACCACTTGGTCATAAATGTCACAAACTAGTATATGGACTTCACCTTCAGAGCATTTATTTGCGTATCCAATTTGACGTACTGTAAATTTTTCATGTGTTTAGTTTATTATTTTGAGTTTAGTCATAATAAATCAAATTGTTATTTTGGACACAATTTTCATTCTGTTGATCGGTAGAGCAACCCTTTCATTTCCCACTACGTTAAGGGGATACGGAATCGGATTTTGGGTTAAAAAATCGAATTTTTTTTTATTGGCGTATTATATTCTGCCATGTTTCCTCTTTAAAATGACGTATCATACATAGCTCTACTACAATTATAACTATTTTATTTTTATATATTTGTGAGATCGGGTATTGCGCTTTAGTCATACACGTCTCTCGTGGCTGACCATGAACTTTTTGGCAGTACCTTTAAAGTGACATGAATTCAAATATCCCGGTTTCCAGCGACTATTTATACACTAGTTGCCCGAAAATGTTTCTCTCTGGTTTCCTCAAGTTACTCTTTGACTTTGTGGCGGGACTGTTTTGTAAACAGTGTGATATAAGAAAGTAGTTGTTGTTGAGTTATTTCGTATTTAGTGCTTCATTTTTCGCAGTGAAAATGCCTAGAGCTAAAGCAAAAGTATTTAAAAAGCGTGTGAACTGGCAAAAGAAAAGAAATAATGATTCATTAGCAAAGCAAAGCAGTTCATCATCATCACTGTTGGAAAATGTGAATCCACTTATTACTGATTTGCCGAACGAACTTACACCAAATGAAAACAGTGCTTCTCATAAAAAACTAAGAGATTTGGAAGAGAAATATAATTTACTTGATAGAGGGAACGAAGTTTTTGAACTCATTGATACGAATATATTGTGTGAAGCTCTTGAAAACAGTTTGTGCTGCAAAAAATGTCATGGAAACGTTTCTCTGAAAGTAGAATCCCATGTTGGCCTGGCTGCCCAGTTTAATTTAATATGCAGTGTTTGTAAATACAGCTGTAAGTTTCCAAGTTCGGTTTCAGTAACTGTAAATAATGGATACAAGAAAACTGAACTTTATAGTGTAAATATTAGGTTAGTTTATGGATTGCGAGCAATTGGTAAGGGCAAAGCAGCTGGTGATATGCTATGTGGTGTTCTAAATCTTCCAAGTGCACCTTCAAAGTTTGAAGCTTACAATTATGTACTAGGATCTGCAGTTGAAGATGTAGCACAGAAGTCAATGCAGGTTGCTGTGGAAGAAGCAGTGGAAGAAAATGACGGCAGTCGTGACCTCACAGTGGCGTTTGATGGCACGTGGCAGAAAAGGGGCCACACCTCCAACAATGGTGTTGTAACAGCAACTAGTGTTGATACTGGCAAGGTTATTGATGTTGCAATAATGTCTAAATACTGTAGGTGCACAGGCAGGCTGAAAAATGAACACAGTGATGACTGTATTGCTAATTATTATGGTAGTAGTGGTGGCATGGAGGTTGCTGGGGTGAAGAAAATTTTTCATCGCTCTTCACAGTGGTATAATGTTCGCTATGTCAAATATCTGGGAGATGGTGACTCTAAAGCATTCAAAGAAGTTTTGGAAAGCAAACCATATGGGAACAGTGTAAATATAAGCAAACTTGAATGTATAGGACATGTGCAGAAGAGAATGGGTGCCAGGCTGAGAAGGTTAAAATCAGTTATGAAAGGGAAAAAACTAGATGATGGGAAAACCTTGGATGGCAGAGGAAGATTGACTGATTCCATAATAGACCACATTCAGAACTGCTATGGCCTTGCAATCAGGCAAAATACAGGCAATCTTGAAGAAATGAAGAGAGCTATATGGGCTTTATATTTCCACACCGCATCCACGGATGAGCATCCACAACATGGTTTGTGCCCCAAAGGTGAAAACAGCTGGTGTAAATACAATAGGGGACTAACAACAGGAGAGAAATACATTCACCACCACAGTCTACCATCAGCCATCATGGCAGAAATAAAGCCCATTTTCAGAGATCTGGCTGACAGAAGTCTTCTGATGAAATGTCTTCACGGAAAAACGCAGAACCCCAACGAGTGCTTGAATAGTGTGATATGGCATCGTCTCCCAAAAACAGTGTTTGTCGGAATTAATACACTACATTTTGGTGTGTATGATGCTGTGGCAACCTTCAATCTTGGAAATATAACTAAATGCCAGGTCCTTCAAAAGTTGGGTATGTGTGTTGGTTCCCGTACGGTACGTGCTATGTTCTTTTTAGATCAGCACAGACTAAGGCATGCTGATAATATAATCAAGACATTAGTGAAAAAAGCAAGACAGGTGCAGAGGGGTGCCAAAAGAAGACTTGAAGATGATTATGAAGACTGTGAAGGGAGTATTAGCTACGGATCAGGAATGTTTTAATCTTCTTTCTCCGTTTCCCGTAAGTTTACTTTTTACTTCATCTAGGAACATTATCTCAGGTACTGGTCAACCTAGAAGTCTGAAATTTTTATGACGTAGTGACATAGGTCCCTATTACATACTGAAACAACGATTTTTTAATTACTTGATTTACAAAAGACTTAGGGGTGATAGTCTAGTAAAAAGCGATGGAAAAAATTTACTTAAAAATAAATGTATAATATCTCTGTAAGAAAATACTTTGACAATAAACTGTTGTTTCAGTATTGTTGTAACATATGAATGCACATACAGTAAAATTTTTACCTCTCTGTCTCCAGTAGTTTGTGAGAAAATGTTCCCTATAGTAGGCATATATTAACATTGCGGGGATAGGTGATTCCGTATCCCCTTAATGAAACTTTCCTTTATCAAATTAATTTCTATCAAAATAAATTATTGCAGGTGCCAAACTCTTTTCTACTCCACTTGCATGGTCGATTACAGTCAGTTCGCGTTTCTTCTTAATCCATGTGCAACAGCAAAAGTCGGTGTTAGAAAAGGCGGGGCTTAAAGCATCATTTCCATATGAAGATACTAGAAGAATTTAGTGTTAATACACTGCTAGCCCCAGTACCTCGCATGCTTATGTAGTATTTTAGTTTCACATTCAAACTAAATATCGTGAAATCAATAATTCACCTTTGTGGGTCTGTGATTTATATGAAAAGCTCAATTACATTTCGTTTATGATTAGCTATATTTGCCGTCTTTTGCATTATCTAGCGATGTCTGATATATTACACAGTATTTAAAAAGTGTTTCAAAAAGAATGACCTGATTTCCGAACCCCATATTTATTGATAAAAACTTACAAAAATCGTCGGATGTATTGCAAAATAGTCAAAAGATCTTAAATTGTTAGCTCTGCTATTAGAAATGTTCTATGCGTTCTCCAGCAGCAGCATGAACAATATCTACACGATAGCTACGTTCGTCATACATTTTAAACAAGGTATTTTTTTACAACACTAATGGCTACTGTTATTCTGTTTTTTTCTTCTTCTGCTATGTCACAAGTCAAAAGCAAACGACACACCTTCTTCCACACGGAAACTTCGTATGGGGTCATATCTGACGATCTTGGAGGCCAAGAATACAGGGCAGTGTACCGGGGTCCCTTTTGCGTGTCTCGTGGTCCTGTGCCAGCTTTCCAGCGTTGAGCCAGAGTCTCAGTAACAAAGTAACATACGTTGAGGTGCCAGTATGGTGGAGCGGCACTCTGCTCGAAAATTCAGTGATCGTGGTCCTTCTGACACTGTGGAAAAAACGAGTTGTGCAGGATTTGAAGATAATTCCTTCCAGTCTCTGTGTTTTCCTCAAAAAAGAAGGGACTGTACACTTTTTCATGTGAAACGGAACAAAAGAAGGTTCACTTTAGGTGAGACTCGTTCGTTCTCAGCAATGACATGAGAGTGTTGAAGTCGCGATAAGCGCACGCTGGACCGAAATCTTTGACTTATTTTTGCAAACAGCAGCACAGAAAACGCCTTCTTTTCAGCGGGCGCCCCCTTACGTGTAACTGACTGCAAACAGAGATGACTGACATCTGTCGGCGATTTTCTGAAACAATAGATCACGCTATGTAAAAAAAAAAAAAAAAAAAAAACACATTTCCTTGCCGACGCGTCACATGTTCCGTAATTTCAAAATTAGGTCTTTCTTTTTGAAAGATGCTGTAACATACGCCGTGTCTCCTCTAGGAGTAGTCAGGCAGAATGTCTCTGGTGTATCAGGAGTTTTTTAAAACTTCGTATTTGCTTTGGGCAGGTGGAGTCAGTCCCAAACAAACAGTGCTATCACGTCTTCAAAGTGACTCCCAATGTTGACGGAAAGCGTTGGTTTGTTCCCCGTTACAAACAAATTGATTTTTGAAGCGCAGTTTTACGTGGCCATTACATATAGTCCGATATTTCTTTTTCGCTGTTTATTAACAGGGACAGCAAAACCCGAAGAAAATCCAGTACCCCAGGAGTGACGGCAGAACCAGTCAGGGGCCGTTCTGACTACTACCGCAGAGCAGGCACCGCTACTGAGTCGTTGCTGGGTTGTTTCGCGTTTTACTATCAACTTTCGTACATATCAATAAAACCGAAATCGGACCACACTGATTTGGGAGCCCTCTATCGAATAGGCAATTCAAATTCAGATTTAAAAGTAATTTTGTTTGTAATGAGAAACAATCCGGCGATTTCTATGTTCAAAAATTCAGTTAACACATTTCTGAGAGGAGTGCTTACAAAATTTGTATATAATATTTAGTGTCTTACATGTTCATATGGCTTCTTTTATAGTTTTTCACCACTTTGTGACAGGCCAGACTGAAAAACAGGTGCCTTTAGCAGCAAGTGTGTGGTTCCAGAATCCGAGTAATAGAATCACAAGCTTTTCTTTGACAAATTTTCACCAGTATTGACACACTAATCGCACTCGGAAACAGGAAAATGAAAGTTACTGGAACTGTGAGAAAGATTCGAACTAATGCCAATCAATTTGTTAACATGATAAAAATGGGGAAAGGAAATGAACGATGATTATACAACGAAATGTTTGACAAAGAGAACGATGTTGTGGTAGTGAAATGGGGGGACGACAATCCAGTATTTGTAGCCAAAAATTACAGTACTATCACTCTTCTGAGCTACGCTAAAAGATGCCGAGAGTCAAAGACAAAAGGGATATATGTTAAAAAGCGCATCAAACTGAAGAATACGATGCCTCCACGGGTGATGTCGATCCGATCTACTGGACAAGCAGTGATTATCTTATAGGACGAGGACTAGATCAAGGAATGGGAAAGTTCAAAGTTTTAGAATTGATATTATGAAATAATTAACAAAATGCTGAAATGATCAACAAAAGCAAAACGAGGATAGTGGAATGTAGTCGAATGAAATCAGGTGTAGCTGAGGCAAATAGATTAGGAAACGAGACACTTAAAGTAGTAGATAAGTTTAGCTATTTGGGGAGCAATATAACTTATGATAGTCGAAATGGAGAGGATATAAAATGTACACTATCAATGGCAAGGAAAGCGTACATCGAGTATAGTTTTAACTGAAAATATTTGTATGGAGTGTAGCCATGTATGGAAGTGAAACATGGACGATAAACAGTTTAGACAAAAAGAGAAGAGAAGTTTTCGAAATGTAGTGCTACAGAACAATGCTGAAGATTAGATGAGTACATCACGTAAATAATGAGGTGGTATTGAACAGAATTGGGGAGAAGAGGAATTTGTGGCACAACGTGGCTAGAAGAAGGAATCGGTCGGTAGGGCATGTTCTGAGGCTTCAAGGGATAACCAGTTTAGTATTGGAGGGCAGAGTGGAGGGTAAAAGTCGTAGAGGAAGACCAAGAGGTGAATACACTAAACAGATACAGAAGGATGTAGGTTGCAGTAGTTACTTGGAGATGAAGAAGCTTCGTCAGGATATAGTAGCACGGAGCGCTGCATCAAACCAGTCTCTGGACTGAAGACCACAATAACAACATGCTGAAATCGTTCAAAAACAGCTTCCTTTTTCATTTACACTGAAAGTGTAACATTAATGTAGAAATGATTGAAAAAATTAAATAATAAAGTTCTTTTCAGGCAGTGAGTTAAGAGAGCGTTTCAACTTGGGCAGTCATGATTTCGCGTAAAACTGGTCCAGATATTTTCCTAAGTCTTATCATTTCCTGCCGCGGTTTCTGCAGAGTAAAGTGATTCCGGTGGTACCATGTGTTGTCATGCCTTAGTTTTGCACTGACAGAGAGATAGTTTTCGATGTTGTTGTTGTGACTCAACGTGACCTCATATGCTCTTTAGGATTCTAAGCTTCTTTCTTGATTGGCTGATCTATTCAGTCCTCCTGGTTTGGTGATCTCTCGTAGACGGAAGTAAGAGGGTTGGAACTTTAACAGTGGCTACTATTTATTTACAGCTCGTACAAAATACGTAAGTGTTTCAAAGTTTTACTGACCTTCAAAGTAGTCACCAGCAATGTGTGAAACCTGTTGTCAGCGAAGTGGAACACTCTCAGCAGTGCCAGTTGTGTTGACAGTTCGAGTGTCGCGGTCTATTGCCCGACGAACTTGTAGCAGTTTAAAAAGAAAAACCAAAAAGAAAGGAAGGAAAAATGCTCTAAGCGCTATGGGACTTACCATCTGAGGTCATTAGTCCCCTAGACTTAGAACTACTTAAACCTAACTAACCTAAGTACATCACTTACATCCATGCCCGAGGCAGGATTCGAACCTGCGACCGCAGCAGCCGTGATTTTCCGGACTGAAGCGCCTAGAACCGCTCGGGCACAGAGCCGTCTTGTAGCAGTTCTGAAGCGAATGCCATGGGGTATTTCCTTCAGTTTGGGCATCGAGTTGAACTTACTAGCGCTTAAGTCTATGGAGCGCAGTAGGTGGTATAGCACTTAGCAGCCCCATCAGTCAAATGTCAGTAACAGCTTGCACTGTACGTGCTTGAGCGTTGTCCTCAAAAATGATGGTCAGGTCCTGCAGAAAGGGTCTTCACTTCTGTCTCCAAGCTGGTCGTAGGTTGTGTTCCGAAATGAACATCTGCGCCAAGTTTCAAGACTATATTGTAAATAACAATAATTACAAGGTATCTTAGAGAGGCAGTTCTGAGATCATGTTCCACTGTCGAATCCATTCTAAAAATTCCGGCCAGTAAAGTTTAAATGCAGTAGAGCTAAAACCTTTTCAGTAACTAAACTAAACCTAACTCTACTCATATAAAAATTAAGAAGATTGTAATCTGTTAAACGTCGGAGATATTGATTAACACGTGTCCGAAACGGGGCCAGTTTGATGCTGCTATCTGTGTATAGAGTGGTTGACAGGGAATATTCCATTTGGCGGTCCGCTGCACCCATATATGAATGCAGTCACAGAGGCAATGGGAAGAGACATTTCGCACCGAAATAGCAGTCTGTCCGAGTCAATTAAATGCCTATGAGTGCTGTACCTTGGATGACATCAGAGCCGAGCAGATACTAAAACCATCTTCAGCAAAAGTAGGAAGTGATCTCATGAGAACTGTACACCATCCTGACAAGTAGATGCAATTACTGCGTTCTTAACTGCAAATCCATGACAAAGACCTGAAAGGTTGAAATGACCTCGAAATTGAGTAGCTTAAGTAATTACACTGATTGTAAGTACCATGAATTGCAAGTCGAATTATTGCAACAGCTAACTAAATAGAATGGTACTTTCAAACCGAAATCGGAAAAGTTCCTGAAGATTTCAAAGACGCATATGATCTTATGGAAGGGAGGTTGTCGGAAAGAATAGAAAATGAATCGAAAGATTGCTGTAATCTGTTTGAGGCAATAACTAATATAGTAAATGCTCGTCGGAAGGATATAAGAAAAGTAATATCTGGCTTTGTGAAATTATGTGAGGATGTTGACAAAAAGTTTCTAGCAGAGTAGAGGCATTAGAACTACAAGTAGAGGAACTAAGTACTAGAATTATCAACATAGAAAACAGAGTAACCTCTAGTAGCTCTAGTAATACTACTGTACAGCATGTTGCTTCAGTTGACGCAGCTTTCATCGGATGTCGTCTATTCTTAAGTTTTGACCCAGACAAATTCATCTATTAAGTTTTGGAATAATTCTGAGGATGTTTTACCAAAGGCATGGTCAGGATATGAGAAAATATCCTTTATTAGAGCTCATTTGACTGTAGATGCTTTGGGATTTCCGGCTGACGCAGTAATTACGTCAATTTTTTCTCTGAATTTGAAGCAGCATTTCTTAAAGGGTACTGGTCACACAACAAAGAAAACGATGATTTGAGAGTACCAAAGTTTACTCCAGGTCGTGAATCAGTTAGGGAGTTTTCTAGAAAGTGGGTTTAAAGGCTGTCACATCTGGCGGCCAGAAAAGCTGAAACCGGAAAATATGATCATGAGACGAGAAGGTAATCTGCCTTGGTATTCGCAGTCGAGGATCATTACCGCACGTAGAGACAATGTGGATATGTTCATTCAGTATCTAGAGTGAGAGGAAAGAGTAGCTGCTGTTGAGGAGCACGAGCAGAATAATAATAGGCCTTCTAACAATCATGTAAACTACTGAAATAATGACAGAGGCAATGTGGATATTAGAAGTATAGATGTTCAGAATACCGGATCTAATTAACGTGGTCAAGGTCGTGGTAGAGGAAGAAGAGGTAGACAGCCACCGTGGTTTCGCAATATTTACTATGACGAAGGTAAAAATATAAATAATTTACCGTTGAAACAAGGCAGACAGCAGAATGTTACCCGATCCAATTCTGAATGGAATGAGCACGATAGTCCACGTGTGAGAAACGAAGTCCCGCCTATGAGGAAACTGGCCCTTACCAGGAGGAAACAGTACCACAGCCAGTAACAGAAACACCGACCGCAATCAAGTAGCACACAGAAAACACGGATGATGAAACAAGAACCGACAGTAATAGTAATGTGTTAAACCACTCTCATTAATTAGTTGGCAGCATTTTGTGCAAATTAGAAAATGGGACAAGAAGGTAAAAGAAAATGCTATAGATAATAGGGAAAGAAATCAACTGGTTAAAAACATATGACGGAGATGAAGCAAAGGCTTGTATCTTCGACAATGATAGCAATCCAATAATTTCGGTGGAGGAAAAAGAGTCAGTCTTGCAATGTTTTGAGGAGGAGGAAGTGTAGGATGAAGGGGTAGCAATAATGATGAGGTCAGTAAGTCAATCAGCAGTTGTGACTTGCCACAAACTGTAAAAGCAAAGACAATATTATAGATAGCAATATTGTGCATGGACGCAGTTGCTCAGAGGTAGAGAGTAGTTTAGCTAATGTGAGCAATCGGAAGTAGAGAATGTCGCCAGGTGTTTTAATTAAAAATTGTTGAACGAGTTGGGAAATGCAGCAGCGGGTGCAGAGATTGATCACCCCGTGGATCTAAGCATGAATGCATTTGCAACTGAAAAGAATTCCTTTAGTTGTAGAGGCTGAAGGAGGTTACAAGCGGAAACTATTGAAACTAGAATAACTCACCCTACTATAAAACATCTCAGGAGTAAAGGGGTCTTGTTGATAGTGGCAGCGAAGCAAGTGCTTTTTCCCAAGTATTCCTTCATTCTAGTCCTACTGAGAATCAGTTAACAGTCCTGTTAGTAAGTGATTTAACAATAATACATGCTTCAAGTAAAGTTTCCAGACCACTACAGCACAGAGTTTTGATACCAGTTGTTATAGCTACGAACTACGTAAACTCACGTAGTAGTGCCCCTTTAAGTTATAGACATCGGTAATAAATTATGTAAAGTGCTATGATTCGCTTCCTAGTCGCAGAAGGAATAATACCTACCGAACTTTTTTCACGAATCGAAACGGTTTACGGCGAAGGTGTTATAAAAACAGAAGGAGTAATTTAAGTGTTGTACTGTGTTTACTGGGTTGCGGAACAAATATTCATGACGAAGAGAGTAATGCATGACCTAAGATTTTTACTGAGGAGTTGGTGCACGAAGCCATTCATCAAGACCGCCAATTGACCGTGGCTGAAATTTCTACAACGTTTCCACAGCTCTCTTTTACACGACACATTCACAAACGCTAGAAAATATGGAATAGTGCCCTTGATGTTCGCCAAAACAACTGACAGAGCAGCACAAGACAAATCGGGGCAAAAGCGCTCACGAGTTTCTCAAGCGGTATGAACTGAATGGTGAGGATTTTCTGAGCTATATTGTGATCGGAGGTGAAACATGGATGGATGAGGCAAAAAGACAGACGTCATCGTGTTATCACACCAACTACCCATCTGCAAAAAAATTAGAAAGAAAACTATTTCTGGTGCAACAATCATGGCCTCGGTGTTCTGGGACCAAAAAGGCATAAGTCTGCTCGAAATAACTCCACAATGGGAGACTATTAATGCACAACGATTTTTGAGACTCGGTAACAACACAAGCATTCAAAACAAGTGGAGGGGAATGCTGAGTAGAGGACTGTACTTGTTGCACCACAAAGCACATCCTGACACTGCCATAGCTACCATGGCTGTCTTCAATCATTTGATTGAAATGTTTTGAATACCCCGCAATCCCCCACCCCTCCCCCACCCTTCCGTGTTTCTCGGACCTGGCGTATTCATCTTCTCACCTCCCTGAAGGCACACAGGAGTGCAATTAAATTTTTAGCCTAAGATCAGGTGCAGAAAGGGCACAAAGAAGCTTGTGCCACAGTTTACCATGTGCCTTTCTTCCCTCTTAAATCACTAGCTTTCGAATTGTGCCAACTGAGCATTCTTTAACAGTGTAATGTCAATTATGATTATGTGAACGTAAGGACAACACAACACCAAGTCCTAGAGAAGAAAAAAATCTCCGACGTAGCCCGAAATCGAATCCACACCCCAACCATTTAGCAACCCCCGCGTTGACGGAACAGCTACCGAGGCTGACAAGAGCATATGCATTCATCGGAACGGCGATTAAGTGGAACAATAGTCTGCAAGTGTATCAAAAACGTCCTGTAATTTACACTACTGGCCATTAAAATTGCTACACCCCGAAGATGACATGCTACAGACGCGAAGGTTAACCGACAGGACGCAGACGCTTTGATAAGCAAATGATTCGCTTTTCAGAGCATTCACACAAGGTTGGCGCCGGTGGCGACACCTACAACGTGCTGACACGAGGAAAGTATCCAACCGATTTCTCATACACAAAGAGCAGTTAACTGGGGTTCCCGGTAATACGTAGCTGTGATGCCTCGTGTAAGGAGGAAATATGCGTACCATAACGTTTCCGACTTTGATAAAGGTCGAATTGTAGCCTGTCGCGATTACGGTTTATCGTATCGCGACATTGCTGCTCGTGTTGGTCGATATCGAATGACTATTAGCAGAATATGGAATAGGTGGGTTCAGGAGGGTAATACGGAACGCCGTGCTGGGTCCCAACGGCCTTGTGTCACTAGCAGTCGAGATGACAGCCATCTTATCCGCATGACTGTAGCGGACCGTGCAGCCAGGTCTCAATCCCTGAGTCGACAGATGGGGACGTTTGCAAGACAACAACCATCTGCACGAACAGTTCGACGACGTTTGCAGCACCATGGACTATCAGCTCGGAAACCATGGCTGCGGTTACCCATGACGCTGCATCACAGACAGGAGCACCTGCGATGGTGTACTCAACGACGAACCTGGGTGCACGAATGGCTAAACGTCATTTTTTCGGATGAATCCAGGTACTGTTTACAGCATCATGATGGTCGCATCCGTTTTTGGCGACATCGCGGTGAACGCAGACTGGAAGCGTGTATTCGTCATCGCCATACTGGCGTATCACCCGGAATGATGGTATGGGGTGCCATTGGTTACACGTCTCGGTCACCTCTTGTTCGCATTGACGGCACTTTGAACAGTGGACATTACATTTCAGATATGTTACGACCCGTGGCTCTACCCTTCATTCGACACCTGCTAAACCCTACATTTTAGCAGGATAATGCACGAGCGCATGTTGCAGGTACTGTACGGGCCTTTCTGGATACAGAAAATGTTCGACTGCTGCCCTGGTCAGCATATTCTCCAGATCTCTCACCAACTGAAAACGTCTGTTCAATGGTGGCTGAGCAACTGGCTCGTCACAATACGCCAGTCACTATTGATGAACTGTGGTATCGTGTTGAAGCTGCATGGGCAGCTGTAACTGTACACGCCATCCAAGCTCTGTTTGACTCAATGCCCAGGCGTATCAAGGCCGTTATTACGGTCAGAGGTGGTTGTTCTGGCACTGATTTCTCAGGATCTATGCAGCCAAATTGCGTGAAAATGTAATCACATGTCAGTTCTAGAATAATATATTTGTCCAATGAATACCCGTTTATCATCTGCATTTCTTCTTGGTGCAGCAATTTTAATGACCAGGTGTGTACTTTCCAGTCCACTTTTGTAAAAAGAAGAATTAAGACGTCGTACACTTACAATCTGAGAATATCTTGTATGTATTTTGCATGTGGAATACCTGAGGATGTTCCCATTTAACGTTCGCAGCAAGGTGAGCCTCTTGAAGTGACTACTTGTGCTCCAAGATTATCGCTTTCCATCCACAATGAAGTCCAAGAGTCGTCTTTTCATGGCTCTGGATAGTAATCGAAGTCTCTCTTCAAACAGAGCCATTCAGAGAGAATATTTGATGTAAGCACATCCTTCCCACAGACAGAGCTCAACGAGAAACGTTCAATAGCTGCTTCAAAAAGGAAGGCTCTAAAATGGCCCCTCCAGTTTCAGAGCGGCCTCGGACGCACAGCAGGTCAAGGTACGCCAAAGCGCAGCCGTGCAGTGGTCGTGGAGCGCCAGCAGGAAGGAAGAGCCCGCCTCGCACTGTGCTCGCCGCCTACGGTACCGGCCTCCCCGCCTCCGCGCCCTCAGCCCGGCTCGACTCAGCTCTGTTATGTAAATTTGCCTGCTGCCGCGGCGCGCCCTCGCGGAACGCGAATAAAACGCATTAATTTCAGCATTACATTAATAAGGCCAGGCCGGGCCGTCGAGACTTCCCCCTCACCTTTCGCTCGGTCTCTCGCCGTCTGGTTGGCAGCAGCAGCGGCAGAACTCCTCAGGATGCTACGCGCCGCTGGCTGCCGGCATTCCGTCCCGTTAAACGTTGTGCGTAACAGCGATCCTCCGCACCGCCGGGCACAAGTGAGTAATTTCTTCCGCCGTCGGATTTACAGATCTCGTTATTTATGCCCTGTACGCCGCAACGGAATTAAAAAAACCTCAGAAGTAGAACGTCTACCTCTATGCAGGGTGTAATCCGTATCTCAGAAAGACCGTCAGTTTTTTGTCGCTCATTGGACCTCTGGTTAGATGCTTTTACTTACACTGTTCCTCTACACAAACACTTACGCTCTCATATTCATTTCGGCTCCTAAAATGGTTATATGCAAAACGACTCCAAAGTCCGTTAACCACTGAAAATGCTCTAATTCACGGAATAATGTGGGCAGGGAGGTAAGACATTACACACAAGCCTGAAATGACACTGAGTTTATTGAAACCGGACGCAAGTGCAAAAACGACAAAGAGAGGCACTCGACAGCAACACGTCAGTGACGCAGCATGAGAAGCGTTAGCGTGACGACATGTTACAGAATCGCATCGTCCGTGGCCTTTTAATCAAATGTTCAAATGTGTGTGTATTCCTAAGGGACCAAACTACTGAGATCATCGGTCCCTAGCCGGCCGATGTGGTCGAGCCGTTCTAGGCGCTTCAGTTTGGAACCGCGCGACTGCTACGGTCACAAGTTGGAATCCTGCTTCCGGCATGGATGTGTCTGATGTCCTTAGGTTAGTTAGGTTTAAGTGTTCTAAGTTCTAGGGAACTGATGACCTCAGATGTTAAGTCCCATAGTGCTTAGAGCCATCTGAACCCTTTTTTCGGTCCCTAGACTTACGTATTACTTAAACTATCTTAAAGTAACTTACGCTAATAACAACACACACACAACAACACACACACCCATGCCCGATGGATGACTCGAACCTCCAACGGGAGGGGTCACGCAGTCCGTGCATGACACCTCAAACCTCACGGCCACTCCGCACGGTAACCTTTTAATAATGATAGTGGTCCACCCCATATTGCTATACGTGTGAAACATCTCCTGCGCACATCGTTTGGTAAGAATCGCATGCTGAGGCGCGACTTGCGGTATTTTGGCCTCCCAGAGCTCCAGACCTCAATCCTCGTGATTATTTGTTGGGGGTTATCTGAAGTCTCCAGTCTATTGCGATCGTATCACTCATCGTCATTAGATATTATAAAAGACGACACCCTATGGCAGTTTCTCATCATACCTGCTCATATGTTGCTCAGTGCTGTTCACAAAATTGCCCCTAGACTACAGGTGTTTTTGATTAATCACCCTCCACAAGCTGAGTGTATAAAAAGTATCATCATTGCTACAAATCTATTATTATGCTAATTATTGTTTTTTATCACATTGAGCGTCGTCTGCTGCTCATTTTGTGCATATTTTATTTATTTATTTATTTTGTTTCAGTAAAACGCCATGTTATTCCGTGAAGTTCTGAATTTAAAAGTACTAACGGATTTTAGCTCCCCTGTATGTGTATAAACTGTCCTACGATAGTGAATAACACAAGTTAGACCTGATAATATGAATAATTGTAATTGTACTCTCCTACTGTGTTCTTAAATGATACCAATATGGATACCATGACAAAAACCAAAAGGTAACTGGCACCGGAATACTAAAAAAATTCGATCTGCGTACTTGCAGTATTGCAGAAAACAGTTATCGCGCAGCCGCAAACGTACTAAATAATTTTATTACTCTACCAGTTTTGGTGCCTTTTTGGCATTATCAATAAAATGGCTCTGAGAAATATGGGACTTAACTTCTACGGTCATCAGTCCCCTAGATTTTAGAACTACTTAAACCTAACTAACCTAAGGACATCAGACACATTCATGCCCGTGGTAGGATTCGAACCTGCGACCATTGCGGTACGCGGTTCCAGAGTGAAGCGCCTAGAACCACTCGGCCACTCCGGCCGGCTCGGCATTATCCTCAAGCCTTCCAGTCATTTGTGCTTACTAAATGAACCGCTGTACTAACCTGGTTTCCGTGGATGTTTTCAAAATAGACGACATTTCTCACGTAATTTGTTTGGACATGAGAAGTGTCCGAGACTGTCGTGAAGATGATGATGGTGATGATGCTTGGTTTGTGGGGCGCTCAACTGCGCGGTCATCAGCGCCCGTACAGAGTCCCAATTTTGGCACAGTCCAATTTTTTTTCACAATCCAGTCTAGCCGGTGTCACGAATGCTGATGATGAATTTGAAATGATGAGGACAAAACAAACTGCCAGTCCTCGAGCAGAGAATAACCCCAACCAGCCAGGAACAGAACCCGTATTTACGGCTGTGGGATATCTTTTTTAAGTCTTTGGTACTCAATTTCCACAAAATTTAAAAATCAACATACGTCAGCTAAATTTCACGAAAAAGATGTAAAAATTCATGAAAAGCACAATTTTGGCAAAAAGACGATTTTAATAACAAAAAAGTGAAATCAGCACGAACGAAAAACAAACGTCTTCTTAAGAATTTTGACCAGTTTCTCGGATATTTTCACTGTTCTTTCACGCATTTTTATCATCTTTCAAGCATTATTACTATTTCTCGAGCATTTTCATAGTTGAATTTGAACATTTGATTCTATTTCTCCCAATACTTTTCAGAGACTTACATGAAAGATCATGAATTTCGGAGCAGAAGATATTTGCTGCATACAAGATAGATAGAGAGACCCGTGAACTAGGGGTACCGTCTTTGATTCATAATCAAAACGTCTTTGGTTCCGGGTTCGATCCGCGCCACTGCCTAAATTTTGATAAATAATCAGCATTGCCGGCCGAAGACTTCCGGCATCAGAAGTCAGCCTCATTCTGTCAACGGCCTTGTCTAAGAGGGCGGAAGAGCGGATAGAGGTTCAGGGCACTCTCTTGTCTTAAGGGTGGGAAATTGCCCCTAAAGGCGGAAGAATCAGCAATGATCAACGACATGATGATGCAGAAGGCAATGGAAACCACTGCATTAAAGACAGGTAACGTGTATCCACAGGACATGTGGCCTGTAATTGAAGAAGTATCATGATGATCTCTCCATTGGTAAAAGTTTCCGGAATAGTCCACCATTCGGATCTCCGGGAGGGGACTGCCAAGGGGAAGGTTACCATGAGAAAAAGATTGAATAATCAACGAAAGGATAACGTTCTACGAGTCGCGGCGTGGAATGTCAGAAGCTTGAACGTGGTAGGGAAACTAGAAAATCTGAAAAGGGAATTGCAAAGGCTCAATCTAGATATAGTAGGGGTCAGTGAAGTGAAGTGGAAGGAAGACAAGGATTTCTGGTCAGATGAGTATCGGGCAGCAGCAGCAGAAAATGGTATAACAGGTGTAGGATTCGTTATGAATAGGAAGGTAGGCAGAGGGTGTGTTACTGTGAACAGTTCAGTGACCGGATTGCTCTAATCAGAATCGACAGAAGACCAACACCGACAACGATAGTTCAGGTATACATGCCGACGTCGCAAGCTGAAGATGAACAGATAGAGGATATTGAAAGGGTATTGCAGTATGTAAAGGGGAACGAAAATCTAATAGTCATGGGCCACTGGAATGCAGTTGTAGGGGAAGGAGTAGAAGAAGAGGTTACAGGAGAATATGGGCTTGGGACAAGGAATGAAAGAGGAGAAAGACTAATTGAGTTCTGTAACAAGTTTCAGCTAGTAATAGCGAATACCCGGTTCAAGAATCACAAGAGGAGGAGGTATACTTGGAAAAGGCCGGGAGATACGGGAAGATTTCTATTAGATTACATCATGGTCAGACAGAGATTCCGAAATCAGATACTGGATTGTAAGGCGTACCCAGGAGCAGATATTGACTCAGATCACAATATAGTAGTGATGAAGAGTAGGCTGAAGTTCAAGACATTAGTCAGGAAGAATCAATACGCAAAGAAGTGGGATACGGAAGTACTAAGGAATGACGAGATACGTTTGAAGTTCTCTAACGCTATTGATACAGAGATAAGGAATAGCGCAGTAGGCAGTACAGTTGAAGAGGAATGGACATCTCTAAAAAGGGGCCATCACAGAAGTTGGGAAGGAAAACATAGGTACAAAGAAGGTAGCTGCGAAGAAACCATAGGTAACAGAAGTAATACTTCAGTTGATTGACGAAAGAAGGAATTACAAACATGTTCCGGGAAAATCAGGAATACAGAAATACAAGTCACTGAGGAATGAAATAAATAGGAAGTGCAGGGAAACTAAGACGAAATGGCTGCAGGAAAATGTGAAGACATCGAAAAAGATATGATTTTCGGAAGGACAGACTCAGCATACTGGAAATTCAAAACAACCTTTGGTGACATTAAAAGCAACGGTGGTAACATTATGAGTGCAACGGGAATTCCATTGTTAAATGCAGAGGAGAGAGCAGATAGGTGGAAAGAATACATTGAAAGCCTCTATGAGGGTGAAGATTTGTCTGATGTGATAGAAGAAGAAACAGGAGTCGATTTAGAAGAGATAGGGGATTCAGTATTAGAATCGGAATTTAAAAGAACTTTTGAGGACTTACGGTCAAATAAGGCAGAAGGGATAGATAACATTCCATCAGAATTTCTAAAATCATTGGGGGAAGTGGCAACAAAACAAATATTCACGTTGGTGTGTAGAATATATGAGTCTGGCGACATACCATCTGACTTTCGGAAAAGCATTATCGACACAATTCCGAAGACGGCAAGAGCTGACAAGTGCGAGAATTATCGCACAATCAGCTTAAGAGCTCAAGCATCGAAGTTGCTTACAAGAATAATATACAGAAAAATGGAAAAGAAAATTGAGAATGCGCTAGGTGACGATCAGTTTGGCTTTAGGAATAGTAAAGAGACGAGAGAGGTAATTCTGACGTTACGGCTAATAATGGAAGCAAGGCTAAAGAAAAATCAAGAAACCTTTATAGGATTTGTCGACCTGGAAAAAGCGTTCGACAATATAAAATGGTGCAAGCTGTTCGAGATTCTGAAAAAAGTGGGTGTAAGCTATAGGGAGAGATGGATCATATACAATATGTACAACAACCAAGAGGGAATAATAAGAGTGGACGATCAAGAACGAAGTGCTCGTATTAAGAAGGGTGTAAGACAAGGCTGTAGCCTTTCGCTCATACTCTTCAATCTGTACACCGAGGAAGCAATGATGGAAATAAAAGAAAGGTTCAGGAGGGGAATTAAAATACAAGGTGAAAGAATGTCAATGATATGATTCGCTGATGACATTGATATCCTGAGTGAAAGTGAAGGATAATTAAATGATCTGCTGATCGGAATTAACAGTCTAATGAGTACACAGTATGGTTTGAGAGTAAATCGGAGAAAGTCGAGGGCAATGAGAAGTAGTAGAAATGAGAACAGCGAGAAACTTAACATCAGGATTGATGGTCACGAAGTCAATGAAGTTAAGGAATTCTGCTACTTAGGCAGTAAAATAACCAATGACGGACAGAGCAAGGAGGACATCAAAAGCAGACTCGCTATGGCTAAAAAGGCATTTCTGTCCAAGAGAAGTCTACTAATATCAAATACCGGCCTTAATTTGAGGAATAGCATTGTCATGCATAAAAATTTCATTGTCATTTGATAACATGAAGGTAATGAATGGGTACAAATGGTCTCCACGCAGCCGAACATTACCACTTCCTCCCAGTGATCGATTCAGAGGGACCAGAGGAGCCAATCCACTCCACATAAACATAGCCCACATTATTATGAAGCCACTAAGAGATTGCACAATCCACTGGTGACAACTTGGGTCCATGACGTCGTGGAGTCTTCGACACACTCGATCCATATCATCAGTTTTTACCAAGTGAAATCGGTGCTCATCTGACCATGCCACGGTTTTCGGGTCGTCAATTATCCTTCGGACGCGGTCACGAGCCCAGGAGCGGCGCTGTAGGTGATGTCTTGCTGTTCGCAAAGGCACTCGCGAAGGGCGTAGGCTGGCACAGACTATTAAAGCCAAATTTGCCGCTCTGTCTTCATAGATAGGTTCGTCGTATGTCCGACTTTGACTTCTGCGATTACTTCACGCAGTATTCCTTGTCTTTTAGCACTGACCACTCTACTCAAACACCATTTCTCTTTTTCAATAAGATGTCCGTGATGAGAGATAGGGCCTGAAGTTTAGTATTCCCGACACAATCTTAACACTGTTTGTCTCGCAATACAGAATTCCCAAACAATTTACGAAATGGAAAGTCATATACATCCAACTCCAACTACCATTTTTAAAACTTCTTAGTTCCAATAGTGCAACCATAATTACGTCGGAAAACTTTTCACGTGAGTCACCTGAGTATATATGACGGCTCCGCTGAAGTATTGCTTCTCTCACCTTGTGTCCGTGATATTACCGCCTATGTATGCTAGCATATCGCTATCCCACATTGCTTGTATTAGCGGCAAGGCACTATTTTCATACTGCACTCCAGAGTTACGTGCTGTAGGTTTTAGTATTCCTTTTTTGATACTGTTCTTCTTCAGTTATTTCATTTCTTTTTCTTTCAAATCATAAGCTGGGGCCTCCAGTTAATGGTAAGGGGAAGTTACACTTAGCTCCATTCAAAATGCGTGGAGTCCAAACATATTTTTAGTCACCTAAGCTTTATTGATCTTTACTTCAACACCAAAACCACAATACGAAAGAATGAGAATCTGCAAAAACAAAACCCGACATGAAAAGAAAACCTACCTGCCTCTACCAATTTACTCCGTGACGTACATAATGCAAACCTCTTCAGATGCTGGTTCTTTGCGGACGCCATTCACTAATTTAATTAGCAGCTCGTCGTTTGAAGTCAGCATTAATACGAGGGTTTTTTGAACTTTAATAGTGGCAACTATTTATTTACTGCTCGTAAAAAAGTAGATACGTGCTTCAAAGTTGTACTGACCTTCAGAACAGTCACCAGCATTGTGTATAACTCGTTGCCAGTGATGTGGAAGTCGTAGGATACCCTTAACAGTGCCAGTTGAGTTGATAGTTCGAGCGGCGCGGTCTATTGCCCGACTAATGTGTAGCATTTCTGAAGCGAATGCAATGAAGTGTTTCCTTCAGTTTGGAAATCGAGTTGATCCCACGAGGGCTTAAGTCAGGGAGTGCAGTAGACGGTATAGCACTTAGCAGCCCCATTATACAAACAAACGAGTAAGATCTTGCACTGTATGTGCTTGAGCATTGTACTGCCAAATGATGGTCAGGTGCTGCAAAAAGTGTCATCACTTCTGTCTCTAAGCTGGTCGTGGGATGTGTTCCGATAACGAGCCTTCATGACCGTTACAGCATGTATTTAACTCAGACCTGATTTTTAGCCTCTAAATGCCGCAACTGGCCCCACTTTTATGCGACCGGTGAGGAATCTGAATAGATATCACCTTTCGGATGTATAAATACGCCTCCTAACTTGCGTTTACGCCACACAAATCCTTCTTGGTGTTGTGACTTTTTGCCGTCAATATACACTCCTGGAAATTGAAATAAGAACACCGTGAATTCATTGTCCCAGGAAGGGGAAACTTTATTGACACATTCCTGGGGTCAGATACATCACATGATCACACTGACAGAACCACAGGCACATAGACACAGGCAACAGAGCATGCACAATGTCGGCACTAGTACAGTGTATATCCACCTTTCGCAGCAATGCAGGCTGCTATTCTCCCATGGAGACGATCGTAGAGATGCTGGATGTAGTCCTGTGGAACGGCTTGCCATGCCATTTCCACCTGGCGCCTCAGTTGGACCAGCGTTCGTGCTGGACGTGCAGACCGCGTGAGACGACGCTTCATCCAGTCCCAAACATGCTCAATGGGGGACAGATCCGGAGATCGTGCTGGCCAGGGTAGTTGACTTACACCTTCTAGAGCACGTTGGGTGGCACGGGATACATGCGGACGTGCATTGTCCTGTTGGAACAGCAAGTTCCCTTGCCGGTCTAGGAATGGTAGAACGATGGGTTCGATGACGGTTTGGATGTACCGTGCACTATTCAGTGTCCCCTCGACGATCACCAGTGGTGTACGGCCAGTGTAGGAGATCGCTCCCCACACCATGATGCCGGGTGTTGGCCCTGTGTGCCTCGGTCGTATGCAGTCCTGATTGTGGCGCTCACCTGCACGGCGCCAAATACGCATACGACCATCATTGGCACCAAGGCAGAAGCGACTCTCATCGCTGAAGACGACACGTCTCCATTCGTCCCTCCATTCACGCCTGTCGCGACACCACTGGAGGCGGGCTGCACGATGTTGGGGCGTGAGCGGAAGACGGCCTAACGGTGTGCGGGACCGTAACCCAGCTTCATGGAGACGGTTGCGAATGGTCCTCGCCGATACCCCAGGAGCAACAGTGTCCCTAATTTGCTGGGAAGTGGCGGTGCGGTCCCCTACGGCATTGCGTAGGATCCTACGGTCTTGGCGTGCATCCATGCGTCGCTGCGGTCCGGTCCCAGGTCGACGGGCACGTGCACCTTCCGCCGACCACTGGCGACAACATCGATGTACTGTGGAGACCTCACGCCCCACGTGTTGAGCAATTCGGCGGTACGTCCACCCGGCCTCCCGCATGCCCACTATACGCCCTCGCTCAAAGTCCGTCAACTGCACATACGGTTCACGTCCACACTGTCGCGGCATGCTACCAAAGACTGCGATGGAGCTCCGTATGCCACGGCAAACTGGCTGACACTGACGGCGGCGGTGCACAAATGCTGCGCAGCTAGCGCCATTCGACGGCCAACACCGCGGTTCCTGGTGTATCCGCTGTGCCGTGCGTGTGATCATTGCTTGTACAGCCCTCTCGCAGTGTCCGGAGCAAGTATGGTGGGTCTGACACACCGGTGTCAATGTGTTCTTTTTTCCATTTCCAGGAGTGTATATCTTTTGATACACAAAAACTCTACTGCTCAATTTGCTCAAATTTTTAACCTGCTTATGATATAATATGAATACTGATAAGGCGAAGAGTATGTAGGCAAACGAATGGGTATCCGGAATAGATATTTCCGTAGAAACAACACGTTCTATTAAATGAGTTATGTAATGTTCTTCCTTCTTCGGGTTACACGGGACACCCATAGGGATAGTGACAATTGGTTGAAGGTACCATTACGTTTAAGTGGAACAGGGAGAATGCGTGTTGTTAAGTGGGAAGACGATAACAGTGAGAGTCGATTCGGGACCCAACGCTCTGCTCACGTCTATCATTCTTTCATATCAACTACGCGTCAAGGGTTGTAGAGGACAGAGCGTATGCCACGGGAGCGGTCGCTCGTCAACAAAACTTGTCTGAGGAGGCGGAAAATGTTCTAGCCTGAAGATCACAAATCTACCCGAACCCGTTCAACTAGATGGTCGCCACCACAATATTTTTGTAACCTAGCAAGTGGATGGTTCACACTGTCTTCTGTTATTACCGTTATTACCAAATGTTCAAATGTTCAAATGTGTGGTAAATCTTATGGGACATAACTGCTAAGGTCATCAGTCCCTAAGCTTACACACTACTTAACGTAAATTATCCTAAGGACAAACACACACACCCTTGCCCGAGGGAGGACTTGAATCTCCGCCGGGACCAGCCGCACAGACAGTTCGTTACTACTACTGTATGTTTACTGAAAACCATTGAGCGGATTTCGTTCCTTTATAGAGTCAAACCACTTGAAGGGAGAGGCTTTGCAATTTATAATACTTGCATTCAAATATCAATTGTAAGGATCAGTCTCTAAATGAACGGAGCTCTTCTTGTCGCTAAGCCATGTAAGTTTTACGATATTCACCACAACATGAAAAAGAATTTGGACTATAGGAAAACAGTGAGCGTATGGACAAAGAATTTCTACGAATGGCCATTAAGATTCCACAACCAACTGAAATTCTGCTATTTTATAGGAAATGAGTTCTCTTTTCCATATGGAACTTAATTAAAACGTATAGTAAGCATAACAAGTAACCGAATTAGTCATGTTTGCACTTTATTGTGGTCAGAACGTCACTTGGTGCCTATTTTACAGTGTAGTAGCTTCGGGCAACTCGAGGTACGACTGGGACAGGCCAATGTCAGCAAATTCCCATCTGTAACAATATGAAATTTCAGGGCGTTATTTAGGGTGCTGCGGCAGACGAACTGTTACTCGTCGAGGGTTAACCAAGTTTAATTCTTAGCAATAGCGTAAATATTTGGTTATAAACATTTCAAAATGAGATTTAGTCAGCAGAGTTTCCAGCATGAAAGAACTTTATGATACAGCTACAATGCGTCCCTTTAAGTGCAATTGCCATTTCACTGGCTGTGTAACTCCCAAACACAATCATTTTTTTTCTGCATATCAAAGGTAAACGAAAACTGACTCATACGGTGTAACGGACCCACTATATCAGCCGTAAGACCGTGTTTTTTTAAATATTCTGCTGCAAGTTTATTGCGTTAGGGCGATGCTGTAAAACAATTTTCTGAATGATGGGATTAAAGCTAAATGTGGACGACAATCTTTGTATGAGTGAATTTGAGAAATAGTTTTAGAAGGCAAGAGCCGCCAAGCAGTATTTGAAACCGTGTTGGAACGGAGTATCTGGTGCTAAGGAACGTGAGTGGTAATGGCAATTTGACAATCGGACGAGCTGTAAGCAGTATGTGAGAAACTTGCTATTCGAAGAAAGAAGACAAGAATTTTATTGGAAACAGTAAACACTCGATTCTTTTGACAACCTTCTCGCACAACTATAAAAGAGTTTCAAACTTTTCATTACTTCACAAATGTAAGGGTCTACTGGTTTGCACGTAGCCATACAGTACGTAACACGCGCTCGCCAACCGACCTACCCTGGAATGCTGACAATTTGCTTGGTCAGTAGACGTGCGTCCAGCCGCAGAGCGCCACAAGTGAGTAAGCCACTGGCCGACGTCCGCAGCGCGCCGTATAAATAGCGCGGCCTCGGGCGCGAATATGTCTCTTTTCTTACAAGGGAACCTCCCCATCGCACCCCCCTCAGATTTAGTTATAAGTTGGCACAGTGGATAGGCCTTGAAAAACTGAACATAGATCAGTCGAGAAAACAGGAAGAAGTTATGTGGAACTAAGAAAAAAATAAGCAAAATATACAAACTCAGTAGTCCATGCGCAAGATAGGCCACATGAAGGATAATGTGAGCTCAGGAGCGCTGTGGTCCCGTGGTTAGCGTGAGCAGTTGCGGAACGAGAGATCCTTCGTTCAAGTCTTCCCTCACCTGACAAGTTTACTTTTTTATTCTCGCAAAGTTATGATCTGTCCGTTCGCTCATTGTCGTCTCTGTTCACTGTAATAAGTTTATTGTCTATGTTTTGCGACCGCACCGCAAAACCGTGCGATTAGTAGATGAAATGACGTGCCTCTCCAATGGGAACCGAAAGCAATTGATCGCAAGGTCATAGGTCAACCGATTCCTCCACAATAAACCACTTCTGATGTATTCAATACGACACTGGTGACGGCATGTGAGTCACATGACAGGAATATATTGTCGACCCACCTAACTTGTGCACTTGGGGAATTGGTAAAAAGATTCTTCTACCTTTGCCGATTTACGTTTTCTTGTGGACGTGATAATCACTCCCAAAAAAGTGATGATAACATAAAGGTTTGTGACATAAACTGCAACAAATGAATGCAACAATTTCACAGTCGCACAGTTTTTTCTGTGCTCTGTCAAAACATGTTTTTAACGTTTTCAAATTTTTACGTTTGTAGACCGTCAAATCCTGCGTATGTCCAAGCAAACCTGAACATGTCCTGGAATTTTGGAGAGCGAAGTTGATTTTGTGTGACTGCCTGAACTTTGATGATTGTCTGAAAATGAAAAATTAAACTTTTCACTCGAGGGAAGACTTGAACCCAGGACGTCTCGTTTCGCAGCTGCTCATGCTAACCACGGGACCACGGCGTTCCTGAGTCCACCCTCTCCTATATTGCCTATGTTGCACATGGACTACTCAGTTTGTATATTTTGCTTATTTTTTTCTTAGTTCCACACAATCTCTTCCTGCCTTCTGGATTGATCTGTGATCAGTTTTTCACGGCCTATCCACTGCGCCAACTTATAACTATCTGAGGGGGGGGGGTGTTGGGGAGGTTCCCTTGTTAGCTCACCATGGAGCATTTCAATACGACCGTAATTAGCCGGTGTTAGGATGTCAGAGACAGTGGTGATAGGTGCCTGTAGCGTGCGTGTTTTAAAATCAGTCTTTTATTAGTAAACTGTTTAAACTTACTTCTCGTTGTTCGCGTATTCCTCAGGAACCCATTGCTTACGAATCCTGACAAATATTTAATGTAATTATCAGCCGGTGTAAAAACACAAACAACCTCCTTGTACAAAGTTATTGATGTGTTAACTATATGGTGCTAAGGACCTACGTGAAATAATATTCGGAATAGTTTTCAAATTATGCTTGATGTTTGTTGGGAGTGGCTAACTACTCTCATTATGAAGCTTTGGATCAATACGATCTCGCTAACTTGTTCTCCAATTTAAGCAAAAGGCGGTTTGCCACAGATGTCAATGTTTATGATGTCGTATCTTCTGAACTTTGTGTCGTAAACTTATATAATTTTGCAAGTATATTCAGTACTATGTGGGGACACTGTCTGCTAACTACGTAGCGAATGGAGTGGGTAGTGTAGAAGTGATAAATAAAATGTTCGATCTGACGCTGAAGCATAAACAGCAAATAATGTAGTTAGCGACATTTTTTATTTACTTTCACTGTTTTGTGGGGTGTCAGCGAGAAAAATGTCTGAAATTATGTATATAGTTTATTGGAGCTCGCTAAGTGCTTTCAGTCTCAAATATTGGTCGCATAATGTCCGACTATTTGCACACTGGCACCCCGTCTCAAGACCACCACACGTTTCTAGGGTAATCCTTGTCTTGTTGTGTTGAACATTTTTAACTTAAGAGTATACCTCTTAATAAGTAGATTATGGTGGCATGTAAAAAGAACATCGATCAGAAGTTACGCGAAATATTCAAAATCAAGTTTCGTTTCCACTGTTTAGTCCGCATGATGCCTCCACTCTTATAGATGAGGGCGTGGAAGGACTAGACGAGTGTGGGACTGAACATCGTCCGTTACGGACAACTAGACTAAACAGCATTTTATATCAACAAAAGCCAACTTCGAAACATATGCAGACATGAAGCAACGCAGCAATTTTCCGTAAGATTATAGGACCAGCCTGTTAAACTTGCAATTGAATATTGAATGTATAAATAATAAGAAACAAATTTATAGTTTCAAATCGATCAGTTAAATTTTATATTTTAAAAATTTAACGTGATTACCTTTCAATTGGCTTTGAAACATTAAATAGGAAAACTGCAACATATAAAAAATTACTAACCTCAAATAGACTTTGAAACGGCAATACTAGCAGTCAAGTTTTACGAGGGCAGAAGGTACTTTAAAAACAGTAAATTAAGGAACAGACCACAAAATACATTAATACAGCATAACAAATTTCTCAAAATCAGGGACGAAATCCTTAGATCGGCTCTGGAGGCGCGGAGGTTGGCCCTGACGTCACAGGTGACCGACACACAGTCGTCTGGCGGAGGCATCCAAAACAGCTGCTCCTAAAACTCACAAAGTACAAATTTCAAAATGCAAAGCAGATACATCTAATCATACTACGGCAATATTCTTATCTCAATGACCAAATGATAGCCGGCCGAAGTGACCGAGCGGTTCTAGGAGCTTCAGTCTGGAACCGCGCGACCGCTACGGTCGCAGGTTCGAATCCTGCCTCGGGCATGGATGTTTGTGATGTCCTTAAGTTAGTTAGGTTTAAGTAGTTCTAAGTTCTATTGGACTGATGACCTCAGAAGTTAAGTCCCATAGTTCTCAGAGCCATTTGAACCATTTGACCCACATGATAAGCCAAGCAATAGATTTTTCTCTCGACAGTTCAGAAAGAAAATTCAGTATGTGCGCTAAATATATTGTCTGCACTTCAATCAACACCTCTCCTCGCCATGAGTTCAGCAACTGAGAGAGAACCAAAAACTTTCGACAGAATTCGCAGTTAGTCGTCCTTGACCAATAGAACGCTTCTCATACACTTAGCAAACAAAAGCTTATTTAGTAATCAGTCAACAACTCTCGCATGAGTGCTAAGCTGGAAACAGTTAAATTTCATCGATAGGTGCTGAGACACAATAAGAATGATTAAATTGGTAATGCAGCAAAAAGTTAATATACACACGTCAGGAGGAAAACATAAATCAGTAACCAATGAAAACGGCAGAAGAAGTATCCCCATTGCACACTGAGCTTAGCCAAACGCGACGACAGGTTACATCCGCAATAATAATGGCCTGTATTCAGAAAACCTTACTTCCCAAATTCCGCACACTAGCAAGCTCGGACTTCGACAAACACAGCGGCGGAGACGCATAAGGAGGACTCTGTGAGATGAAAACTACGTTTACGAGGTTCGCCACATGAGAACTTAATCTAAGCGTAACGCTCCAGAAGCCCGGTATTTTAAAAGAAAGCTCGCAGGAGGGCTGCTTCGGGCTGCAAGTTGTTGGCCACTATCGACCTTGGAGCTGGAAGGCAAAAGCAAAATGCAAGACTCGACCTGCGATGGTCCGCATCCTGCCGGGTATCACCTCCGTGCGGGAGGAATGTTCTGGTCCTCACTCTTTTCTAACTTCCGCCAAATCACACCCCGCCTATCAGACGGCCCAGCACAGTGATACATTGAGGACTCTACGTAATGGCCCACACGACCTAGGCCATGTGTCAGAGACTGGATACAGCCGACCGCTTGCCTGCTACAGCACTCCCTTCCTGCTAGAAGGTTCAGCGCCAAGAGAGCAAGAGCGGACGCACGGCCGCCAGAGACATACTACCGTACTAGCGCCCCCTCTGACCAAAGATAATGTACCCTGCAAGCTGAATGCGACATGTCGACTCGCGACACGGCTCAGCCTGGAGGTCTTTCGATACCCGTACAACAAGTAGTATAGGATTTCGTGTTTCGACTTCCAGGATAGTCATTTAGTAATGCAGATACGTCAGTCACAATATTGTATTCTAGTGAGACTCGAGTAATGTTTGCTTGTCCCAGGCCAGAAAACTGATTGCGTTAGATGTTAACAACGAAGGCGAGAATTACGAGGCACATCAGTTGTGTAGTTATTGTTTCAGAATATGTGGTACAAGTTTTGTCATAGACAGGACTCTTATTTCATGAGAATAAATAAGAGAGAATATGTAGGTGTGATGATTAATTTACTAATTTACAGTTCAGTGGAGATGTTACATGTATTTACGGCTTAATAGGTAGTACAGTAAATTATTTGCTCAAGGACATTGCTATTCACTCTTGGATTTTGAACTTTGTCATTATAATAATTATTCGTACATAGGCAGTCGGATACTCATTTAGCGTCACATGACGAATTTTAAATAATTAATCGATGCCTAATATCGGAGATTTTGTGTGTTGGTCTCCTTTTTAAAGAACAGCTCCCCGGATCCAGTACTACACTGAAGAGCCAAGGAAACTGGTACGCCTATTTAATATCGTGTAGGGCCTCCGAGATCATGCAGAAGTTTCTCAACACGACGTGACATAGACTCGACTAATATCTGAAGCAGTGCTGGAAGGAAATGACACCACGAACCCTACAATCCGTAAGAGTACAAGGCGGTGGAGATCTCTTCTGAACAGCACGCTACAAGGCATCGCTAATATGTTTAACAGTCCTCATGTCTGGATAGTTTGGTGGCCAGCGGAAGCGATTAACCTCAGAAAAGTGTTCCTGGAGCCACTCTGTACCATTTCACGACGTTTGGGGTGTCGCATTTTCCTGCTGGAACTGCCTAAGTCCGTTGTAATGTACAATGGGCATGAATGGATGCAGGTGATCAGACAGGATGCTTGCGTATGCGTTAGAGTCGTATCTAGACGCATCAGGGCTCCCATATCATGCCTACTGCCCACAACCAACACCATTACAGAGACTCCAGCAGCTTGAACAGTAACCTGGTGACATACAGAGTCTCGATATCCGTACACGTCGATCCGCTCAACACAATTTGAAACGAGGCTCGTCCGACCAGGCAACATGTCCAATTTCGGTCTGGATGGGCCCAGGCGAGTAGTAAAGATTTTTGTCGTGCAGTCATAAAGGATACACGAGTGGTCCTTCGGCTCCGAAAGTCCATATCGATAGCCCAGAATTGAAATCTGCTGCAATTGGTGGCAGGGTTTCACTTCTGTCATGTTGAAAGATTCTCTTTGGCCGTCGTTGTTCCATTTCTTGCAGGAGCTTTTTCCGGACGCACCGATGTCGGAGATTTGGTACTTTAAGGGATTCCTGATATTCAGGGTACTCTCATGAAATGGTCGTACGGGAAAATCCCCTCTTCATCGCTACCTCGGAGATGTTGTGTCCCATCACTTGTGCGCCGATTATATCACCACGTTCAAATTCACTGAAATCTTGATAATCTGCATTGTAGCAGCAGTAACCGACTAACGACTGCGCCACACACTTGTTGTCTTACATGGGTGTTGCCGACCGCAGCGCCGTATAATGCCTGTTTACATATCTCTGCATTTGCATACGCATGCCTATACCAGTTTGGTCCAAATGGCTCTGAGCACTATGGGACTTAACATCTGAGGTCATCAGTTCCCGAGAACTTAGAAATAACCTAATTGCATCACACACATCCAATCCCGAGGCTGGATTCGAACCTGCGATCGCAGCAGCAGCACGGTCAAGGACTGAAGCGCCTACAACCGCTCGGCCACAACGGCCGGCCCTATACCAGTTTCTGTGGTGCTTCAGTGTATGAGATATTACTTGTAAAACGTTCGGGAATGGGAAGTTGTAAGAATTTTCACTAAGATGGGATGAATTCAAGCCCATTAAATAAGAGAATGCCACACTGGCTACATCTATACCAGGAACTTACTGGAATTTAAGTTTAACTTAGTTTTAGTAGACGAGTAGAGAAATTGAAAGACTTCCTGTAACTGTCAACTGCTCGTGAGATGCTGTAATGCTGCATATCTTTCACCGTATTGGCTGCAAAGCCTGACGACTTTAGATAATCAACACAACGCTGACCGCCCATGTGTAATTACGGGAGTTTGACTGCACACTCTTCGAGGCAGGCTTTGGCAGTGCGATTATTACGCGTTCAGAGCCGACTCTGAATACATTCGTTCAGGCACATTGTCTAGGCAGCACGAATTGTTCGAGTTGTGATGGGTGGTCTACCGATACCAGATGGAGGTGCTCTATTGCTCCTACCATTCGTCGGTGGAGGCACTGAGAAGACATCGGAGATGGAGGCTCTTTTGAAGGCAATTTTTTTCTCAGTCACACACAAGAACTCATCCGGCGTCTGTTGGACTTGTTTCATAACTGAGGGAATCGCGGTGCAGCATCCACCTATCGCGTGACGCTATTCACGTTCCTGCCGATGGCTGATCTCTAGATAACATCCAGGATCCAGGAACTACCACTATTGTTGCAAGATGCTCCACGGTGAGCCAAAACACTCTTCATTGAGATAACCGCTTATCATAGACAGCTAAAATCCTGATTTCACCAATTTCACTACAATCGTAGAGAAATGACTCCAAATCAAAATCACTGTGAGAAAAAGTAAAATCTGGTTTGTATTATTAATTTAGTGAAGTTTTAAATTTATTAAAATGGGAACTTCATATATTAAGAAAGTAAGTTACTTTAGTTGCAACAAATACGGAAAGAACTAGGCGAAGCACATAAAGGCTCTATTGCTAATTGAAACCTAGCTAGTAATCTGAAGCTTTTAAAACTTTAAAGCTTTGGTTAAAACAGGGACGATGGAGGAGTTGAACAAACGTTTCACAAGTTAGCTACATGTGACCCTGGTGTTGACCTATACCCTCCTGTGTTTGCAGAATTTTTCCAGCGGTGATTTCCTAAAGACTGGTCGGAGGTGAGAAAAATCAGAGTGATTGTTGGTTATTTAAGAGGTTATTTATTTATTTATTTTATTTCGTATGGCAATACAGACACATAAGAAAGAAACAGACATATCACTAATATAACAAACATTAATAATTGCAAACAAACATTACTAATATAACAAAGTTTAAGGATTACAAACAAACATCAAGTCTATTAATATAATCTATCGACTCCGGAGTTGGGAGCGGGAAGTCGTCAGGGCTCCCATTATAGGCTCTTCTGGAAAACTCTTCAACAATGTGGTTGATGGTCCGACTTTCTCCGCAGTCACACTGAGGGGATCGTATTCTACCCCATTTATACAGGGAGTAAGCACATCTGCCATGGCGAGTTCTAATCCTATTTAGAGTGGACCACGTTTTGCGTGGTAAGTCAAAACCAGGTGGTTTTTGTGTGATGCAAGGCATGCTACGATTTTGACATGCGTTCCATTTTTCAGACCATGCGTTTGTGATACTGAAACCTTCTTGTACCCAGTTTCTTGCTGTTCTTGTTGGCAGGTTCCTAGATCGAAGCCTATTAGTATTTGCAGCCTCAATGTCTTGGTGGATTGGCAGGCCTCGATTTCCCATGATGTTTTTGTATTCACGTACAAGGGCGGCAGTACGTCGCAGGTGTGGGGGCGGGCTGTGGCTTAATATTGGGAACCATTGCGTTGGAGTGGCTTTAATTACTCCAGAAATCTTCCTTAGAGTGTTATGCCACTGGACAGACACCTTTTTTATATGTGGGCTGTTTAGCCAAATCGGAGCACAGTTTTCGGCAGCCGAGAACACAATTGCTAAAGCAGAGGTGTGGAGAGTGGATGCCGTTGCTCCCAAGGTAGTACCAAAGAACTTTTGAGTAATGTTGTTTCTTGTCTTTAATTTTTCGGCAGTCTTTGTAAGGTGTTTTTTAAAAGATAGTGTTCTGTCCAGCGTCATGCCCAAGTACTTTGGAGTTTTATTATGCCTGAGAACGGTGTTTTCAAAACGAATGTTGAGTTCCTTTCCAGCGAGTTTGTTGTTGAGATGGAAGCAACTAACCTCTGTTTTGGAAGCATTTGATTGAAGTGTCCACTTACGGAAATATTCACCCATTATCTTCAGATCATTCGTTAGGATGTCCTGAGATGCTTCAGTTGTGCTACATCTTGTAGCGAGGTCCCAAAGGTCAGCATACCGGAACTTTCTCGATTGTGTTTCCGGCAGGTCTGCAATATAGAGGCTAAACAACAGTTGTGCGAGCACTGATCCTTGTGGTAAGCCATTCTTTAGTTTTTTGATGGAGCTGTAGTCAGTGTCCATACTTATTTGGAACACCCTATCATTGAGCTTGCTGTCAATTAAGCGTGCTATATATTTGCAAGGAATCACTCGAAGAATTTTGTACATGATGCCTTCTCTCCACACAGTGTCGCAAGCTGCTGAGACTGATGTTTTCAATTTTCTCTGGAATCCCGCCTCAATGTAAGTAGTGAGTGACAACACCTGGTCAGTACAACTTCTTCCTGCCGAAAGCCTGCCTGTTCAACTGGGATCGCCCTGAACATTTCTGGGATAATATATATGCCTCTCTAGTAATTTGTAAATTACAGACAGCAAGGCAATTGGTCTGTAGCTTTCTGGGTTGTCAACTGGCTTCCCAAGCTTTAGAATAGCTATTACCTTAGATCGTTTGAGTTCTTGTGGGATATTGCCAGTTTGCATGATGTTTGTGAAAAATTGAGCCAGCCATACTTCTGTATACTTTCCACAGTTTATTATGAATTCAGGGTGAACATTGTCGAATCCTGGTGCCTTTGTTGGTTTGCCATCTTTCAGAGCTTTTTCTTCGTCTTCGCTAGAGAAAGGGCGAGAGTGTTCAGGGCGAAGAATAGGTGGTAATTTGGGGAATTTGAGTTCCTACCTCTGTTATGATTGGACGGTGTTGACTTTGCGGAAAGTCGGGCAGAACTATACGCGAGGCCATGAGAAGTTGGTCTCTGTTGTTGGACGAGACGAAACACAGGTCAGGGTTGTATTCCAGTCTCCAGGCAGCTGATCTAAACCTAAATCGATCCTTAGCATCGAATATATGGTATAAGTATTCGTCTTCTGCCCATTTTGCTAGTCCTTCTCCATTTGCATCATTGTCTTTATACTTTCACTGTTCATGAAGACTATTGACATCCCCAACGTATGCAGCAGGATGTGGCTGAGTTTGAAGAACGTGGGCTGGCCAAGGTGTAGCAGGTGGCTTATAAATATTGGAGACGGTAATGCTTCCGATTTTTGTGACAACGTTATGTATGTCTTCGTTGGTGGATGTAGTAATTAGGAAAGCGTTTGCAATACCTTGTTTGACATATGTGACTATTCCATAAGACCTATGATAGGTCGCTCCCAACAGCTCATAGCCTGGTACTTTGGCCCTTTTATTTAGTTATTGCACTGTATCGCAATGGGTTTTCTGTATAGCAACCAAGTCAATGTTGTAATTTTTTAATAGTTTAGATAGAAATTGGCACTTAGTATAGCTTATGCCTTCTATGTTTATGTGACAAATTCGAACCACGGGTCCGAATTTCCTGGTCAGAGCGACCTGAGAAGGGCCGTTTGGTCTGTCTGGTGACGTAACTCTTAGACACAGGGTGCACGTGTGTACGGACGCGAAATAGCTTTACACCCCATTTAAGAGGTGATACAGCTACGTGGATATTTAAGTACCAGAATACATATAAAACCTTTGTTAAGTTTCAGGTGGGGCACGTATGGACTTCTGTGTCCCATTGAACCCTGCATGTTGTATGAGGATCACTGCCCTTATTTTGAAACATATTTAGAATTTAATGAGTAACTGCGTAATTATTAAGTTGGGAATGTCTGATTGTTAACGGAAATACTAAAACGTATGTTGGGTTTAAGTTGTATTGTGGTAAGTATCTGAAACTTAACGAGTGGGACAGCTGAGAATTCTGCACGAGGGTGTATCTCTGTCGTCTGACTGCAATCTTTATCCACTACCACCACAAGCTATAAGAGCACTATGAGGGCGCAAAGGGGGAGAGGGAGGGGGGGGGGGAGCCGTGAACCACCGCAATAGATGACTCTGCAGACACGCAAGGAACGTTCTACGTCTCGCTTGTTTCATATATATTAAGAAAATTGTTCAAATGGCTCTGAGCACTATGGGACTTCACATCTGAGGTCATCAGTCCCCTAGAACTTAGACCTACTTGGACCTAACTAACCTAAGGACATCACACACATCCATGCTCGAGGCAGGATTCGAATCTGCTACCGTAACGGTCGTGCGGTTTTCCAGACTGAAGCGCCTAGAACTGCTCGGGCACACCGGCCGGTTTCTTATTTCTTATTTCCCAACAACACGATAGTAAACATTTTCAGTATTTTTCAACTATTTTTGGCACACTAAAGGCGTAATAAAATATATTTCTGGTGCAAATGTAGGTATAAGGACTGTCGCAAACAGATTGCAGATTTTCGTCGCAAAGGTCACTTACTTTCATAACAGAAAAAAGCCTCTCACGCACGTAAGTTGATCGAAATACTGTATCACATTTGCAACTTCATTATGGAGACGTGGAACACTTCCAAACAAAAACTATGTTTAGTTCCTTGACAGTTATGAAGAAAAAGTATTTGCTTTTCACACGGGAGTTACACTGCAAATCGCTCAGTTCTCTCTGCACTTGCAAAGCGGCGCTTTCAGCTGAAACTACAAGCGCTCTCGGAAACAGATGTGAGATTGGCAGTGTCCTCAAAAGCCTTAGAAAACTATTTTGTAAATCTTTGAACCTCACAATGAATTCTTCAAAATTTGCGTTCACTTTGCCGCTAATGAGCTTAAAGGATTGGATGGTGTTTCGGTCAGAAACTGCTCTTTCTACAACGCGATTTCATTTTTAAATATATTTCCGACATACTTGTCCCTTCCGGATGTTCTAATTTTCGCTCCTGATTTCGCATTTCTTTCAAAAATTTAACAACATCACGTTTAAATATAAAAATCGTTCCAGATATGCTCTCGACTACACTAACGTACTTTGTAGCAATATTATAGATTGTCATCCTTTCCGGTGAATTCCGTTAAAATTTACTGCAAATGACGGCGTAATTACGAGCGCAGTTCAAGAAATTTAACTATTATTACTAATTAGATAGCGTATTCAATGTCGGGAACTTTAGCGGAAGTTGCTTCCTGATATACCGAACAATGAATTAGGTACGTAATGTTTGCCTCGCATTGTAATAAATTCAAAGACAAGAAAGAGAGATACACACCATGAATGAACAGTCGGAATGGGACGGAATTTAACAGAGGTATTTTAAATCTACACGTAAGCAAATGAATACGGTTTAAGAAAAACTGGATCAGTTACTCAAAGAAAGAGCTTCACACATAGGGCAAGTCAATAACATGTTGGTCCATCTCTGTCCATTACGTAAGCAGATATTCGGCTTGACTTATTGCACACACGTCTCAGGCATGTGGCGCCAACTTTTGACCAACTGGAGCGTTAGATCGTCATAATTCCGAGCGGGTTGAAGGGCCTTTCCGGTAGTATTCGAAATGTTGCCGATTGGGAAAATATACGGCGAACTTGCTGACCAATCCTAGGGCTTGGAAAGCACGAAGACAGGCAGTAGAAACTCTCGCCCTGGGCACGCAGGATTTATCTTGCTGAAATGTGAGCCCAGAATGGCTTTCCACGAAGTGCAGCAATACAGGACCGCTGTCCTGTAAGAGGGCCGCGGATGACAACCTAAGAGATCCTGCTATGAAGAGAAACGACACCCAGAACTTCTCTACTGGTCATCGGGCCGTATGGCACGTTACAGTCAGGTTACTATCGCACCACTGGCAGACACGTTTTTGATGGTCATCGGAGCTTGGAATCTCATTGAGTGGAGAAGGACTGTCTTAGGTGGTTAGTCCTGCTTCGAACAAAGCCCAGGTTATCAACGAACACGTGCTGGAAACGTTACACCCAATGGTGGGATTCTAACCTGACTGTGAAACACCACATGACCGGACAAATAGGAGTAATGACCTGGGATGCCCCTGCATTTCATAGGAAAACCCTTTTGGTTGTCATCCGCTGCACCCATACAGCATAGCGGTAAATTGACGCCCAGTTTTGTTACCCTTTATGGCGAACAATCCTGGGCTTACATTTCAGCATGAAAACGTCCGCCTGCAAACGGAGAGGGTCTTAACTGCTTGTCTTAGTGCTTCCATACCCCACGTTGGCCAGTAAATAAGCAGATCTTTCCCCACTTGAGAATGTCTGGAGCATTAGGAACAGAGTGCTCCTGCCACCTCGGAATTATGACGGTGCAACGCACCAATTCCAGAGAATTTAGCACGATAGCGTCAGAAGGACATGCAACAACTATTTCAGTCAACGCCCAGCTGAATAACTACTTCTTAATGGCCAAAGGTGGACCAACGAGTTATTGACATGTTCAGTTTCTGAAGCTGTTTCTTTTGAATGTATCATCAAATTTCTTTTGTATTGTAATTATTGGTTTGTTTATACATGTACGTCACAGCTCCCGATTTCCGTTCCATCCGAATGATTCATTTGGATACGTCTTTTACCCTTGTCTTGTAATGTATTTTAGCCGGCCGAAGTGGCCGTGCGGTTAAAGGCGCTGCAGTCTGGAACCGCAAGACCGCTACGGTCGCAGGTTCGAATCCTGCCTCGGGCATGGATGTTTGTGATGTCCTTAGGTTAGTTAGGTTTAACTAGTTCTAAGTTCTAGGGGACTAATGACCTCAGCAGTTGAGTCCCATAGTGCTCAGAGCCATTTGAACCATTTTGTAATGTACACTCCTGGAAATTGAAATAAGAACACCGTGAATTCATTGTCCCAGGAAGGGGAAACTTTATTGACACATTCCTGGGGTCAGATACATCACATGATCACACTGACAGAACCACAGGCTCATAGACACAGGCAACAGAGCATGCACAATGTCGGCACTAGTACAGTGTATATCCACCTTTCGCAGCAATGCAGGCTGCTATTCTCCCATGGAGACGATCGTAGAGATGCTGGATGTAGTCCTGTGGAACGGCTTGCCATGTCATTTCCACCTGGCGCCTCAGTTGGACCAGCGTTCGTGCCGGACGTGCAGACCGCGTGAGACGACGCTTCATCCAGTCCCAAACATGCTCAATGGGGAACAGATCCGGAGATCTTGCTGGCCAGGGTAGTTGACTTACACCTGCTAGAGCACGTTGGGTGGCACGGGATACATGCGGACGTGCATTGTCCTGTTGGAACAGCAAGTTACCTTGCCGGTCTAGGAATGGTAGAACGATGGGTTCGATGACGGTTTGGATGTACCGTGCACTACGGCACTGCGTAGGATCCTACGGTCTTGGCGTGCATCCGTGCGTCGCTGCGGTCCGGTCCCAGGTCGACGGGCACGTGCACCTTCCGCCGACCACTGGCGACAACATCGATGTACTGTGGAGACCTCACGCCCTCGCTCAAAGTCCGTCAACTGGACATACGGTTCACGTCCACGCTGTCGCGGCATGCTACCAGTGTTAAAGACTGCGATGGAGCTCCGTATGCCACGGCAAACTGGCTGACACTGACGGCGGCGGTGCACAAATGCTGCGCAGCTAGCGCCATTCGACGGCCAACACCGCGGTTCCTGGTGTGTCCGCTGTGCCGTGCGTGTGATCATTGCTTGTACAGCCCTCTCGCAGTGTCCGGAGCAAGTATGGTGGGTCTGACACACCGGTGTCAATGTGTTCTTTTTTCCATTTCCAGGAGTGTATTTTGTGATTTTAGCATCAACTACTTCCATAATTTCTTTCTTGCATGGTGCTGTAATGCTGTTTCATACCAAATTTGCGGTACTGTTCGATAAAGCCGTTGAAGTATAGATACTGAGAATTTTCATCCTGCTCGTCTGTGATTCCCAGTTTTTACTAAAAGCTTATGAAAACGGGTGGTTGTACTTATATTTTTGGGCAACCAACCACTAGACCTATGAACTGACTTTATACCGTAGACAAGTAGTGAAAGACAAACACCTCTGAATTACGACTTATGTAATGTCTACCATGGAATGTCAAAACCAACTGTAATACAATGGTATAACATTTCCTGTGGTTAGCTGGCAGTATGGGTACGTTCCGGAAGCGAATAAATTGATCATATGCTGGGTAACATGCCACACATCTGCAATAACAAAGAATATGCAGATAGGGTGTATGTTAACGGCTTTTGTGATGGTATGGTATTGCTCCTGCTGTTGTTGTGCGAACCGAGAAACGACACCAAACGCCGTTGGAGATAGTGTCATATCGCAATGCTAAGTGAAATGTCACACTGTAAAAACGAGTTTCGATAAGAATGTAAAAAGCCGAAACGTACCCAACAGTGTTGAGACCGTCCGATACTCTAAACGCATTTGTGCAGCACATTGTCGAGATGTGAAGTTCTGCACCCCACGCCGACTCCATTATAGATTGCCCATTAATTTGTGGATACGTAGCAAGTAAATTGGTGCGACAACTGCTTCTCTATCTTAGAGGTAAAGTTGCCAGCAGAGATTTACGATTTGTGCAAAGCGTTCCAAATTGTGTAGGTTTGCTGTATACCCGTGCATTAGAGAAAAGTGCATTATTTAACGGAAATACAGAACTGAAAGGGTCAAAGTGAGTATAGAATCCATACAAAGTAGCAACTAGAACGAAATTTTCACTCTGCGCTGACATGAAACTCCCTGGCACAATGAAACTGTGTGCCGAACCGACTCTCGAACATGAACTCTGTTGGCCTTAGCGGGCAAGTGTTCTGCCGACTGAGCTATCCAAGCACTACTCACGACCAGTCCTCACAGCTTCACTTCTGCCAGTACCTCGTCTCCTACCTTCCAAATTTCACAGTTCTCCTGCGAACCTTGCAGAACTGGCACTCCTGGAAAAAAGGATATTGCAGTGACATGGCTTAGCCACAGCCAGGGGGACGTTTCCAGAATGAAATTTTACTCTGCAGCGGAATGTGCGCTGATACGAAACATCATGGAAGATTAAAAATGTGTGCCATACCTATGCCTTTTGCGAGCAAGACCTCTAGCGATGGAGCTACGCAATCACGATTCACAGCTTTAATTCTGCCAGTACCTCGTCTCCTACCTTGCAGAACTAACATTCCTGGAAGGAAGGATATTGCAGAGACATGGTTTAGCCACAGCCGAGTTAGTCTCGATCCGGTACACAGTTTTAGTCTGCCAGGAGGTTTCAAGGTAGCAACCGTTCGTGCAGAGGACAGCCCGAAGAGTTAAATACGTGGTGTGGCTCATATCTACCAGTGCCTGACGTACACATTTTCTTGACTCGGGGGTGTTGCGTTATTCACCAGAAATTCAGAGACTGGGAATTTACAAGATCCAACTTTTTATTAAATAATGTTATTCTTCAATTTCATTTCAAAACTGTTTTTCATACAATTGCAGTCTTATATTTACATTACCTCATTACCTGAAGCGAGGCGGCTATGCTTATTTATTTACATTTAACATAAAAGTAGCAATATCGGTACGCATGCAACGGCACGCGCTAGCAATAAGTTCCAAAATGCCTCATATAAACGAGTTTTTTCTAGGACTCATTCCTCGCTTTCTGTCCGTGATAGAACTTCAAGTGTTTCGGATACCTCTAAGCCCAAGGACAATTTTTATTCAGAACAGGAGGATCTTCTCACTGTAAAAGAGTCAAAGTATGAATATTATACACTTCCTCCAGCACAGTCAAAAGGAGTCAATCCGTATGTTGTTATCGCATGAGACATGGTCTAGGTTGCATCTTAAGGGGCCTATGGAGGTACTATTTACTTCATGGGCGGTTCCTAAGAAAACCCGAAGAAAACATTTTTAACATTTCTTCGCTGTCAGAACGGATATGTAAATAACAGCAGCAAATTGCTCAGATTTTAAAGGTATATTCTCTGGGCATTTATCTGGAAGTGGCATATTCTGCTTTTTCTAAAATCTGTACCAGTTATCGATAAACACATCAGACACATGGTTTTCGGGTGCCAGAACCGACTAGCGCATTCCAACACGGCTATCTCTAACAACCTTGTAAATGTTCTTGATGTCTTCATACGTTTCGAAGACAGAGAGGTTCATATTTACTCTATTTGTACACAAAAAATCCGCAAGTAAAATCTGGTGTGAACCGAAAACATAGTTTATAAAGGGAAATAGCATGGAGAAATATGCTGCAAAGTCTTTTCTTCATAGAAGGGTTCTGGCAACCCAGTGTTGTCATACAGAATAAAAAAATACGTTTTTGTGCACGTTCATTGCCGGCCGGAGTGGCCGAGCGGTTCTAGGCGCTTCAGTCTGGAACCGCACGACCACTACGTTCGCAGGTTCATATCCTGCCTCGGGCATGGATGTGTGTGATGTGCTTAGGTTAGTTAGGTTTAAGTAGTTCCAAGTTCTAGGGGACTGATGACCTCAGATGTTAAGTCCTATGGTGCTCAGAGCCTTTTGAACAATTTTTTTTTATACGTTCATTCCAGTCTGAGGTGTAAAATTAGTTTTGCGTTACTTCAATTTCACTGAGGTAAACTATAGGATTCTTTCTGCCCCACCAAGTTCTTTGTATTTGAGCGGTGTGCCCTTCTGCAGCGGGGTTAGGAAGGGAACCATCGGAGAAACGCTACTATCGGAACACAAGAAATGTGAATATGATGCTGTTTAAAGGACTGATAGAAAAGTGAGATATTAGGTACATTGTCCGACCTCCCGCTTCATCACGTTTTAAAATATACCCCAACGTTTTGGCATGCCAACTTATTAATTAATTTTTATATGGAAAGAAGACACAGTGTCAAAGAGAAGGAAAAGTAGTAAATACTGAAATATAGTTGATAGCAGTAGTAATGCAGAAACAGCGAAAGCGCAATCGCAGTACGAGAGGGAAGTGGGTAGACAGTGACAGCGGAACACGGTTAACAGTGACAGAACAATGATAGGAAAAGAGTGAAGGAGACAGTGCCCCTTAGAGAAGAATAATGAGACGAAAAAAATTCAAGCGGGTGAGAGCCAGTCATCATGAGAGACGGAGTAAAATTGACAACGAGAAAGAGGTAGATAGTGACAGTAGGAGATGCAGCAATAACGTAAGGAATGAATGAGGTAACAGCAGTAAGGAAGACCACGAAGTTGATAATGATGGTGATAGGAGACATTAGTAGTAGGACAGAAAGAATTGGGCTGCCGGAGGACTCAGTGACAGACACAAAGAGATAAGGACAACTTGATGGGCTAAATGAGTAAGTGAGAAGAACAAGTGGGAAGGGATGTGTGTGAGAGAATTCAGCTATGGACTAGTGAGTCTGAGCGAGTTAAAGTCAACAGAGCTTGTCGGAGTGAGAAGTGAATTGCATTATTTAAAAGATGATGAATATGGTAGCATGCAAAAAGGTTTGGGAATAATTTTTAAAGGTGTTGAGGGAGGTAGAATGCAGCTTTCATAGTCCTTTAAGGGAGCATATTCGCCCTTTGTTGGATCTTATAGGAACATCTTTCCTCTGATTAAATAAATGTTTAAACTGTTTGCTTAATGTGAGAGATATTGTCAGAGTGCAATGCATCTGCAGCAGCAGGAGCTTACGTTGTCTAAAACTCTGCCGCTGGTTTAGCGCCCGACTGCGAGCATTTAAGATTTATAACATTGCGAGGCAGTATAATGATTTTATATGAGAGTGTTGCAGTCACTTTTGTGGAGCTGCTTGATAAATGTTGCAGTCATTATTCACCTGCTACAGGAAGGAGTCTGTCACTCATTCTTTGATGCTGCATAGTGAGTACAGAAGTAATAGCGTAATTTGTACAGAAGGAAATCAGGCTAGGTATTACATTTCCAGATACCTTATACTCTTCTTGTAGAAGTAGTATTTAGCCAATCAGCTATAAATCGGGGAGGAGTATTTAAACGGATTTCCCAGGTTTTCAACGTTTATAAAGACGTCTTCTTCAGGAGAAAATACAGACAACTGGATTACATGTTATTGCTGAGAGACCTTAAAATATAGCCGAAAGACGTCAGTCAAGTATAAAACTGAAGTAGCTATGCATTTCTTCGGAAAAACTATATGACAACAAACATGTTTCGGTTTACTTTATATTTGATTGACGCCTTTCGGCCGTATTTAAAAGTATCACTGCCACAGCATGTAATCCAGCCGTTTATATTTCCTTCTCAAAAAGACGTTTTTATAAACGTTGAAACCATGGTAACTGGATTCTAATAAGCCTCCCAATTTGCAACTGATTGCTATTTACTATTAATACAAGGATATTTCATTCCATGGCTGTTTCTGCAGCCACGTAAAAAATTTAATGCTTTATATTTCGAAGAGTATTTTGTACTAAACTAAATCGAACCGAATTGTAAGTAACCTGGAAATTGTTTTGTATAAGAAAAAATGAAGTTTGTGGTGTTTGAAGCTTCTTCGGCGTAATAAATGTTTGAATGATTGACAGGCATTGCATCAGATGATGTTGTCTAAACTGTATAAAATTTCCACAAACGCGACAGCCGCTCGTCTTTTTCTGCCGCTACTGGCGTTTTGCTGTTGTGGCTCACCATTTTATCCTCTGGTTCAGCAGAAAAGTGCAGGTGACGAAGGAGCAGAGATATAAAATTATAGGTTACTTGCAGAGCACCCTGCGGGAAAATTAGCCGCGGTGTACACATGAGCGTCCCGGGAAAAGGGCATCCGCTAGCCGTGGACCCAGTGGAAATGGGCTTAAGTGTCCTGGGTTCGATTCGCCATCATTGTTACCTCACTGCATTCTGATTTCCGCGTCCAATGCTTTATTGAGTTTAAATCCTGTGTCTCTGTTAAAGCCTTTGTATACACGTATTTCGATGAATTCTTCAGTTATGAAGGCCCAGTGCACGGAGGTCCCTCATCAGTTCATGCCGTGTCTGCGGTAAGACAAGGTTTAGCAACAGTAGATTTTTCTGATTGACCTAATCTAGTGCGATGATTACGTTCATCGCATCTGTCTTTCACATTGCAACACGTCTGGCCAATATAAGAATTCACACTCTGCTAACTGCGGGTAAATTCTTAGTTATGCAGTGGCAGTGGCACAGAATGCCTTGTGGTTCAAGGAGAAGTAACTCGCCCCTACTAGTGTAATGTAATATGAGCTGAAATAATTATAAGTTTGAAAACTATCTTTGTGAATTTATTTATGTACGCTACTCTTCCGTTATTAAATTGGTAGCTGAAATTTCACTATTCTATTTAGTATGCCACGTGCTCCTGGAATTTAGAAACTGAACTATTGTAAACATTCTACCTTGGTGGTTTGTCTTCAATACAAGCATATAAACTATCATCAGTTTTTTTCCGTCTGTGAGTGGAAAAGTATTTTGGTCACAATTATGAGGCATAAGGGCTCATCTAGAAGATGTAGCATTTATACAGTATGTAAGGTGAGTGATGAACTTGTCGTCAGGATATTCGATCATTGAGCTATGATTAAATGATATTTTATGCCCATAGATTAACTGTTGCGCCAAGTAAGTGATTCCTGTATTAACTTGTTCCCAAGACAGTCAGAAACCAGTAAACGAAACCTTCATGGGTCAGTACTCATAGATTATATAAGCGCAGTTTAATCAGAGCAGTTTACGGTAGAAATTATTATTTATACTTATTAGCAAGTAGGAAATTTACATTCTGTTGAACTAACTGCGTTATGTTTTCCTGGATGCTTCCGATTAACTACAGTTGCAAATCGTATCTGGTAATGTTTTACCAAATCACTCTAGCATACTCTCTTAGCTTAACTTGCCTTGATCTCGAATTGCGGTACTTTTGACTACATTACTCGTTACCTTTCCTATTATGATACCCAGTATTTAATTTTTTCAGTGATGATTAGTTTTCTATAGTATTTTTATGTTCTCTGGGAAACTTTAAACCGTTTTGCAAAGAATTTCCATATTACGTTGCTCGTCTGTACACGTTGTTACAAGAAAGACTATTATCTGTAATCTGTGCTGCATTTGTTTCCGGAATGTAACTGTTCTGTGACTATGGATAATTTTGAGAACCATTCTTTATTGTATGAAAAACAGTGATCATTTATTACATTACTTCTCGAAACTTGGTTGCATTTCTTTAATTATTCTCGAATTTTGAAGCGCAGAATTAAAGATTTTGGTTGTGTTGGGAAATGGAGATAAGCATAACGTTCTGGTACAGGTGTGAGCATTTAATTATGCTTGGGGGCTTGAATACAATAATATTACTTTCATATTTTGTTTATGAAGAGTACATTGTCTTGGGAAATATTACTTACCGTAATACTGGACGGTTAGGTTTTGTTGGGAGTAATGCTTTTACGCATTCTTTGTGAGAATGTCACTTTCACTGTCTGAACTTTTGTTAAAATTTTCATGCTTTACACTGCACAGGCACTTCTTGAACCACGTCAGTACCATATGACTCTGAGACTGAAGGTTGCGCTAATAAATGGTAAAGTTTGAGGAAGTAGCCTGATAAGCTGTTAGCATTGGGTAAGGCAACGATATTGCTCTCAGTTCCTCTTTTGAATGTATTTTCTTGTCTTGTTCTCCTACAGATGTTGATAAAATTAACAACTTTTTTTTATTTGTCACAAGTACCTCCTGATATTGGAGAGTTGTCGGAGAAGCAGCACCAATGGCTGCAACAAGCTGGGCCCTATATGAAAAATATGAAAAAGTATGAAAAATTATATTAATTCTTCATGAAAAGAAAATTTGGTTAACAGTTCCACGCACAGAAAGCTATATATTAAATGGTCGCGCTGTAAATAACAGTGCTTCCCCAAGAAATTTTAAAGCTACTAGCCCAAAATTTGTTTGCCAGTTATGTTATGTTGGCAGAAATCCTTTCTTAATTTCGTTTCAAATTTATCGCTTGCTACGGGGGGTTTTCTTAGCCGGCAGTTTATTTTTTGTGGAAGACTTTTTCTGCTATTCCCTAGTCGAAAGCTGCGTAAGACTAGTAAAGGCGTTCTTGGGGTACATTATCTTGCCACCATTTATGTTGTGTGCATCTAACGTAGGTGCCAAACGTAAGGCTAGTAACCCCCTCCCACACGTGTCCATATCTGACTGGAAATGATCTGTTATTACGCTTTCTAAGAACTCTTCAGTGACAACATATATAACACAGAATCATTACTGGCAACACTTGAGTACAGAAAAAACTCATTTATTACAAGAGTGATACGAGAAGTTCTACTCCGCTTTTGCTTTGTGAGCAAGCGTGTCGCTGACGAACCTGATCTAACCAAGCACGGTAAATGCTTACTAATTTGACTGAAGAGAGCTTAAGTCCAGTCTCTCTGTCGGTAAATACTTCGTCTATTACATTTACTACTGTTCGACACTTGGCGTAAAATGTCCGATAACTGGAACCAGCTAGTGTTGTAGAAATGTTGGGAACTGTTGACGACTTCATAGTGAAAACTGCAGCACATGCTAGGCAGAAGCCGCGTGATAAGTGGGCGAGTGACGGCGTGCGGTTGCTTATATTATGCTCTTGGTGTATGATTGCGTATCTCGGGACTCTTTGGGAGATGCTGAAGAACAGCTCCGCGTTTCAGCGCACTTCGTAGTGGCAAACGTAACTTTCGTCGAAAGAATGACCTTTATGAATGTCTTATCTGGAAACAAAGCATTTTCTGGTATGAGGTGATCGAGCATATTATTTGTGCTGAGATTACCTCTTATGTTGCGCTCAACGATGCTACCAGTGTGTTCCGCGGTTGGTGGAGACACGCAGAACCACCAATGGCGTAGCGTCAGGTCTAACAGCCCACGTCCTTTGTGAGTTCTACACGTGGAGTCACAGAAGCTCTGGAAACATCCCCCAGGCTGTGGCTAAACCATGTCTCCGCAGTATCCTTTCTTTCAGGAGTGCTAGTTCTGCAAGGTTGGCAGGAGACTTCTGTAAAGTTTGGAAGGCAGGAGACGAGATACTGGCAGAAGTAAAGCTGTAAGGACCGGGCGTGAGTCGTGCTTCGGTAGCTCAGATGGTAGATTACTTGCCCGCGAAAGGCAAAGGTCCCGAGTTCGGGTCTCGGTCGGCACACAGTTTTAATCTGCCAGGAAGTTCCATATCAGCGCACACTCCGCTGCAGAGTGAAAATCTCATTCTGGACGTCTAGGTTAATTTAGTTTAAGTAACATTTCTCTGCATATATAAACGACTGATGATGAACAGAACAAGTTCGAAACGCGTTGTATTATGTTAGATTAAACATAAAACAAATAAAAGTTGCTGGTAACACAAATTACAAATAACTAATTATTCCACAGTGTCACGGTTCACAAAAGTAGCAATTACGGAAAAAAGTAATAGTAGTGGACAAGTTGACAAATATAAAAATAACATAATAGGAGGCATGGGAATATACACGATGCTCTACTGCTGGATCAAAAGCTAAGTACAGAGACATTGATGTCCCATATGATCGAAATCAGTGTGGATGAATATTGATGTAAAATACGTAGAACAATAAAATAAACACTAAACTACAAATACATGGCTAAAAGGTAACACTGCAAAAAGATAAAATACAGCGGAGTACACATGACAAACGAGCTGGGCCCTGGTAATAAAAACTTAAAGCTAATACAGTGCTTGAAAATGAGAAACATGCAATCACAATAAATGTGACTTTTCTCCGATAACTGGTCACTGAGTAACACATCCTTCTTAGCACGAGGATGTTAAGGAATTTTGATCTCTTCATGCATGTTGAATCTATTTGCTTGTGGAGTGGAGTGTAGAACCTTTAAGTTCCTGAGAGTACGTGGTTGGTGACCACTGAATTTAAGGTGCTCAGAGAAGAAGGGACTATGCTTAACTTGCCCTTTCTTTGTAAGTAAATTCACCTGAAACCTAATTTTAGAAACCTTTCCCGCCCATCCAATAAAAACTGCTTGACATTCACAGCACTCCGGCATATATACGCCACAGGCAACATGTTTGTCTTTCTGGGGACGCTAATTGTGAAATGCATTGATATTGTATTTAATGAGAGGTGGTATTCACTATTGTTATATTTTGATTACGGGAGAGTTTAACAGTGACATAGGACACATTATCTAAAAATAAAAGCTTAGAAACCTTTTAATTTCGAGGTGCAGGGCTGAGAGTGGTTTCTCGGTCGGGTGTCGATGTTTTTACATGTATAATTTGTCAGTGATGGAGCTTCTGTAGCCATTACAAAAAGTGACAAATTTAAAGTCTTCGAGTTCCTTTGTAATTCATTCTGCGCTATTATAATTTCAGTAACAGATCTAAACTAGCATATCCTGTACTTATAGAAATGTTATGAGTAGTGTGTATAACTGAACTGCTTATACACTCCTGGAAATTGAAATAAGAACACCGTGAATTCATTATCCCAGGAAGGGGAAACTTTATTGACACATTCCTGGGGTCAGATACATCACATGATCACACTGACAGAACCACAGGCACATAGACACAGGCAACAGAGCATGCACAATGTCGGCACTAGTACAGTGTATATCCACCTTTCGCAGCAATGCAGGCTGCTATTCTCCCATGGAGACGATCGTAGAGATGCTGGATGTAGTCCTGTGGAACGGCTTGCCATGCCATTTCCACCTGGCGCCTCAGTTGGACCAGCGTTCGTGCTGGACGTGCAGACCGCGTGAGACGACGCTTCATCCAGTTCCAAACATGCTCAATGGGGGACAGATCCGGAGATCTTGCTGGCCAGGGTAGTTGACTTACACCTTCTAGAGCACGTTGGGTGGCACGGGATCCATGCGGACGTGCATTGTCCTGTTGGAACAGCAAGTTCCCTTGCCGGTCTAGGAATGGTAGAACGATGGGTTCGATGACGGTTTGGATGTACCGTGCACTATTCAGTGTCCCCTCGACGATCACCAGTGGTGTACGGCCAGTGTAGGAGTTCGCTCCCCACACCATGATGCCCGGTGTTGGCCCTGTGTGCCTCGGTCGTATGCAGTCCTGATTGTGGCGCTCACCTGCACGGCGCCAAACACGCATACGACCATCATTGGCACCAAGGCAGAAGCGACTCTCATCGCTGAAGACGACACGTCTCCATTCGTCCCTCCATTCACGCCTGTCGCGACACCACTGGAGGCGGGCTGCACGACGTTGGGGCGTGAGCGGAAGACGGCCTAATGGTGTGCGGGACCGTAGCCCAGCTTCATGGAGACGGTTGCGAATGGTCCTCGCCGATACCCCAGGAGCAACAGTGTCCCTAATTTGCTGGGAAGTGGCGGTGCGGTCCCCTACGGCACTGCGTAGGATCCTACGGTCTTGGCGTGCATCCGTGCGTCGCTGCGGTCCGGTCCCAGGTCGACGGGCACGTGCACCTTCCGCCGACCACTGGCGACAACATCGATGTACTGTGGAGACCTCACGCCCCACGTGTTGAGCAATTCGGCGGTACGTCCACCCGGCCTCCCGCATGCCCACTATACGCCCTCGCTCAAAGTCCGTCAACTGCACATACGGTTCACGTCCACGCTGTCGCGGCATGCTACCAGTGTTAAAGACTGCGATGGAGCTCCGTATGCCACGGCAAACTGGCTGACACTGACGGCGGCGGTGCACAAATGCTGCGCAGCTAGCGCCATTCGACGGCCAACACCGCGGTTCCTGGTGTGTCCGCTGTGCCGTGCGTGTGATCATTGCTTGTACAGCCCTCTCGCAGTGTCCGGAGCAAGTATGGTGGGTCTGACACACCGGTGTCAATGTGTTCTTTTTTCCATTTCCAGGAGTGTAGAAGTCTTGAAATAAATGTAAAATCTGAAAATGTTATTTGTGAAACAAAGGTGCAAATGAAAGAGGTTGAGAATACTATTGCTATTTATTACTTGAAGTGTAAAGATATATGACCTTTCCCCGTCAAAAAGAATTATTATGAGGGAGGCCCAGGTCAAATTGTTACTCACAAAGTAACTGAAGAATATGTCAGTACGAAATCCTGCGAGGGGTTGACTAGGCTCTAGACTACAAATTGAAGGCCCTAAGAAAGATATAACATCCATAATGTGTTCAGTCCACAGACATCAGTACTGCAAAAAGTTCTCCCGAATAACTGAAATAGTAACTGAAGTATTGTCTTCCAGCTTAACTCTTTTTTAGTACCAAGCAACAGTAAAGTGCCCTCTAAATGAAGAAATTTATCATTTAAGAACTACACAAGTTCCGTTGTATTATAAATGACAAAATTTTCGCAAAATGTTAACTTATTGCGAATGAATTGAAGCAGAAACTGGCTGACGTTGCTTCCCAGTCACATTAATAACAGGACGTTTCACGAAATCCGTCTTTTGGGTCTATTCATGGAAGTGTGTTAGTGACCTTATAAATCATCGATCTAAAATTGGCTAAGAGTTCAGGGAGGATGATATATGTTCATACATCTAAGTAAGCCTTAAGCTCTTTAGCATAGGTCTCGAAGGATCATAATCATTTTCGCATGTATCATTGTCCTGCAAAGCCTGCTGGGTTTTTGCAGTGTACTCACATTTGTAATCAACGACAGTGGTATTCCCTTAGGGCAGCACCCACTAGAATGGCATTATCTAAGTGAAGCCTTTGTTAATAGATGCCATAATCATATGGTCTTTATTATCATAGAATGTGTTCCCTGCTCAATGAGTTCATTAACATTACAAAAATTGAATGATGATTTGCCTTGTTAAGCATCCAGAATGGTAGCGGCTTCTCTCGGTAAAATGAAAGACAAGAGAGTGAATTTAATTATAAGGTTCAATAACACATTCGAAAATGGCTACTGGTGGAAAGTTTCTTGTAATATCTTACCTGTATCTACAGGTTGTAATAAAGTCATCTTGTGTAACGCAATTGAGATTCTATGATGGTTCCTTATTATTTGTGTCATCATTCAGAAATTATGTCTCAACTGTAGATCCCCACATGAAGAAATTAGCTGGACATAATGATGGTGAGTGTCTGACGTATTTTTTGCAAAATGTGGAAATAACATTGATATAAACGATGTGTTGCGCCAGTATTTTAGCAGACATTTTAGACAATCAATTGAAACTGTCATAATTGACCAGCATCATATGCGATTATGCGATGTCAACCAGCTTAGGCGTATAAGCATTTAATTTCATGGTTCCTTGTTCCTTACATCTGGAATAGGCGTGGAAATGAAATTGATTTCACTCTTTGAGTGGTAGCCCATAATTGAGACGACGTCTACGTTTGTGTTTACATGCTCAGTATAATATTTTAGACAACATTCGTCATGAGGCCGGATTTCTGTTGGTACATTGCCTTATTTAGGTCTAAATAGGATGTCATCTATCTGCTTAGGATTGTATTACTCAGTTAGATGTGCTTTGTAAACAATTTATACATCGGAATGAAACTGCAACATTTCCTCTGACACTCCATAGTGATGTTCATAGATCAATTTCGACAGATGTGTATGTGAGTTTATGTTTATATCTGTGTGTGTGTGTGTGTGTGTGTGTGTGTGTGTGTTTGTATGCGTGAGTGCGTCTTTCTGGAAGAAACATTGAGACGTTTGACATAAATAGGGCATTCTTTGTGTTGTTGACGCATATTTGTCGATATGTTATACGTCTCATTAACATTGTAACACTTGACAAGCATCGTAGAACAATTTAGATGTCTAAAATGTGTAATTTGTGGGTCTGTTGGGTCTTACATGAAATATGGTGCAACGATCGAATTATGGACGTACTGATTAACCATAAACTTCATGATATTAACATAGAATTACTGCACATTACACACTTTAAGTAATGTCTCTGATAAATACGCTTTTACATGGTGCAAAAAATTCATTTTGTTCAATTTCGATCATGGCGAAGATACCTGCTCTGGGGCCACATTGTGACTCACTTTAACCTTTTAATGACCACCAAAGTAATAGGCTATGCTTCGCTGTTTCGGTTTAAGACGGGGTAATATATTAGGGTCTGATTAGTGAAAGTGGTGGAGAGGGAAGAGGGAACGGTACTGGGTTGGGAGGGGTGGAGGGAAGTGATGGGTACATGATAACGAAATGCTTTAAAGGTCATTGCCCGTACCAACGACTGTATTTCGATGTGATAGTTAAATCCATCTGACTAGATGGTCCACTTTGACAATAGCTGTACCACTTTACACTGGCAAAATTTTCTACTATAACGTTTCTTAACTGTTTCATAAAAAACCCCATACTTCTCATTTATGAATGGTACCCTGCTGAACGCAACCCATACTTCATAGAACAAAATTTTTATTTTCGCTGTGCAGTCCTCGTTGTAACATACCTAAGTTGTTTTTCTCCGTGGTCTAGAGTTCCTGTGAGCCTTCTCCTGGCATACATCCGCTTACCACACATCTGCCTTAGAAAACTACAAACAAGTGTATAATTCCAGAATGAGATTTTCACTCTGCAGCGGAGTGTGCGCTGATATGAAACTTCCTGCCAGATTAAAACTGTGTGCCGGACCGAGACTGGAACTCAGGACCCTAGCCTTTCGCGGGCAAGTGCTCTACCAACTGAGCTACCCAAGCACGACTCACGCCCCGTCCTCACAGCTTCACTTCTGCCAGTACCTCGCTTCCTACCTTCCAAACTTTACAGAAGCTCTCCTGCGAACCTTGCAGAACTAGCACTCTTGAAAGAAAGGATATTGCGGAATTCGCAGGAGAGTTTCTGTAAAGTTTGGAAGGTAGGAGGCGAGGTACTGGCAAACGTGAAGCTGTGAGGACGGGGCGTGTGTCGTTATTGGGTAGCTCTGTTGGTAGAGCACATGCCGGCGAAATGCAAAGGTCCCGAGCTCGAGTCTCGGTCCGGCACCCAGTTTTAATCTTAGTTTTAATATTAGTAGACTTCTCTTAGCCAGAATTCCCTTTTTGCCAGTGCCAGACTGCATTTGATGTCCTCCATGCTCGTCTGTCATTGGTTATTTTACTCCCTCAGTATCAGGATTCCTTAACTTGATCTACTTAGTGAACAACAACCCCGATGTTAAGTTTCTCGCTGTTCTCTTTACTTTCTTCTTTCTTCGATTTACTCTCAATCCGTAGTTTGTACTCGTTAGGATGTTCACTGCGTTCAGCAGATCACGTAATTTATCTTCAATTTCACTCAGGATTGTAATGTCATCAGCGAATCGTATCATAGATATCCTTTCGCTTTGAACTGTAATTCCACTCCTAAATCTTTCTTTTATTTCTATCATTACTTTTTGGACGTAGAGATGGAGCAGTAGGGGCCAAAGACTACACCCATTGCAACCATCCATTTTTAACACGAGAACTTACATTCTTGTTCGTCAACTCTTATTATTCCCTCTTCGCTCATGTACATACTGTATATTACACGTCTCTCTCTATAACTTACCTGTATTTTTCTCTGAATTTCGAACGTCTTGCACCATTTTACATTGTCGAATGCCCGTTGAAGGTTGATAAATGTTACGAACGTGTCTTGATCTTTCTTTAGTCTTGCTTCATTTATCAGCCGCCGTTTCAGAACTGCCTCTCTGATGCCTTTACCTTTTCTAAAACCAAATTAATCGTCACCTAACATATCCTTAGTTTTCTTTTTCATTCTTCTGTTTCTTATTCTTGTTAGCAACTTGGATGAATGAGCTGTTACGCAGATTATGCGATAATCCTCACATTTGTCAGTACTCGAAGTCTTGGGAAAAGAGCGTAAGATATTTTTTCGAAGCGATATGGTATGTCGCCAGACTCGTACATTCTAAAAAACCATTCTGAATAGCTGGTATGTTGTCACTTCCCCCAATGATAATAGAAATTCTGGTATAATTTTATCTATACCTTCTAACTTATTTGATCTTAAGTCCTCTAAAGCTCTCTTCAATTTTTATTCTTCATCGCCTATCTCTTTCAAATCGAGTCTTGTTTCTTTGCCACATCAGACAAACCTTCCCATTCGTAGAGACCTTCAATTTACTAATCCTACCTATCCTCTCTTCTTCTGTATTTAACAGTGGAGTTCCGCCAGCCAGGATGGCCGAACGGTTCTAGACCCTACAGTCTGGAACCGCGCGACCGCTACGGTCGCAGGTTCGAATCCTGCCTCGGGTATGAAAGTGTGTGATGTCCTTAGGTTAGTTAGGTTTAAGTAGTTCTAAGTTCTATGGGACTGATGACCTCAGAAGTTCAGTCCCATAGTGCTCAGAGCCATTTGAACCATTTGAAGAGGAGTTCCCCTTGCACTCTAAATGTTACCACCCTTGGTTCTAATTTCACAAATCGTTATTTTGACTTTCCTACATTCTGAGTCAGTTCTTCCTACAATCATTTCTTTTTAGATTTTTCACATTTTTCATGCATGCATTTTGTCTTAGCTCCCCTGCACTTCTTATTTATTCCATTGCTCAGCGATCTGTATTTCCATCTATCAATATGGAAATAATAAAGCCGACTCGAATATGAACTCAGTCATTAGTTGAACTTCGTCATTCGTGGAACTACAGTAACGTCGAACTACAGCGAGTGTGGTTTGCACCTCTCAGGGAAGAAACTGCAAGATTACAGTCACATCCACTTAAGAAAAATCTAGTCTGTGTTATGTTTTTAACACGTCCAGTCCATAAAATTAGCAAGGTGTCAATTGCTCTGTTACAAGTTATTTAAGATCACTGCCGTCTTTCAATATGGGGGTCTTAAGAACTCACATTTACACATGAGCATTATCTTATAAAATGTGATGAAACATATGAGCAGATACAAGTATTTCTAAATGAAAAAAGCTTAATTCATTCACCTGCATGACAATGTAGCTTCGTAGCATCTTATTTGTTACTCAGGAGCAATAATTGAATATCAGAATGAAATAACCTCTTAAGGCAGACATGTGATATTTATTGCAGCTTTACATATTATTTTAAACAAGAATTGCTATTCTGAGCAAATATACATTCGGTTCTAAAATAAATTGTATCGTTTTTCGAGTATACAATCCATTTCTCGTTATATAATACAGATAATACTTTACTGTAAGAGATGATGTGTACTGTTAGTGTTTTTGGGAGTAGAAACGCATTCTTATAAAATGTGATGAAACATATGAGCAGATACAAGTATTTCCAAATGAAAAAAGCTTAATTTATTCACCTGCATGACAATGTAGCTTCGTAGCATCTTATTTGTTACTCAGGAGCAATAATTGAATATCAGAATTAAATAACCTCTTAAGGCAGACATGTGATATTTATTGCAGCTTTACATATTATTTTAAACAAGAATTGCTATTCTGAGCAAATCTACATTTGGTTCTAAAATGAATTGTATCGTTTTTCGAGTATACAATCCATTTCTCGTAATATAATACAGATAATAATTTACTGTAAGAGATGATGTGTACTGTTAGTGTTTTTGGGAGTAGAAACGCATTCCATAACACGAGGCGAAATTATAGCCGTGGAGAGCTATGTTTGTGAAAATTAATTTACTCGTCACGTGTTTAATTACGTGTCCAAATTCCTCACCCTTTTTTTTTCATCTTTGTTCACACGCCTTTTATTTCATTTCTGCTTGTTTATCCAAACGCCCGTAACATAATTTTTATTTGCAAATAGAACATGGCAATGTAGTGGATGTTTGCGAACAAACGGAACATCCGCATCATTTGGACGTTTGATGAAATTAATAACCTGTGTTTAATCTGATAAAAATGGCCCATTCTACCAACGTTCGTGGTAGTTTTGTTTCATTATGAGACAGTTGCTAACGTAGATATAAGGACGTTGAGCCAAGTTTTTTAAAAAGTTTACTTTAATGTGTGAAGCAGCAACGGGTTTCGGCATCTAAAAACTTTATTTGAAGCACAGAACGTTCTACTGTGTGGAAAAATAACGAAATAACTTTATTTATTTATGTTTCTTCCAATTAGGCTAATTCTCAGTTTACAGAACAGACGTTCAAATGCCTGTCCAGAATTTCGGGTTTCTGTTTACATCAGTGTCCCTCTTAGACATAAGATGTTTCTATCAGTTTAAAATATGTTGGTTAGGAATATAATTGTAATCGCGGCTGTTTATAAATACACAAAATCAGATGTTCAGCTCGCTGACACTAAGGAACATAGTGTAAATCACTGTCATACAATTATCTAACGGATACTGTGTTCTAATAGCAAGTGTTTATAGTTAGTTACAGTAATTAATGGGAAAATTTTATATCTGTTTTGAACTGCAAGAGATCTTAAATACAGATAAACAAAAAATAGAGTGAGATACATTTCATCAAACAAGCTGAAGCATCGGAACATTATAAAATATCGCGTAAAGAAATAAGGAACAAGAAGGTTACCTAAATAGGTGAAATCAAATAATATGAAAGTGAAATTACTGAATTATGCTGAATCAAAGACTATTGCCACGTTAAGAACTGGTATGCATAAAAGGCGAATATGGGGGAAACAGTAGAAGTAATACGCTTGTCTAAGAAAAATTAACTCCATGAGTGCAATAATTAGGCTATTTAAGTCTTCTCAGTTTACTGTATAAGCTACAGCAAAAAAAAGTAGTAGACAGCTTAAAGTAATTTAATCCTTTCTTAACTGAGGATAAAAAGCTAGCGGAAGACGATATTGTATTCACCGCATATATCTGAAAGAAAAGAAGTTCACTTCACAATAGCGTATGGCTCTGACGAAAACACTTACGGAAATTCCATCAATCAAGAAACCAGTACGTAGAATGTTATAGAATAAGTGCAGAAAAAAATTCTGACAACGTTTTAGTAATCAAGAGAGTACGAGCCGGTATTCCACATCAATTTTCTGTTCTCCATACACATATTACCTACATAAATTCTGGAAGCAATGTACACACAATCTCTGTCCAAAGATTATGACAAATTGTATTACATATTATCCAACACTTATACCTACAAAGTATATGTCACTTTTATATTCAAGTGTTAAACGCACCATAGTTTTATTTCTAAAGTTAAGAGTTTAGTGGCGTCTCGAGTTCCATCGTCAGTATCTACCATTCATTTACATTGTAAGGTCAATTTTCCATTGACTTTCGGTAGCTGTCAACGTATATTTCAAACCGAACTTGAAAATATTTGTCTACAACCAAAACTCTTTTGTTTCTTCTGATATACTAATTATGTATGTCTAGCATCATAATCTCTCACACGGTTCGTTTGAACGCAGTGAGTCACTTATACTCCAGGTAATTACGTAATTTTATTTACTGTAAGTGTTCGTCATATTTTATGGAGCTGAAGGGACTATAAAGCCTGTAATTATTACGAAATTTGTACAAAAACTGTACACAAAAAGCAGTCAAAATTATACATATTTCTAGAATCCTGAAGGACTTCCGTACCTCTGATGGAAACTGTTACACTAGAACAAACCTGTATAAAATGTGGAGTGCACTACAGATGCAAAGCAAGTGTCTGGCCTGTTTTACTGATCAAGAGTCACATTTTGTAGTTTCGCTGATCCATAATCTATATTGTGTTGGAAGAGTGACAGTGGGGCCTTGAGAACACCGGGATGACACTGAACCCTGTTGCCGACACCCGAGTAGCTTAGCGCCATATGCGTTACGTCATACTGGTGGCGTCTCTAGATGTAAGGAGGGAGTTGCTGCGTCAGCAGTCACTTTATACACAGCTTCGTCAGCAAGCTACTACATTTTAATAAAATTCACCTCTCCCTCCCACAAACACATTTAGATCTCCCAATTCAAGTCCAGTGTTTTACCAGCCGTTAAAATGAAACATCCAATAGGTATGTAGCTAATATCTTGGAAATGTTCCAAAGTATCAAAATGATGTGAATCTTTCATAAACTGTCAACATCTTCAAATGTACCTGGACAGGCTCAATCTTTCACCAAAAATAAAAGACTGCCCGTACTTACACACATACACATGCATATACACAACCACCCACCCACCCACCACCCGCGCGCGCGCACACACACACACACAAACACACACACACACACACACTCATCCATACATGGATGTTGTGTAAGTCATCAAAAGTTAATTTTTATATAAAACTCTGTACCCAAAAATCTACCATTTCAATAAATGTCATTATTACCTTTTATTCCTTTCTCTTTCATTGGTTTGAATACCATAACACATAGAACCTTGAAGTACGCGTGCCGTCATTTTATACAGGGTAGCTCAGGGGTTTCGATATTAGCCTTTTTTTTTCTACGTTGCTACATGCACTAAAATATGTCACATTAATGGTCCCCTTCCTGTTACATCCAAGGAACGTCCAGATAATAGCAATAATTTCAATCAGTTACATGTTTTTAATTTCACACAATGAATTAATTACAAGTAACAAGTCGCAAATTAAATCAGTGACAATGTTTCATGTTTTCACACTAAAATTAGTTTAAAAAAAACATTTAATGTTTCTACATTTTCACACATGCAGTAACATTATCAGGAACTGATGAGTGTAGCTTGTAAAGTTTAACAGCAGAAAATACATGACCCTTTGATTTAATAATATACCATACAGCCGTTTTAAAATCAGACATAAACAGTCATTGCTGGTAATCATCGACAGTTAGCTCTTTAACAGACGACTGTTTTTTCTCTCTTTGCTCTGCACATTTCTCATCCTGATGAAGTCTCGAGTCTACACATTTTAGCTCATAGACTGATGAAATCAGAAACATATTTGTCATCCTTCAATATTGCAACCACGTTTTTATCTTCAAGTGGAACGTTATAGCTGTTACTTACAATGAAACCGTAAGTATCAGAACACATATCTGTATCATACCCGATACCCTCGAAAATATCTGAAGCTTTAATATGATAAGTTAACCTACGAGTGCTTGTGTAACACAGTTTTACACGATTTTTTACAAACCAGTTTAGTGTATATTCATACTGAAGACCTACAAGACGCACGAAGGGTCAAGGTTGGTGTAAGTGTTCCAAAGGCAAAATAACCATGGATTCAGGAATACAGAAATACAAGTGACTTGCGATTGAAATAATTGGAATGTTCAGGGAAGCTAAAGAATATTTTCTGTATGAAAAATGTGAGGACCTCGAAAAATAAATTATAGTCAGAAGGACTGACTCAGCATGTAGAAAACTGAAAACAACCTTTGGTAAAATTAAAAGCAAAGGGGGGTGGTGCCTGTAACATTAAGAACATAAAAATTTCACTGCTAGATAAGTGGAAAGAGGACGATCTGTGAAATGACGTGATACAGCAAAAAATAGGAATCGACAGGGGAGAGATGGTGAACCAAATATTAGGATCAGGTTTTAAAGGATCTCTGGAAGAGTTAATATCAAGTAAGACTGAAGTAACTGATAATATTCGATTGGATTTTCTGAAATATTTGGGGGAAGTGGCGACAGAACGAGTGTTCACTTTGATGTGTAGATTGTATGAGATAGGTGACATATCTTCAAACTTTTGGCAGAGCACTATCCGCACAATTCTGAAAATTGCAAGTGCCGACGAGTGCAAGAATTATCGCACAGACAGCTTAACAGCTCCCGAATCCAAGTTGCTCAGAAGACTGATACACAGAAGAAAAAAAAGAAAATTGAGGATGTGTTAGATGATGATCAGTTTGGCTTCAGGTAAAGTAGAGGCATCAGAGAGGCAGCTCTGATGTTGTTCATAATAGAAGCAAGCCTGAAGAAAAGTCAGTACATATCCGTAGGATATGTCGACAAGAAAATGGCGTTCGACGATGTAAAATGGTTCAAGGTTTTGGAATTTCTGAAAAAAATAGGGATTAGCTTTAGAGAAATACAGGTCACACGTAATATACACAAGAAGACCAAGAACGAGGTTTTTATGAATATATGTGAAGCGAATGGCTGCAAGTTTGTTTGACTGTATGGTGATGTAAATAGAAATGTAGAATCCTAAACGTATATTCGATTCTCGATTTGAAATTACGATAATGTTTTATGAATGGCGACGAAGTCTTTCGCGACGTATTTCTTGAATAAAAGTCTCTCGGTGTACATGCCGCGTCAATTCTGGATAAAACTCCAAGCTTTCGACCACTACCTCCATGGTCGTCGTCAGGGCTAAAACTGACTGTCGTGAACTAGCGAGGTTCCCACTTTTATATGCCAAGGACGGCTTCTGATTGGCTGGAATACGTCATAGCAACAGCGATATGGCGCGTAGTGAAGTGGTGGCCTCTACTTCCATAGATGTAGTTTCTATCCTGCATTGCTTGTAGCGCCGTCCCTTGAATCAGGAGGTAAAGTGCGGGAAGTTTTTCTCTGCGATTTTTCTTTATCCAGTGTACTCTTCCAAGTGTTGCTAAGTGCATAGCCGTTGTCTCTGTTAAAGTTATTATCGCTGAGTCTAATTTCGACTGCTTCCCGGATCACAGAGTCCCAGTAATTCGATGTGTGGGCTACTACTCTGGTTTCTTCAAATAAAATCTTATGCTTGTTAAGCAGGCTATGTTCAGCCACCGCTGATTTTTCCAAATACCTGTATTTTAGGTGGCGCTGGTGCTCGATGCAGCGGTCGGCAACGGTTCTTACAGACTGGCCCACATAATTCTTGCCGCATTCGCAAGGAATAGTATAAATTCCGGGCACTCTTAAGCCGAGACTATCTTTGACTGATCTCAACATTTCCTTAACTTTCCTAGGTGGTCGGAAAACTGGTTTTATTCCTTGCCTCTTCAGGACTCTGGCTATCTTGCTCGTTGTAGCACCGCAAAAAGGAAGCCGCGCTATGTGTTGGTCCTCTTCTTGTATATGGCCGGCATCGTGTCTAACTTTCTTGGACAATACTGATTTAATTTCACCGGCAGAATAACCATTCCTCTTGAAAACAGTCGTCAAATGGTTAATCTCGGGAACGAGGTTGTCCTTGTCGGAAATAGTCCTGGCTCAGTGTACTAAAGTATTCAGCATAGCTCTCTTCTGAGACGGATGATGGAAGCTATGGCTATGCAGATATAAGTCTGTATGGGTTGGCTTCCTGTACACAGAATGGCCCAGTCGTCCATCCGGCTTTCGCTCTACCAACACATCTAAAAAAGGTAACTTCCCTTCCTTCTCTACCTCCAATGTAAATTTTATGTTTGGATGTACACCATTTAAATGTTCGACGAACTGCTGCAGCGTGTCGCTGCCGTGTGGCCAGATTAAAAAAGTATCGTCGACGTATCTGTAGAAGCATGATGGGCGGAGGTGAGCACTGTTCAACGCTCGTTCTTCAAAGTCCTCCATGAAAAAATTCGCTATAGCTGGTGACAGCGGCGAACCCATTGCCGTTCCATCCGTCATTTCACAATAATTTCCACTGTATAAAAAGTAAGTGGTCGTCAAGGTATGCCGGAACAACTTCAAAATTTCTGAGGAAAAATGAGCAGCCAACAGTTGTAAGGCGTCATCCACAGGTACTTTGGTGAACAGAGAAACCACAAAGTACCTGTGGATGACACCTTACAACTGTTGGCTGCTCATTTTTCCTCAGAAATTTTGAAGTTGTTCCGGCATACCTTGACGACCACTTACTTTTTATACAGTGGAAATTATTATGAAATGACGGATGGAACGGCAATGGGTTCGCCGCTGTCACCAGCTATAGCGAATTTTTTCATGGAGGTCTTTGAAGAACGAGCGTTGAACAGTGCTCACCTCCGCCCATCATGCTTCTACAGATACGTCGACGATACTTTTTTAATCTGGCCACACGGCAGCGACACGCTGCAGCAGTTCGTCGAACATTTAAATGGTGTACATCCAAACATAAAATTTACATTGGAGGTAGAGAAGGAAGGGAAGTTACCTTTTTTAGATGTGTTGGTAGAGCGAAAGCCGGATGGACGACTGGGCCATTCTGTGTACAGGAAGCCAACCCATACAGACTTATATCTGCATAGCCATAGCTTCCATCATCCGTCTCAGAAGAGAGCTATGCTGAATAGTACACAGAGCCAGGACTATTTCCGACAAGGACAACCTCGTTCCCGAGATTAGCCATTTGACGACTGTTTTCAAGAGGAATGGTTATTCTGCCGGTGAAATTAAATCAGTATTGTCCAAGAAAGTTAGACACGATGCCGGCCATATACAAGAAGAGGACCAACACATAGCGCGGCTTCCTTTTTGCGGTGCTACAACGAGCAAGATAGCCAGAGTCCTGGAGATGCAAGGAATAAAACCAATTTTCCGACCACCTAGGAAAATTAAGGAAATGTTGAGATCAGTCAAAGATAGACTCGGCTTAAGAGTGCCCGGAATTTATACTATTCCTTGCGAATGCGGCAAGAATTATGTGGGCCAGTCTGTAAGAACCGTTGCCGACCGCTGCATCGAGCACCAGCGCCACCTAAAATACAGGTATTTGGAAAAATCAGCGGTGGCTGAACATAGCCTGCTTAACAAGCATAAGATTTTATTTGAAGAAACCAGAGTAGTAGCCCACACATCGAATTACTGGGACTCTGTGATCCGGGAAGCAGTCGAAATTAGACTCAGCGATAATAACTTTAACAGAGACAACGGCTATGCACTTAGCAACACTTGGAAGAGTGCACTGGATAAAGAAAAATCGCAGAGAAAAACTTCCCGCACTTTACCTCCTGATTCAAGGGATGGCGCTGCAAGCAATGCAGGATAGAAACTACATCTATGGAAGTAGAGGCCACCACTTCACTACGCGCCATATCGCTGTTGCTATGACGTATTCCAGCCAATCAGAAGCCGTCCTTGACATATAAAAGTGGGAACCTCGCTAGTTCACGACAGTCAGTTTTAGCCCTGACGACGATCATGGAGGTAGTGGTCGAAAACTTGGATTTTTATCCAGAATTGACGCGGCATGTACACCGAGAGATTTTTATTCATGTTTTATGAATACAAAATAAGTTATCAACTGTCAAGTTCTCTCAAACCATTTATTCATATAGATCGTCAGTTTCGACCTCTCAGTTGCCATCTTTGGATCTATGTTTACATCCTTAAATAGTCATCTCCTTCAGCGGTGTATACGATGTATTTTGGTATCGTGGACATACAATGTATAGCACCAGTTACTGTAATGAGGATGAAGATCGTTAATGATGTAAATACAGTAGAGGTGACAGGTATCAGGTCACAAACTTTTTCGAGCCAAATGCATGTCTTAACCAGGTGGTAGAGGGTATAGGTTCCTTGTGCAAGGGTTTCTCAAAGCAGGATCATGGGATGATAATGCGTGGAGTGGGAAACAGTATTGATAGGGATCAGGGCTACAGTATTGAGTGTGACCTGGTTAAAATAGCCTCTGCAACGACCCATACGAATCTTGGGCTGGTTCCTGCTTTCGTGCAGCATGATCAGCCCCAGTTGAACCGCTTGTCATGAGGGTAAATATGGAGTTGGATCAGGTGCGTAGGGCGGCCACGCTGTCAGACATTGGATTGGTTCCTGTCGAGGCTATTGATAGGGGGGTTTTCACAAGGCATGGCTTACACATCAATAGGAAAGGGAAGGGTTAACTGGAAGGGTTGTTAGCGGTATCCATAAGGGGGGACACTAGTACTCATGGATGTAACTATTTTTTAGACTAATATCAGTGTCCAAAGAGAAGTTCAGGCAAGCAGGTGCTAAGTAGATCCAAACCTTACAAGATTCTCACAACAGTAAAGTAAATAATAATGTTACCATTTTTAACCAAAATATTGGTGGATTAAAGAAAAAAGTTGATTCTCACAAAAGTAAAGTAAAAAATAATGTTATCAGTTTTCACCAAAATATTCTGGGATTGACGAATAAAGTAGATGATCTCCTGCTTTGTTTAGATGACACTGAATCTGATGAGGTAATAGATATACTATGCCTGTGTGAGCATCACATTGTGTCTGATATGGAAAAGGTAAATATCAGTGGTTATAAACTAGGTGCATATATGAGTAGAGAGAATAAGGTGAGGGGAGGAGTTGTCATATATGTCAAAAGTTAACACTGTGTAAAAAGCTTAGGTACGAAAACGTTCTGTCTAGAGCAACATATAGAAGCATGTGCGTGTGAACTTAAACTGAAGGAGGGCTCTTTTATAATTGTAACAGTATACAGGTCCCCTTCCGGAAACTTTCATTTATTCCTGGAAAACTTGGATGCATTGTTGTGCTATCTGCCATATAGGGGAAAGTAAATCATTATTTGTGGGGACTTCAATGTTGATTCACTGAAAGAATGTAATAGGAAGAATGTCCTGGAGGTCTTGCTCGGTTCTTTCAGTTTGACATCTTTCATTGATTTTCCTACTCGAGGAGTAAAGGACAGCAGCACATTGTTATATAACACTTTTATAGACCAAGGTAAGTTGAAATACATATATTCTTGTGCTGTTGAGAATGGACTTTCTGATCGTGGTACTCAGCTAGTTACAGTATATGACATAGTTCCATTCAGTAATTCAAAACTACCCTACAGAGTTGTGCGTTCAATTAATGACACAATAATTAGAAATTTCAGGGAAAATCTTCAGCAGTTAGACTGGGCTGAGGTGTATAAGGAAACCGATGCTAATTTAAGATATAACTTATTTCATGATACTCTTGTAAGAGAATTTGAAAACTGTTTCCCCCAGAAAGTAGTTAAATCTAATTACAAGAAACAATGCAAAAAACCTTGGCTTACCAAAGGAATAAAAATATCTTGTAACCACAAAATGGAACTGTATCTAACAACAAGAAAGAGTAATAACCCAGAAACAGACAATTATTATAAAAACTACTTTGCTACATTAAGAAAGGTTATTAAAAAGTCCAGAAACATGTGCATTATGTCTGAGATTAGTACCTCTGATAACAAAATCAAAACAACTTGGAATATTATTACAAGGAAGACAGGATAACGAAGAGTATAGAATGACGCCTAAGTACACGCAGAAAAACGGGCACTTTGAGGCCGAGGATAAAACGATGGACGCCCTGGGGTCCGTTGTGCGCTACTGTAGGTACAGGAGACATTTATTTGACGACTATTACGCCGCAACCATTACAAAAATCCTCTTAACCTGAGTCAACTGCAAACGACTACAGTCCACCCGATTGAAGAAGGAAAGCGCCGTATCCTGAAGAATCTCCCTAAGGATTTCCCGCCGCCGTACAGGAGTACCTGCCGATCGCTTGGACGACGAATTCAGGAAAACTTAACTAGGTGACAGACACCACAGATGAAAATCTTCCAAGGACGACATTCACCAAGACTTCTGTAAATCTCACTGTCACCATCAGTGATCAATCTGTCTCGGGCTAGTCGATTCTGGAGAGCCTTTGCCTGTAATTTCGGAGGCGTATCGTGTCCATCCTTACGATTAGCGGTCTGGGGGATTTCGGCCTTTCACTTGTGTAAGAAAACGAAACGTCTACAGCTGTGCGTATGATGTCATTTACTGTATGGCCACCAGTTTCGGTGCTTCAGTGCACCATCTTCAGGCATCAACACCATCCGTATACAAGAAGCATCAGTGGTCAACTTCTACGACTGGTTTACGCAGACTACTTGTAACCTCGATGCTTTGTCTGCAACCATCAACTTGAATTAATAGTTGTTGGTTGGAGAGACAACATTGCGGTGTGTAACAAGTCGTCTGCTTAAAACAGTTGTAGTCTTCGTCACTGATGCATCGTGTATACATATGGTATTAACGCCTTTAGCGTTAGTTTTAAGGCCTGAAGATCGTGAACTAAAGCACCAAAACTGGTAGCAATACCATAAATGACATGATGAGTACGGCTGTAGGTATTCTTACAAAGACTCTGTTCCGTGATACGAAAGCGATTGTGGTTAAAGTCACAAGTGGGAAATACGTCCACAGGAACATGTGTTGAAAGAATATGTATGAATGACAGAACAAATTCATTGTGTTAAAAGAAGTTAGTCAAAAGTTTATTCTGGGATGAGACTTTTTGTAGGATTTTAGCTATCCCGTAGGGAAAGAAATCACAGCGCCAGAGGGAGTTGCCGCAATTACCTCCAGGCAATCTGGTACCAACTCGCCGGAAGGAGCGCCGTTCCTCCAATATTGTCTGACATTCTGTGGAGAACCCTGAAGCCGATAAATGTCTTCGATAGCTGTCGATGGTTTGCACTGACTGTCGCATATACTACGCTTCCTCCAAGGTAGTGCCTACAGAGAAAGCTCTGAAAATTGACAAGTCCGTTGTAGAAGATGTTATTTTGAAGCGCGGGGCACTGCGTGTGATGATCTCTTATCCCGGGTAAGTTTTCCAGTCGAGATTATTACCGCAGAAAACTCCAAGAAACGGCATTACAAATAGAGTAATTACTGCGTGTCACACACAAAAGAATATTATGACGGAACGCTTTAATTAGATGTTGGCAGATGCGCTCGTCATGTACGCTGATGCCGAAGACTGAGATTCGGATACAATGTGACCATTGTGATGTCACCATACGACACTGCGAAGCAAGAAGCTAAGGCCTTCAAAACATTGTTTCTGCCCAACGTTCATGATGTAGAGGTGACAATGAATATCCTGTTCGCGTTTCAATCCGAAGATAGCATAGCTACGAGAAACTAGTCATCATCAGGATCAAAGAGGCAAGGCAGTGGCCACGCATATGGATCCCTGACGGCAAAGAGACAACGCTACAACGCCAAACATCGGCCAGGGAGACGGAACCCGTGAGTCTTTGTACGGATTCTTACGCTACTGGAGACTACTGGAAAAGTTACTAAATCCTTATCGTATTCTTCGACACTTGTCGGTTTTTCACATTTGATGTCGAGCATTATGACCCTTCAACAGGAAGACAAAAGGTCAGAGACGCTGTCAGTTTCTTCCGTATGAAATGCTGCTGTAGTCCTGATGCGCAGATCAACCACGAGAGATTCAGGGAAACTGAATACCTACACGATATTGCGAAACTTCGACGTGAAAGGCTACATTCGCGGCTGAGCGTACTGAAGAGGATGTCACAATACGAACGGCGTGCGAGGATCCACCAGCACTGCCATACAAGAAACCACTGACAAGATCTACTTCCGGGGTGCTGCACTAGTCTCTGGTGAGCGCTTCTGAAAGAGCGTGTCGCTGTTACCTCAGGAGAAGGAGCAACAGTGTAGGTTGTTGGCGTAGTGGTTGGAGTCTCTCGCTTGCGTCCAGCGATTTGCTGGTTGACATCTGACCATCACCAGTTATCTCTCATTTAGTAATCAGTAATATCCGTTTCTGGAATGTTTCATATAGATTTTATATTCATAATGTTTCTATATACTGCAATATTTGTTGTTTATATAAGCATCGGCGTTGTGGCTTACTCGACGTTCATATAAATCGCAGAAATGTCCTTCCAAGTCTTATGTTAGTGTTGTACGTTGGTGTCAGTAATAAACATGCTTTCAGTGCTAAATATTCTACCTCATTGACGAAAGTACTTTGACATTAGCTGCTGATACTGATTTCGACATGACAATAAGCTCTGCACACATGAAATACATGCAACCGATCAAGTGGGACAACTGTAAGATATCTTGCGAGATGCACCATTATAAAATCAGTGAGGATGTTCCAAGGCCGGAAACTTACCCTACTTGAAGGTTACTAAACATCAATGAGAAATACTATGGTGTTTACTGTTGGAAATTATTCTAAGTAAACAGTTATCCCCTAACAACCAGAAGAAATATTTCCTATTATGGAGCAACACTACGTAAAGTTCTTAACAACATCAGTAAGAGTTTCAGATTTTGAATAAAAAAAAAAAAAACATAATCTCTGTACACTGCGTAATTTGATGATGACCCAACCTATTTCACGGAAACTATCCGGTTTCACAAAATTGATTCTTACGTCTGTTTTCTCGTATGGTATCTTCATGATGAAATTATTATTGAAAATGGGAAGCACATGATAATAAGGCGTGATCCGCCTTCGCTACTACTCGAAAACATACCTTTTTCACTCGAATTTTCACTATTTCTAGGCAGGCACTGTCGCCCATCTTCAGTTCATACCTACGGTTACACAATAACCCGTCTCATAGTAAGCTTTATTGTCATTGCAAGTGCCTATACCATCACACCTCGTCACTGCTATAAATATGTTTCGACAATAGCTAATAAACAGGACGTAATTCGAAGACTGTGCGTCGTCACACTAACTCACTGGATTGCAATTGTTTTATCTGGGCTACTCCAGACACTCCACGTGCCCATTACAACTAACGCTTTGAGAGTACTTTTAAAACTGGTAGGGAAGTCATCTACTCTCCGTCTGCTATTTAGTAGGCCACGTGGTAGGGTAGATAGAGCGGTAGTATCCATCCGCGGAGGCAGCAATTTTCAAACTGGAGTAGCGCCTTTGCCTGCATCCGTTCCCTCCAGGACAGCCTAACGTTGACTCAACCTGCTGTCAAAATGAGTACTGTGACTCCTTCCCGGAGATAAAGGGCGCCCGGGACGAGGCACTCGTTCCTCCACCTCCTCATGATGCCTCGGTGGACAGAGGGGTTGCACACTACCGGCAATCAGGTGAGTAGTCAGGTCAGGAGCTTGCGCCACAAACTTAACTTCATCTTGTACAGGCGATTGGAGGATATCAACTATAAGAAAGACGTACTACAGAAATTATTGTACTTTGTTTCGACGGTCTCATCATAACATTTGCGTTCCCATTATTGAAAGCAACATCAGTGACTCCAAGAAATTGCGGTTACCTGACACTGTTAGCAGGAGAGTGGTCCTGAATTTGAATAATTTAATCTTCTTAGTTGAGGAGTTAATGTATAGAGGGTAGTTAAAACTGCCATCTTCTAATCATCTACATACGCAGACCATTGTGACACACTGTGTAGTGCACTGTTATTTAGTAAAGGACATATATGAGAACAACACGGTGGAGAAGAGGCTCCCGTGTAACGCTATTCATTATACAGCAAATCTATGACTGTGCCAAACAAACACAAAGGTCTCTGATACAAACACAGTTATCTGGGTCATGGGACGCTACATGCTGTGTCCATGTTGACACCTGACTCGACACTATATATCGATGTAGGCAAATAAACTACTCAAGTAAGAACATCACGACAAAGTAAGAACATCACGACATATACACATATCAAAAAAACTTTTGTATCGCCCCAGTTCCCAGAACTCCTGAAGATAGACGTTGACTGTGGGTATTTTATCCCAGACACAGTCGCTTTCTCTGTTCAGAGATGTCATTAAACCCGCCCAAAGATGTAAACAATCATCCTTGAGCAGCGCCTATTGGACGAAGGGGTTCCGACAGCTGGTCAGTCATTCCACCAGTATGGAGGTACACGGCTCGAGTTGTCTGTAGTTCAACCATGCCTAGACATTCAATAACGCGTTTCAATAGCGTCCGCGTTGTTACTTCTACTTTGTACCAGGAAAGGCTCTCAACAATGGAAGTGTTCAGGGGTCTCGGAGTGAACGAAAGCGATGTTGTTCGGACACGTGGGAGATAGGCAGGAACTGTCGAAGACATGCTTCGCTCAGGCCGCCTATCGGCTACTACTGCAATGGAAGACCGTTTCTACGGATTATGGCTCAGAGGAACCCTGACAGGAACGCCACCGTGTTGAATAATGCTTTTCATGCAGCCACACTACGTCATGTTACTACTCAAACTGTGGGCAATAGGCTGCTTTAGGCGCAAGTTCACTCCCGACGACCATGACGATGTCCATCTTTGCAATCACGACACCATGCAGGGCGGTATAGATGGGCCCAACAACATGCCGAATGGCCCACTCAGGATTGACATGAGGTTCTCTTCACCGATGAGTGTCGCATATGCCTTCAACCAGACAATCGTCTGAGACGTGTTTGGAGGCTACCCGGTCAGGCCGAAGGCCTTAACACACTGTCCAGCAAGTGCAGCAAGGTGGAGATCCCTGCTGGTTTGGGGTGGCATTATGTGGGGCCGGCGTACTCCGTTGGTGATAATGGAAGGCACCGTAATTGCTGTACGATACGTGAATGCCATCCTCCGACCGATAGTGTAACCATATCAGCAGTATACTGGCGAGGCATTCGTCTTCATGGACGACAATTCGTGATCCCATCGTGCAGTTCTTGTGAATGAATTCCTTCAGGAAAACGACTTCGACTGACTTGAGTGGCCAGCATGTTCTCCTGACATGAACCCTATCGAACACGCCTGGTATAGATTGAAAAGGGCTGTTTATGGACGACGTGACCGAGCACCCACTCTGAAGGATCCACACCGAATTGCCATTGAGGATTGTGACAATGTAGACCTATAGTGGCTTGATGAACTTGTGGACAGTATACCACGATGAATACAAGCATGCATCAGTCCAAAAGGACGTGCTACTTGTTATTGGAGGTACCGGTGTGTACAGCAGTCTGGACCGCCACCTCTGAAGGTCTCGCTGTATGGTGGTACAACATGCTATGTGTGATTTTCATGAGCAATAAAAAGGGCAGAAATTATATTTATGTTGATCTCTATTCAAATTTTCAGTACAGGTTGCGAAACTCTCGGAACCGGGATAATGTAAATCTTTCTTTGATGTGTGTATTACATTATCCAAAAAACTGTGGGTAGTAAATGACTGTAGCCTGAAGATCACGTGAAGGAATTCTTATCTTTAATGTTGTGATTACGTTGGATCACGGTGACTGGATGTTCAAACGATGAAATGACATTTCACTTATCTGGAAAAATTCTAGATATCGGAACAAGGTCAGAATATAATCAAGTGCATTCGCAGCAAACAGCCCTTTTTATTTTTCGTGATCAATCTTCTGTAGGGTTTTTCGTGGTTCGTCACGATTTCGCATTGTGTGCCAGTCTCACATCCTAGAGCTGGGCCGGCCTCGGCGTGCCAGACCTCACACGTACAGTGTGTGCGGGCCGCGTGTGAGCCAAGGCCGGGTCTGTCTCTGCTCTGCTCGGTGCTCCTCAGAACTAGGCGTAACATAGCGACATTTCATTTAGCATTGTGGTGCGGCATTTGTCGGTCGGCACAGCTCTCTGAGTTCGCCAGAATCAGCTGTCAGCGATGTTTAACCTTCGCTATTAGTTCTTGGTATGAAGGACGTTCAAAGCTCCGGTGGTTGTTAGTAAAAAAACGCTGCAGTGTAGCAAACCTACCGTCACTATCCTTTAATATGAATGAGTAAGGCAGAAGCGAGGTATGAGACTTGTCTGTTCACATAAGCGACGGGTACTGCATGTTTGCTATGAAACGACATTACATTACCATGCAGAAAGAATTTAATGTTTTGGTAACAGTGAAAGAGCAAAACTATGGAAAGACGGTATTCGTTGTCCTGTACATCAAGAAGCATTTTGTGGTAAATTTGCAGACCCGGAGTACGTAAAAATGTTGGTGGTACGAACAGAAAAATTTCTGAAGTCACACCCATTATTCCACTGTCAGCAGCAACAATTTTCAGTGGATTCTTCATATATTACTGCAATGTATGTTGGTTAAGGCAAGTGGCAACCATGAAAGGATTTTTTACATGTAAAACTCGCTTTTGTTGAATTTATGGTGTAAAACGGAGAGCAGTAACAAAAAGTAGAGCATCCGGAATGGATTGCTGACTTCTCGTTTTATGTGGACTTTATTGCACAATGCCGACTGTAAGACACTGCAAGGTAATTTCTTTCTGGTTTGATGGGGATGCATTTCAAAAAATAATCAGGTTGTTGAAGGGAAACATCCTGACAAAGACAGGTCCCTAAGCTCACTGGCGTTACACGAAACGCCAAGACTAAAGAATTCATTTTGGCCTTGCAAGAAGATTTTGTGGGTACACCCAATTTTCCATGTGTTTTCGAGATTGTTTGGCGTTGGAAAGCACCACTGGGCAGTTGCAGACGCAACTGATTACTTCGTTAAAACAACCCACGACATCTACTTTGATTCCCTTCATAGTCTCCATAATGAGGTTGCGAAAGTGCTACAATATGTCGACCAACAAATTAGTATGAAACATGTCCTGATCGTCCACAACTAATACTGCAAATTAGTTTTCTATAAGAATTATGTAGTTTACAAACGCGAAATATAAAACCAAGTAAGAAGCAATTTGACTGCAGTGTCATTTAAGTGCTCACTTTCGCAGTTTTCCTCTCTTTCCCCGCTTCAGCCAGCGTGGTGTTGGGGTGGGGAATTGTGGAGCGAGGCTGAGTGCGTTGGCTCTCGTGCCCGGGTAGCCCTGAGAGCCGAAATCTTGGCCGCCCCTGCCCTATTGCAAGACTTGCAGGCCATGTACTAGCCTACTTGTTCTGCACGTCCCAGTGTACGACATGCAGGACACGTTCATTCCTATGCAGCTGCCTCTAGTATTACGGAAGGTGCTGCAATATGACTATAAATACGTACTATCAACTCCTCTTATAATTAGCGTTATGCACTTATTACTTCCCTCGATAAGTCTTTGAAGAACCACATTTCTTATATTATCAGAGAAAAAACACGTAAAATCTAAAAATCACGTTTCCTATCGTTTCTAACAAACGTGTGCTTGGGACTAATTTTCTTCGCCAAAAATACCATCGCAGAAACAGTTATTAAAAATTGTTTGCAACGGGGAAATGTAATGATAAGGTAGTAACAGAGAACTTACTCTCTGAATGGGATAATTTACTAGATGGCTATGTTATTAAAAATTTAACGGAGATGATTTAAGAAAATAACTGGGTTACTGTGCCTCGAACAGGATTCATCACTTGAGATATCTTACTTAAGTGCTCGATTTACTGAAGAGGTCCACATGCGAACAGGTCAAACCTATATAAAAGAAAGAACAGGTATATTAATAAAGTGTGTAGTTCTCTCTTCAGTCTCTCGCAGCACTTTTAGGGAAAACATAATAACCAGACAGAATAACTTTCGTTTGGGAAACAGTGAGCGGCTATGCCCACAGTCTGAGTTTACGAGATTGAACAGACGTAGGACTAGTCACAGCGTTCCATTAACTCCGAGAAGCAAGGAAGCCACGTAGAAATTCAGAGAATACTGCGGAAACAGGATCGAAACTGCTGCATTTGTTGGAATGATGCGAACACCGTGTTGCGTCCTCGTCTAGACGTGCATACATTACGTTCAGACCCCGGATGGTTTGATTTATGTACACACCGCGCACAGTAGCACCCGCCGGCAATAAAGGAGAGCTATATCTCAGCGGTCGTGCTGTCAATACCAATAACACTATCCCGTGCCAAGCCGGCCAGGCCGATGTTCACAGCAAGCTCTACACCACGCACTTTGAAAATGTCGTAATACTGGTGGTGTTTCTCGTTTGTTGACTCTCACTGAGAATTTTCGTTACGTACTATTAAAACCGGGGACTATAAGCACAAAGAGCATGTCATGAATTCAATATTTTTTGCTGTGGGACCCAATATTAGCTCTTGGCTAACTTGTATAAAGCCATGGTATACAGTGTTAGAAGGAAAATAAAAAGATAAGTCCATTCTTTAGACAGAAATACCGCATCAAGCGAAGAAGCTGATATTGCAAATTAAAAATTAAATTCTCTATTACATTAATGTGCTAAATTGAAAGAATATATTTTCAAAAAAAGACGAACGAAACAGTAACCTCTTGTTATATAGGTTCCTGTCTATTTCAACCCTAATGTATATAATTGTGTAATGGGTTCTAATGAAATTGGAAAATAAACAATCGTAGACAGCTGAAATGCGGTTTTTGAGAACAGCTGTGTCTCAAAGTATAGGCTGTAAAATAAATGTAGAGATAAAATAGAATTGCAAATACAAAGTCTGAGACATTGAATACATGGATGATGCACCTTAGTTCATAAGGATTTGGTGAAGGCTTCAGCATTATTAATACGAAGGAATTTTGAGAATTATGTTCGACCTTATTGCGAACAGAGAGAATTCTACAAAATTAAATAACGGTATAATGTGCAGCTCCACAATAAATAAGACAGAGAAAACACAAAATAATAGTACGAGTCTTTTAAGGTACCCTCCATCCAAGACATTCATTAACCGGTACCACCATAAGTATAAGCCGTTAATAATTTTCAATTAATGTGTGGGACACACCGGTTTCAAACCAGGGGTAATGTAAGTGATCATTTACAGGTCTAGTAAGAAATTACAAAAGGTGATTTATTATTAATTAACACTTAGTGGTTTGCGGACTTGACGGAAACGTTTGAACGACTAGAATAAAACCTGTGTTTTCTTCTTCTACACTTTCCGTATTATGCCATTTGTGACCTGTTACGGTTGTCATATTTCATCATGGAGTGCCAGGTTCACTTTTCCCTTTTAGTTTCAGGCTCTGTATCGAGTTTGGTAGTCGCTCTGAATTCATTATTTGCAGATTTTCATTCAGCTTCTTTTACTTTTCCTCCAGATTATCTTTCACAATACCAATTTTCAACTCCTTCAGAATTTCTACATTTCGTATTTTATCTATTCCTTCACATCCCTTCACTATTTAGATATCTCATTTCCGATGCATTTAATTTTCTTGCCCTTTAGGCAATACCTAAGAATCATTTCCAAATAAAACTGTTCACAATTACAATGGTTTTATAAATTTCAGTCATGGTTCATTACACGTTTTGTATTTAATGTTCCAATAATTTTTCCATTGATACTTCCAAACTCACAGCTTGAGGCTGTTGTCAATCGAGATCACTGTAGGTGTCAGGACGAGAGATGCATATATATATATATATCCACCACGTTCCGCAGCCCCCTCCCCCCACACACACACACACTTCGGTGAACTTATTCACTGCCCACAATGACGTTGACTCCTTACCAGTATCGAGTGGGAAGTTGTTCGTAGCTGTGGGAGGCACCAAAGAACTTAATGGAGGGTTTATCAAAACACCTATAATAGGCGCCAGACCAACATATTTCGGGTACTGTCTCTGGCTAATAAAGATTCTTAGACAGGGCAAGTGACTTGCGCTGCTAGAGGGGAAGCTTAAAATCCTGCAAGAGGAAGGTGTTCACATAGCTTTCGATTGCTGGTAGATGGGAGCTCCAATGCAAGGCTCGTAATGGAGCCCATAAGGGATATGGCTGACAAGGAGATGAAGAACTCCAGTGTGCACTCAGCTTGCATAGTAGGGGGAGTATTCCCAGATGTGAAACAGATTCTACCGGATGCCATAATAATCATAGACTACAGCCAAGTGCAAGTAGAGCATTAGTGAAGTGTGTCGCTTGGGTCGGAAGCGAATGTCTCTGGTTTCTGGCAACTATATGAAGGTGTAAGGATTGCCAGTCTTGCTTACCAGATAAAGACAGAGCTCACAATCTGTTGCATTGTCGATAGGACAGTGTGATGTTCCTCCTTTTTTTTAAGCATTTTATTTGCTAAATTTTACGTTTACTAGAACTTGGCAGATAGCATAAATATCTTGCTGACTTATTCAGCTCTTCTGAATACTATGGTAGGGAGCAGGAAGCAGGTCCCCATTAAGGTAGTAGTCATAAGTGGATCGTATAACGAGGTTGTAAATCATGGGATTAGGGAGGAGTAGGTGAGCCTTGAGTGCGATTATTGTTTGGCAGTCAACACTTAGGGGAACAACAAACGTTCCGGGGCGAGCCTGAGAAGTTTCTTCGTTAAAAGTCAGTTATTTAACTCCGCTTTTGGCATAACCAATATAAGGGGGCACCTACAGACCATAAGGGCTTTAGTGCCATTACATCGCTATGCAGCACACCAATACATTCAGCCGACAAATGAGTATTGTTAAATTACTGATCATGACCTAAGAGCTGCAAAGTTTTGCGATGTAAGCGAGAGATTTTGCCCGAGAACCAAACTCGACAGTTGGCGACTGGATATACTGGGAGTCCGTTCTTATGTGGTAGTCCCCTTTGTAATCCCCTCGAAGTTTCTTAACTTTTGGTGATCAATCGTTTCAGAAAATTAAATTGTTACTTCTTTTAAGGAGTTTGCTAATAAACGCACCGTAGTGATTTCCCGGGAATATTTCAAGTACATTAGCCATCTTCATGTCAAGTACAATCACAGTTAGCCAGTTGACTTGTTCTGAAGAAACCAGTTAACTACAAGAAATACATCGATGAACAAAACCTACGAAAGATTCAGGAAGGGGTCATCTTAACTTCTACAGTCTCCGATGGAGGGGCGTCACCAGTTATATTGTGTGTCACATCCATCACTTTCTATGGAACTGATGCTGAACTGAGAGATTAGTGGCTTGCGGGTAGCATGGTCGAGTTAAAATTGTGTGCGCCGCAAATTACGAACATTGTGTCGCGAAATGTCAAACTTCATTTCGTGGGAAAGTTAAATCGCATCCAAGAATTGCGAAGATTTTTCGAGTGCAACATAACGAGCGATCGCTCGCATGAAATTGAGAGGATGATGAAAGAAGACAGTAGCAGCTGAATTTGCGAGAGAAATCAAGTACCCAGAGAAGGCAACGTAGCATGTACAGGGTGTTTCAAAAATGACCGGTATATTTGAAACGACAATAAAAACTAAATGAACAGCGATAGAAATACACCGTTTGTTGCAATATGCTTGGGACAACAGTACATTTTCAGGCGGACAAACTTTCGAAATTACAGTAGTTACAATTTTCAACAACAGATGGCGCTGCAAGTGATGTGAAAGATATAGAAGACAACGCAGTCTGTGGGTGCGCCATTCTGTACGTCGTCTTTCTGCTGTAAGCGTGTGCTGTTCACAACGTGCAAGTGTGCTGTAGACAACATGGTTTATTCCTTAGAACGGAGGATTTTTCTGGTGTTGGAATTCCACCGCCTAGAACACAGTGTTGTTGCAACAAGACGAACTTTTCAACGGAGGTTTAATGTAACCAAAGGACCGAAAAGCGATACAATAAAGGATCTGTTTGAAAAATTTCAACGGACTGGTAACGTGACGGATGAACGTGCTGGAAAGGTAGGGCGACCGTGTACGGCAACCACAGAGGGCAACGCGCAGCTAGTGCAGCAGGTGATCCAACAGCGGCCTCGGGTTTCCGTTCGCCGTGTTGCAGCTGCGGTCCAAATGACGCCAACGTCCACGTATCGTCTCATGCGCCAGAGTTTACACCTCTATCCATACAAAATTCAAACGCGGCAACCCCTCAGCGCCGCTACCATTGCTGCACGAGAGACATTCGCTAACGATATAGTGTACAGGATTGATGACGGCGATATGCATGTGGGCAGCATTTGGTTTACTGACGAAGCTTATTTTTACCTGGACGGCTTCGTCAATAAACAGAACTGGCGCATATGGGGAACCGAAAAGCCCCATGTTGCAGTCCCATCGTCCCTGCAGCCTCAAAAAGTACTGGTCTGGGCCGCCATTTCTTCCAAAGGAATCATTGGCCCATTTTTCAGATCCGAAACGATTACTGCATCACGCTATCTGGACATTCTTCGTGAATTTGTGGCGGTACAAACTGCCTTAGACGACACTGCGAATGAATATTTCGATGATCGTGTGATTGCTTTGGGCTTTCCGAAACATACAGGAGGCGGCGTGGATTGGCCTCCCTATTCGCCAGACATGAACCCCTGTGACTTCTTTCTGTGGGGACACTTGAAAGACCAGGTGTACCGCCAGAATCCAGAAACAATTGAACAGCTGAAGCAGTACTTCTCATCTGCATGTGAAGCCATTCCGCCAGACACGTTGTCAAAGGTTTCGGGTAATTTCATTCAGAGACTACGCCATATCATTGCTACGCATGGTGGATATGTGGAAAATATCGTACTATAGAGTTTCCCAGACCGCAGCGCCATCTGTTGTTGAAAATTGTAACTACTGTAATTTCGAACGTTTGTCCGCCTGAAAATGTACTGTTGTCCCAAGCATATTGCAACAAACGGTGTATTTCTATCGCTATCGTTTAGTTTTTATTGCCGTTTCAAATATACCGGTCATTTTTTAAACACCCTGTAGGTAACGAGTCCGTCACCGCAGCACCGAGGGGCGTGAGCTGGAGGTGGGAGTTCGACACACTGGCGCAGCATCGGCACGTTCTATAAATAGTTACATCGTCTAGAGACCATTGAAGCTTGCAGTAGTTCGTTATCCACATCAGATATAATGAGGACGTAAATAATAACTTTGAAAGATATGAGTGTATGCTGCTTGGAAGTGAGAGGACAAGAGAAAAAGTCACGAAGACTTATTAAGTGGAAAGTGCAGAGCAGAATACGCTTGAAGAAAATGTAGAGTTATCAGAAATTATTTTAAATTAAAAGTCACCAGCGGCATCTAAGGAAGATCAGGAATGTAGAGTAAATAATTTAAATGAAAATAAGAAACAGGAAGTGACTCAAGAAACAGTATGTTCAACAGGAAGTACTGTTCAAGGATATGCCCATGCTGTTAGTTATTGCGAAGAACCTAATAGAAATGAACTGGGGAATATATTTCAAGGGACATCCTTGCAAGATTTTATGAAATATATGAGAGAAATTAATGAGGCAAATAATGAAACATTGATAAATAAATTGGAAGAAACTTACAACAAAGTGGAAAAGCATTTCCAGGAAACCAATAAAATATTGAGGGAGAAATTTGTTACAATTAACAAAGAAATGGATGCAACTAATAATAGAATGGGAAAATTTTTCAGGGAAAGGCAATTGATAAGTTGGATGAATGCATCAATAACACTAAGAATAAAAGTACATAATATCAATTATCACAGACAATGACGAAGTAACAAACAACTTGTGAGAACACTCTGTCAGTCTCACAGAAAATGACGATTGATCTCATAAATAAGTAAACATCTTCAAGTGGAAATAAGTAATGATACTAATGATAATAAGAGCACAAATAATGCTTTGCAAGCAACTGTCAGTGAAGAGACCGAAGAGTGGAACAATAAGATTGCCCAAGATGAACGGATTTAAACCACACATCCTGTTAAAGTAGTTACTGTCAAGAAATTTGTTATAATTGACCCAGAGCAAGTGGTTGCGGAGGTTGGTATTTAGCGTAATGTGTTAAAATGTAAATAAAGGGTTAAATTCGTAACTGAAAAGTTCGGTTAAAGCAAGAAGTCATAGTGGAAATACTAACAAAGAAGACTACTATGTAAAAGTAGATAGTGTCCACAGATTTGGAAATAAGAGAAAAGTGCCCCATATCGGGAATCGTAGGAAGAAGAAAGGGAATGTGTTAAAGGATTCGTGACAGGTCACTCACTGCATTTCCAGAAAAAATGCCACGAAAGATAACAGTTGGAAAGGCGTTAATGAGAATAAAGGAAGCATTGGAACGAAAACCATGGCGAAGTAAACAACGTTCCCACAAGCGATAGCTGAACGTACGTCGTTGGTTTTCCCAGGATCGGAGCAGGTTGGATACGAAGGGGAGTCAGGTTTTCATGGCTGTGTGTAAAACAATAACTGCGGTGTAGGAAACTCTGAGAAATGTTTGCATTTGCATGATAAGAGACAATACAACGGTTTCATTGGAGAACCTCGACAGCTGTTGAAATGTACATGATAATGGGCGATGTAGTGATTGTGATAGGAAAGTAAGGACAAAGTTAAAATAATGAGGAACGAGAATAAAGAGAATTATTTGTTTAGTATGAAGCTTGAAGTTGGTGGTAGTGAAATGGTAGTGGTCACTGGAATCAGCAGCTAGTTAGTTGCCATCGCGGTCATTGGAATCAGCAGTGAGGTAGGTGTCATTGTGAAAGGAGAATCGTCTATGTGATACGTGAAGAAAGTGTACCAGAATTACCTATGCAGAGATTTGAGAGAGTATAAGCAGTTAGAATAAAGAAAAAGATATTAGTAGAGATGAGTGGAAAAGAGGAATTAGTGACAGTTATTGACTTGGCGGCACCAGATCAATGTGTTGTTCCTTACGTTAAAGGAAATTGTCTGTAGGAATACAATGCTCACGTCTTGAATCCTAAGAAGGATAGTTTGACCGTTTGGGTAAACGGTACTGAAAGTAATTTTAAGTTTGCAAATAGTGACGGTCCTTGCAAAGAAGTGCAAATTCGATGTTGCCGGATGACAATGAGTGAATGTTTATAATATGAATAAAGTAAAGATAAAATTACCTCACAAAAGGAAAAGAATTTTATTGAAAGAAGATTACCAGGCGGTGGAAACAGTTATAAGTATAGGATATTGAAAGAACTAACAAAATGATAAAAGGAGGCGTATAGAATTTGATTTTTAAGTACATGAATGTGTTTTCAAATTGTACAAATGTGAGGAAGAGTGGCGAGACGTACAATAGATTACTGATGTAGTACGGCTAACATACAAATCTGCAAAAGTTGGGTTAAAGAATTTGCTTTCGACGCATCAGAAACTATCTTTGGAATGTAAAAGATTATTGAATATGGCGAAAAATCATTCAGTATTAACAAGGAATAGTTCAAATGTCTCTGAGCACTATGGGACTCAACATCTTAGGGCATAAGTCCCCTAGAACTTAGAACTACTTAAACCTAACTAACCTAAAGACATCACACACACCCATGCCCGAGTCAGGATTCGAACCTGCGACCGTAGCAGTTCCGCGGTTCCAGACTGCAGCGCCAGAACCGCACGGCCACCGCGGCCGGCTTAACAAGGAAAAGATATAAGACAAGAATTTGGGAAATTGATATGTTGTGAGCAAGATACATAACAAAATTCCAGTAGAAGCGTCACATTCTCCGTCCCACTTAGTAATGCCAAATGTTATATAAATGACGTTAAAAAATAACGCATTAATGAGTGGAAAGCCATCTGGCTGTGACTGGCATCAGTACCAGGTACTAAACGAAGCTTGTGAATAGATGGAGGATAGCAAGAGAACCAAATGTGAAATAGAGTTAATCGTGCATAGCAAGATGGGTTGATAAAAGGCAACTAATGTTACTACATCGTGGATAACGTGTTTCGTCAAATATTTGTTAACAAATGTGAAGCCACCAGAGTTGAATAGCAATGTAACGTCTGGCATAGCACTGAAAGTGCGCGGACAATGCAATGCTCAAGTGATGTAACTATGGACAGGTGAAAAAAACCATGGGATTTATGTATTCTAAGCCTGACAGTATATTTTGTAACGGGTTATAATTTATTATGAACAGTCTAATGTAAAAATATAATTTAACCTTCTAAAGCGAAGAGTTTCGTCAGTTAATTATTTGGTGAGTTGGAAGACTTTAGGGTGCCACTTGGGAAGAGATAGAAAATAATTAATATAACATAAAAGTATGAAAAATGTGAAAGTTTAATAGTATCAGCAGTGCGCAAGTAGCAGCATTACAGCGTTTACTAGGCAAATCTCCAAATAGATTAATAGGTCTTGAACCCATTACACGTAGTTGGTTGTTACATATATAGCGGGCGCTGTGTCGCTGGACTCTTTTGTTTTAAGTTTAGAGTTTTCGGAAAGTATACTGCTCTGCAAAGGTGAAGGACAAGATCGATAATGTAACATAACGTATTAACAACTCAGTGGTGTCAAAAAAAATATTATTTGTTACATGTAGTTATAATAAAATCGATGGCGCATGGAATCACAGGAAATTTGGGGCCACGATATCGAGAACACAGGAGCTGAAAATCAAAATCACTGCCCCAGACAGTAAAGAAAAAGATGCGGTTGGAAAGTGTTTAATGATGGCTAGCAGCTATGAAGTATGCTAGGAGACAAGCATCCAGAATCAGCTGATTTAATGAGTGGATGAAGCATGGTTTATGTAAAGATATTGTCTCTGGGGCGTGTACTACACACATCAAAAAGAGTACTTCATCACCGCGGTTCCCAGAACTCATGAGGATTGACGTTGATTGTGGATATTGTATTCATGACATAGTCCCTTCGACTGTTCAGAGATGTCACTAAACCAGCCCAAAGATGTAACAACCATGCATGAGCAGCGCCTATTAGACGGAGGGGCTCAGATAGTCGATCAGTTCCAGTCATTCCACCAGGAAGGAGATACACGGCTCGTGGTGTCTTTAGTTTAACAATGCCTAGATGGTCAATACCGCGGTTGAATCGCGTCCGCATTGTTTTTTGTGCCTGGAAGGGCTCTCAACAAGCTAAGTGTTCAGGCATATCGGAGTGAACCAAAGTGATGTGTTTCGGACATGGAGGAGATACAGAGAGACACAAACTGTCGATAACATGTCTCGCTCAGGCCTCCCGAAGGCTACTCCTGCAGTGGATGACCGCTACCTATGGCTTATGGCTCGGAGGAACCCTGACAGCAACGCCACCATGTTGAATAATGGTTTTCGTGCAGCCACAGGACGTCGTGTTACGACTCAGTCTGGGGGAAATAGGCTGCATGATGCGCAAGTTCACTCCCGACGTCCATGGCGATATCCATCTTTGCAACCACGACACCATGCAGCGTGGTACAGATGGGCCCAATAACGCGCCGAATCTACCGCTCAGCATTGGCATTGGCATCACGTTCTCTTCACCGATGAATGTCGCAAATGCCTTCAACTAGAAAATCGTTTGGGGACGTGTTTGGAAGCAATCCGTTCAGCAGAGAGCCTTAGACACACTGGCATTATGTGGGGACGACGTACGCCGCTAGTGGTCATGGATGTACGACAAGTGACTGCCATTCTGCGACTGATTGTGCTACCATATTGGCAGCGTATTGACGAGGCACTCGTCTTCGTGGACGACTATTCGCGCCCCCATCCACATCCACATCTACATTTATATTCCGCAAGCCACCCAACGCTGTGTGGCGGACGGCACTTTACGTGGCACTGTCATTACCTCCCTTTTCTGTTTCAGTCGCGTATGGTTCGCGGGAAGAACGACTGTCTGAAAGCCTCCGTGCGCGCTCGAATCTCTCTAATTTTACTTCGTGATCTCCTCGGGAGTTATAGGTAGGGGGAAGCAATATATTCGATACCTCATCCAGAAACGCACCCTCTCGAAACCTGGCGAGCAAGCTACACCGCGATGCAGAGCGCCTCTCTTGCAGAGTCTGCCACTTGAGTTTGCTAAACATCTCCGTAACGCTATGACGGTTACCAAATAACCCTGTGACGAAACGCGCCGCTCTTCTTTGGATCTTCTCTATCTCTTCCGTCAACCCGATCTGGTACGGATCCCACACTGATGAGCAATACTCAAGTATAGGTCGAACGAGTGTTTTGTAAGCCACCTCCTTTGTTGATGGACTACATTTTCTAAGGACTCTCGCAATGAATCTCAACCTGGTACCCGCCTTACCAACAATTAATTTTATATGATCATTCCACTTCAAATCGTTCCGCACGCATACTCCCAGGTATTTTACAGATGTAACTGCTACCAGTGTTTGTTCCGCTATCATGTAATCACAAAATAAAGGATCCTTCTTTCTATGTATTCGCAATACATTACATTTGTCTCTGTTAAGGGTCAGTTGCCACTCCCTGCACCAAGTGCCTATCCGCTGCAGATCTTCCTGCATTTCGCTACAATTTTCTAATGCTGCAACTTCTCTGTTTACTACAGCATCATCCGCGAAAAGCCGCATGGAAATTCCAACACTATCTACTAGGTCATTTACATGTATTGTGAAAAGTAATGGTCCCATAACACTCCCCTATGGCACGCCAGAGGTTACTTTAACGTCTGTAGACGTCTCTCCATTGATAACCACATGCTGTGTTTTTTTTGATAAAAATTCTTCAATCTAGCCACACAGCTAGTCTGATATTCCGTAGGCTCTTACTTTGTTTATCAGGCAACAGTGCGGAACTGTATCGAACGCCTTCTGGAAGTCAAGGAAAATAGCATCTACCTGGGAGCCTGTATCTAATATTTTCTGGGTCTCATGAACAAATAAAGCGAGTTGGGTCTCACACGATCGCTGTTTCCGGAATCCATGTTGATTCCTACAGAGTAGATTCTGGGTTTCCAAGAACGACATGATACTCGAGCAAAAAACATGTTCTAAAATTCTACAACAGATCGACGTCAGGTATATAGGTCTATTGTTTTGCGCATCTGCTCGACGACCCTTCTTGAAAACTGGGACTACCTGTGCTCTTTTCCAATCATTTGGAACCTTCCGCTCCTCCAGAGACTTGCGGTACACGGCTGTTAGAAGGGAGGCAAGTTCTTTCGCGGACTCTATGTAGAATCGAATTGGTATCCCGTCAGGTCCAGTGGACTTTCCTCTGTTGAGTGATTCCAGTTGCTTTTCTATTTCTTGGAAACTTATTTAGATGCCAGCCATTTCTTCGTTTGTGCGAGGATTTAGAGAAGGAACTGCAGTGCGGTCTTCCTCTATGAAACAGCTTTGGAAAAAGGTGTTAGTATTTCAGCTTTACGCATGTCATCCTCTGTTTCAATGCCATCATCATCCCGGAGTGTCTGGATATGCTGTTTCTAGCCACTTACGGATTTAACATAAGACCAGAACTTCCTAGGATTTTCTGTCAAGTCGGTACATAGAATTTTACTTTCGAATTCACTGAACGCTTCACGCGTAGCCCGCCTTACGCTAACTTTGACATCGTTTAGGGATTTTAGGGGTTTTGGTTGGCTCTAAATTTGCAGTGAAGCTCTCTTTGCTTTCGCAGTTGTTCCCTAATTTTTTTATTGAACCACGGTGGGTTTTTCCCGTCCCTCACAGTTTTACTCGGCACGTACCTGTCTAAAACGCATTTTACCATTGCCTTGAACTTTTTCTATAAACACTCAACATTGTCAGTGTCGGAACTGAAATTTTCGTTTTGATCTGTTAGGTAGTCTGAAATCTGCCTTCTATTACTCTTGCTAAACAGATAAACCTTCCTCCCTTTTTTTATACTCCTGTTAACTTCCATATTCAGAGATGCTGCAACGGCCTTATGATCACTGATTCCCTGTTCTGCACTTACAGAGTCGAAAAGTTCGGGTCTGTTTGTTCTCAGTAGGTCCAAGATGTTATATCCGCGAGTTGGTTCTCCGTTTAATTGCTCGAGGTAATTTTCGGATAGTGCACTCAGTATAATGTCACTCGATGCTCTGACCCTACCACCCGTCCTAAACATCTGAGTGTCCCAGTCTTTATCTAGTAAATTGAAATCTCCACCTAAGACTATAACATGCTGAGAAAATTTATGTGAAATGTATTCCAAATTTTCTCTCAGTTGTTCTGCCACTAATTCTGCTGAGTCGGGATGTCGGTAAAAGGAGCCAATTATTAACCTAGCTCGGTTGTTGAGTGTAACCTCTACCCATAATAATTCACAGGAACTATCCACTTCTACTTCACTACAGGATAAACTACTACTAACAGCGACGAACACGCCACCACCGGTCGCATGCAATCTATCCTTTCTAAACACCGCCTGTGCCTTTGTAAAATTTCGGCAGAATTTATCTCTGGCTTCAGCCAGCTTTCTGTACCTATAACGATTTCAGCTTCGGAGCTTTCTATCAGCGCTTGAAGTTCCGGTACTTTACCAATGCAGCTTCGACAGTTTACAATTACAATACCGATTGCTGCTTGGTCCCCGCATGTCCTGACTTTGCCCCGCACCCTTTGAGGCTGTTGCCCTTTCTGTACTTGTCCGAGGCCATCTAATCTAAAAAGCCGCCCAGTCCACGACACACAACCCCTGCTACCCGTGTAGCCGCTTGCTGCGTGTAGTGGACTCCTGACCTATCCAGCGGAACCCGAAACCCTACCATCCTACGGCGCAAGTCGAGGAATCTGCAGCCCACACGAACGCAAAACTGTTTCAGTCTCTGATTCAGACCCTCCACTCGGCTCTGTACCAAAGGTCCGCAGTCAGTCCTGTCGACGATGCTGCAGATGGTGAGCTCTGCTTTCATCCCACTAGCGAGACTGGCAGTCTTGACCAAATCAGATAGCCGCCGGAAGCCAGAGAGGATTTCCTCCGATCCATAGCGACACACATCATTGGTGCCGACATGAGCGACCACCTGCAGATGGGTGCACCCTGTACCCTTCATGGCATCCTGAAGGACCCTTTCCACATCTGGAATGACTCCCCCCGGTATGCACACGGAGTACACATTGGTTTTCTTCCCCTCTCTTGCTGCCATATCCCTAAGGCCTGACGTTGGAGCTCCCAACTACCAGTAAGCCCACCCTCTGCGACCGCCCGGATCTTGCAGACTGAGGGACAACCTCTGGAACTGGACAAGCAGCCATGTCCGGCCGAAGATCAGTATCAGCCTGATACAGCGCCTGAAACCGGTTCGTCAGACAAACTGGAGAGACCTTCCGTTCAGCCCTCCGGAATGTCTTTCGACCCCTGCCACACCTCGAGACGACCTCCCACTCTACCGCAGGTGAGGAATCAGCCTCAATGTGGGCAGTATCCCGGGTAGCCGTAGTCGCAGCCCGATCGAGGGATGCGTGGGTGAGCTGGCCGTCCGCGACAAACCCCAATCCGGACCCCCACAGTGATGCCCATTGGCAACAGCCTCAAGCTGTGTGACCGAAGCCAACGCTGCCTGAAGCTGGGAGCGAAGGGATGCCAACTTAGCCTGCATCCGAACACAGCAGTTACAGTCCCTATCCATGCTAAAAACTGTTGTGCAAAGAACGTCTGAACTAATCTACAGAGAGCACAAACAAATCAACACAAAATTTAAACGGTTATTAAAATACAAGATTGCCTAGTAAACGCTGTAATGCTGCTACTTGCGCACTGCTGACACTGCTTGGCGGCGGAAGGAGACTACGCGAGTTTACACTATTCAGGTACTAAAACGCGATGCTACAACTCTGAAATACTATAATACGCCCGAAATTTATGTATTAAACAATGCAAGGACCAAAAACACGCAAAGAAATTAAGAATTAAACTATGTAACTAATAAGTGAGCTAGGAGTATACCACTTTCTGCTGGCAGCTGCTTATCCAACCGCGGCAGAGAGCACATCTTGTAAATGACTTCCTTAAAAATAACGACATCGCCCGACTAGAGTGGCCAGCATGTTCTCGAGATATGAACCATATCGAATATGTCTGGGATAAGTTGAAAGGGCTGTTTACGGACGAAGTGACCCACCAACACTCTGAAGGATCTTCACCGAATCGCCATTGAAGGGTGGGACAAAGTGGACGAACAGTGCCTTGAGAAACTTGTGGATAGCATGCCATGACGAATATCGGCATTCATCAATGCAAGAGGTTGTGTACAGCAATCTGGACCACAACCTCCGAAGGTCTCACTGAATGGTGGTACAAAATGGAGTGTGTGGTTTTCATGAGCAATAAAAAGGGCGGACATGTTTATGTTGATCTCAATTCCTATTTTCTGTGTAGTTTTCGGAACTCTAGGAAGCGAGGTGATGCTAAACTTATTTTAATATGCGTATAGAAGAATGGTCGTCCAGTTGCAAGTGGTTGTAGTAAGTGGTGTGGTAGATGGCCAGGTGCGTTTATAGAGTAAGAGCAATATAAATATGCTCCGAATAGTTTAATTGAATTTCTGGAAGCTAATGATTCGCTAATAAGGTCATCTGCTTTTATATTGATGTTTATGGGATGATAAAAGTCATGTGGATATCTGTAGGATGGTAACCAAACAGTTGAAAATATTGAGTGAATCGTTTAATTTTTATTTGTAAGCTAGTGTAACGAAATGATCTCTCACAACGTATTTCCATCAAAATCTCTGTTTGAGGAGAATAGCTCAAATTTTGTTTTCATTGCTCTGAAAGTTGAATTTAATATATTGAGTTTTTTGTATTCTCTCCTATTTTATTTGTCCATTATATTAAAAATGGTAATGGGTATATATTACAAGAACATAGGGAATGGAATTGCGTGGATCCTAAGAAACAGAAGATCAATGTGATTTTCATATTTATGTGGGCTTTAAAAATTTGTTTGTTTCGGTAAATCTCCAAATAGATTAATAGGTCTTGAACCCATTACACGTAGTTGGTTGTTACATATATAGCGGGCGCTGTGTCGCTGGACTCTTTTGTTTTAAGTTTAGAGTTTTCGGAAAGTATACTGCTCTGCAAAGGTGAAGGACAAGATCGATAATGTAACATAACGTATTAACAACTCAGTGGAAACGTGTTAGTACGTCAGAGCATTATGCCAGATGTCCCCCAGTCGTGTGCTGAAAGCCGGACTTCACATGGCCCGAGGTGAGTGTGTCTATTGCGCCAAATGCGGCTAGCTCCTCAAAACGATGCAGTTGAAGGAACCGGAATTGACAGTGTCAATCAGCGCACAGTTACGGTGCACTTTGGTGGTGTTGTGCATTACAGCATGGCCCAGAGACAAAATTCGTACTACTTCACATGGGGAGGAACCACTGGGAAACTTGGAGGAGGACGTTGTGCGATCACTAAAACCCAGGTGTTTGATACTGCCCACATCATTGCTTCACGTACATTTGGGCCATTCAGAACTACACGCACCGAAAAAAAATGAATGTTATGAAGATCGAAGATTGAGAAAAACAGTGTTTCCCCAGCTGTAATGTAGCTCTTAGTGATAATACTCTTGTGGACAGCCCTACTTCGCATGGTGCACTAACTACACTATGTAATCTAAAGTATCCGGACACTTGGCGGAAAATGACGTGGCGCGCTTCATCGGTAATGCTGGGATTCAATATGATATTGGCCCACACTTAGCCTAGATGACAGCTTCCACTCTCGCAGGCATACGTTCAATCAGGTGCTCGAAGGTTTCTTGGGAAATGGCAGTCCATTCGGCACGGAGTGCTGCACTGACGAGCGGTATTGATGTAAGTCGGTGAGGCCTGGCACGAAGTATGCGTTCTATAACATCCCAAACGTTTTCTACAGGATTCAGGTCAGGACTCTATGCAGGCCAGTCCATTACAGGGATGTTATTGTCGTGTAACCACTCCGCCACAAGCCGTGCATTATGAACAGGTTCAAATGTTTGTGTATTCCTAATGGACTAACCTGCTCAGGTCATCGGTCCCTAGACTTACACACAACTTTAACTAACTTAAGCTAACTTATTCTAAGAACAACACACACACCCATGCCCGAGGGAGGACTCGAACCTCCAGCGAGTGGTGCCGCGCAATCTGTGACATGGCGCCTGAAACTACGCGACCAATCCGCGCGGCTATGAGCAGAAACTCGATCGTGTTGAAATATGCAGTATCCAACCCCGAATTTCTCTTCAAAAGTGGGAAGCACGAAGATGCGTAAAAATTCAATGTAGGCCTGAGCTGTGATCGTCCCAATCAAAATAACAAGGGGTGCACGCCCCCTCTGTGAGAAACACGACAGGTACGCGGGTCCCTTTTCGTACCACACCTACCCACCATATCTTAGATACCATAAAAGAGGAAGCGGGATGGAATCATGTTAGTCACAATTTATGATTAAGACAGTTTATTGAATTTTCGCCTTTTAAGGAATATGACAATTACAAATTGTGGACTAACGACTAGATAAAGCTTTGCAAATACAGTTAGAAACCCAACGTACACAGTAATCAAACAAACAGCCCCTTAAGAGAAAATTATAAAAAAAATCTTTATGTGCCAGGCATTTATAGAAACCTTCAACACAGCAATTATCAATTACTTCACATAGCCACGTCATCAAACTCCTTAAAACCAGCTATTGCATTAAGATGGTCACACTTAACATTCTTCACTAAAATACTCTTTTGAAATTACTGTTTCAATCCGTTAAAGAAGCACTTGCTAAAAGGTCAATTACAAAATTAACGTTGCCGGGCACTACTCGCTTCATTTTCCCTTATTAAGAAAACAGAATTATTGACAAACTTCAGAAATTCAACTCCCATATAGGAATTTCCTCAAAATACATATACTGAAAACAGTTACCAATAAAGCGTGAGTCAAGGACACATCAACAATAGTGCTAAGCTAAGATCCAATTACATAACATGAGAGAACCACTTATAAAAACTACAGCAGAAACACTGATCTTTAGAAATGAATGTTTACGTGCTCAAATGTGTTAATAAAGTGCTACTAGAAAGAACTGCGCAAGGAACTCAGCAGATGCTATGCAATTTACAGTTTAGCCAGTTACCATTCGCTAATATTTAAGGAAACAGGTTAGTATAAAAACAGGTTACATACAGTATATATTTATGTATATACCAGCTTAACCCGCCTTGGCGGGAGGAAGATAAATACTAAAGTTTGGAAGGCGGTATGTGAACGACTCCCGGCAGTGGGCAGGTTCTTAAACACTGCCGGGCCTAACCTCGGATGACATTTCACTCCCCCTCAAGGCGCTGGCACAATCAAAGGTTTTTGCGCGAATCACGAAGACATTTTAATAACTCTGAAATGTGGAGTTACTCGGCAGAACCTTTGACTCGATATGTGGGTAAGCGTGTAAAGGAACGTGTTACCGACAAAATCGAAACTTTGACCATAAGCATTTTACGCATTGACAGCTGTATTAATAGGGTGCAGGCTTAGAAAAAAACATTTGATTACAAGAAACACAGAGCACTAGTAAAACTTCTGAGAAAACTTTCAAGTAACGGCCACCATTTAACTAGGCCAACTGAACTCTTCTACACCATTTTAAACTTCGACTGTGAAAGTCTCACCATAATAATAAAATATAAATGCTTCTGAGTGAGTCGGTCAACAAAACACAATTATGACCACTTACTTCATATCAGATAAACAATACAAAGGAGGAGATTCCACAGTTTCCCTGCTTCACTTCAAATTTTGTTCCCGGTGAAGTCACAGAACTTGTATCTCCCAGCTGCCCATGTCGCCATAACGCCAGACCAGTTTCACACCATAACATATAACGGTCACCATGCTCGTTCGGCAGCCATTGACACTTGTCTCCCAGCGAAATGTCACGAGATATCGAGGGTTACCCGTCGAAGGCCAACAACCCAATCCCTTCGCCCGCCAACCCGGAAGATAAGACTCGCGAAAAGCAAAGGTAGTTTAGCTCAACCACAATCGATCTCAACGATACATCAACAAAATATCACTGGCGTCAGGTCAACACGGCTCAACTACCATACCATTACACCACCGTCTACGAATTTTACTGTCGGCACTACACACGCTGGCAGATGACGTTCAAGGGGCATTCGCCAAACCCACATCCTGCCATCGGATAACCACATTGTGTAACGTGATTCTTCATTCCACACAATGTTTTTCTACTGTTCAGTCGTCCAATGTTTACGCTCCTTACACCAAGCCAGGTGTCGCTTGGTATTTTCCAGCATGACGTGTGGCTTACGAGCAGCCGCTCGAACATGAAATCCAAGGTTTCTCACCTCCCGCCTAACTGTGACCGTACATGCAGAGGCTGCTGATGCATTTTGGAATTCCTGTATGATGGTCTGGACAGATGTCTGCCTATTACAAATTACGAACTTGTTCAACTGTCGCCGGTCTCTGTCAGTCAACAGACGAGATCGGCTAGTAGGTTTTTGTGCTGTACGTATCCCTTCAAGTTCCCTAGAGATGTTTAGGAGTGTGGAAATCTCGCGTACTGACGTATGACACAAGTGACAACCAGTCATATGTCCATGTTCGAAGTCCGTGAGTTCCGTGGAGCGCCCCAGTCTGCTCTCTGACGATGTCTAATGACTACTGAGGTCGCTGATATGCACTGATTGGCAGTGGGTGGCAGCCCAATGCACCTAATATGAAAACGTCTGTTTTTTTGGTATGTCTGGATACTTTTGATCGCATAATGTATCTACGGCCGGGCGAAATGTCTGACGTAGCACTAAACTTGTTTAAGATGACTTTGTGGGTTTATGACTACAAATCAGAGGACAGAGTTAGGGAGATGAATATCATCAGTTCCATATAGTTTAAACGATTTAAGCGAAACACGCCATTTGATGGTACACTGCAGCGCCTAATGACGTGAGTGTAACGCCCAGCAGCAATCCGTTAACAATGCGAGCCTTGCATCTAAATCTCCGCAGCAGCTAATTTGTCAATATGGCGTTCGCTCAAATGTGCTGCGAATATAGATATCCATGCAGTTGTTCCTGAGAGTGGGGGACTGAATAAATCATAATTCATAAATTTAGCAGTAAACATTTAAAAATTATATAAACGAATCTTCTTAATGAACCATTGCATCCGTTAGTAAAAACTTTACCAAAATTCGTACAGGAGTTCCTGGGACTAGCCTTCAAATATAAGCAGACAAAGCAGAGGTCAAAAGTAGAATGCATGTATTAATGTAGGTTGACAGTTATTGAACTATATGAAATAAACTCGTCATAACATCTGCACGGTTTGCGTTAGGACGTTCAAATTGCACCGTTGGCCGCGGGGCGAGATGCCAATTAGTATGCGCTGTATGGTCTCATTTAGTGACTGAACCAACCTTCATTGGTATGGGTTCGTCAATAAGCAAAATTTTAGCATTTGAGGGACTGAGAACGCGCATTTCGCGATTGAGAAGTCCCTTCACCCTCAACGGGTGGCAGTGTGGGGTGCTATGCCTACTCACACAATTGTCGGTAGTAAATTCCTTGATGGCACTGCGACTACCGAATGGTACGTGGAGGTTTTGGAAGGTGATTCATCCTCATTATTCGAAGTGACCCCGATTTTTACAAAAAATTGTTCGTGCAAGACGGACCTCGACCCCATCAAGGCAGGTGAGTAGTTGATTCCTGGAGGAGCACTTTGGGGACCGCAGTCTGGCTCTGTTGGACCCAGAGGTCACTGGCATGGGCCTCGATTCGCCGCCATAGTCTCCATATCTAAACACATGCGACTCTTTTGTGTGTGGCTATATTTCAATTATATTACATCATGGTCAGACAGAGATTCCGAAATCAGATACTGGATTGTAAGGTGTACCCAGGAGCAGATATAGACTCAGATCACAATATAGTAGTGATGAAGAGTAGGCTGAAGTTCAAGACATTAGTCAGGAAGAATCAATACGATAAAAGTGGGATACGGAAGTACTAAGGAATGACGAGATACGTTTGAAGTTCTCTAACGCTATAGATACAGCAATAAGGAATAGCGCAGTAGGCAGTACAGTTGAAGAGGAAAGGACATCTCTAAAAAGGGACATCACAGAAGTTGGGAAGGAAAGTATAGGTACAAAGAAGGTAGCTGCGAAGAAACCATGGGTAACAAAAGAAATACTTCAGTTGATTGATGAAAGGAGGAAGTACAAACATGTTCCGGGAAAATAAGGAATACAAAAATACAAGTCGCTGAGGAATGAAATAAATGGGAAGTGCAGGGAAGCTAAGAGGAAATGGCTGCAGGAAAATGTGAAGACATCGAAAAAGATATGATTGTCGGAAGGACAGACTCAGCATACAGGAAAGTCAAAACAACCTTTGGTGAGATTAAAAGCAACAGTGGTAACATTAACAGTGCAGCGGGAATTCCACTGTTAAATGCAGAGGAGAGAGCAGATAGGTGGAAAGAATACGCTGAAAGCCTCTATGAGGGTGAAGATTTGTATGATGTGATAGAAGAAGCAGGAGTCGATTCAGAAGAGATAGGGGATCCAGTATTAGAATCGGAATTTAAAAGAGCTTTGGAGGACTTACGGTCAAATAAGGCTGAAAGGATAGATAACATTCCATCAGAATTTCTAAAATCATTGGGGGAAGTGGCAACAAAACGACTATTCACGTTGGTGTGTAGAATATATGAGTCTGGCGACATACCAACTGACTTTCGGAAAGGATATCAATGAGACGATTCGCTGATGACATTTCTATCCTGATTGAAGGTGAAGAAGAATTAAATGATCTGCTGAACGGAATGAACAGTCTAATGAGTACACAGTATGGTTTGAGAGTAAATCGGAGAAAGACGAAGGTAATGTGAAATAGTAGAAATGGAACAGCGAGAAACTTAACATCAGGATTGATGGTCACGAAGTCAATGAAGTTAAGGAATTCTGCTACCTAGGCAGTAAAATAATCAATGACGGACGGAGCAAGGAGGGCATCAAAAGCAGACTCGCTAAGGCAAAAGAGGCATTTCTGTCCAAGAGAAGTCTACTAATATCAAATACCGGCCTTAATTTGAGGACGAAATTTCTGACGATGTACGTCTGGAGTACAGCATTGTATGGTAGTGAAACATGGAGTGTGGGAAAACCGGAACAGAAGAGAATCGAAGCTTTTGAGATGTCGTGGTATAGACGAATGTTGAAAATTAGGTGGACTGATAAGGTAAGGAATGAGGCGGTTCTGCGCAGAATCGGAGAGGAAAGGAATATGTGGAAAACACTGATAAGGAGAAGGGACAGGATGATAGGACATCTGCTAAGACATGAGGGAATGACTTCCATGGTACTAGAGGGAGCTGTAGAGGGCAAAAACTGTAGAGGAAGACAGAGATTGGAATACATCAAGCAATTAATTGAGGACGTAGGTTGCAAGTGCTACTCTGAGATGAAGAGGTTAGCACAGGAAAGGAATTCGTGGCGGGCCGCATCAAACCAGTCAGTAGACTGATGACAAAAAAAAAAAAATAATAATAAATAAAAAAATATTAAAGCCGACGTGTATAGAAATAACCCCAAAACCATTGCTGAGCTGAAAACAGCCATTGAGGTGTTGATCGACAGCTTCGATTTTCAGACACTTCACTGGGTCATGCCGAATTTCGCTATTCGTCTGCACCACATCATCGCCAATGATGGCAGGCATATATAGCATGTCATAACCTAAATTCGAATATCTGTAGCGACGTGTACACTTTGAATAATGTGTATGCACGCAGTAGTTTGTAACCAAGTTAGATTTTTTTCGTATAGTTCAATAACTGTCACCCTACATCTATAGGTTCTTGTGTCTTGATCAGTGTTCTGGAGTTATCATTTTCTTCCCTCTCGTGACAACGTGTGTAAACGGAACACGAAAGGGAAACATATTTAACCCCACGTACTAACCTGTTATAGTTTACAACCTTTTGAAACCCATCGAGCATTCAGTGAATTAGTAATATACTGAATGATAAAGAATGTAGAAAAAACTCTAAAAAATATAAGAAATCTCATCATAGCTACTTATGTCACAACCTGAGTGTGTAAGGCATTTTTCGTATTTCCTGGTTGGTGTTTGGATCCTGTTTTCCTAATTTTGTAGATGTTTCTTTGGATACTGGTGCAGCTTATGGGATTTATGGTAATGTACTGAGACCTCCTTTGAATGGTTTAACCCTACACACATGAACAAAATATTTTCTTGTCATAATCTGATGTTTAACGTTTAGTGGCGAGGCCATTTGATTACTGGGTTCGGGCCATGGCATTTGGTGAAAATCTCCTTGGTCTTACCGATAGGTACAGGTGAGTTTGTTAACAATATCAGCTCACCAACTCTGCACCGCGGTAGTTTTCCTAATCGTAGTCACGTTTGTTCCTCATTTTTTGAGACTGTATTGTCCGCTCGTTGCACTCATTCCGAAACTCCCATAAACATTTTTTGACATTACTGACTCCCTGCCAACTCCAATCCTGGGTATTATCATCTCAAAAGGAGATGGCATCTCTCTACCACAAGCCACCTTATATGGCAATCGATTGGTACAGGTGTGAACTCGAGAGTTGTACGCAAAAAGTATAAATGCTAGGCATGTGTCCCAATCGTTATGTTGGCTACTGACGTAGTCACGGTACAGTTTCAAGATAGTCCTATGCACATTAATTGTACGTCGATCAGCTTGTGCATGATAAAGGTCTGTTCGTAACTTCCAAACGTGAAGTAAATGAAAACTGCTGCTTCATTAGATCCGATATGACATTTGAACCCCAATCTCTCATTATAGCGTCCAGTACAACAAACTTAAATATAATCTACATCAGCTTGTGATACTGTGTTAGCTTGTTGGTGTGTAAGTACGACCATTTCAGTTTATTGAGAAAAATGGTTATTATTACTACCACAATAAGGTGAAATAGGCTATGGCATATTGTCTAAAATCGAATCGGATCTCCTTCGGCCTGTATTAGTGCAGAAAACCGACGTGGAAAGGACTCAAAAGTCTTTTGAAGTCCGGTGCAGAAATATTGAGCCATGCTGCCTCTACAGCTGTCCATAATTTAGAACGTGATGTTGGTGCAGGATGTTGTGCACTCTCACAAATGCTCGATGGATTTCCTGTCGGATGATCTAGGTGGCCAAATCATACGCCCGACTAGTCCAGAGTGTTCTGCAAATCACGATCAGTTGCGGCCTGGTGACATGAAACCACTGTTTGGGAACATGAAGATCATAAACGGCTACAAATGGTCTCGAGATAGTGGAACATAATCATTTACAGAATGAAATTTTCACTCTACAGCAGTTTCTGCTGCGATATGAAACTTCCTGGCAGATTAAAACTGTGTGTCAGGCCGAGAATCGAATTCCGGACCTTCACCTTTCGCGGGCAAGTGCTCTATCGACAGAGCTGCCCAAGCACGACTCACGATCCGTACATACAACTTCGTTTCGCAGTAGAGATTCTGTGAAGTTTGGAACGTAGGAGACTAGGTACCGGCAGAACTGAAGCTGTGAGTACGGGTCGTGAGTCGCACTTGGGTAGCTCTGTCGATAGAGCACTAACCCGCGAAAGGTAAGTGTTCCGACTTCTAGTTTCCGTCCGGCACACAGTTTTAATCTACCAGGAAGTTTCATAATCATTTACAATCAATGATCAGTTCCACTGGACCAGAGGACACTGTCCATTCCATATAAACACATCCTAAACCATTATGGAGCTACCATGAGCCTGCACCGTGCCTTGTTGACAACTTGGGTTCATGGTTTCGTGGGTTATGTCCCACACTCGAACCCTACCATCTGCTCTTACCAACTAAAATCGGCGCTCGTCTGACCAGGTTATGGTGTTCCCGTCACGTAGGGTCCGACCGATATGGTAACGAGGCACTCGCGTTGTCGTCTGTTCCATAACCCATTCGCATCATTCGCACTGTCGTAACGGATAAGTTTGTCGTACGCCCCGCATTAACTGTGACTGTATAGATGCATAAATGACTGTATATCTTTACCATCTAAATTCTGACTGAGAATGAACCAAACTCCACAACTGTTGGCATCACAAGAAAGGGTTAATTCTTTTTAGAAATGTGGGAAAATCTTTATTGGAATTGATATTAACAATTGTTTCAGTTAATCAGTTGCTGTTTGGAATTCTGTTGTCGATTCAGATTTTACATCATTTCTTGATAAGTAGTTTAATAGTTCCACATTTTTTTTTGCAATATTGTTCACTAGTTTTCTATAATCATTATATGCGAACTTCGTCATCAGTTTTCCTTAAGCATTACGCACGCGCTGGCCTGAACGAAGTTGTTTCGTTATTCGTGGTGTTCTGAAGTAATGGAATGCAGGTATTACTCAAGGATCGGTTTTCAAACATTGTCCAGTAATTCCATGCCCCAGATAGTTAACTCCTCTCTGTACAAACTGACATTTATCTGGACAGAGCGGTAGATGAGCTGTTCATAACCAGTTAGATACATCTTCCACACTTTTACGTATTATCGCATATGTTTCAAAAATACTATAGTGTGATGCTAGTGATGCAAACCTTACTTGGCTTTTAAGCCATGATTTTCACCATCAAACAATCGCCCGAAATGTAACTGGTGCGTTTCTGAGACCAAGTGTCATTGTGTAATACCGATAAAAACCCAGTGGTGTTGTGAAGACTGGTTTCGGATTTTCTTCTGAAACTGTACCTAGCCGGTGATATCCGCTTCTTACATCCGTTCTCAAAACAATGGCCTACACTCCCTAATGTCTCACTAATACTGTTGATAGGAAACCCATGTCATAGTTTTTGCATACGAGTTTCAGTAATCACTACACTACTTGTACTTCTTAGTACCATCTAGTGGTTCTTTCGAAAAAATGGGGACGTTAGCATTCCATGAACTATCACAATGTTGTACCATTACCTCTGCCAGATGTTGATCAATGAACTTCTAAATCAATGGCTGCGGATTGTTTGCTACAAGATATAACCATCTATCAAAGGGAGAATTATCACCTGTGGATGGATGTTGTTATGTAGCGGGTGTTAATGGAATCTAGATACAGTAGCAACAAATCTTGCACCAGAGTTGTCGATTCGGGAAATCGATATTCTAAATTGTTAGTTTAGTTTATTTAATTGCCAGTTGATGCTTATAGCCAAGTCAGCTTCAGAGCTACAAAATAGAAAATTTAATTCTTATTCTAATAGTTCCATCACACAATATATAACAAAAAATATATCCCGGTTACTGTACAACTGGCCAACGGCGTGACACATCGTCATAATTTGTACAGTATCGTTTCTTTTCCACAATACAATGGAACAATTACGTGAATTATGCTAAATAAAGTATAAATCACAACAGCCGTGTTACAGTTTAGAAATAAAAAAAATATTTAGGGCGAGACCATAACTCTTACACAGAATAATAAGTCGTCATACTTAATGCACAAAGACCGAATCAGGCAGATTACAACATACGTGGACCTTGAGATAGTATTGGCCACATTGTCTGCTCCAGAGCGGCGAATGAGTCAGTGGCATTTAAGAACACTGCAGAACGAGATACCTTTTCCACTCTAGAAACTATTACTATATACCCTCGATATTCCACTTATTATACGAGCTGCAGTAAACGAAGAAGTGACCATGCTGAGGCAGGCGGAAGACGGACCAATTTTATGCACCAAGGCTTATGGGAGGATAAGCTCTGTCAGATGGCACTAATAATTAATTTTTCTCTTATCAGAACTGACAAAAAATTATAATGACAACATGATAAATTAATTACATAAAACTAAAGCGTAAAAAATACTAGTTTTTTGATATCTGTCATATACAAGGGAGCATTTTAGTGTTAGAAATACAAGTAGACACAAAGGACATGTGTAAATTTAACGAAGTTGAATTACACTTAGTTGAGTTATAAACAAATACGAAAGCATATGAGGATACAGGCGAGAAACCACAGGCCTAGTACTAATTCGTGTTGTAACAGCAGATCGTTAAGCAATGTGTCCTAATTCGGGCATCAACATACAACAGGAGTTCAAGATTTATGTAATGTAAGTAAGTCACTGTGAGATAACAATCAGTAGGTGAGTACATTTACTTTTGGTACCACAACTCATACGGCTCGTATATGGACCCTGCATCGTGCATGACGTATACATGTCGTCAGTGAAACGTGTAGCCCAAATTACAGGTATTAAGTTCGTGGAAACGAAGCATAAAACAATAAAAATAACTGCTATGATGTTAAAGTTGTTATCTACGCATAACCTAGCTTACAATGCCACAAGACAATTAAAACTGCAGTAAACAAAGATATCTTGTGATGATTTGCTTGTTCTGTACAAAGCTTGTTTTCTGTTTAACCAAGCTAGAGGATAACCATTCATGAATTAAGAATGGAATAGCGCAAGGGATAGGTTATCAAAAGTGATTAATAATGTGGTTAGATTGTGTGTCTCAGTATTTTGAATGACCTCGAACAATACCTGCCTAGCTGTTGTGGAAGGTTCTCGTCCTTCGTTTAACCTGCCGTCCTTGGGGGTTGTTCTGGCTATCGCAGTCAGCGACTCTTTGCATTAAACGAACATCCCAGTTGTCTGAAACCTCTTCTTACTTGCTTTCAATTATGTTAGGCGGCGTGCTAGCGTTTCCTGCCAGACATCAAGAGATAAACGTACTCTATCGCAGTTTTGTTTTATGTTGCTACCGCATTTTGCCTTGTACCATGGTTTTATTGTAGCTGACGGCTAACTAAAACACAATTACCGTGCTTCACGTAATCTGGCAGTGCGCTTCAAATCATATGCACTTTCATGCTGTAGTCCGTATCCTAAAGAGTGTACTGCACAACTTAAATTTAATCAGTGATCTCCTGAACGACAAATCGGGGTTTACACTTCAGTAAACATTTCAAATAATTTTCTTTCACGGGGTGTATGTGTTTAGATAGTACAAGAGGAGAAAAGTATGCTGGTATGCTCGTTGTGGTGAAGTTTAGTGAACTGTGCAGCAGTTTAATAAACTTTTGTTTAACAGATGGAGTGCACGCCTTAAACAGCATTTAAATGGACCATTATTAAAATCCGAACCTGTCTTGTCTCTGCGTGCTGTGAGGGAACAAACTTGGTGGGGCCACTTCGACCAATTATCAAGATGAGTTTGACAGTAAGAGCAGGCATCCCCTCCAGTCTTCTGACTGGAAAGACAGTGACTGCATCTTTTGGCATTAATCTTTCCACTCCTTTCTATGGCTGAAAGTTTGAAAATGGGGCCTCTATGCTTGTATTCTTAACGACCAACTGCAAGGCCACACATCTTGGGAAGTACAGTCGACTGTGTTACACAGTGTCTCGACAGACTGTCGAAGCTACAGCTGGGTTGGAACGTTACCTTCAACTGCGTTTCGAGGATGCTACACTGAAGAGCTTTTTCTTAGTTGCATGAGTTTCTAATTACACCCACATTCATTCAAATGAACGATCATTCATATTTGAGACAGATGGTTATAGTTACATATTGTTCAGACTACCAGTTGTAATTAAGATTAGAATAAACATGCACAGCTTTGATTTCTTAGGGTGATCTTCCTTTCCGAAATAGTTAATGTGAGCACACGTGTTCAGAACAAAGATACCTTGTCGAACCTGACAAAGCAAAACCGCAAAATTGCTTGAGTGACTGACTGACTGACATTTTTTAAAATGCCACAAATACCAGTCGGGCATTATGCTATTGCCAGCGCTACTGGACGAAAATTTTGTGGTGCTTGCCCATCCTTGCCGTAGGAAACTCACTGAATCATCTTTGCAAAAAGAGGGTCATAGGTTAAGAAGGAGTTGAGAAATGAAATTGGAGAATCAGATATGACATTAAAATACAGATCTATGATTCGGAGAGCTAAATATTTTTCAAAGAATTTGCTTAGAAGCTATGTCCTTGCCCTATTACTAAATAAGTTTCGGGGCTTAGAAAGGAGTTGAGAAATATGATTGGCTGTTTCGATATAATGGCATTCAAACTCTGAGCTGTTTTACGGAGAGCTGCCGCTCTAACGTTATTGGGAAGTACTTTACTGCCTCTACGTTGTGAAGGCCAAATGCTTTTATGTTATTACTGCAATTCCTGCTTTTGTGTCTACTGTTTGTACTTACCTTTTGGTATGTCTTTAGTGTTTTGCATGTGGTTTTACTGGTCCAGGATCTATTCCAACCTGTGCCTTTGCGATATAGGCCAAGAAGTTCGGACGACAAGTGGTAGTCAGCCCGTGTGGCTGGTTTACTGGGTTTGCTACAAGCCGGTTTTCGGACTACTGCGTCTTTTCGTAAGATAGGAGCGCAGTCTATCAGAACCTCTCGTTAACCTTAGGTATGCCGGTGAGCTCATGCAAGTCATGCATTGAGAAGGAACTTGGAAGGTGCACTGCCAGCCTTAGTATTCTGTTTTGCAGGCTCTGCATGCATCACAATTGGTAGTCGGCTGCCTTTCCTCACACGAAGGCCGCGTATTCCGTCAAGGGACGAGCCGCGAAGTCCTGTCCTGTTCCCCGATTTCAACTCAAATTACCTATTGCAACCTACGGCCTCAAGTATTTGCTGATTGTATTCCAATCTCTGTATTAATTTATAGTTTTTACCCTCTTCAGCTCCCTCTAATATAACAAAAGTAATTGCTTGATGTCTAAACATATATCCTGCCGCCGTGTCCCTTCTTCTTTTCAGTGTTTTCAACATATTTCCTTCCTCTCCTATTCTGCACAGAACCTTGTCATTCCTTACCTTATCAGTCCACCCAGTTTTTAACATTCTTCTATAAACCCACAGCCCAAATATTTCGACTCTCTTCTGTTATGGTTTTTCCACAGTCCATATTTCACTACAATACAATGCTGTGCTCCAAACGCACACTCTCAGATATTTCTTGGTCAAGTTAAGACCTATGATTAATACTAGCAGACTTCTCTTCGCCAGAAACGCCCTTTTAGTCAGCGTTAGGTAGCTTTTTATGTCCTTGGTCTGTCCATCTTTGGTCGTCTGGTGCCCAGTTGGAGAATTCTTATCTTCATCTACTTCGCGATCACCAATCCAGATATTCGATTTGTCGCTGTTCTCATTTCTGCTATTTCTTATTCCTTTCGTCTTTCTTTCATTTACTCTCGAGCCATACAATGTATTCATAAGACTGCTCATTCTTTTCTACAGACCCTATAATTCTTCTGTGCTTTCTCTCTTATCTTTGATATCCTTTCATTCAGGAATTTTATCGCACTCTTGTACCTTTCTTCTTTTTCGGTAATTACCTCATCGAGGTACAGAGTGAAAAGTAGGAGTGAAAGACTACATCCATGTCTTACACCATTTTTAAACAGAGCACTTCGTTTGTTGACTTCCAGACTTATTGTTCGTCTTAGTTTTTGTACAGTTTGTTTTTTACCCATCCCTCGTGACCGCTACGGTCGCAGGTTGGAATCCTGAATCGGGCATGGATGTGTGTGATTTCCTTAGGTTAGTTAGGTTTAAGTAGTTTTAAGTTCTAGGGGACTGATGACCTCAGCAGTTGAGTCCCATAGTGCTGAGAGCCACTTATTACCCATCTTCCCATGGTTTAGCCCAAGTTTTTTTCAAAATTTCGAACGTCATCCACCATTTTACATTGTCGAACGTGTTTTCCAGGTCAATAAATCCTAGGAACGTATTCTAAATCTTTTTTGGTGTTGTTTCATTTTGCAATCGCAACGTCAGAATTTCCTCTGTGGCGCATGATCGTCATCTAACAGGATTAAATTAGGCGGTGCTGAGGAATTAGATTATGTATTCAGATACTAAAAGTTGTACATGAGTTATGTTATTTGTGCAGCAAAATAACTAAGGCCGAAGCAGAGGAGACATAAAATGCAGATAGAAAATAGCAAGAAAAGCACAACTCAAGAAAAGCTTATTAACATCTAACTGAAATATAAATGTTACTATCAATTGTCTGAAGCTATTTGTCTGGCGTGTATCCTTGTACGGAAGAGACACGTGACTGGTAAGCAGTTTGGACATGAAAAGAATGGAAGTATTTGAAATGTTGTGCTTCGGAACAACGCTTAGTAGCCCAAATACCTAATGTGAAGGTACTAGATTCAATTAAGGAAAAGAGGAATTGGTGTCAGACATGAGTATTAGAAGGTACAGGGTGTTTCAAAAATGACCGGTATATTTGAAATGGCAATAAAGACCAAACGAGCAGCGATAGAAATACACCGTTTGTTGCAATATGCTTGAGACAACAGTACATTTTCAGGCGGACAAACTTTCGAAATTACAGTAGTTACAATTTACAACAACAGATGGCGCTGCAAGTGATGTGAAAGATATAGAAGACAATGCAGTCTGTGGGTGCGCCATTCTGTACGTCGTCTTTCTTCTGTAAGCGTGTGCTGTTCACAACGTGCAAGTGTGCTGTAGACAACATGGTTTATTCCTTAGAACAGAGGATTTTTCTGGTGTAGGAATTCCACCGCCTAGAACACAGTGTTGTTGCAACAAGACGAAGTTTTCAACGGAGGTTTAATGTAACCAAAGGACCGAAAAGCGATACAATAAAGGATCTGTTTGAAAAGTTTCAAGACTGGGAACGAGACGGATGAACGTGCTGGAAAGGTAGAGCGACCGCGTACGGCAACCACAGAGGGCAACGCGCAGCTAGTGCAGCAGGTGATCCAACAGCGGCCTCGGGTTTCCGTTCGCCGTGTTGCAGCTGCGGTCCAAATGACGCCAACGTCCACGTATCGTCTCATGCGCCAGAGTTTACACCTCTATCCATACAAAATTCAAACGCGGCAACCCCTCCGCGCCGCTACCATTGCTGCACGAGAGACATTCGCTAACGATATAGTGCACGGGATTGATGACGGCGATATGCATGTGGGCAGCATTTGGTTTACTGACGAAGCTTATTTTTACCTGGACGGCTTCGTCAATAAACAGAACTGGCGCATATGGGGAACCGAAAAGCCCTATGTTGCAGTCCCATCGTCCCTGCATCCTCAAAAAGTACTGGTCTGGGCCGCCATTTCTTCCAGAGGAATCATTGGCCCATTTTTCAGATCCGAAACGATTACTGCATCACGCTATCTGGACATTCTTCGTGAATTTGTGGCAGTACAAACTGCCGTAGACGACACTGCGAACACCTCGTGGTTTATGCAAGATGGTGCCCGGCCACGTCGCACGGCCGACGTCTTTAATTTCCTGAATGAATATTTCGATGATCGTGTGATTGCTTTGGGCTATCCGAAACATACAGGAGGCGGCGTGGATTGGCCTCCCTATTCGCCAGACATGAACCCCTGTGACTTCTTTCTGTGGGGACACTTGAAAGACCAGGTGTACCGTCAGAATCCAGAAACAATTGAACAGCTGAAGCAGTACATCTCATCTGCATGTGAAGCCATTCCGCCAGACACATTGTCAAAGGTTTCGGGTAATTTCTTTTAGAGACTACGCCATATTATTGCTACGCATGGTGGATATGTGGAAAATATCGTACTATAGAGTTTCCCAGACCGCAGCGCCATCTGTTGTTGAAAATTGTAACTACTGTAATTTCGAAAGTTTGTCTGCCTGAAAATGTACTGTTGTCCCAAGCATATTGCAACAAACGGTGTATTTCTATCGCTGCTCGTTTGGTCTTTATTGCCGTTTCAAATATACCGGTCATTTTTGAAACACCCTGTATAAGTTGTTGGGACTCACTCTTAAATATCAAGAAATAATCAATTATGTAATATAGTGAAATGTGCACGGGGGGGGGGGGGAGGGGGTGGTACAAGTGCAAGTGAATAAACAGACTCAAATACTCGCCGATTTAGGTTGTAGTAGCTATATAGAAATGAAAGCGCTTGCACAAGATAGATTAGGATCGAGAGCGAGAAGAAACCAGTCTTTCGACAGAAGGCCACAGCAGCAACAGATATGATTTCCAGCGGAGAACACTTCGGTACGGTTTAAAATGTGGTTCGTATATCGTAAGCACGTATCCAACGTTTCTTTTACATTCTACAGGTAACGGTGAAGAAAGACGTAATGCTTGTAAAGTCCATCAGATAACTAAGCGCCATTTAAGACATAGACTACATCTCACATCGAAGTAGCAGCGCAGCGTGGCAATGAACATTTCGGACCGATAACGTCATTCATTCCACATCTAGTTATAATAATGGGCGCGCCGGCTACAAAATCGATAACCAATTCACTCTCTCTGAGCGACGTGCTTTATTGGACACTTTTGTGAATCATTGATCAACACATTCACCTTTGATGTCTTTTACTGCTGTAATGCTGCCGTCCCGTCTCTTGCCGACAAGAGAGGAAACGAGACGTCAATGAAGTGATTGATTTAACAGAAGTGGGACGCTCACCGTAAGGCAAACGTGAGCATTAATAATTGATCAGCACGAAAGTTACTATACTTTCTCAAATTCCGTTCTAAGGAACGTAACTCTTATGCAGATTTCCTTGTCTTCTCTGTTTGTAAGACCGCTTTTCTTTAAATTGTTTTAATATCAGGTCTTTTTGCAACCATTGTCTGTAATAGTCAAATCCATTTTCCTCGTTTTTCAGCCATGTTGGTTAAATTAAAATTCTTTAAATTACAAACATTACAGGTACTATGTAACTTACAACTACCTTTAGTGGATATTATAGGTTTCAACTCTGAGTCTTGGTCATGATATTCTATTCCTCAGTATAAAACACATGAGTCACTTCCGTACGGCAGGCTATATGAACAAAAATCAACTCCTGCATGTATGAAAGATTATTCAGTTGTGAAAGATCATCAACTGACACAGGTTCCACCGATTCCGTTGATTTTTTTTCTATGTTTTCGTTATTGTGGATGGTAGTAGAACTTTTTGCATAAAAAAGAAAAAAGAAAAGAAACTGTGTTCAGATTGACATGTTTTCACAGCAGAAATACCAGTTGTACATAAAACTTGTCATTTCTGTTCCCCTTCTTTGTAACGTTACATATCCCCTAGCTATTGCATACGTATCCCACACCCTTTGAGAGCGAACTTATTTGTAGAGTGGTCACATTTTCCCAGCGAACAAGTAGGGGAAATTGCCAATATTTGGAGCATTTCGAAATCTTGCCAAGGAGTGGCGATATTTCCTGCAACGTTTTCCTATATAGTACTGGTTTTCCTCTACGAATATTCTGACGTTACTATTAATTATCTCGGTCAGATCATTGATATACAACATGAACAACTATCGTACCAACACAGTAACCTACAGCCTGCAGATTCAAAATCATTTGTCATAGATTTTGCAACAACGACAAAATTTTACCTCTACATTGCAAGCAACACTTGAGTCCAGTTATAAACTTGGTTTCATACAACATGCCTCTGACACGGATAAAACTGTACGCAGGAGACATTCAAGGCGGTGCATATCTGTCAGTGTGAAGACTGATGAAACAACGATCATGAATTTTCGGGCCGGTCGGGGTGGACGAGGGGTTCTAGGCGCTACAGTCTGGAACCGCGCAACCGCCTCTGACACGGATAAAACTGTACACAGGAGACATTCATGGCGGTGCATATCCGTCAGTGTGAAGACTGATGAAACAACGATCATCAATTTTCGGGCCGGCCGGGGTGGACGAGGGGTTCTAGGCGCTACAGTCTGGAACCGCGCAACCGCCACGGTATCAGGTTCGAATCCGGCCTCGAGCAAGGATGAGTGTGATGTCCTTAGGCTAGATAGGTTTAAGTAGTTCTACGTTCTAGGGGACTGATGAACTCAGACGTTATGTCCCAATGTGCTCAGAGCCATTTCAACCATCAAGTTTCGCTTATATCCATAGCGGTATTAAGTCAAATGCTTTCTGAAGTGAACAGGTACTATATCCGCTTGTTTTCCCTTATCCAAGGCTTTCAGGAAGTCATATAAAAACATTGCCGTTTGTGCGTCACGTCAATGACGTTCCAGCAATCCATTCTAAATGAAATTAGGAAGTAATTCAGTTTGCCGCAGTCATTCTTTTTAGAGGTTCCATCTCCTTCGTATTGCATACGTGTGCCACACACTTGCAAAGCGATCTTCTTTGTAGAGTGAAGACATTTCTGTGCCTTCTCCATTCCACTTTACGCTTTAGTGCAAAACAGGTACCACTGACTTCAAGTGCAGTGGACAGTCAGGGTTGTCTATCTGCAGGGGCAAAAGTATCACAGTCCAAGAAGACGGTAGCCCCACATCCCCCAAATCAATGATGTCATTGTCATCGTCATGTGATAAGCCACGCTTGCTTGCACCCTGACTTTCCCCACCCTGTCCCTTTCCCATCTCCAAGCCCACCACTAGCTCTCTATCCCAGTCCCGTTAATATCACGAGACCGCTACGGTCGCAGGTTCGAATTGTGCCTCGGGCATGGATGTGTGATGTCCTTAGGTTAGTTAGGTTTAACTAGTTCTAAGTTCTAGGGGACTAATGACATCAGCAGTTGAGTCCCATAGTGCTCAGAGCCGCTAATATCAGTGTAGCACTAAAACAAAACAGTTATCCAAGAAGAAGCATTTTAGCAGACATTAAAATGAATTTGCAAAGTAGCAGCAGAGCAACCATTTTGTTTGTGTTCAAAGTGTCTGAATGAAGTGAATTATTTTTTAACCATGCATGTAAGTATTTATCCAAACAATTATGTAATTATAGTATTTTGCAGTACTTCCACATTTTAAAAATGTCACTAAACACACACATACAGACGGAGAAAGAGACAGAGAGGGAGAGAGAGAGAAAGAGAACCAATGTTTGTGCAGTGAAATTAATAGTTAAACAGCACTATTGAACAAGCACAGTTCAGATTCCATATATTGTCTAAGGAATAGAATAGCCTCAGATTTATTATTTACTGCTTCGACATTGTGCTATGATGTTGTCAAGTGTCAGAATGTCTTTGCCAAGTATACATGTCTGCAAAAATATATCAGCAGTACAAAAGATGTAACCGCCTATGTCAAGTGTCACAATGTTATATCACACAGATTAAATATTTTACGCTTCTAAACTGTTCTGTGATACTTTCCTAGTTAGTGTTCTTTCCACATGTAAAATATCTGCAAAAATACTTCAGCAACATTGAAAATACAATGTTTCCTTCCAGTGTTACGTCCAAAACACACGTACAGACACACACGCACGCACACGCACGCACACACACACACACACACACACACACACACACACACACACACACACACGAGCGCGCGCGCGCGCGAGCGCATACATTTATACAGTGTAGCCAAAAGTAAACAACCTATCTAAATAAAATTTAGAATGAGTGAAATATAGTTTGACGAGTTGCTGTTGTAATATTGCTTTTAAATTACATACGTTATAATACACACGGAAAGCTTTTTCCGTTTTTCATCACAACACGATCAAAACGATGATGGAACAATACAAAGATGGGTAATGGCCATAGACGATTTCACAACGAGAGGCAGATGAAATTTCGGCACTTCACGAATACAATCTATGCTACTAAAGCAAAATCATATTTCAAAATAAGTAACGACCTGTCGTACAAAGATACACATACACTCTCACACGTTGCTTATTATAGTATGAGTGCACAATTATTGATCTCTGAACACGAACAAAATTTTACATTTTGCAGCAAAGTATTTCTTCAAAGTTTGAGCACAAAACACAAATGGCAGTTATGATAAAACCTGTAATTTAAGAAACACTCGTTCGTAGCCAATGTTTGATTGTTGTAGCACACTTCACAAGCAGAAAGGGCCCTCAAGTTAAAATTATCTACATTAAATTTTGTTTAGTACTTATAAGAATACGTAAGGCTGACTTAATGGTGCTACTGATATTATTTCTATGTAGGTGTGTGTCTGTTTGTTGTAATTAGCTCAAGTAGTTTTGATGTGGACATACTGCACGACACACCTTTTAAATAATAATACGAATAAATATTTTTCTACGTGGCGCAATTTAATCTGACTGGTGGTGTACTATTGATCATGGCGTAGATGGCTGCATTGGGGCTGCAATGTGATTCCATTTTAACTTCAGCTGAAATACTTCAATATGATTCAGTGTTTCGTTTAAGTACCATGTTGATGTTGGGTGGACAGAGGAGAGGAATGGATAGAGGAGGGTGGAGGGGAAATGCAGTAGGCGAGGGGGTGTATCTTGTTACATGATGATGGTGATTTCTTTGTAAGCCGGCGGAGGGAAGGGGGGGGGGGGGGCGATTACTGCAGTCTAGGTTTGTGACGTCGCTGTCCATGGATATAGGCAGCCAAGACTAGTACCTGCAACTGAAGTCGGTGACATCTCAAAGTTCAATAGCGAATTTATTTGTAGAATGAGTCAGGATCAGCTTGGATATACTACTAGATTATGAGTACTGCGTTCAGAGTATGTCAAGATCTACTAGGATGTAAACACTATTCTACAGTAAAGTTAATATCCACGCTGATTTGGAGGAAGTATGAGGAAACAATACACCATCATGTGAAGGTATGATCAAACAGATTTGAATTACGAAGAACGAAGTGCTGTACCTCACCCTCTGACTGAATCGCAAGGGCAGTTAAGGTATTAGTGTTCGATGCCTGGTGTATTAAAATCTAGGCGAAAGTTTAAAATATGCAAAATAATGACAGATCAGTTTTCAACATCAGGTAATACGTGTAGAAAACGACAAAGGTTCCGTGACTGCTCAATTCCACTCAAAAATGCCTCCAGAACAGAAAAAGCAGTGCAATTTTTGCAGCTGTGTCAGGTCAATTAAGGTAATTTCTTTAGCCGCATCGTTAGTACGCACGATTTTAGGATGTATCATCTTAACTTTAACACAGAGGAGCAAAGCAAGTGGTGGAAATATGTGGGTTCACCACACTCAAAAACAGCAAAACCTCAACCATTATTGGACAAGGTGATGTTCACAGTTTTTTTGGGACTGCCAGTGTGTGACGCTAACTCGTTTGGCCGATAAGAATCACACCGTTACAAGGATGTACTACCGAAATTACCTAACGAATTTGCTGCAGCTGTCCAGGAGAAACGTCGCGGTAATTTTTGCAAGGGGTTGGCTCTCTTCCATGACAACGACACACCTCATTGTAAACACGACAGTCGCAAGTGTTTTTCTTTGTGCGTACATGGTATTCAGTAAGTTCTTAAGTTTCTGGACAAAGAAACTATTGCTTTGGAAGCAATTACATACCGTTGATGGTGTGAATTTCTTACTCGAACGTTTCCTGAACGGTCATAATGCAGACTTTTACGAAAAAAATTGTTCAGTTTTTTTTTTCCTTCGTGTGGGAAAATGTGTTTCACTGAAAAGTGAATGTTTAAAAAAGGACTAACACATTACAAAGTTTCTTAGTCTCAGAATGATTTTTCAAGGGCATAATTATAACTTTATGTGTACCCTAATACGTTATTCCTTTCCCGATCCCGTTTTATAAATATGGCCATGTCACTCCACAATAAGGAAAACGACAGTAATAAAGGTATCCGTATCAAAATGCATGATCACAACTATTGCCGGCACATATGTCGACAAACATGATACAAACACGAGTTACAAATTCTGTTGAAGACTACTTAGCAGAGTTTTCATGGCATTAGTTAAACACGTTGTTTCACTGCAGCAAAACTCTCTCGGGCCAGCAGTGCTGTAAACGAGAAGGGAAATTGTAGCGTGTTACTGCCGCCATAAATCACCCAATAAATCAGAAAACGATAAAACCTAAGGCGATTTCTCCTTACTCTCCATGCCCCCTATCCCGTGTTGGAAGGTAACCACCCTGTATTTATAGGTAGGCCTTAGTAGCCGTAAGAGAAAATCCTTTATATCGAGTCGACTGCAATGAAAGAAGCCTATCAATGCATTTTATTTCACGGAACATTCTCATGGACGCAATACCAATATATTTGGTGTGCGCACCACTTAGCCATAAATCTTTCTACATGTGCCAGATTCAACCTCTTATTTCAGTATTAGTGCGTAGTTATCTTCTATTTGGCTGAATTATGTGTTGAGTCATACCTTTATTAAAAGATACTGATGACGTGGGGCTTCAAGGGGAAGTGCCGGATCTTCATATCAAGTCCTGAGGATTATTTTTATTAATTAGCTGTATATTGACGATACTGAGTGGTTAGCAGTCCTTTTGACTGTCACTCGGCACGCATGATAACAAAGAAGTAACTCAAAAGGACTGAAGTTGTATCTGGCAACTGCATTTGTCGAGTGTGATTGTCCTCGTAAGTTAAGATTGTGAATGCAGGAGGTTGTGTATGCTGACACACAAGCTCACACTCATGCACACACATGCAAGTAATTGTCTAAATGTTAACACTTTCGTAGTTTGACTTTTCTGCTATTTATTTTAGTCACTATTACAATATCAAGTCCAATTATTTTCAGATGATTCATTACTATCCTATAGTATTTGGCACGGTACCATACTCCACACCTTAGCAAAGATCCGAGCTTACGAAATAGATTTCAGATATTAGAGTGGCTCGAAAACTCTAAGTAATGGAACCCAGTACATTGTCCTGGGTGGTATGTATCAGTCGGGGACAAAACTATCGTCAGGAGTGCCCCAGCAAAGTTTGATAGGATATTTTCTGTTCTCTGAATAGGAGAGTTTTGTTCAGATATTTCTCGAAATATCACCTCAAAGCCTCCTGTTTTCTGCTGTAACATTCTGGGCTACACAATTCTTCCTTACGTTCCTGACTACATCGTCGCACATACGGAGCTAGAAAAACTTTCTCAGATGTTCGTATGAAACACATCAATCTATAACCAGATGCACAAAGGGCTCAATTAGCCAAGTAGTGTGATAGAACGAGTTTTATTTTCTGGGTGCCTGACCACGATCTAGGAAGGACTCCAAGACAATCCACTATAAAGACAACGTGGTGGGGTCCATCTTTACCAGGCGCTTAGACCAGAAACTGATGATTTTTTGATAAAGCATTCATCGCCCCATCTCGAATTGCGATTAATTTGCATACAGACTCATATTATTATTTGGTCCCGGTAAAATAGTATTCATTGTTGCTGCTGGCTACCACAGAAGAGGTCTCGCCCCCATTGGTATGCATAGCGAATATCTCCTGCAGTCACTTCCTCACAGGGACCTTCACACCTACCTTTCATTCTTGAAGTTCCTGTGGGAGCATAGGCTGACCTAATTCGGATTCAATTCTTTCACTATTGTCTTTACGATTCGTTACAATTCCACACTTTCGATCTGTACGACTGGGCGTAACTCATTCTTTAAGGACGCGTTAACCTGAACATATTTCTGGTGCAGCCAGTTGAAAAATTCATCATTGATGTCATTACTTTAGCTGTAGCCAGCTGACAAATCCTCTATTGATGTGGGTAGCCTAAGAAGCTAGCTCATGAACAGTATTTAGCAATTTCAATTGATTATCATTTAATTCGTTTACTACTGATTATAATTGCATTACCGATTCCGGCAAACCTTTGCACACTATTTTTAAATTAACTAATAGGATCGTACACTTATTATCTTTGTATTTATCTGCCGAGTTGAGCAGATTGTTCGTTTGTCAGTCTTTCGAAATCTTCACTTATTCGCTGTAAGATACTAGTGATAATTTGCACTGTTGTTCATTTGCGAAACGTTCCAAGTTTTCATCCCTCCTTCCTGTTAGTTCGGATGGTGGACGAAATTTTCATCCATCTTAGCCACCTGTTTCTTCGTGAGGTCGACAAAGTTTTCATGGTTCCATCTCTTCCATCGCGAGGTGGAGAAAATTTTCATTCACGTTAGCTGTCTGTTCTTTCACAATCTAGACCAAGTTTTGTTTTAATATTGAAGTATTTTACGCAGTTCAGCAAATGGACCTGTTAATGGACACAGTAATTCACCTTTTTCTTCGAGTTCCGCCGGTAATTTAACGATACTCCCGGCAGAGCATGTGCTTGTAACCTCTTGATCAAGAATTTGCTATTATTTCGCATTCAATTCGCATCGCATGTGTCTGCGTCTTGAGTATTTATGGTCATCTTTCCCACTTTTTCCATTTCCATTATTTATGAATAGCGTGTTCAGTTAAAATATCAACTTATCATTACAACGAAATTTATCACAGACGGAAAATTATTTTATTTTGATAACCTTAAAAAGAAAAAAAAGGAAAATATTATCTAATGACGAAGGACGTGATGCTTTCACGCGAACAAAATCAGTCATCCTATGTCGTCTAACACTGATATACAAATCCTCGTAGCTAAAATTTCGCAGGGTTTTTCTAAATTTACAAGGAATAGAAAGATGGGCCACATTCATGTATCCTTGAATCCCTAATTTCAGAGCACAGTGATTTTTGTCTTGAACGATAGCTTCCTTACCTGAAGAATTGCGATCTATAATTGCGCGTAATTTTCTTGATACTTTGCATTCTGATATTTTCCTTCTTTCTTTTGATTAATTTTTTGAATACTTATAATGATTGGTCTCAGCTATGGATATATACATGAAAAAAAGACACTTTGTAAAATTATGGATATTCAGTCTTACCATCTATATGCAATATACATTCTCATTAAATTTTCAATTGTACTGGCAGTCCTGCCACAGTCGGCAATTATAACATTATCGTCTGTTATGACTTGAAAATGTCTTTATATTCTGAATGTGATAAACATAAGCATTAGCTGTTACGTTAAACTGTATTGCAACTATGTCTTTGGTGGTAATGTTATAAGAAACCTAGAAAACAGGAGCCAACTTATATATTTGGTTTAATATCAACTATCTGTGTAAAAGTAAAGATGCATAATAATACTGTAAACTTTAATTTACTTCAGAACTGCAAAATAGCTATAGCCTGCAGCTGGTTTGGATACAAATAGATAGGTATTTAATGACTGTAAAAGAAATGATGTTTCCTTTCGTACTAATTGCACCCAGAAAAGATATCGGACTGCAACAAAAATAAATGATTGCAGGTTGTAACGAATATAACACTAAACACTAATTAGACACAAAATGGTTTTTGAATTAATCGCAAATGAAATGATAAGCTTCTGTGTTTAATTATCGCACCTTCACTGAATGAAATTATCTTTTCCCTTTAACCAATATGAAAAGAACTCTTCAAATGGCACAGTTATACTTTTAATTAACATCAATCTACACACACAAATAAGACTACCACTTCATAATACAGATCAGTGACAGAAACATAAAAAAAATATAATTCCTAGAGATGCCCAGCTGCGGAGAGATCTAGTTGCAAGAGAGATCTAACCGTAAGAGACCTTTTTTACTATGATACATTGTTTTTACAATTGATTGGTAGATACTAACCCCTTTGTCCTCAACAAGGAATACATATGATTTCACACTTAACATATCGATGACTTTTAGAAAAGATAAATTAGCAGTAAATCAATTTTTTACATGTGCTTGATGATGTAGTTATATAGATATTGGTCTTACTGCTGTGACGCCACATTTGGAAACACTGTAAGAGAGGCAGAGGGTTAAAACGGTAGATGAAGACCGAGATTGCGATATGTGTAACAAATAACGTAGGATGCAGGTGATACTTTGGCACATGAGATGAATTTGTTGTGGGCCAGATCAAACCATTTGTAAGACTAATGACAGTAAAAGAAAGAAGTGAGGGTTTTGTAGCAGAAGCCATATCACGTATTATGCTATCAATGAGTAGCAAGCATAATTTGTGATCTGATCTCGTGTTTGATTATTAAGAGATATCTAGTGCGTTGAACAAATGGTACAAATGAACCACCAATAACGGAAAGATAATCGCTTCGTGTGGCACTGAATCATTTACACATATCATCGCAACCACGGACTCAGCCCCAATGGCGATACAAGTGATCAATAAAATATCGTTAGAGCGTATTCCCCTGATCTTCGATTGTTGAGAACCGTGGATTCATCACTGGTACGTCAGACTACGAGATGCTATACTGTTTTCCTCTCAAAGAAATTGTGTTTTTACCGTAAATATCTGATTTCTTAATCCTTAGTCCGTAATATTCACCTCAATTTGGGTTTTTATGAGAATTTGTTTGGTTATTACGTACTAATTATTTATTGAAATTCTAGAAAGATATGAGGGAAAAGCTTCCACTGTTTTATAGGGGTGTCTATTGGGCATAAAAATGTGGTGAAAGTCGGCGGTTGTAGTGTACATTCAGGTGATAAGTCATGGGATACCGCCTAATTTTGTGTCAGACGTCCTTTTGCCAGGATTTGCGCAACAAGACGGGGCATGGACTCAACAAGTCGCATAATAGCTAAAGTATTGCAGGTGCAGGATTTTGTGCACCTCCCGATTATGGCCCGTGAATGATCCATGTGATACATGTCGGGCGATCCGGACGCTCAAATCGTTAACTCGAACTGTACCAGAATGTTCTTAAAACCAATCCGGAACAATTGTGGCCCCGTGACAGGGCGCATTGTCATCCACAAAAATCCCATCAATGTTTGGGAACACGAAGACCACGAATGGCTGCAAATGTAATTCAGGTACCCGAATGCAACCACTTCCAGCCAATGACCGTTTCAGCTGGACCTGAAGACCCAACCATTCAGCGTAAGAACAGCCCAGAGGTTTATGAAACCAATATCAACTTGGACAGTGCCTTGCTGACAACTTGGGTCTATGACTTTGTAGGGTCTGCGCCACACGCGAACCCTACAATTAGCTCTTACCAACTGAAATCGGGATCCCCATCCATACAAAACACAGTGGAAAACTACACTATTCAAACAAACAACGGACTATCGTCATGCGTTACGGAACTCTACTGCATACACAAACAAAAACACAAGAAGTGTGTCTGTTAAGGTAGATTAAAACGTAGAAGACGGAGATTTTTTAAAACTAAACTGAAACTAAACTACCGAAGCACACTGGTGAAAGAAAATAATTCGCTCCTAAGTAGGAACTTAATATGTCACAAAACCGGTTCACTTTCCGACAAAACTGAAGACGCGAGAACTGTACCTATTACATTAATACACAGAAATTCAGAAAGCGAACTACCAATGCACACGTATGAAACTGTGTAGTTCGCTCCATGTAAGGAACTCGTAAAATAGCACAACTTCGGGTACTTCCTTACTGCTGCTTGTGTCTCGACCGGCTGATGCTGCCAGACTGACATGACTAATGGCGACAAGCGGTCACTAGTGTCAAAGCCAACGAGCAAACGACTGTCGACACGATCTACGGAATTCCATTGTAGACACTGACAATATGCAACAAATATGTCTAATAAATTAGACTAAAACATAGAGAATCAAAATCTAAACTACCAAACACACAGGTGAGACCAAAGAACTCGTCGTGATTAGGAACTAGTAATATGTCAAAATCCCAATTTACATTCCTAAACGAACAAAGGTGCGATAACTGTGTCTGTTAAATTGTTGTTGTTGTTGTTGTGGTCTTCAGTCCTGAGACTGGTTTGATGCAGCTCTCCATGCTACTCTATCCTGTGCAAGCTTCTTCATCTACCAGTACATACTGCAACCTACATCCTTCTGAATCTGCTTAGTGTATGCATCTCTTGGTCTCCCCCTACGATTTTTACCCTCCACGCTGCCCTCCAATACTAAAGTGGTGATCCCTTGATGCCTCAGTACATGTCCTACCAACCGATCCCTTCTTCTGGTCAAGTTGTGCCACAAACTCCTCTTCTCCCCAATCCTATTCAGTACTTCCTCGTTAGTTATGTGATCTACCCATCTAATCTTCAGCATTCTTCTGTAGCACCACATTTCGAAAGCTTCTATTCTCTTCTTGTCCAAACTATTTATCGTCCACGTTTCATTTCCATACATGGCTACACTCCATACAAATACTTTCAGAAAAGACTTCCTGACACTTAAATCTATACTCGATGTTAACAAATTTCTCTTCTTCAGAAACGCTTTCCTTGCCATTGCCAGTCTACATTTTATATCCTCTCTACTTCGACCATCATCAGTTATTTTGCTCCCCAAATAGCAAAACTCCTTTACTACTTTAAGTGTCTCATTTCCTAATCTAATACCCTCAACATCACCCGACTTAATTCGACTACATTCCATTATCCTCGTTTTGCTTTTGTTGATGTTCATCTTATATCCTCCCTTCAAGACACCATCCATTCCGTTCAACTCCTCTTCCAAGTCCTAAGCTGTCTCTGACAGAATTACAATGTCATCGGCGAACCTCAAAGTTTTTATTTCTTCTCCATGGATTTTAATACCTACTCCGAAATTTTCTTTTGTTTCCTTTACTGCTTGCTTAATATACAGATTGAATAACATCGGGGAGAGGCTACAACCCTGTCTTACTCCCTTCCCAACCACTGCTTCCCTTTCATGTCCCTCGACTCTTATAACTGCCATCTGGTTTCTGTACAAATTGTAAAGAGCCTTTCGCTCCCTGTATTTTACCCCTGCCACCTTTAGAATTTGAAAGAGAGTATTCCAGTCAACATTGTCAAAAGCTTTCTCTAAGTCTACAAATGCTAGAAACGTAGGTTTGCCTTTCCTTAATCTTTCTTCTAAGATAAGTCGTAAGGTCAGTATTGCCTCACGTGTTCCAGTATTTCTACGGAATCCAAACTGATCTTCCCCGAGGTAGGCTTCTACTAGTTTTTCCATTCGTCTGTAAAGAATTCGTGTTAGTATTTTGCAGCTGTGGCTTATTAAACTGATTGTTCGGTAATTCTCACATCTGTCAACACCTGCTTTCTTTGGGATTGTAATTATTATATTCTTCTTGAAGTGTAAGGGTATTTCGCCTGTTTCATACATCTTGCTCACCAGATGGTATAGTTTTGTCAGGACTGGCTCTCCCAAGGCCGTCAGTAGTTCCAATGGAATGTTGTCTACTCCAGGGGCCTTGTTTCGACTCAGGTCTTTCAGTGCTCTGTCAAACTCTTCACGCAGTATCGTATCTCCCATTTCATCTTCATCTACATCCTCTTCCATTTCCATAATATTGTCCTCAAGTACATCGCCCTTGTATAGACCCTCTATATACTCCTTCCACCTTTGTGCCTTCCCTTCTTTGCTTAGAACTGGGTTTCCATCTGAGCTCTTGATGTTCATACAAGTGGTTCTCTTCTCTCCAAAGGTCTCTTTAATTTTCCAGTAGGCAGTATCTATCTTACCTCTAGTGAGATAAGCCTCTACATCCTTACATTTGTCCTCTAGCCATCCCTGCTTAGCCATCTTGCACTTCCTGTCGATCTCATTTTTGAGACGTTTGTATTCCTTTTTGCCTGCTTCATTTACTGCATTTTTATATTTTCTCCTTTCATCAGTTAAATTCCATATTTCTTCTGCTACCCAAGGATTTCTACTAGCCCTCGTCTTTTTACCTACTTGATCCTCTGCTGCCTTCACTACTTCATCCCTCAAAGCTACCCATTCTTCTTCTACTGTATTTCTTTCCCCCATTCCTGTCAATTGTTCCCTTATGCTCTCCCTGAAACTCTGTACAACCTCTGGTTCTTTCAGTTTATCCAGGTCCCATCTCCTTAAATTCCCACCTTTTTGCAGTTTCTTCAGTTTTAATCTACAGGTCATAACCAATAGATTGTGGTCAGAGTCCACATCTGCCCCTGGAAATGTCTTACAATTTAAAACCTGGTTCCTAAATCTCTGTCTTACCATTATATGATCCATCTGATACCTTTTAGTATCTCCAGGGTTCTTCCATGTATACAACCTTCTATCATGATTCTTAAACCGAGTGTTAACTATGATTAAGTTGTGCTCTGTGCAAAATTCTACCATGCGGCTTCCTCTCTCATTTCTTAGCTCCAATCCATATTCACCTACTACGTTTCCTTCTCTCCCATTTCCTGCACTCGAACTCCAGTCACCCATGACTATTAAATTTTCGTCTCCCTTCACTATCTGAATAATTTCTTTTATTTCATCATATATTTCTTCAATTTCTTCGTCATCTGCAGAGCTAGTTGGCATATAAACTTGTACTACTGTAGTAGGTGTGGGCTTCGTATCTATCTTGGCCACTGTTAAATTAATATGCAAAAATTCAGGAACTAAACTTTCGAAGCGAACAGATGAAACTATATAAATCGACTCTGGTATAGGTTACCAGGTATGTTAGAGGTTTGAAGACTTCTTAAGGGGACATTGTATGTCCTATGTCACCACTGTTAAATTATTGAATTTTGTAACCCAGTACCTTGGAAACATTTTGAGACACCACCTTACAATTTTCCATAATTATTGCATGCACATTTATAAATACACTGAACTAGAATTATTACTAAAATTGTGCTGTGGGGCAAGTTATCTTTTTTTTTCAAACACTCGATTTTTAACTCAGGATATTTTAACTATTCATATCCCATATGTGTTCAGTTTCACACTTGGGATGCTGTGATAATTTCATGTCTCTACCATCATTACTTTTTTATAAAACGGGTTATTTATTGCAAAAAATTTTGTTGAGAGATATTGAGGTTTAAACCTTTTTATTGCAAATTCGTATACAGATTTCCACTTCTGCGTCTTTTATGCAGAAGAATTACACTGGCCCATAGTCGGTGTTTCCTTCAGACATAGCCCAGTGCTTGCTTTCTCCTTTTCTTTCTTGCTTCTTTGGTCATTTGCTGAGCAGCTTCACGTACATAAAGCTCATCCGGTTCCCGCAGTCCTTCAGCTGTGTTCTGTCCAAATCTTACCCCTAACATCTCCAGAACCTTAAGTCTTTCCTAGTTCCCACCATTAAAAGCTATTTTAGCATCAGACACTGCTATCCTTAGAGTCATAAGGCCAAAAAATACATTTTTAGGCACCTGGCACCACACTACATTATTAGACTCATTCATATTCTGGGTCTTGCAATGTAAACATTTCCTTAGTAGCTCAGGATTTACCAAATCTCTGTAAATAGGTTTGATTGCCTCCGTTACTGCCAAAGGAAGATAATGTTTACATTTGTAAATTCATGCAGGGTGCCAGAGAATTCAGCTTGCCTATATCTACACCAAGTGTTTGGTGCAGGTGGACACAAAGCATGACATGGCTTTTCATCAGTTGATATTCGATGAAAGAAAGTGCTCCACACAGCTATTTTCATTTCCTGTGATTTGTCACCGTTACTTCTAATGGCCTTCCCATAATATTCCTGTTATTTAGTCCGTTAGTCTTCCTGCACGTTTCATTGTCTTGCCATCAGATAGTTTTGTGTTACCCGCCTTGGTTTTTAGGTTACGCGGACGTGTTCCCATCCTTTTGTTGGCATGTCCTGCAAAATCAAGATTTTGTATAGGAACATCATATGACTTACATTTTTGTACTCCAATGAAAGCCTTTCTTTCTCCATCACCTAAGTAATTCCCTTGTCTGCCACCTCGCTCTTTCTGCGAACGCTGGAAAGTGTTAACTGCACTTTTTACCTCCATTCCTCCACTTGTTCCATCATTATTTTTTATACACAGCTGCTTATGACGTAATCTCTTCTTCTCGTTCACTCTACATTTCTTCTGGTTCACTCTACAGTCTTGGCAGTACTTACTGAGAACTTCAAAATTCAAAACTTTTCCAGTGTCAATACTTATTGCAGATGTAAAAGAATTTTTAGAACCAAACCCAAGCTTTTGCCAGGACCAATTAACAGCAGTGCTGATGTCCGTGTCACCTATATTTTGTTCAACAGCTTCTGATGTAGCAGCAACCATTGAATCCTCAGGCTCAGAGTCCCCAACTGCTGTTACATATTTCGATACCTAGAAGGTGGTGCTGGCTAATTCAAGACAGTGCAGAGACCATTACCAGCCCTTGCACCTTGAACAATGCATCTAAGGCCACAGAACAGTCTCACATTAGTTTCATACATTTCATTACCTGAACACTTTCATGAAGGATGAAATGCTTTTTTGTTTTTGTACTTCCGACATTTAATAATTATTTTAGACACAGCACTTATTCTAGCTCCAATATCTTCATGAAGTTAAACTTCACCACCACAAAGATTGCAGAGACAGATTCAGAAAGAAGTTATGCACGGATTTGCAGATCAATAATGACGTTCTCTATAATATCATTACTTTTACCAGTGTCCCCCATTTCTAAAGTTACTTTCCTTTTCGATGCACTAGTGGGCTTGGTCACTTCAGAAACATTATCTTGGTTTCCCTCACTACTAGCACATGTGTTTTAAAGTACTTCAGAAGAAAATGAAGGTCTCACAAATCTGTTAGCCGCAAATTGGCGTTTCTTGAAGTTACTTTTACATTTAGTCATTTTATTTACGTATAACAAGCAATAGAAGTTAACTTATTACGAAAATAGCCGATAATCACACTGCTTTCAACGAAAGCTAGTATCAGAAACAAAGGAGTGAGTTGTTTATTCGTAATGCTAACTTCTGAGACGTAACTGTAGGCACAAAAAAAAGTAATTCACAGCCCTCTAGACTGTGTAATTCCAAAGATATTACTGCTCAACTGTTACATTATATGCGCAGCCGCGAAATTTGATAATCACACTTCAACATTCCTATTATTCCAGAATGAGATTTTCACTCTGCAGCGGAGTGTGCGCTGATATGAAACTTCCTGGCAGATTAAAACTGTGTGCCCGACCGAGACTCGAACTCGGGACCTTTGCCTTTCTTTGCCTTTGCGAAAGGCAAAGGTCCCGAGTTCGAGTCTCGGTCGGGCACACAGTTTTAATCTGCCAGGAAGTTTCATATCAGCGCACACTCCGCTGCAGAGTGAAAATCTCATTCTGGAAACATCCCCCAGGCTGTGGCTAAGCCATGTCTCCGCAATATCCTTTCTTTCAGGAGTGCTGGTTCTGCAAGGTTCGCAGGAGAGCTTCTGTAAAGTTTGGGAGGTAGGAGACGAGGTACTGGCAGAAGGAAAGCTGTGAGTACCAGGCTTGAGTCGTGCTTCGGTAGCTCAGTTGGTAGAGCACTTGCCCGCGAAAGGCAAAGGTCCCGAGTTCGAGTCTCGGTCGGGCACACAGTTTTAATCTGCCAGGAAGTTTCATTCCTATTATTATTTGAAGATCTCACAATTGATTACAATGTATTATATACAAAAATGTTTAGGGAAGTCCAAAGCACATTATGGAGTAGAAAACAGAATATGTCAAATATCAACGAATTTCTATGTCCTCTTAAGTAACAGAAACCACTATGTTGTTCTCAATGGCGAGAGTTTATCAGAGACTAGGTTATCGTCAGGAGTGCCCTGGGCAGGTGTGGGAAGACCGCTGCTATTTCTACATAAATAAATGATCTAGAGGACATGGTAAGCAGCAGTCTACTATTGTTTGCTGATGATGTTGTGGCATACGGGGATGTGTAGTCGTTGGGTGACTGTAGGAGGATAGAAGATGACGTAGACAAAACTTCTAATGGGTGTGATGAATAGCACATAGCTCTGAATGTAGGACAATGTAAGTTATTTCGGATGAGTAGGAAAAACAAGCCCATAATGTTAGAGTACGGCATCAGTAGGCTGCCCTTTGATACGGTCACGTCGGTAAAATATCTGGGCATTACATTGCTAAGCGGTATGAAATGGAATGAGCATGTAAACATTATAGGAAAGGCGAATGGTCGACTTTGTTTTATTGGCAGAAGTTTAGAGAAATAAAGGAGACACTTGAGCCACCCTTTGTTGAGTACTGTTCGACTGTTTGGGTTAGGGACCAGGTCTGTCTGCTATATTTGTTACCACTAGGTTTGACCAACACGTGTGAATGCGGACATCCTTCCGGAAATCAAATGGGAGTTAGGGGTATGGAAACGAACTGCTTTTCGAGGTACTCTGTTAAGAAAATTTAGAGAACTGATACTTGAGGCTAACTTCAAAACGATTGTACTGACGCCCACGTACAGTACGCGTAAAGCCAATGCAGATAAAAGAAAGTGCTCGTACTGACGCATATAGAGAGTCGTTTCTCCCTCACTCTGTTTGTGAGTGGAACAGGGATGGAAATGTCTAGCAGTGGTGCAGGGCATCTTCCGCTAAGCACCATACGCTGGCTTGCGGAGTGTTTATGTAGATGCAGATGTAGACAAAGTTACGACTTTGGCAACCGATATAAAATAAGTAACCATTCCTAGTGAAAGTATGAAGCCACGGTGTGTTGTCGTAAGAAATGGGCGGCGTAATCGGGAGAGGCGGAGAGGAAGTCCCTGTCAAGCTTTAACAAACAACGGAGCTGATCCTCCTTGGTACACAAAACGGGTTAGAACACTGTTGCAGAAAACAACGAAATAAATATGCCAAGCCAATCTTTGTGGCCGAGCGGTTCTAGGCGCTTCGGTCCGGAACTGCGCTGCCGATACGGTCACAGGTTCGACTCCTGCCTCGGACATGGATGTTTGTGATGTCCTTAGGTTAGTTAGGTTCAACCAGTTCTAATTCTAGGCGACTGATGGCCTCAGATGTCAAGTCCCATATTGCTCAGAGCCATTTTTTAAACATACCAAATTTAAACAGACGCAAAATCCCCAAGATTGGGGACCATTTACAGAAACTTGAAACTGAGCGCGAAATTCAATGCGTGATGCTTACAACAGTTTTCACAAGGAAACTTTGTTTCGAAACCTGGCAGAAAATCTAAAGAGATTCTGGTCGTATGTGAAGTATGTTAGTTGCAAGAAACAACCAATGCCTTCTCTGCGCGATAGCAATGGAGATAGTATTGAAGCCAGAGCAGCCAAAGCGGAATTACTAAACACAAACTTCCGAAATGCATTCCCAAAAGAAGACGAAGTAAATATTCCAGAATTCGAATCGAGAACAGCTGGCAACATGAGGAACGTAGAAGTAAATATCCTCAGAGTAGTGAGGTAACTTAAATCACTTAATAACAGCAAGCCTTCTGGTGCCGACTGTATACCAATTAAGTTCCCTTCGGTGAATGCTGATGCATTAGCTACATACTCAACAATCATATACAACCGTTCGCTCGACGAAAGATCCGTACCCAAAGACTGGAAAGTTGCCGATGTCACACCAATATTCAAGAATGATAGTAGGAGTAATCCATTAAATTACAGGCGCATATCGTTAACTTCGATATGCAGTAGGTTTTTGGAACATATCTTGTGTTCGAACATTATGAATTACCTCGAAGAAAACGGTCTATTTACATACAGTCAAAATGGGTTTAGAAAACATCTTTCGTGTGAAACACAGCTAGCTCTTTATTGACACGAAGTGTTGAGAGCTACTGACAAGGGATTTCAGATAGATTCCGGATTTCTGGATTTCTTGAAGGCTTTTGACACGGTACCAGACAAGTGGCTAGTAGTGAAATTGCGTGCTTATCGAATATCGTCTCAGTTATGTGACTGGATTTGTGATTTCCTGTCAGAGAGGTCACAGTTCGTAGTAACTGACGGAAAGTGATCGAGTAAAAAAGAAGTGATTTCTGGCGTTCCCCAAGGTAGTGTTTTAGGCCCTTTTCTGTTCCGTATCTGTATAAACGATTTGGGAGACGATCTGAGCAGCCGTCTTCGGTTGTTTGTAGATGACGCTGTCGTTCATCGACTAATAAAGTCATAAGAAGAAAAAAAACTGCAAAATGATGTAGAAGAGATATCTGAATGGTGCTAAAAGTGGTCGTTGACCCTAAATAACGAGAAGTTTATGGTCATCCCCATGGTGCTAAAAGGAACTCGTTTAACTTCGGTTAAAGTATAGATCAGTCTAATTTAAAAGCCGTAAATTCAACTAAATACCTAGGTATTACAATTACGGACAGCTTAAATTGGAAGGAACACATAGAAAATGTTGTGGGGAAGGCTAACCAAAGACTGCGTTTTATTGGCAGGACACTTAGAAAATGTAAGACCTGTTAAGGAGACTGCCTACACTACGTTTTTCCGCCATCTTTTAGAATACTGCTGCGCGGTATGGGATCCTTATCAGATAGGACTGACAGAGTAAATCGAAGAAGTTCACAGAAAGGCAGCACGTTTTGTATTATCGCGAAATACGGGAGAGAGTGTCACAGAAATGATACAGGATTTGGGCTGGACATCATTAAAAGAAAGGCGTTTTTCGTTGCGACGGTATCTTTTGTCGCAATTCCGATCACGAACTTTCTCTTCCGAATGCGAAAATATTTTGTTGACAGCGACCTACATAGGGAGGAATGATCACCATGATAAAATACGGGACTCAGAACTCGTACGGAAAGATATAGGTGTTTGTTCTTTCCTCGCGCTATACGAGATTGGCATAATAGAGAATTGTAAAGGTCGCTCGATGAACCACCTGCCAGGCCCTTAAATGTGATTTTCAGAGTACCCATGTAGATGTACAAAGAGTTTCCCTACAATTACCCTAAATCATTTCAGACTAACTTGCATTATTCCAGAATTACTTTATATTAGGTACTGATTCTGTGACTAAATTTAACCGTGTTCTCAAAGTATTGCTGGATAACAGTATACTAGAAATGCAGAGTGAAAATCTTCAGGAATTATTTGTCTGGCGAAACGCTGCCGCCGTGCCACCGCTACCTGTCGTTTCGACCGGGGAATCCCCGAATTTATCAACAGAGCCGCTGATCCGCTGAGCTGTCCAGGAGGCCGTTTGCCCATCGGGCGAGGGATTGGCCCAACTGGAAGAGCGGAGGGAGTTCGGGGAGAGGCTGCAGGTGGCCGCCAGCCGAGCACATAAATCGCAGGTCGCGACAATACAAATGGTGGCGCGCCCAGATAAACCGGCCGCCTCCGCTATTAACCCGGCCAGAGCGCGGCCACTCGCTGCCTGTCTTCTTGCCCGCGGTACGCGACACCCGACGGACAAAGGAGAAGGCAGGCTGGTCAACTGTCAGGCCGATCCCCATCGGGTACCCTGGAGTTAAATACTGGTCCAGCGCTTCTTGAGAGTGGATTTCCTAAGAAAATAAGAAAAGAAAAAGTAAAGAGTCACTCCGAGATGCGTTGCCGGAATTGTCACCGAGGACGAGAATCAGACAGCCGTAAGTACAAGACATCGGAGTGCTTAACTACAGCGATGCCGTTTTTTAGATCAAATCCTTAAATAGCCTGCGTTCTCACATCAATGGCACCTATGCTGCAGTAGAGTAATAGCATCTTCAAGTGATGAGCCCTTCGAAACAGTCGTAGCATCTAGAATAGTAATTCGGAGACACTGCAATTCGAACGAAATAAAAAAAAACGAATTTCACTTAACAATTATTTCAGGTTACAGAATATGTAGAAACAGCCTAACGAAATCTTACTCGATCACGACGGAGTTAGTTTGAAGAAAGGTTATTCCACCGGCCCTTACCCAGCCTACATATATCGCAAAGTCTCAAGCAACTATAAATAAGAGCAGGTGCCTCCTGTGTATAAGAAGTGCAAAAGAGCGGATCCGCAAAAGTACATGCCAACGTCAATAACATCGGATTTATGCAGAATCCTGGAACACATCCTCTGTTCGAATTTCATTAATTTAGTTGAGACCGACAATCCTAAGTCGTCGAATCAGCATGGTTATAGAAAGCATCTCTCGTGCGAAACAAAGCATGTCGTTTTATCAGAGCGAACTGTAGATGAAGGGCAACAGGTAGACCGCATATCTCAAGATTTTCGTAAAGCATTTGACAAGGTGCTCCATTGCAGTCTGTTAAAGAAGGTGCCAGCAAACAGAATAGATTCACAGATATATGCGTGGCCAGAAGACTTCTTAAGTTACAGAAACCAGTATGTAGCCCCATCAACGAGAAATTATCAGAGACAGTGGTAACGTCAGGAGTATCGCAGGGAAGTGTGACAGGACCGCTGTTATTCTCTGTGTACATGAATGGTTTGTCCGACCGGGTGGGCAGCAGTTGTTGGCTGCCGATGGCCGATGCTGTGGAGTATGGCAAGGTGTCAAAATTTCTAATTAGTGTCATGAATAGCAGCTAGTTCTAAATGTAGAAAAGTATAAGCTAACGCGGATCAGTATGAAAAACAAACCCATAATCTTCTGATACAGCATCAGTAGCGTTCTGCTTCACACAGTCATATCATTTAAATATCCGTGCGTAACGTTCCAGGGCGATATGGAGTGAAAAGAGCATCTAGGGTGGTAGTAGCGAAGGCGAATGGTCGACTTCGGTTTATTGGGAAAATTCTAGGAAAGAATGGTTCACCTGTAAAGGAGACCGCATATGTGACGTTAGTGGAACCTTTTATTGAGTATTGTCAGAATATTTGGCATCCATACCAGGTCTGAATAAAGGAAGACATCGAAGCATGCTCCTAAGTTGGTTGTTCGTAGGTTCGAACAACACGCAAATGTTACGATGAATACAGTGATTAAACACAACTTTAAAATATTTCGTTGCACTCTGTTCAAGACCATTCAGCTGGTACATAAAATCGATTGCAAAAGGATGTGCCTCTGGGGAAGCTGTCTTATAAGTATATGTACGACCATGACACAACACTTCGTAACACTTTCATTAAATGTTTGCTTGTGATGTTCTCCTGAATAATCCATGAGAAATCTTTAATGCAGTATGGCTACCGGTGGCGTGCATTAGTCATCCGTTGCCCAGGATACGATGTCTTCGAAGTTCACTACACGCCGCATGTCCCAAGTAAGAAACTGACGATAGCTGTGAGACGTATGTTAAACAACCGTTACTTTAAGTTTACCGTTGGACGAAGGAAAGTAGTTTATTGTAAAAAATCCTTCCTAACACCTTTGCTCTCCATTTTCTACACCAGTTAACTACTAGCAAAAATTCTGCTATGTCGATGACCTTCCATATCCATACAAACCAGAGCACACTAAGAAAAAGAAAATATTTTGTCCAGGTACTTAGAAAGTCTCAATACGTTTTACAAAGCTTGGAGACTCCTTCTAAACGCAACCAAAACTAAAGTCTGCGCATTACACTAAAACAACAGAATTTCAAACCATCTTATCAATGCGGACTTCTGTCATCAGAGGATTAACCAAAATTTTCAGCTTAAATACCTCATTCTCATACTCGTTCGCTCTTTAACATGCAAAAGATACGTGAAAAACAGTAGCAAAAACCTAAAGGTCCAAAATAACATAATACGGAAACATTCTGGCACAAACTGCGATGTTGAAGCATTTAATCTGCAAACTGCAGCTATCACATTAGTATTCTTAGTAGCTGAGTACTCCGCCCCAGCATAGCACCACAGTGCTCTTAGAAGGAAACTAGACATCCTTCTGAATAAAACAATGATACAAGTAATTATCTTGGGACACTAAAAACTACACAGACTCCTTGGCTACACGCCATCAGTAATAATCCACCACCTGAATTACGACGCCAAGAAGCAACCAATAGAGAATGGAGGACGCTGCGACGTCCCAACTGCCCACAATAGCTTATAATTCATTCTGTATTAACTGGCCGTCCTTCAGACCGCTTGATATCGTGCACTCCAATTTGGAGTAATGGAAGAAACAAACAGAAGTTTCACTTTCGGGAAGAGTGGTGCAACAGATGGAATGATGGAACAACAAAACATCAAGGTGTTCAAGAACTATTTACCAGTTTACCAAGACTTAGTCTGAAGATGATGGATGGATAGATGGAGAGGGTTGTATGGGCGCACGACGGCAAGGTCTTCAACGCCCGCTCAGTAATAGATTGAGACAGTCAAGAAAAGGCTCAGAACAATAAGATAAAACAGATCGTAAAACACAGGTAACAAGCTTGGAAAGATACGTGCCTACTCACACCGAAGCGTGGGACGAAGCATGTCATCAGCAGTAAAACATGGATAACACAAGAAGAAAGTGGTAGAAGGAACTAAAACAATATAGCAGATGGGAATGGCTGGCTGACCGCAAGGAAAAAATGGAGGAGCCAGCCACTCTGCAATACGCTAAAACCTACAGGCTAAAAAAAAAGGCCAGAGTCCAGACACATCACAAAACTTTAAAACCCTAGACACATACGTCTCATCATTAGCTAAAACACAGGGCAGATCCCCATCAACTCGTGATTCTGCCCTTGCATCACGGTATAAAATGCAATCTGTTAAAATGTGGCGGACAGAGATGTGCACGCTACAAGCATCACAAAACGGGGGCTCCTTCAGCCGCAATGGAAAGCTATGTGTGAGAGGACAGTCCCAATCCGAAGATGTGTGAGGGCCACGTCTTCCCGCCTGAGCAACCGGCAGGAGGAACGCTACTACCGAGTTGTTGACTTCACCAACCGCAGTTTATTGGCCGTCACCGTCAGCCATTCTTCCTCCCACAACTCCACGCATTTCTTGTGGAGTGCCGAAATGACAGACTGCAACGGAATAGGACACCGGACCACATCCTGCTCTCTACAGGCCTCCTTGGCAGCCGGATGGGCCTGTTCATTGCCCCGTATTCCTACATGACCAGGCACCAAGCAGAAGAACACCTCGTTACCCCGCCGTTCGAGCAAGTACAGTTGGTCATATATCAGCTGGACCATCTCCTCAGTTGGGTACAGATTATGCAATGATTGTAAGGCACTAAGAGAATCGGAGCAGAGGAGAAATCGATTGCCCTGAATACGATTCATCGGCTCCAGTGCCTTCAGGATCACATGGAGCTCCACTGCGAAAACGGCATACTCATCAGGGAGGCGAATCCGGGTAACATGATCAGGAAACACTACAGAACCGCTAAGGAATTTCTCATGTTTGGAGCCATCAGTGTAAACGACGATAAAACCGTGATGCAGATCTAAAATGTTAAAAAACAGAGATTGGAATGTAAAATCTCGTGTACTATCTTTCTTAAAATTAGTCAAATCTAAAATGAGTCTGGGTTTGCGGAGGAGCCGAGGTGGAAATCTGCTCCAACCGCGATGGAAAACATGAAGACCAGCCATATCCATCGCAGAGAGGCAATCCTGTGCGCGAATACCGTAGGGCCGCGTCGCTCGTTGCCGGTTATGGAAAGGCCGTGCCAGAGGAAGCTGAGCAACGGTATGATATGCAGGAGTGTATGGTGTGGACAAAGTTTTATATGCCTGGCGCACCGTAAATAGCCGCCGCCGCATATGAAGTTATGAATTCAGGGCAAAGACTGGAAAGAACAGTATACAAACCGGTAACGCGAGGTGCAATGCTGTGATCCACATGTGTGGATCACAGCACATGTGTGGGATCCGTAACTCTCCTATCAGTGATTGTGCAGCCCAAGAACAAACCGTTTATAATATTGCCGGAGTCTACCCTTTAAAGAAATACCCAGGGCCATTCAGTGACTTTGTTAATGCTGCTCCCTCTGCTATCAATTTGATTTATTCATTTGGTGATGTATTCTGGATGAATGTATTTGTTTAATTAACAGTCCCAATGCTACAGTTAAAATGTCCTCCTTTAGTATTACTGATACATTTATTCCAGTAATTCAAATATTAACTTTGTGCCTAAATTCTTAAATGTATAATTGTAAACTGGATGTAATTCGTAACAGCAGCTGTTGCGTCCACACAATAAATAAGGAAAAATTCATTTAAGGAAATGGAGTTAGGCGAATACAATGACTTCGTGATCGAAAGAAGGAAGGGAAACCACACGTGAGACTGCATGATTTAAGTTCAGTCTGCTGAAGTTCAAATTTCATTGCGACCTAATACGCCCAAGCTTTTGCGTGCTTTTACCATAACTGTGAGCAGATGATGACTGCACACGTGTTGGTGGAGGTCACCAGAATTCTGACTGTTATCAATCTATTTGCAGATGTTGCCTTTTCCTCTCTCCACACCTAACCATGTGAGTCCATGACAATCTACGCTCCCTGCATGTGAAGGGACGCGTAGTCAGGTGCAGTCCGACAAAGAATTTAAAGTGAAGTGCACATAGAAAATGCATTGTGCATGATTTCACACGAAAATATTTGTTTGCTAAAACACTTTTTCTGAATTTTGTCAATAACATTCCTAGATACACTCCCGCCATAAGGTTTAAAAGTATAGCTTACAATTCAGTGTATGTCGGCACGCACTTTAGTAAGAATTCTCAGTCTAGAACCTGTGTCTTGAACTCATGTTATTTAGTTAGCCAGTGACCAGTCGTTTTGCATTTAAAAATACAGTAACAGCACATTTTTCATGAGTTACCAGAATGACGCTTTTTCCTGTGGATGACAAATTCCTCCCATCCCGCCGCGCTGTATGAGGTTCCTTGCGGCGGTCCGCGAGCGGCTTTCCCCGCCATAAGGTTTAAAAGTATAGCTTACAATTCAGTGTATGTCGGCACGCACTTTAGTAAGAATTCTTAGTCTAGAACCTGTGTCTTGAACTCATGTTATTTAGTTAGCCAGTGACCAGTCGTTTAGCATTTAAAAATACAGTAACAGCACATTTTTCATGAGTTACCAGAATGACGCTTTTTCCTGTGGATGACAAATTCCTCCCATCCCGCCGCGCTGTATGAGGTTCCTTGCGGCGGTCCGCGAGCGGCTTTCCCCGTCGGAGGTTCGAGTTCTCCCTCGGGCATTGGTGTCTGTGTTTCCTTAGCGAAAGTTAGATGAAGTGGTGTGTAAGCCTAGGGACGTATGGCCTTATCAGTTTGGTCCCACAAGAACTGAACACAAATTCCCAAGTCTTCCTGCCATCCCACTGAAGTCCGATGGATCATTGGTCTGATTATTGGCAAATTTTCTATGAACACTGCACAACATGAGAAACACTACAACGCTTTTTAATTTAATTTTTGGGTTCCAGAGCTTCTTTTATGGCATATACAGGGTGTATAATAATTAATGGCGTAAACACATACAGTTGAATGTACACTGTACTAGAAGCAAGAAAGTCTCAGTAACATAGGGTCGAAAATGCATACCTTAAAAGCTACGAGCTTGTTTTCATCTTCGATACCGTGAAAAAAAATCTTTTCTACTGAACGTCTTTGCTTTCCATATTTTGGAAAATGGCAGCATGGAGCATAAAAAGGAAAAAAGTCCAGTAAACATGTGCTCTAAAATGCATTCCGTAAGAGCTGTGAGCATGTGTTCATCTTTGCTACTTTGAAAGACAACTCTTCTAATGATCAACTGCTCGAAGTGAAAATAAAATATTAATGTCTCAGACAGGGTACTGTGTGCTTTGTCTAATAATGGGATCATAGTTTCGCAGTTATTACTAGGAAATGCAAATTTGACGAGAATACATTATACTTTACTAACATATTATTTTGGCACATGGTATTAGCCCGCAACCTTATATATATATATATATATATATATATATATATATATATATATATATATATATATATATACGGTTGCGGGCTAATACCATGTGCCATATATATATAGGGTAAGTCACCTAACGTTACCGCTGGATATATTTCGTAAACCACATCAAATACTGACGAATCGATTCCACAGACCGAACGTGAGGGGAGGGGCTAGTGTAATTGGTTAATACAAACCATAAAAAAGTGCACGGAAGTATGCTTTTTAACGCAAACCTACGTTTTTTTAAATGGAACACCGTTAGTTTTGTTAACACATCTGAACATATAGACAAATACGTAATCAGTGTCGTTTGTTGCATTGTAAAATGTTAGTTACATCCGGAGATATTGTAACCTAAAGTTGAAGCTCGAGTACCACTCCTCCGCTGTTCGATCGTGTGTATCGGAGAGCACCGAATTACGTAGGGATCCAAAGGGAACGGTGATGGACCTTAGGTACAGAAGAGACTGGAACCGCACATTACGTCCACATGCTAACACCTTTTTATTGGTATTTTTCACTGGCGCCAATGTACATTACCATAAGGGGTGAGGTACACGTACACACGTGGTTTCCGTTTTCAATTACGGGGTGGAATAGAGTGTGTCCCGACATGTCAGGCCAATAGATGTTCAATGTGGTGGCCATCATTTGCTGCACACAATTGCAATCTTTGGCATAATGAATGTCGTACACGCTGCAGTACATGTGGTGTAATGTCGCCGCAGGCTGCCACAATACGTTGTTTCATATCCTCTGGGGTTGTAGGCACATCATGGTACACATTCTCGTTTAACGTACCCTACAGAAAGAAGTCCAGAGGTGTAAGATACGGAGAACGGGCTGACCAATTTATGCGTCCTCCACGTCCTATGAAACGCCCGTCGAAAGTGTACTGATGTTGTGACCTCTCGATGATGTTCCATTCTAACATATTTTTAACCTCTTCGTCTACAGCTTCTTTTTTTGCTGTTGAAATAACATACAGCCGCAACTTAAATGGTCTAAGCTCTTTCGTCTCAATTTGGTAGACATAGTCCTTCCGTACACCAGGCCGACAAAGTCGTTCCTTAGAACAGATCTATCCTAAAATACTTTTACGTTGTTCCTAAACAGCCTGTTTAATGACCCCCCTTCATTGCATACTATAGCTCCCACTTGACGTACATTGTCATTAAGTGTATTGTTAAACTTTTATTGAGGCAACGAGAACATTAACATGGAATTGCATATTTAAAACGCACTGTCCTTATCTATGTTATTCTGTATCATATCCTCCTTAACATACGCAATATACGTAGTTTAAACTCTATATTGTGCATTTGTGCTACCTATAATTTCTGTCATTCCACAACCGCTTTCATTAGGGTAATTATAAGATTTATCCCCATTATGTTAACATAAACCTCAATCTGTTTACTCTCTCGGATCAGGCACGTCATAGACATCAATTCATCTTTCTTTTCACCTACAGTTACTTCAAAAACACCAGTGGTAAAATTAAAGCAGCAGAGGATTCAGTTAACCAAGTCATCCTCAAAATTAATTCCACACACCAACCGGAAATGATTATTACATTCACATTAAGTATCCTTCTTTGACTCTCGATTTGCAGATATCATTTCGGTCCTTATCAGCTTTCTCTTAGTGACAATGGCTGCAAATATTATTACCCCTTGCACTCGCAATTCCTGAATATTATTTCTGTGTTTTAGCTTGAAACAAAGCTTCTCATTAACCACACAACAGTCACCTCCTGAACCTAGAACCACTAGTACTTCTGTTCCATATAACTGTACCTTCAGTGCGTGCAAAAGATTTCATAAATATCCTTTCTTCTCAAACATCAACTCTCAGCTAACGGCTTGGCTGTAGGATAGTCGAGTGGAGATATGGAAGTGTGATTTTGCAGCGTGTGAAGGTGCTAATAACACATCATTTAGTTAATAGTCCGAAACTTCCTGGCAGATTAAAACTGTGTGCCCGACCGAGACTCGAACTCGGGACCTTTGCCTTTCGCGGGCAAGTGCTCTACCAACTGAGCTACCGAAGCACGACTCACGCCCGGTACTCACAGCTTTACTTCCGCCAGTACCTCGTGTCCTACCTTGCAAACTTTACAGCTCTCCTGCGAACCTTGCAGAACTAGCACTCCTGAACGAAAGGATATTGCGGAGACATGGCTTAGCCACAGCCTGGGGGATGTTTCCAGAATGATATTTTCACTCTGCAGCGGAGTGTGCGCTGATATGAAACTTCCTGGCAGATTAAAACTGTGTGCGCGACCGAGACTCGAACTCGGGACCTTTGCCTCTCGCGGGCAAGTGCTCTACCAACTGAGCTACCCAAGCACGACTCACGCCTGGTACTCACAGCTTTACTTCCGCCAGTACCTCGTCTCCTACCTTCCACTCCGCTGCAGATTGAAAATCTCATTCTGGAAACATCCCCCAGGCTGTGGCTAAGCCATGTCTCCGCAATATCCTTTCTTTCAGGAGTGCTAGTTCTGCAAGGTTCGCAGGAGAGCTTCTGCAAAGTTTGGAAGGTAGGAGACGAGATACTGGCAGAAGTAAAGCTGTGAGTACCGGGCGTGAGTCGTGCTTCGGTAGCTCAGTTGGTAGAGCACTTGCCCGCGAAAGGCAAAGGTCCCGAGTTCGAGTCTCGGTCGGGCACACAGTTTTAATCTGCCAGGAAGTTTCATATCAGCGCACACTCCGCTGCAGAGTGAAAATCTCATTCTAGGTAATAGTCATTCACATTGGAGAATTTTACAAACACCCTGTTGTGTTTCCACTACAGTTAAGCACCAGCTTTGTTTTGCCCACATTGTGTCGAGGTTCAAAGTAGTGCAACAGTGCACAGCGAGGGATCTACTCGCACAGTCACTAATGCAGTCTCGCGCCAGTGTCCCAGTCCCATCGCAGGAGTGTGCAGCGGATATGGCAAGTCTCTGTATCCTGAAATAGCTGTAGACGCCTGACGAATCCTCAGTTTTCGTGATGAGTGTAGCTGCACTTGGGCTCAGCCCCTGAAACTGGCATGACCCTTCTAACGCTTGTCCCAATGGTTTATAGGTTAAAGACCGAAATGAAACACACATTACAGTCCGAGAAGAAGTCCCACATTGCAGCTGGTAAGGCAGTACTGTTTTCGCCAAAACGTGGTGGCACTGACTCCCTGCCCCGTTGCAGTATGGCTTACAGACAAACATATCGCTTCTTCATTCACAGACAAACGGTCCAGCCCTCATATTCGGATGATTATGAGTATGATCAGCAGACGGATGTGGACTCGTAGCAGTAGATTCAAAGCTGGCCGTGGATAGTAACATTTCGTCATATCCACTGGTTATCTCGCAGCTAGTAGAGCTGACCTTCCATCAATATCATTGATGCAGATGGAGCGGCCACACTCCGAACTTGAAAGGCGTTCTTTTCCTTAGGTGTATATCTGCACATAGTGCCCATGACACAATATCATTCTGTCTTTTCCGTACTGTTGTCAAGGTGCGGAATCAGGTGTTCATGACGTTCTTTCTCCCATAGTCTGAAGCAATATAACCCTGCTTTTTTGCACTTCGGATCTTTCGATTGTTGACATTGCATATCCTTAGTTGACGTGCTCCACATTAACTTTCTCCCACTGAGTTTCAACAAAATTTTATTTCTCACTTAATAACCGACTTGAACTATTACACTAATTTATAGTCTTACGCTGCTGCTTATTTCATTGCTGTTGGGTAGATTCTTAACCCGCTTTCTTGGTACATTACTGGAACTTTCTGTTAGAAACGAAAGTTTCCCTTGCGTTCGCTCAAAACACATATCCCTGAAACTGCTTTTACACAATAGCTATTTAAAGTGCCACTGCATACAGCATATTGGTTGGTAGTCATAATTTCCTACCTTTTTGTTCCTTACAGATTAATTATTTCTTGCAGTACCATTATTCCTGATATCTTTCATTTTCAAAGCCGTCTTTCTTACTCATTTCACCACTTTACATTGTATTACTGAATCGTAGTGAAGAGGTATTCAATTTAAGGGGTCCTACTTCCATGATATCACTTTGTCTCTCTTGCAGCTGTCTGCTTCTACTAAAACAATGTCTCCATAAACCTGTATCTGAATTTCTAGAACAATTACACAACGTTTTCTCTTACCTCATTACCTACATAACATTTCAAGTGCCATCAAATGTATTCCTGAAAGATTCAATCTTATCACCTTGATCAACAACTTGACAAGCATTTTTTCACATATTTGCCTTCTTCTCCAATCCCCCCCCCCCCCCCCCTCTCGTTTCGAGAAGGCAGCTCCGTCGATGTGATGATGAATCTGTTTACCACATTATACAACGCAAATAACAATATCAGTAACTTCCTGTACCTTCCCAGTAATATCTACAAGAAAACCACTGTCTGCAGTTCCACTCTGTATGACACAAATGCCAGTGTGACATGTACATCTCTGTACATGTGTCCCACGCGCCACGGCTTAAAAACAACAACCATTATCACCCAAAGCCGTAAATACTACTGCACATAAATCAACATTAAACATTTTGCTACTCATACAGTCACTTATTTCAGTAGTGTCCGATTTCGTTCGGCACCACAGCTGCTTCAGACTTCATATTTTCACGAGACATTGGAGCTGAAATTTCTGCACTACTTTTCTTAAGTGCATCACACCAACTCACAGCCGCGCGGTCCCCATCTCGTGGTCTCACGGTCGCGTTATCGCTTCCCGAGCACGGGGTCAGAGGTTCGATTCCCGGCGATGTCAGGGATTTTCACCTGCCTCTAGATGAGTAGGTGTCAGTATTGTCCGTATCATTTCATCATAATTAATTAAAGTAGGGAGATTGGACTGAGCAAAGGTTGGAAATTTGTACAGGCGCTGATAACCGCGCAGTTGAGCGCCCCACAAACCAGACATCATCATCATCATCATCAACATCATCATCATCATAGCCGCTCGAAGTGGTCGCACGTAAGAGGCACCATGTCAAGGATTGCGTGTCCCCTCCTGCTGAAGGTTCGAGTCCTCCCTCGGGTGCGGGTGCTTGTGTTGTTTTTAGCATAAGTTAGAGCAAGTAACGTGTAAGTCTAGGGACCGAAGACTTCAGCAGTTTTGGTCCCTTAGGAATTCACACATATTTGAGCTTTTTTTTAACCAAATCACACGCATCATAACAACGGCACTAGTATCTTCTAATACGAGTATGCTGATTTTCCTATTAATGAAATCATTCGCTTAGTCGTGTTCTACTAACAACCGACACACGCACAGTCATGTGTAATAAGAATTCATCTTCCTTATTATTTACAGTGCGAAAAAGCAACAATCCGTCTCAGGACACCTCCCTGGAATGTACCGTTTGACTAGGAATGACCTCTGACGGCCTGTAACAAACGCTTCTTTCTATTGTGCTTATCCTGTTTTCAGCTTTAGCAGTCATACGCCTTATGCCTACTCTCGCTACATTCAAAGCACAGTGCGCTCGGCACTGCTTCTTAACGTGGACCCCTTCTCCACATCTGTAATGTTTGACGTCACAACGGAAGACACCACTTGGCCATTCCGTTTCTGGGACAATATCTATCTCTTCCATCCACGTGACAATCCTGATAGCTGAGGACTTACTGCTAGGATTGCCCATCGTCACTTGTTGTGACATACTCGCTGAGATGCCTCTTACGAATACGTCGAAGGCCATATTCTCCGTTTCACACAAAAGGATTCTATCCGACTCTGCAAAGTGCATCAGTACCTAAGTCGCGAGATTACGTTACGAATTCGTCAGAGATTACCTTAAGTGACTTATTGTGCGTCTAACGCATTGTGCGTCTGTGAGCCTTACCCTAAAATATCTGGCACTATTTTGCTTACTATAGCGTTGGCTTAATACTTTGGCACCTGATCGAATGTCTGTGTTTCAGTAAAGGTTTCATAATACAGGGTGATTCAAAAAGAATACCACAACTTTAAAAATGTGTATTTAATGAAAGAAACATAATATAACCTTCTGTTATACATCATTACAAAGAGTATTTAAAAAGGTTTCTATTTTCACTCAAAAACAAGTTCAGAGATGTTCAATATGGCCCCCTCCAGACACACGAGCAATATCAACCCGATAGTCCAACTCGTTCCACACTCTCTGTAGCATATCAGGCGTAACAGTTTGGATAGCTGCTGTTATTTCTCGTTTCAAATCATCAATGGTGGCTGGGAGAGGTGGCCGAAACACCATATCCTTAACATACCACCATAAGAAAAAATCGCAGGGGGTAAGATCAGGGCTTCTTTGAGGCCAGTGATGAAGTGCTCTGTCACGGGCTGCCTGGCGGCCGATCCATCGCCTCGGGTAGTTGACGTTCAGGTTTCATAACTAACCTTTTTCGTAGGACTCTCCATACAGTTGATTGTGGAATTTGCAGCTCTCTGCTAGCTCTGCGAGTCGATTTTCCTGGGCTGCGAACAAATGCTTGCTGGATGCGTGCTACATTTTCATCACTCGTTCTCGGCTGTCCAGAACTTTTCCCTTTGCACAAACACCCATTCTCTGTAAACTGTTTATACCAACGTTTAATACACCACCTATCAGGAGGTTTAACACCATACTTCGTTCGAAATGCACGCTGAACAACTGTCGTCGATTCACTTCTGCCGCACTCAATAACACAAAAAGCTTTCTGTTGAGCGGTCGCCATCTTAGCATCAACTGACGCTGACGCCTAGTCAACAGCGCCCCAAGCGAACAAATGTACAACTAAATGAAACTTTATAGCTTCCTTAATTCGCCGACAGATAGTGCTTAGCTCTGCCTTTTGTCGTTGCAGAGTTTTAAATTCCTAAAGTTGTGGTATTCTTTTTGAATCACCCTGTATTTTTAAAAGTTTTAGCGTCAACCGTTAACCGTAACTTAGCATAGACTGATATGTAGCATCGGACTAGTTCCCTAAAAGGACTGCATTACTCAAGTCATCCAGAAAGGCTGACACATCCTGGGATGTTTACCTAGAAAAAGGCATAACGAGACCAACTGCCGCAGGATTAATGAATTGGACAGGTACGCTTACTAAGGTGTTGGTATCCTCTCCCTAGGATGGGTCAGCCCGATGGTAGCATGTAACACTTCTGAGTCCCACCGAATCCCTTCGTTAACCCGATTTCGATTTGCCTTACCCTTGAGTAGTGGAGCTGCCTGACACTTCTGAATCACTATAGTATCGCCTAGAGTAGCGCACACATTACCGGTAGTTATCGAAACTCCTTTTTCAATTATACTACAGAACAATTACGAACATAGTACACTGACACGGTATCAGTAAGAAAAAACAGCTATGTTACTGTTTCCTACTTATCGTGGCCTAGCATGCCCCATTACATTTCCTTGCTTCATAGGTGTCAGACATTACTGGAACCGCCTTAGTACACGATCATTCGTGCCCTGATAAATTACAATTATGGCACTGTTCCCTGCAGCCACCCCCGTACTGCGAAATGTCTGTATGTTCTTGCAGCCTAAACAGGATTACATTGACGTTCCTATAAAGATCCTTCCGATTCAACATGCCCCCAAAATGAAAGAAAAAGCTAAACATTAAAAATAAAATTCGTTACTCACGGCACTCATAATGACGGATGTCGTACCTATGTATGTGTGGCTGCTGAGGTGCAAGTGTGGCTACTCAACGGCAGCGACAGACAGCGTGAGCACTTCTAAAGCCTAATTTGTATGACCAACGAGACGTGGCCTCTACGCGGGTGCGGGATAGTCGAACAGAGGTGCTGGGGTGTGATCCTGTTGTGAACCAAAGCACCAAGGTCATATATTTCCGACACTTGCGTAGCTACTCCATCCTCTTCCCAGTGTAGCCTAGCAACGGCTGAGATGTGCCCAGACTTGGCGAGCTATCTATTAGCGCAGCCCCTGGCACAGTTAGATGCTGCGGCCACACTGGCTTCGATTATGGTGGCTGGCGCATCTCAGCCTGGCAGGATGTGGACGTCTGTGGGACCATCAACACTCTTCTTGAGCGTCGCTGCACTTAGGCTCGGCCCCAGAAGTCTGGATGTCATTTTTGTCAGTCGTGCTGATGGTGAATAGGCAGAAGACCGAACAGCACAGGAGCAGCAGCGGACGTGCACTGCTCCCGAGTTAAACAGCTCGCACATGAGCTGATCAGTTCTCCATTCATTGAACATTGGGTTAGCCCTTATTCTTGGGTATTCACAGGTGTGAACGGTAGGAATGCAGCCAGGGGACCTGAAATTCCCTCCACAGCCAGACAGCTGTGGACTCGTAGTAGTAGACTCAAAGCTGATGGCAGCTGCAACTTTTTTTTTTTATTTTGGTCATTAGTCTTCTGACTGGTTTGATGCGGCCAGCCACGAATTCCTCTCCTATGCCAACTCCTTCATCTTAGAGTAGCAACCTACGTCCTCAATTATCTGAAGATGCATTCCAATCTCTGTCTTCCTCAGCAGCTCTCTCTAGTACCATGGAAGTCTTTCCATCATGTCTTAACCGGTGCACTATCATCCTGTCCCTTCTCCTTATCAGTGATTTCCACATATTCCTTTCCTCTCCGATTCTGCATAGAACCTTCTCAGTCCGCCTAATTTTCAACATTCGTTAGCAGCAATACATCTCAAATGCTTCGAGACTCTTCTGTTCCGGTTTTCGCACAGTCCATGTTTCACTACCATACAATGCCGTACTCCAGACGTACATTCTCCGAATTTCTTCCTCTAATTAAGGCCGATATCTGATATTAGTAGACTTCTCTTGGCCAGGAAAGCCCTTTTTGCCATTGAAAGTCTGCTTTTGTGGTGCTCCTTGCTCCGTCCGTCATCGGTTATTTTACTGCCTGGGTAGCAGAATTCCTTAACTTCATCTCCTTCTGCCCATCAATCCTGATCTTAAGTTTGGCACTTTACTCATTTCTAGTATTTCTCATTACGTTCGTCTTTCTTCGATTTACCCTCAATCTATACTCTGTACTCATTGACTGTTCATTCCGTTCAGCAGATCATTTAATTCTTCCTCACTTTCACTCAGGATAGCAATGTCATCAGCGAATCGTATCATTGATATCCTTTAACTTAGAATTTTGATTCCACTTCTGAACCTTTCTCTTGTTTCCATCGTTGCTTCGTCAATGTACATATTGAACAGTACGGGTGAAAGGCTAGATCCTAGTCTTACACCCTTTTTAATAAGAGCCCTTTGTTCTTGGTCGTCCGCTGTTATTATTCCCTCTTGGCTGTTGTACATATTGTACATGACCCTTCTCTTCCTATAGCTTACCCCTCCATTTCTCAGAAGTTCGAACATCTTGCACCATTTTAAATTGTCGAACGCTTTCCCCAGGTCGACAAATCCTATGAACGTGTCTTGCTTTTTCTTTAGTCTTGCTTCCATTATTAGCCGCAACGTCAGAATTGCCTCTCACGTGACTTTACCTTTCCTAAAGCCAAACTGATCGTTTTCTAGCGCATCCCCAATGTTCTTTTCCATTCTTCCGCATATTATTCTTGTAAGCAACTTGGATGCATGAGCTGTTACGCTGATTGTGCGATAACTTTCGCACTTGTCAGGTCTTGCCGTCTTCGGAAATGTGTGGATGGTGCTTTTCCGAAAGTCAGATGGTATGTCGCCAGACTCATACATTCCACACACCAATGTGAATAATCGTTTTGTTGCCACTTCCTCCAGTGATTTCAGAAATTCTGGTGGAACGTTGCCTATCCCTTCTGCCTTATTTTATCTTACGTCCTCTAAAGCTTATTTAAATTCTGATTCTAATACTGGATCCCCTATCTCTTCCAAATCGACTCTTGTTTTGTCTTCTATCACAAGAGACAAATCTTCCTCCACATAGAGGCTGCTAATATTTTGTCGTATTCAAAGGGTCATCCTACAACACGATGAGGTGGCCCTCCATCGCTGTCAGTGATGCATTTGGAGTGGCCAGAATGAGTGGAAGGAACGAAACTGTTTAGTAGCAAACGATGACGTTCTGCCCCTTTGCTACTGACCGAATGTGCTTTCAGTCAGCGCTTTCGGCTGGCTACTTCTAGTTTCAATGGTTCAGAGCGTTCTTTTATGTGATGTTTGCAGCATGTTAAGTTTCTACATGTAACACCACCGAAAGGATAGCGTTCTTTGTGCTCTGAATTGTTGTTGAGATCTGAATCAAGTATTAATGAAGCTTTCCCACCGACAATCTGAGGCAATGAGCCGCCTGCTTGTATATATTTCAGCTCCTCCATGTGGTATGTATGGTTGCGTTCCCCACTTAGCATTGACCCAATTAGTTTCAAGAAATTTTAATTTCTCACTTAATTACTATTAAGCTGTGTAACACTTCTAATCATGTACTATATAGTTATGATGACAGGACCTTGTTCAATTGAATTTTCGACCAGAACTCATCAGATATCCTACCCTGTTCTGTCCATTAACCTCATATTGTTTATTTCCTCTCTCTTCATTTTTCTATCCTAATTTCTCATTTCTCTTTGAGTATTCCAATAGCTACTGTGAAAACCTCCACGGTTCCATTCACCCCTACGTCTAGTAGGTGGTCCCCTATAATTATCCGTATGATCGTCTCCATATCTTTCGTCCCTTTACCTTGTCTCCACCCCTTACCTCTCTAAGCTCTTCCACGTTTATGTTTGCCAGGCAACAAATCCATCGTTTCAAGACAGGCAAAATGTCATCAATACTGCTTTTCGAAATATACAATAAATTTTTTTCATAGTTATAGAAAGTATAACTGATACAGTGGAAATTATATGCTTTCCTTTAAAGAGACATAAAAACAGAAATTGCTTTCCCAGTGGTTTTAATAGAATTCCTTACAATACAGCCATAATATGTCAATAAAATCTCGCCTCATGAAAATGTCACTACACACACACACTTTTCTGCAGTGTTTGACCAATACTGGCTGAGGAAAGCGTAAATGTATTTGTCATAGGTTTTACAAGAAAACACATTCTCATGATAGTGCTACATTGACCAGTCTACTAATAATACATCAAATTTTCCTTCTGTCATCCCCAACATTTAGGTAATTCACTTTCAGATTGTTTCATAACTGCCACAGGATGAATAGGTGAACCCCTTGCCGAACATTCACGGAACTTTCACAACTACGAAAACCTGTTGTCAGTTGCGTCACAGCTATCTATTTAAGTTCGATTTGTCTCTCTACCTTTCCTTAACACAGTTTTTAATTGGAGCACCATAGTCATTTATTCCCGCTTATACACATTAGTACTTTCAGTTAATTTTTTTAATTTTTTTTAATTTTTTTTTACAGATGTTTCACATGGTTTATCATTTCATTGACTTTTGATGATATTAATTTCACGAGTGTTTTCACCTACTTTATCGTATACTTTTGTCGTTTGTGACAGAAATTCCATATCTCCGTGTGGAAAAATCTAGTAGCGCCATCTGATCCAGCCACTGCTTCCTCACCACTTAATATTAGATCATTAATCTGATCATTATGTTCCTGGACATTTTTTCATTAGTGCTCTTTCTTTCTGAAAATTCAACTTACTTTTTCTCCTGCCATTTATTCACCTGATCAATTCTATTGCTGTCTTTTTGTATTCTTCCACAAACATGTTGTTTATGCGTGTAATTTCCAACTTACGTTTGGACAACTAAACTCTAGAGGCCCCTTTTCTCAGTTCATCACTGGCTTTAACCAGCTCATTCATTCGGTCATCATTTCTCTTCGATAGACCTTTCTCAATTTTTTCAGTCGTGTATGTAGCTTCCTGTAACTCATCGTTAGTTTGTTTGATCCTCCTGTCAGAACTGTTATTAATCAAGCTTAGTACTAAACTCCCTACCAAATTGTTTTTACAAATCAATATTATGCGGATTTTGTTTCAAATATGTCTCACTTCATGTAAACAGTCTCTTAGACTAAAATTTTATGGGGTTCTGTTACTAATGTCATCATCACTACTTGGTAATGATGTTGATTCAACATGACTTACACTTGCATTAATAGCCTGTTCCTCATTTACGTTAACATTGTCTTCATTTGCTACGTCATCAACATGATTTATACTGTCATCAACATCATGTTCCGCATTATGTTACATTATGTGATTCAGTCAGTGGTAGTAAATTATTGCTACTGTTGCTACTATTACTTAATTCACTAATAATCTCTTCATTGTTAGCGCCATCTCCTCGAGTGGTGTTCTCATCACCCAATTATCATTTATAAAACGTATACTGCTATTGCAATAATTCAAAAAATACAAACTTATATGTCCTCTAATGACTTGACCATTTCTAAGACCACAAAAATGTTATTTTCTTTAGTAAAAATGTAAGAATAACTCACGTTTATCACTACAAGCTCAGGCGCTAACCAGCTCTGTCACAGACTGGAAGCCAGACCCCTATCCGTCCCCGGTAGTGAAGCCCTGCCGACCGCCGCACGCAAATATCGTCAGGGGTCCGCCACGCGCCACCGCCGCCGTCACGTCCAAGCCTCGCCTCTTGATCAGCTTTGTGACAGAATCACTCACTGTCGCCAGGGCCGAGCAGCTGCCGTCACCACATTAGAGGTCGCGCACTTCTATGATCAATACGACATTGTAGTGCTTGTGCTATTATGCAGTACGATCGAAGTTCTTTCAGACATGCATGCATCTCTGAAGGAACAGGTACTGCGGCAACTACAATCGTTATGAAATACAAGAAATGTAACAGCATTGAGAATGCGAACATCCATCAGCTGTATGCGGGATTAACGTCCGTGAAGACATGTACCACACCAGGACTCGAACCCTGACTTCCAGCTGCACGCATGCGGACACCTTCACCGCTTTGGCTCTCCGTCCACGACATATAGCCAGACCCAAACTTCCACATCTTGTCCTTTCTGCGTCGTATGCACTCATGTCAGAAGGAACTTCCATCGCTCTTCGTGACAACACAGGCATTGCGATATCGTATTTATCTGCCAACACTAGGCAGTGACTTTCAATTAAAATATCCTCTCCTGTAAGGGAATTACATAATGTGTGTTCGAGTACAGGGTGTGACGCAGGAGCAACTACATACGAAAATCTGGTCTGGCCATGAGTCGAGCATGGATAGCCAAAGCGGTTAATAAGGCGATTTCTCGAGCAAAACTGGAAATCCGGTCCTTGTACAACACAAATTTTCAGTGTCGTCACTCCCTTGTAGAGCAGATGGTTGTACGTTTTCGCGACTGAGAACTCATTTCATGCACTCGGATGATCACATTCCTTGCAGTTCAGTCTCCGTCGTCCGATTAATGTAGTGACAAGAAAAACATCCATGCACAGTGCATTGTAACTTCAATCTACCACAAACGCAGCCCTAATACGTTGTTCGTAACATAGGATATTCACTACACTCACTTCTCAATAAAAGTGTTTTTCTGCCACTATTTATTTGTTTGCAGATGCGAAGGGCTACGCGCATAAGTTTTTTTTTCTACCAAATTTAACTGGTTGACATTTCCACGTTACTTTTCAAACAAACATCTTCTGTTAAACAATCAACCCAAATACTTATTCAGAGCACCATTTACAATCTAAATTGATTGCCCATGATTCCTCTACGTCCATCACATTGGTACTAAAAGCTGTCCATTAGTTGTCAAAGTTGGTTGTTGACAAATGATTATCTACTCTTTCAATCATAAAACCGCCCCCAGGATTCTTGAGAATTAATCATCTGCAGTTACCATGGTTGATATGATGACATGGTGACTAATCTCTGTCTCGATAATGACACTGTCAATAAGGTCACGCCTTCTTGTAGTAATATTGCCTAACGTATTTGAATTACGCGCGGGTTACCGCAATAGTAGTTCAAAACAGTTATCAGTAAATGTGTCAATAACTACTTCACAATACTGAATGTCCGTATCACCTGCATGAATTCATGAACGCCGCAGTCTACTTCATACAGGTTGAAGTCCCCTCCGACCAATGTGCATAATCGGACTATTGAGCGAAAATTTTCTTTGGACGATCCTGTGTCTGCTACTGCGGGATACTACGATTGACTCCAGTCCCATGAGGTGGTTATCCACGTCCGATTAACTTCACAGCCAGACTCAATTCGATGTCGATAGACAGAATATTTTTATCGATCAGAATTAATACTCATCCACCTCTAGCAACTAGCATGTCGTTTCGATATGGGTAGCATCGCTCATTGAATATTTTGAAGGTTTCTAACTCGGGTCTCATTCACTTCTCGCTTCCTAGTCTAGTTTGGGAACGACATCTTTCCTCGAAGGTAGTACATTGGGGAAATTGAAACGTCCCCTTAGAAAAATTATACACGTGACTGGGCTTAACCTGACACACAATATTTTTAGCGCAACGCAATCTGACTTTCAGAAATCCCTACAAAAGAATGGCCCTGACTAACATTAACCTATGCATTTCACAAATCGCTTACCTCACAAAAATCTTGGTTACTCGAACTACTGCAATACAGCGAGAGCCACTACTGCCAGCTAAATAAAAGATTCAAACTACGGAAGGCACTAACTACTGATAGGCGTAGTTAGCAAATGAAAGATTTTAATAGAGAACAAACAATGTATTTACCTCAATAGTCATAATATATATAGCAGTTCATGACAAATTACAAAACTCCACCATCTCTCTCCCCACATCCACCACTGCTGGCGACTCACCTCCAACTGCGCATCGCTACGCGCTGTTCACATCCAGCTGCCGCTGCCCAACACTACAATGGCAGACAACAATGCAAACTAGCCACAGACTGCACACAGCACAGCCAGTGATTTTCATACAGAGATACGTAACATTGCCAATAAGAAAACATAAACAGCCTACTTACATAGCCCACATGCTCCCCACAAAAAATTTTACATATTGTTTTGGGCACTGGCCAATACAGATTTGAAAAAAAATTTCATAATTACAGTAAGAAAGATATCAAATGCACACACTTCTTGATACAATGTTGGTCAAAAGCTAAAATTTTCTCACAGTCCATAAAGACAGGCCTGATCATTCATCACAGTGAAACTGCCGTTTCTTTTCTCAAAGTCTGAGCAGTAAAAGACAATGCACACGGAAGCAGTGGATTTCCATGCAGTCTTGAAGAAGTAGTGTTGTCCATCCAACGGAAAGACAGTGCTGACTCTTGACATGCTGACAGGTAATTGGCCATAAGAGAGCAAACCCACAGCAGAGTCATTCGACGTTTTGAAGAATATTGGTAGGTAGGTCATCACAGAGTAGACCCACTGTAGTCCTGGTAGAGATTACGGTATTGGTGGGCCACCAGAGGTGCAGACCCACTGCAGTCCTTGTAGAAATAATGGTATTGGTGGGTCAGAAAAGGTGTAGACCCACTGTAGTCCTTGTAGAGACGGCCAGCAGCCATCCGTTGCGACTGTGCAGGTGCACAATCACCATCGAAGATTCTTGCGGAGAATATAGCAAGTCCATAAACCACCACTTGTGCACTCACAAAGTTTTTGAAATTGTCCTTAGAACCAGCAATGCTGTTATCCAGTCCCTTGCTGAATTATTAACACACGTGCAAACACTAACAGTCCCTACTTCTCACATATTGTCCATATACTATGACCAACAGAAACGTGTGCAGTGAAATGTAACGTACAAGTTACTTAATTTGATGACCTGGTGTCAATTACAATTTTATAAGAATACAAATACAAAGGTACAAAATACATCATTAAAGAACATAAAAATTCTATGTGTATTTACCTTGTATGCGATCTGGTATCGTTCTTTCGTATCGAATGGCGAGCGGTCTGTAACTACCATCAAAGTGATTATTAACTTTCCTTTTCTCCTTTTTTACACTTACATATTTATGAATATGTTTGCACACTCCGATCAACCACTCGTGCATTTTGATGCTTCCGAGTTTTCCATTGTCGTGCAAGGAGAGGAAATAAACAGTTGTCTTGAAATGAGCAAGCACTTTAGAGAACGAAATTGTATATACCGGTGTTACTCGAATTTCTCTTTACTCACACTGAGTGAACGTCGCGATAAATTAATTAGAGATGCTGAACTCACAATATCGAACTGTGTTTCGTGAACTCCTGCTGTTGTGGTAATCCTGTTTTCAGAACCGCGCTGTAAACAAAGAAAGTACTTCAACCAATTTCGTAGTGCGTGCTGTATTCGGGAGGGACGAAATGGTGCAAGAAGTTACCGAGGGAATTATTATCTGAAAACAAATGCAAACGGAATAAGGTATCATGGCCGGCCGAAGTGGCCGTGCGGTTAAAGGCGCTGCAGTCTGGAACCGCAAGGCCGCTACGGTCGCAGGTTCGAATCCTGCCTCGGGCATGGATGTTTGTGATGTCCTTAGGTTAGTTAGGTTTAACTAGTTCTAAGTTCTAGGGGACTAATGACCTCAGCAGTTGAGTCCCATAGTGCTCAGAGCCATTTGAACCATTTTTTTAAGGTATCATGAAACACTGTACCCTGTAATTCGGCAGCTAAGAAAGTTTACGTGAATATTTTAATGTTACGTAATTACCGTGCAACAGTCGATCAGATAATACGAAATACAAATACAAGTATTATTTAAGAGTTCTCCTTCACGTTATTGATACCTAAAACGAAAAATATTTCTCTTAATGGATAAATATATTCTTTTCTTTCCTTTTGATTTTCTGAGTATATTCTCGTAATGGTACAGCGATATAACCTCATACTCTGCCATCTGGTACACTTCCCTTGTGTGTTGCTGTCACAAACGTTTTTTCTCATGTGTCTCAGTCTTCCATTCATACATTATTCATCACTCACGACGTTTCAATAAACATTTCTTTCACTGTACTATAGTTGTTTCGTATTCTGAGCACTATTATTCAAAACCAAGGAATGAAGTTGTTGTTGTTGTTGTTGTGGTCTTCAGTCCTGAGACTGGTTTGATGCAGCTCTCCATGCTACTCTATCCTGTGCAAGCTTCTTCATCTCCCAGTACCTACTGCAACCTACATCCTTCTGAATCTGCTTAGTGTATTGATCTCTTGGTCTCCCTCTACGATTTTTACCCTCCACGCAGCCCTCCAATGCTAAATTTGTGATCCCTTGATGCCTCAAAACATGTCCTACCAACCGATCCCTTCTTCTGGTCAAGTTGTGCCACAAACTTCTCTTCTCCCCAATCCTATTCAATACCTCCTCATTAGTTACGTGATCTACCCACCTTATCTTCAGCATTCTTCTATAGCACCACATTTCGAAAGCTTCTATTCTCTTCTTGTCCAAACTGGTTATCGTCCATGTTTCACTTCCATACATGGCTACACTCCATACAAATACTTTCAGAAACGACTTCCTGACACTTAAATCTATACTCGATGTTAACAAATTTCTCTTCTTCAGAAACGCTTTCCTTGCCATTACCAGTCTACATTTTATATCCTGTCTACTTCGACCATCATCAGTTATTTTGCTCCCCAAATAGCATAACTCCTTTACTACTTAAAGTGTCTCATTTCCTAATCTAATCCCCTCAGCATCCCCCTATTTAATTTGACTACATTCCATTATCCTCGTTTTGTTTTTGTTGATGTTCATCTTATATCCTCCTTTCAAGACACTGTCCATTCCGTTCAACTGCTCTTCCAAGTCCTTTGCTGTCTCTGACAGAATTACAATGTCATCGGCGAACCTCAAAGTTTTTACTTCTTCTCCATTAATTTTAATACCTACTCCGAATTTTTCTTTGTTTCCTTTACTGCTTGCTCAATAAACAGATTGAATAACATCAGGGAGAGGCTACAACCCTGTCTCGCTCCTTTCCCAACCCCTGCTTCCCTTTCATGCCCCTCGACTCTTATAACTGCCATCTGGTTTCTGTACAAATTGTAAATAGCCCTTCGCTCCCTGTATTTTACCCCTGCCACCTTCAGAATTTGAAAGAGAGTATTCCAGTTAACGTTGTCAAAAGCTTTCTCTAAGTCTACAAATGCTAGAAACGTAGGTTTGCCTTTTCTTAATCTTTCTTCTAAGATAAGTCGTAAGGTTAGTATTGCCTCACGAGTTCCAACATTTCTACGGAATCCAAACTGATCTTCCCCGAGGTTCGCTTCTACCAGTTTTTCCATTCGTCTGTAAAGAATTCGCGTTAGTATTTTGCAGCTGTGGAATGAAGTTATTGATACAAATATAGTGACGCAGTCGTTAGTAGCAGTTTTCTTTTGAACATTGATTTTCACATTGATTCCCTATTATCTGAGGCGTCTTGTCACCATCCGTGCGGCTCCCCCAGTCGGTGGTTCGAGTCCTCCGTCGGGCATGGGTTTGTGTGTGTTGTCGATAATGTAAACTAGTTTAAATTAGATTAAGTAGTGTGTAGGCTTAGGGACCGATGACCTAAGTAGTTTGGTCCCATAAGACCTCACCACCTATTATTCTGTCGTTGTTGTTGTTGTTGTTGTGGTCTTCAGTCCTGAGACTGGTTTGATGCAGCTGTCCACGCATACAGTAAAGCTGCATGCCTTCGGGAAAAATTACGGCTTTAGTTTCCCCTTGCTTTCAGCCGTTCGCAGTACCAGCACAGCAAGGCCGTTTTGGTTAGTGTTACAGGGCCAGATCAGTCAATCATCCAGACTGTTGCCCCTGCAACTGCTGAAAAGGCTGCTGCCCCTCTTCAGGAACGACGCTTTTTTCTGGCCTCTCAACAGATACCCCACTTGTGGTTGCACCTACGATACGGCTATCTGTATCTTTGAGGCACGCCATCCTCCCCATGAACGGCAAGGTCCGTGGTTCATAAGAGGAAGATTCTGAAGGAACAGGATAATAAAAGATGTGAAGCCTTTCTGTTGAAATACATTCATAACTCTTAACTGCCGCCTTCTGTCTACTGTCAGAAGATGACAATAACCGAACCAATTATTTCTTGCTGCTCATGTGCTGACAACCTCAGAGAGACCTAGAACAGTACAGTTTATTGAAAATTCCTATGCTGAAAATGCATTCGTGCAGTTGTTTTTCTGTATTGTTTGTTTCTGGCACCTGACAACGGCCGCTCTTCTGCCACACGTGTTCACTAATTTCTAGTGATGTATGATGCTGTGTAAATACATCTCTGTTTGTCCCTGAGTGAATCGTAAGAGGCACCTGGAGGTGGCAAAGGGATGGAGAAAGTTTACAGGGAAAATAGAGATGCGCTGAGATAATGCTAGGCGAAGGTGATTTTGTGAATTTTTGGTGTGACGGGCGTGTATTGGGTTGAATTTAATCGTTTGCAATGATGGTATGCCGAATTTATTAATGTGCTTGTTTATCTTAATCTCATATTTACGTGAAGTTTTCGTACCTCTGTGAAATTATTACTGTGTAATTTTCTTTTCTACTTCTTTGAATTTGTCTAGAGATTCATGCATCAATATATTTTTACATTAGAGCTACAGCTTCAGCCATGATAACTCAGGTGTTACACTTGTCATATTGACTTATATCTTATAGAGAATGTAATTATGGTTTGTTGTACGTGGTATTCCAATTAGCTTTTAGTTTTCTTAGCTGGTTTACTGCAAATAAGTTTCACGATTTCAAATGGCTCTGAGCACTATGGGACTCAACTGCTGAGGGCGTAAGTCCCCTAGAACTTAGAACTACTTAAACCTAACTAACCTAAGGACAGCACACACATCCATGCCCGAGGCAGGATTCGAACCTGCGACCGTAGAAGCCGCGCGGCTCCGGACTGAGCGCCTAGAACCGCTAGACCACCGCGGCCGGCGTTTCACGAGTTAAGTAGGATAAAAATTGCGTGTTAAATAATAATTTTCAATATTCAATAACGCTATCGTTTTATTTTGCAAAGTAGTCAGTGCATAAATTATGCAAAGACTATTCTTTACCACCATTTACAACTGAGAATCACTATCTTTGAATTGTTCCCTCTTATGTTTGGCAGAAGCACGGCCACCGGATCCTTTGGGCATCGAGAGTTTGTCCGGTATGCAAACACACAGTATCAGAGCGTTTCAAAAACTACCTTCGTTCCTCGTTCGTGACGTCGTGGAGTTGACTGGTGTTGAATGAGGTGTCGCAGGCCGCTACTTTGCGAGGCACTTCATATTACTGTCGATATGTGGGGGCATTCCATACTGGAAGAAAAGTCATTTCCTTAGGAGTACATGAGTAAATTGTACTATATGGTCAGATTTTTGGTGATTGAAGTAGCGAAGTTAGCTACGCTTGCGACCAGCAGTTGCATGCTCGGCATGAACTTTCTGTTTCATTTCCTTAAGAGGTCTAGAGTTTTGGCCCTTGTTTCTGGCTCCGAATTCAGTCATTCAATCTGAACAGCAGTTCAGTCCATCATCCTTCCATTCGATTTAATCTATGAAATATTTTGTGTAGTGTATAGACGGTTTTTCTGTTATACGTATATCTGGTTTACTTCCCACGTGTCTGTGTGATAGTATAATGGTACGTAGTATTCTGCCCACTTGCTCAGAATTAATTATACCTCTCGGAATTCACATACTTTCTTTCATTTAACGTTCCTACGTCATTTATTTGACATTTGGTGTAAGGTCATAAGTTCATAACACTTGTCATTACATGGTCGTGCGATACAGCAAGTAACCACATCACATCCACATTAGTGATGCACTCGCTACCTGTCGTGTAACGTCTCACATCACAGAGAGCATCCTTTGTTGTTATCGTTGCATAATCCCGCTCTTTGGATGGATCTTGCTGCCAATAAGGTAAGTTCTGTATCAGGTGCCGCTTTGGGAGGCGATCTACGTGTTTCTACAAAAGTGTGTATTCTAACGTCAAATTCACTAATTAAATGAAGATCTTCTGTGTCTAGAGGCTTATTTTCAAAGATAGGAGACAGTGCATATCTTCGAAATCACGGGACTAATCTCCTTCCTCATATTCATTTTTCTCTGTCGTATTGTGTTCCCGCTCGCATTGTCATCTTGAATAAATCGGACTTATTTAAGTTTAATTGCTACACAGACGGGCCATGAGCATAGACGCTATGGTAAAAAAATATATATATATTATATGCGTCATCCTACATTCTGGGAAGATAATCAAAAAACAAAAACGGTAGTGAATTGCTCTGCGCTACAAATTTCTATGTACATATCGTGAATGCAATCTGCATGTCATGTGTGATTTGATTGTTTGCGTTTACATCGACTGTGACGTTCGTATTTCCAAGAATGAGGTGAAGTAAAAACATCACGAAAGGTATTGTGCCATGACTCATCTCTACGGCCGCTACTGTCGCAGGTTCGAATCCTACCTCGGGCATGGATGTGTGTGATGTCCTTAGATTAGTTAGTTTTAAGTAGTTCTAAGTTCTAGGGGACTGATGACCTCAGATGTTAAGTCCCATAGTGATCAGAGCCATCTGTACGGAATTATTCTCAATTTCGACACCTGGAGAGCATAAAAAGCAGTCTTTCGTGTATGTTACTACTTATGTATTGAACTGAAATCCGTAAGATTTAATTAGTAAAATTAAAATTACATATTAGTGAATATATGTCTTCATATGTGCAATCCGTATTAAACCATCAATACGCCAACGCTAAACCATCCAGTGCTTCACAACTATCAAGAACAAAGTATTATTGCACTGTTTTCTTGCAGATTTTGATCGACAATGGATATTGTACCTTTCTATGATTTTCTAAACTAGTACTATTAATTGCTCAGTTAACTTTGAACTATTTTATTGCAGCCAAATTACGTTTTTAATAATTATGAGGAGCATTACTGGAATTATTATAAGGCATACTTTCTTCAAATCTGCTCACCATACGTTTAATATGCGCTAGTAAAGCCACATCTAAAGGGAGTAGACTGCATAAAATGAGAATATCGTGACGGCAGTTTCGTGGTGTATCTTCACGATTTTGTCAATTATTTTCATTTGCCATACATACACTACTGAATCCGATATAACTGTGGTTGGGAGAAGAAATGGTGAGCTGGAGATCGTTGTGGAGCCTTAAAGTAGGGGTGTCGTCAACATACTGAAGGACGTATCCGGGTGATTATCGGCAGCGTGTACACAGGTGAAAAGACAGGATTGAACTAGGAAACTAGCTAGTAATATCTTGAGGTAAAGGGTGGCGAAGTAGTTGCGGTTCGTTGTAAATTATGTAAAATGAAATGCGGACGGTTAATACACGCCAGATATAGTGAGTGGGAGTATATTGGTCAATGATCGGGCCAAAACGTCATATTAATTAAATTTCAGGTACTATACCCAATTATCTTCCTCAGCTAAAAAGAAAAGAGCCTGGGTTTCGTTACGTTCTCGCCACGGTCAATTTGTAGTATGTTTCGAGTCTCTGAATAAGTATGACTCGCACAATACTGCGCTATCGAACCTACGCTATTGCTTAGGTGCTCTGATCACAAATACCTTGGTGACGTGGGTTTTCGACCGCCATCGTGATTGAGAGGATGTACAAGGCTAGCACTTACTGGGAGTTGAAGGCTGACTTCCAGTTTATTTATGGATCACAGTGCCCAAACCTTCGTCTGCGCAACAAAGTGAAAGTTGTCCTAACTGCTTGTTAATACAGCTGATACTTTTTACAAGAAATGCAGAGGCCGACAGATACACAAAGAGAAAGAGAGAGAGTAGAGGGGGGGGGAGGGGCATTGGGGACGAGATATATATATATATATATATATATATATATATATATATATATATATATATATTAATATTAATAAATGTAGTCTGTAGTCTAAATACGTGGGAAAGTATACAAAATTAACTCATGTTGAAGGGATGGTTACTATTTTCAGTGGCTAATTGTGCGAAAAACTGCTCAGTCGGTTATAATGATGCTGAAAGACGCAGGAGGACTGCTTGAGAGGAAAAATTCTCGGTCCAACGACTTTACTAGAAGCAGTCCCTGAGAGGACTAAACGGTGAAGCAGAAGATAGCGGTATGCCTTCGGGGGTAGGAGGACGACCTCTGTATTTAATTACGACCCCTGCTGAGATAACGGCCGCCCTGGTGAATGAATAGTCTTTTAATCAAAGAGTCACTCTGGAAGAGAATGCAATCAACGGAGCGTCACCACCGACAAGCGAGTCATGGACGTGGCGCGTCTTCTCTGTGTGTTTACTTGTGTGCGTATTGACGTACACTTGAACTACGCAGTGGCAGGAGGTGGTTGGTGACCTGTCGTCGTTGTAAAGATGATTGGAAAAGCCGGCAGATTACCCCTTTGCCAATTATTTTCCTGCCTTTCTCAAAGAAAATTTAAATTTATAACAAAACTGTTCAGAATTAGATGTCCGCACTCGGGATTTACTGCTTTCAAGATGGCAGAGTAGTATGACACATACAGAGCCATACGAGACCGACTCAACTGTAGATTAGGATACCAATGCAGCGTTGTGGACAACTATGTTTACTCAAACAGTTAGCGCTGTTTCTAGTTTAAGTTGTTTCACATCCCATATTTAAATAGTTTTCAATCTTAGAGCCAGTTTAATTATATAATTATCTGAATATTAAAAATTCCCGCTATTTCCAACACGTAAACATTACTGATATTGAAGCTTAAGTTTCGAAAAAAAAATCGATTTTCGGTTATCATCATATTTCGATAGATTAAGGTTATATTTAAGTATTCTGAAAAGGATTTTGCTGAAAAATATTGCTTTTCGAGGATTTAAAGAGCATTTTCCTACCACGTGTGTTTATGTGCCACTCCCACTTTTCCGTCACCCACTTTTCTGCATATATTTTAGATCTTCATATCCCCTCATTGCACTTTAGGGATTTATTTTAATTCCGAGTATGCTGGCTATCCTAGGAATGCAACGGTAGGTATTTGTAAACAACACGCTTTCAAACAAGCGGTTTGTTTTGTTCAAGTTTGTTTGAGAGTAGTTGTTATACTTACGTTTGCAATGCTTGTTTATGTGGATTTGTTGTATTTATTGAAGATGACGAAATGTACAGACATTTTCAAGAAAAGACAATTTAGAGGAAACAAGTTTAGAAAGCTTTCTGTACAATAGCTGGTGCAAATACAATAGGGGTCAGGCAACTTGAGAATCTTATTCCCACCAGCATTCTCTTCCTGCTGCTGTTGTTACAGCAATGAAACATATTTTCAGAGACTTGGATCATCCTGACCTTCCAAGAAATGTTTGCATCGGCAGACACAGAACCCAAATGAATGTTTCAACCGCATAATTTGGAACCGCCTTCCTGAAACTATATTTGTAGACATGCATACAATGAAACCTGGAGTTCATTATGCTGTTATTACATTTACATTGAACTGTGGTAATATCGGAAAGTTTTGGGTATTGAAAAATTTGGAAATTAATCCTGGTGAAAATATGAACACTGGGCTGCAACATTGCGATACAATGAGGATAGCCGAATCAGAGAGGCCTGCATGTAATATGGCCAAGAAAGCAAGACAAACATCCAGGAAGGTGAAAAAGAAGCTGGAAGACCTGCTAGAGGCCAAATGAAGGGCCATCATATGCAGCAGGATAGTTCTAATTAACAGTAAGTAACAAATATCAGACGTTTTTCTTTTAAGTCGATTTCCTTCAAACTAAAATTTTCAGTACATATGCCCCATTATATGAGAAACTATCATAGATAAATGTATGAAATTTTCAGAGACTCTGCGTAAGATAGAAACCTACATCTGGTACTACATTCATTAATATTCCCCCATTAGGAAGTTAAAAAAAATTTCTCCAGATAAAACTTAATATTTTTTTATAATAAATTTAAAAAAGTATTTCTTAAAAACTATAAAACGGATAAAGCAGATTTTAGTACAGTTGACTCTATTAGCATCATGTAACGTACAGTAAACATATTAAGGTCCTGCCTCAAACAGTTTTTTTCAGAACTGGGTCAAATACTTGCCTAAATTAACGTGAGTTAGATAGGCATGGTGTGGTCCCGTTAACAGACATGTACAGCAAAAGTCACAGATTCAATGAAAGTTATTTTATATAACAATCTCAAAATTATATTAGCATTATGCAGTTCGCTGTAATTTCGTAATAATATTAATATTCATTAAAATATTCCAGTACATTTAGAGCAATTATATTTCACATAATACCGTTGCTGCGTTTTGTAAAGTTGTTATCAGAATTAAGCTTTTAACGACACGATACTTCTTGTGTTTGCAGTATCGGCCGCTATCCGGTCGGCCACACTATCAAATACATGCACCACTAGTTTCGCCCCCGCGTTTCCTACAGCAGCCACCATGGCACGACAGCGCTACCACGAACGATTACGCCAGTGCAAAGAGACAGATGAAAAAATCCACTCTCCGGAGTTCCAGAGGCGGATCTATTTAAGTTCGAACATTCATGCATTCAGCTCATTTTGTTTCATTGAAAGATGAATACCATTTATAGACTTTCGTAGTTGCCAGGGCCCCAAATCTCTCATTAGGCATGACACTGAAGAGTGGCACATTTATAAATCTTCTGTATCTGTATATATTTTTATATTCATATCTAGTGTTAGCAGCTGATGCTGTATCTACGGTAAGAAACATCTCGTCCTAGCTCCTGTATCCCCTAATGGACCACACAGCATGCGAAGAAGCTATAACAGCATTAAACTGAATTTCTGACAATCTTTAAACTTATAGTTGTAATTTCAGCAAAGTCATGTATGTAATAATGGCCTGTTATGCAAAGCTCCTTGGTGATCACGTTTAAATGACATTACTCGGCTTTGCAGCTGTTTTTGTAAGGCATATTCTGTACCAGTTTAATTATTCAGTTTCATTAATACAACGAAAAGTTTGAACCACAATCTGAGTCGACTTTCTTATTTAGTACTTCTAAATGTATAACATTGTCTGATACTGCAGAAGAAATGAACTAGTGACAAAAATGTTGAAAATTGATAGTTATTATGAAAAACAGAGTACACCCGCCGTCGAAAGAGCGTTCCGACAGAGCTGAGTAAGGCGCAGGAAGCAGTTTACATCCTTTCACAACAAATATGAACTGAGGGATTTGCCCGCACATTTTATGGAATTATTTGCAGTCTTAAGCTTCTCTTGGGCTACCGTTTTGATGTTGCTAGGAACTGGAGTTTCATATGTTTCCTATGAATAATTTTTTTGTAGACCATCATCTTTGGACTTAATTGATTCTGTCTCTATCTTTACCTATCTTGGGTACGTAATTTATTTCTTAGTAACTACTGTACCGGACATTCTCCATTATCAACTTTTCATCTCCTAATCGATGTTGCCCAGGAACACTTATCCATCTATTGCTGAGTCGTGTATGTCACATCGTATGTTTTAGTATCCCTTCCATTCTGCTACGAAGCATGTTCCGTAGACAACTTTCCATATCTAATCATTTTAGAACTTCTTTTCATGCTTTACTCGTACATATCATTTTAACGGCCTTTGATAGCATCGCATTTAAAATGATTCCTGTTGCTTTCTCTCCGGATTTCAAAACGTTCATATTTCGCTGCCATACCATACAGTGCTCTCGGAAAATTCGTTCTCACTAGTACACCAATCGCTGATATGAGTACAGTACTTTGCTGAAATATCGCATTTGTCAATGTATTTCTGATATTGTTGGTTCGTCCATCCTGTGTACTTATTATTTCTGCGTGGGAGAACTCTTTTCGCATTCTCCATCCGATCTCGTTTCCATTTGTGATTTTAACCAATCCTACTACATTACATCTGAGAAACAATGTCTCTGCTTCAACCTTAATCCTTATTCATGTGGCCCACTGTTGCTGTGCCGCAGTGTTAACGTCGGCACCCGCCGACCTGTGGTTTCGTGGAGGCGACATTGCCAGTCAGTTTTAGTCAACCATATGTCACATTTCAAAACTGCTTCCACATTGCCGAACGGATGTGGAATAGCCTGTACCGTATAAGATACGTTATTTGTTAATGTATATGCTCCATCAGGAACTGATAAGAGAAACGCGCGCAGTCTTTTACAACGATGTATGCCCACTAATACGAGGTGCGAGGTAACATCCCAGAGATGTTTGGGCTCACATGCGGTACGTCTTCGTCGAAATGTCTTGGCCCAAACTCGTCTGGGGGTTGAACTGCACGTGTCGCATTACACGCCCTAAATTAGACACTTGTGCTCCTTAGGATAAATTGTTTGGCTGATGGCAAGTTTGCGAGATCGTATGAAACTTACAGTGTTATATAACTTGTAACAGCAGTAATAATAATACCGGTAGCTTAATTAACGACCCATAAACGATGTAGGCCACACAGTTGCGATGTGGTTAGAATATGTTTATTCAGAAAGGAAACTAGTAGCCAAAGCGGTGGTATTTAGAATTACTGTTACAACCGGGCGCATATCCATTTGCACAGTTCTATCGGTCATAATCCCATCGCGAATTACAGGTATAATACTTCACCTCGTTAACTACGCGAAAAGTTAGAGTTAACACTAGGCGCGAGGATGTTCACCGCTCAGATACTGCGATACTGCACAACGCGAAATGTTCTAAGTCGTTTCACTTCCTAGCTACCTAAAGGCGGACCGTCCACTACCGTGTCTCCACCAGCACTGACCATCTGCGCTTGACCGGCCGCGTTTCACGCACGCCGAACATCGTTGCTCAGCTGACTACGGCAGTTTCCTTTCCTGAAGCCGTCCATGTGTTTGGCTACAGCTTATTGGTTCAAATGGCTCTGAGCACTATGGGACTTAGCTTCTGAGGTCATCAGTCCCCTAGAACTAAGAACTACTTAAATCTAACTAACCTAAGGACATCACACACATCCATGCCGACGCAGGATTCGAACCTACGACCGTCGCGGTCCCGCGGTTTCAGACTGCAGCGCCTAGAACCGCTCGGCCACTCCGGCCTTCGCTACAGCTTATTCTAGATTATTTTACATATTTAAATAATCAAAGCTTGACCACTTTCACGTTCTAAATAAAGTAATAATATAATCCATATGTAGGGAAGCAGCCTACTCACGCCGTATAAAATTCTCATCAGTCTTTCCATTGTGTGCCAGCCTAGTCCGCTGTAACTAGCTCTGACGTCATAAATGTTGCACAATACTTTAAAAATCAAGTAAATAACCTGAAACGGTTCTAGCATGTCAGGAGTAATACTAAATTAATATGTGTTGAATATCAGTTCGATAACTTTAACCATTTTCGAAATTTGGACATTTTTCTGTAAAAATCATTGGCGCAACAGAAAAGAGCTAGAGACTTAAAAATTTATATTTAGATTCCTTTTTCATAATAATTTAATAGAAACAGTACTTTCGATCTCACAAATTAAGATTTTACTTGAAATTCATAATTTACTGGTTTTTGTCTTAAAAATTAAGGAAGCAAAATAGATTAAGTAGGCTAATAAATAAGGCTAGGATGTTTATATTTAAGTAGAATGGAGATCCGCTATAACCATAATGATGTGAGAAGTTTCATTTGAATAACTATAAAACTATAGCGATAGCGTATCTCCAAAGGACAAGTTCAGAGCTCGTCTACTGCGTGCAATGTAATTAAATTAATTCTCTCGCCCAAAATAATTGACTTAGCCACATCAGAATTTTGTTATGATTACTTACCTGTGTGCTGAATGCACATTTAAATTGAGAGTTTCATCGGCAATCAGCAAAAGAAGCTATGATTTATTAGGTAACTTAAAGTGGTGCATTACTAGCCCAGGGGCTAGTCGGGAGCGCCGATTTGATCAGGCGTTCCCTTAGCCTTCCGCACCGCGGCTTTATACATAAGAACGCTGCGCGAGGAAGCAAGGCCCCAGTTCTCTCCAGACGCTGAATAGCACACCATCTGTGTCGGGAGTCGCGTCGCGTCGGTATCATTGCTATAAACAGCCTCGGATGCCGTATTAAGTTACTCGGGATACGCGTAACCATGAAATCATTTTCGAGTGAAGTGATAATTCTGGGATTATTTTAATTATCTATCTTCACTTTGCGTATGTCGTAGTTTCATGTGCCGTCGCGGGACAGACATTCTACCATTATTTAGCGTGGCGTTTGATGAACATTATCATCAAATTATGGCGAGCATTCACTTAAACATTTAATTTGGACAGTTATAGTTGCATCAGCGCATTAGACTCTGAACTGCTCCGTTAGTCAGATTGTGTGGATTCTTCTTTTTTTTCATCTGTGACTTTCAGAATATACTGAACTATTTTTAGAAAATACTTTTTCGATTATGAATCACAGACAATCTCCTAATTTCTCAGAGCTATAAGCTGCAGCTATAAGTGTGTTTCTCAGATGAAGTGGGCACTAGGAATTCTAATTACAGGCTTCACGTTTTGCTAATCACTTTCTGGTTGCCAATATTGTAGTTAGAGAGCCAGTGTTGAGAACGGCAAAAGACAGCATAAATAATAGGAACACTTATATAACAATTAATTCCCCCCGCCGCCCCACATATGGTTAATCGGCCGTGAGGTGTTTCTACATTCTACAGAATTTTATACCACCATAATATAATTCCACCAGCCGCCCCACACATAGCATAACACACATTAAATTCTTTTACATAAAACCAATACAATTACCATCTTAGCTTTGAATATGACGGCTAGTAGCTAGCACTAATGTGCTATCAGATAAATAAAGAACAAAACTAACTATTATGCACTAAACTTTACAACAAATATTCTATTATCTAATGATTCAATGAGGTGTCATTCTGTCATCGTTCATTGTGTTTTGTGTGGAGGAAATGATGATCTGATGCTTAATTGAGAACACTGATAATTTAAATTTACTATATTTTAAACAAATAAACTTACAGAGTTGATATTTACAACATTTGTCGTTTTAGTGATACTCTTCTATATGAAATGTTGATCGGTAAGATATACCGAGGCTTTCGGATTTTAGCATAAAGACCTTCGTTACAGGACTCGTTAATTTCACTTTAACAGTCAATTCTACAATATTATTAATATTATCAATATTCTAGTTTTATTGGTAACACCATGAAAATTTGTGAAGGATGGTGGATTAAAATTTCTGTGGTTCCATTCCCTGAATTACTACAGAATTAATGTATTCCTTTATGGCCTACCTTAGGTCTGTCATATTTAACATTGCCACGTCTCCCTGGCCACAAACAGCTTCTACGCGGATTCCCTACGATGTAGGTTCCCGTTTGTCTCACTCGCACACTACAGCACTTAGGCTTCATTCAGCATGGTAGACGCCAGTGAATTTCCCCATCTTGTAGCGACGCTGCGCTCATTGTGGTACACAGTCCTAAACGACAGGGTTCGTTTCTCAGTTCATGAAGGCTAACTCTTTCGGCCACATACTTAAATGAGAGCGAAATGCTTGTTAACTTAAAAAGAACAGAACGGTGTCACTGTACTGATGGGCGACTTTATTTCTGTCACAAATGACGTGGACCACATTCCGAGGCCTAGCCGAGTCAAGCGCTGAAGTCGTTAATTTATGACCTCCATTCAACACGTACTTGGAAACGGCTCAACCCCATCAACACATAGTTCACTCAATACAGTGCTAAATGCCCGAGTCCAATTTATATGACAAGAAGTTGGTACAAATGGCTCTGAGCACTATGGGACTTAACTTATGAGGTCATCAGTCCCCTAGAACTTTGAACTACTTAAACCTAACTAACCTAAGGACATCGCGCACATCCATGCCCGAGCAGGATTCGAACCTGAGACCGTAGCGGTCGCCCGGTTCCAGACTGTAGCGGCTAGAACCACTCGACCACTACGGCCGGCGACAAGAAGTTGAGCCACTGTTATAGTGAGCAATGAAGTGAAACCTCTGGCTTTCGTTGATGCCTGGGACTGCAAGTCCCGAACAAGACTCCCACAACTGGTGAAACAGAGACGAACCGGGTGTGGCGACAAAACACCCAAAAACTGCAGAACACCGCATTTCTGTTCGAATTGCAGCAAACGTGTCATCAGTATATATACAAACGCACAAACGTCCACAGCAACATAGACCGGTGGGTCATTATCTCGAAAGCAGCACTGAGGACGACTATGAAAATCTACAACGTGGAGAGTGCGGTTTGGTGAAAGTCTGCCACGAAATTCTATCGCCAAATTCTTAAAGGATGCCGATCTCAATCGCTCAACCGAATTTTTATCACTAGTGAAACGCCTTAAGGCAGAGTCCTGTCTTACAGTAGAAGTTGCTGAACCTGAAGACAGAGGTTACGGTCCTAACGCAACTAATGGATGTTATATTTCTGATGTTAACTGCAACTTTGTGTTCTACTATTTAGACGACTTAGTCGTCTGTAGTAAATTGGTTCAAGAACCACTGGTACACTGGCGAGAGATCTTTGAGCAATTACGAAAGGCAGACATCTATATCAGGAAGGAGAATTTTCAGCCCAGCCCGAGTTTTAGGGGTGAGGACTCTGCGCCGTGTAGGCACTGGCCCCACTCAATGCTAGCGGCTACACCTCCGGCGGTAATCGCGTTCGTGTCCGACGGCGACAGAGGGTGCTAGTTGTTTCTGATCTCGGAGGCTGGCATTGGTCTCGGTTTCTCTTAAGACTATTTTCAGTGCTTATCGTGCTTCCAACGAAGTGACCTTGTGGATTACTGTGGGACTGACTACTTATCAACGTTGTCGCAACAAGTTATTAACTCAAGTTGGTCACAGCTGGCATTTTACTGCACTGTGTTTTCCGCAACCACTAAAGCAGATGTGTATGACAGTGTTGTTACTGGCGGGAGGAGCAAGAACCAAGAGAAAAAAATGACGTCTTATGGAAATATTTCACTCCGCAGCAACACACTGGCAGAAGGGTAGACTCGTTGCTTTATTTCATTAACAGGTGTTGTATACTTTCTTTATATATGCCGATTTGTAACATTTCTTTTTGTTCAATGCTAATGATATTATTTATATCGACAAACAGATTTTAATACACCTTAATTAAATGCTATTATGTTTCCTATGTAGTGCTGTTAATAGTATCATTGAACGGACAATCAGAGGGGGTGACTCTAGAATTTGGGAGCTGTTCCTATGTCACGTTTTGTACTGTTATTACGTCTGATTATATAGAAGTCGCCAAGTCATTTCAGGGTGGATTTTGTGTAATTTTCTTATTATCTGCTGGCGATCTTGCATGAAATACTGGTTTATGCTTAAAAGGTCTAATGTTTGCATGTTTAACATTCGAGTGTGTTGAGGAGCATGAGGGATTGTCATTCTCAATGTACAGTAGTCTTTGGAAGTAAGAGTGATTTTAGGTGTGCCGCAGGAGAGCGTCGTAGGACCGTTGCTGTTCACAATATATAAGAATGACCTTGTGGATAACATCGGAAGTTCACTGAGGCTTTTTTCAGACCATGCTGTAGTATGTCGAGAGGTTGTAACAATGCAAAATTGCACTGAAATGCAGGAGGATCTGCAACGAATTGACGAATGATTGCAGGGAATGGCATTTTAATCTCAATGTAGATAAGTGAAATGGGGTGCGAATACATAGAAAGAAAGATCCTTTATCATTTAGCTACAATATACAAGGTCAGCAACTGGAAGCAGTTAATTCTATGAATTATCTGGGAGTAGGCATTAGGAGTGATTAAAAATGGAATGACCATATACAATTTATCGTCGGTAAAGCTGGTGTCAGACTGAGATTCATTGGAAGAATAGTAAGGATATGCATTCCGAAAACAAAGGAAGTAGATTACAGTAGACTAGTTCGCCCACTGCTTGAATACTGATCACCGGTGTGGGATCCGTACCAGATAGGGTTGATAGAAGAGATAGAGAAGATCCAACGGAGAGCAGCGCACTTCGTTATAGGATCATTTAGCAATAGCGAAAGCGTTACGGAGATGATAGATAAACTCCAGTGGAAGACTGTAAGAGTGACGCTCTGTAACTCGGTACGGGCTTTTGTTGAAGTTTCGAGAACATACCTTCGCCGAGGAGTCAAGCAGTATATTGCTCCCTCCTACTTATGTCCCGAGAAGAGACCATGAGGATAAAATCAGAGAGATTAGAGCCCACACAGAAGCATACCGACAATCTTTCTTTCCACGAACAATACGAGACTGGAATAGAAGGGAGAACCGATGTAGGTACTAAAGATACCATCCGCCACACACCCTCACGTGGCTTGCGGAGTATGGATGTAGATGCCTATTGCTTAATAGAGATGTGTTTAATGTTGTGTTTTTTAAACTTATGGGTAACGTTTGTTAATGAGTGATTTCAGTCTCTGTTGCCTGTTGAATTTTACTAATTTTCAGAGTTTCTTTGCTTTTTAAAAAATAAATTTATATGAAAAGTTAAAATCCCGTTGACTTCCAGCTTTCTGTTACACAATCTAACTCGCCAATTGGACAAAAATCTGCCACGACATCTCTCAGGTGGACATCCAGCAACTCTGTCAATGTCCAGCCGAATAACTGATTGTATAAGCGTCAAAGGTAACAATACATTTTTGACTTGCTCAGTTTGTGAAGCGTTTTCTCTTAAATAAATCGTCAAATTTTTCTGAAATTGTAGTCATATGTGTAAATTACATCACATCTTCCTATTTCCATCGCTTTAGGATAAATATTTCGTGGTCTTCTTTATTTTCTTTTTTGTGTTAGAAGTTATTTAGCACTAGCACAATTCTTAGCTCGCTAGATGCTAACAATATCACAAGAGTACGCCTTAGGTCACATTTTCCTGGTTAACTGTGACATGTGGTAGCACCATAAATAATCCTTCACATCATACGCTAAAAGTATGACGCAGAAATAAAGGTTTGTGGCAAAATGTTGTTGCTCTTATGAATGGACGGATTCGAATGCGACAGGTACGTTCAGCAGAACTCCCCACTGTTGCAGCGGTTTCCTGGGAAATCTCCACCGCAGTCACACAGCCAGTATTTGCATAATGAACGACACGGGCGACGTGGCACCCGCCTGTGCAGGTGAGGTGCCCCTGGGGTGTAACTTTACCCCGCACCACGACACAGCACGGGCTCCCAGTCAGTGCGGCTTACAGCAGAGTCGGAAGACAGGTCCTATTAGACGCCCTGAGACAGCCGACGTTCGTGGTTAATCCCCTTAGCCTCCGGTCCTCATGTCTCGCCGGTCAGGTGAACCTCCAAAGGCAAGCAGTCAACATTACGTCAGACGGTGTCGTCGTTAGAATCCTGTCTAATGATGCTAACGACGTAGAGACGTCGTCTCAGTTGCTGCTGTGCCTCAATCTCATCTCTCTCTTTTCGTCGCCATAAAGCATAGGGTGAAATAAAACAACCAGCCGATCTAGGTCAATTTTGTTTAAAAAAGGAAATCTGGCAAAGCCTATGGCATATCCTGATCAACGATGAATCGCACCAACAGCACCATTAATTAATAATGCTACCTATGCGAGAGGGTCGAACTCTCAATGGCAGTGCCAGAAAGTTTAGTGAATAGAACGTAGTTGCCACAGCAAGCCAAATGCAGTCGATTACCACATTTCCTGTTTCTTTAAGATACTTTCTAGTTGGTTGTACATGTTCGATCAGTCTCTGTCCTATACTTGCATGGAATCATTCTCTTCTATTCACCAGATACTCATATTGAGGAATATATGTACAGCGTTTGCTATTTATTTCTGAATTGTGTTATCTTGGGCTGCAGCAGGAATAAAACACACTTAGTGGGTTGTTACTTGATCCATGGCGTATAACATGGTGCCACCACCCAACAGACTGTGACAAGGGGATGTTGGAGTGCAGCAGCAAGTCTAATACTGACTTATGCGTGTCTCACGTCCATGAACCGGCTTAAGAAAGGAGGCCGCGCAGCCCGAAGTCACGTAACATTGGTGTAGTAATTAAGGAGTACACTGTAATATTTTTCGTCCTTATCGGAGTCACAGGTGCTGTCAAGAGTACAATATCCAGTCCTTAGGTCAAAGGACAGACATATGATTGTGCCCAAACAAAGATCGCCAGCCAGGGTGGCCGAGCGGTTCTAGGCGCTTCAGTCCGGAACCGCCCGACTGCTACGGTCGCAGGTTCGAATCCTACCTCGGGCATGGATGTGTGTGATGTCCTTAGGTCAGTTGGGCTTAAGTAGTTCTAAGTTCTAGGGGACTGATGACCTCAGGTGTTAAGACCCATAGTGCTGAGAGCCATTTTTTTTAGCCAAACAAGCATCCTCGTTCGGTTTCTCACATTAAGAAGTACAGAAATCATTATATAAGGCATGCCAGAAAAGCACGTTATATGTGTTTTATAATGTTAGAATCTTTTCACTCTTAAGAAATATAGTTAAAAGTTATTGCATAAGAGTATTTTCCGTAACCTTCCATTTAGCGCGTTGGAAAAACAGATACCAAAATCATTCCCCTTGTAAAAATAATCAAAACACATTAAATGAAATGAGAGACAGTAATGCATCAAAGAGAAAGTAACCTAGTTTCTAACTACAATACACCAATTACAGTTCTTAGTTTTGTAACAACTAAAACGGCTTCTGATACCAAATGTAACAGTTATGTTACTAAATGTGACACTTCTGTCACTAAATGTAACTGGGTTTTCTCTTTTGATGCTGTCAATTGTCAGGATGAGCATTCTAAAGCATTCTGTCAGGGTGAAAATATTAAATAAATTAACTTTTCTCTCTTAACAACATGTGGGCAGGGTAGGTTCTTCCTTGGCTCGGGTATGAGGTCGAATGAAACATCATTTTTACATAAGATAACTTTTATTGAAGATTTGTACAACTGTATCTTACGGGATGTTCTGGTTCGGAGAGCGGCAGCTGTGTCGTTTGTGAAGTCTTCTGCTGCGGCAGCGGCGGCGGCTGCGGCGGCGGCGGCGTCTGATTACGCGTAGCGGTGAGTATCTCGTGTCGCCGTCTCGCCCAGTTGACTGGAGACGCGCAGCGCGAGGTAGCCCGTTTAATTATTGCGAGCGAAATCGTGCATCGGATGATACCTTGGGTGTCGCGTCCCAGTGTTTCTCTTCTCTAAGCGGCCGCGTGTGTTCTGCGTCGGCCAGCGGAGCGGCGCGGCGGGGGAAGGCCAGTGTGGCGGACTCGAACCACGGACTCCCGCTTGCCAGTCTTCGGCTGTCAGGTCTTCATCCCAGCTCACAGGTGACTACTGATGTGAGGCCGTCTCCTTCCCGTCCTCACGAGTCACCCGGGTATGTAAAAACCAGACTTGAAATACCTTTTAACTTCTGTCTTCTGGCGCCGCGGCTGCTGCTTGCTATTCCATTACAGCGGCGGACTTGGTGCGTCTGTGCATGATGCAGTCTCTTCTTGCATGACGGTCTTCAGCACCGAAACTGACTGAAAACTTCTTCGTCTTCTTCGTCTCTTCTCTCCGTCTCCGTCTTCGTCTCCGTCTCCGTCTTCATCTGACTTCATCCCTCTGGCCCACTGCGTCTCGCGCAATTATTATTTTCAGTTTACTGGAGGTGAACGACTTCACGGTCATTGCCTCGTCTGTCACGTTGAAAAGCTTCTCGAAGAATCTTCTTAACGTCGGTCGTTGGCTCTTGGAATGTAGGTGAGGGCTTTTGATCCCATGTGACGACTGAGAAACACGTGAGCCGGTCATTGCCTCTTCTGTCACGTTGAATAGCTTCTCGAAGAATCTTCTTTACGTCGGTCATTGGCTCTTGGGATGTAGGCGAGGGTCTTTGCTCACGTACGACAACTGAGAAACACGTGAGCCGGTCGGGCGATGCCCTGACGGCTGAATCGACAGCGCCCGCTTATGTGGAACTTGCTGACTTCATGGTCATTGTCTCTTCTGTTCTGCTGTTTTGCCCGCTGAATGCCAGTATGTAACTCTCTAAACTAAACCAAGTTTTTCATTTATATCCTAATTTCTAGTTCACTTTGATTTCACTAATTTATTTACTTAAGTACCACTCAACAGTTTTAAAAAACTACAGAATTTGTATACAAAAAGACAAAGACATTGTACAGCAGAAGGAAACCAGTTAGCGTCAAAAAAACTCCTTTTCAGCCCTGACAGATTAGGAAGGATTCACAGTGAGCACATGATTCACATGATCCGAAATCCTGTTCTAGAATCCTCTGAAAATTCCTGTCGCAAAACGTACACTAACCATGGGTTAGAAAACTCCATGGAGTAGATCGAAATCAGAGGTTCCAGAAAACACGCCGTTTTCGTCTTCAGTCCTTGATTCTGTTCTCAAAACTGAGACGAATTTTCACGAGCTCTTTCTCTTTTGATGATATGGTTGCAAACGAAGGCAAACTACAAGTTCACCTGCTTATGAACAGCATACCAAATAAACTGCAGACGAGTTCGTTAAAGATCAATCAAGAGATACTGTGAGGTCCAATGGATACCGATTTTTCTTGTGGGGATTTTTACTTGGTCCAGCCCCACTCAGGCTATGAAAAGTCGGATAGTTCGCACTGTTTTGTGCACAGAAGCACAGTTCACGCGAGGAACGTTAACGGAGAGTATACGGGTCCAGTTAGCGTAGTTAACTGTGCCAAAGGTGAAGTTAGGATGTCGAAAGGTGCAGCTATAGCAACTCTAGAAATGTTAGAGGAAGAATACTTCGATAGGTCGTATCTAAAAGTAGGCCATAAGCAAACCGTCGACGCATCAACATCACACAAGAAGGCGGGTCCTTTTAAGGGCACTGATAGCACGCTCTAGAGGAAGTATTGTTGTAGTTTAGTGACTCATTTTGTGCAGGTGGATGGCTACCATGAACTCCGGTAACTGAGCACCATATACTAACAAGGGACACAACACCGATTTGTAGGAAACCATATCGCGTAACAAGGCTTTTACAGTCGTTAATAGAGGAGTTTAGTCAACAGAAACTTCGAGAAGGGATCACAGAACCTAACGACAGCTTCTGGAGCGTAATTATAGTTATTAGAAATCATTAGATGGATAGAAGAAATATAAGTTTCGATGACATTAGAGATATCTCATTGCACATCCGTAATGTTACGGAAACCTTGGATAATTAAGACCAGTTTCGTTAATTTACCAGAATATGTTTCAAAGCTAGTTATCGTCAGTTAGAAGCAGCAGTTTAAGATGTATGAAAAACAGTGTTTGCTGCAACATGCGCACATGACCAGTTACTTTTTAGTGGTTACCGGATAGAGTATGTAGATAGCAGAATACTTTATTCAAAGGCTATACCACATCATGTGAACCAGTTGGGGGGATGTTTTGGAGGATGTAGATTAAAGGATGTAGATTACGATCAGCATGTTTGATGACGATAACAAACAAATGGAATCTTGCACAAACTCAAGTTCTGTGTATGTGTGTGTGTGTTTGGGTGTATGTGTTTGTGTTTGTTGGTATTGCTAGCGTTAATATTGACGAATGTTCTTTTAAAGTTACATTGTATGGCATCACATTAAGCAACAGCTGGTACACTGATGTGCAAGCTGCTAGTTGTTAAGTAGATGTCAAGAGAGAAAGTAGGCAGATACGTCCAGTGAGTTACTAATCGAAATCTTGGTAACGTCGAAAAATTTGGAATACCTGTCTCTGATCAGTACAGTTATAGACCCGTGGTCTACGGGTAACGTCTTTGATTCATAATCAAAACGTCCTCGGTCCCGGGTTTGATCCCCGCCACTGCCTAAATTTTGATAAATAATCAGCATTGGCGCCCAAAGATTTACGGCATAAGAAGTCAGCCTCATTCTGCCAACGGCCTTGTCAAAGAGGGCGGAGGAGCGGATAGAGGTTCAGGGCACACTCTTGTCCTAGGGGTGGGAAGTTGCCCCTAAAGGCGGAAGAATCAGCAATGATCAACGACATGAGGATGCAGAAGGCAATGGAAACCACTGCATTAAAGACACGTAACGTGTATCCACAGGACATGCGGCTTGTAATTGAAGAAGTGTCATGATGATCTCTCCATTGGCAAAAGATTCCGGAATAGTCCCCCATTCGGATCTCCGGGAGGGGACTGCCCAGGGGGAGGTTCCCATGAGAAAAAAGATTGAATAATCAACGAAAGGATAACGTTCTTCGAGTCGGGGCGTGGAATGTCAGAAGCTTGAACGTGGTAGGGAAACTAGAAAATCTGAAGCGGAAAATGCAAAGGCTCAATCTAGCTATAGTAGGGGTCAGTGAAGTGAAGTGGAAGGAAGACAAGGATTTCTGGTCAGATGAGTATCGGCTAATATCAACAGCAGCAGAAAATGGTATAACAGGTATAGGATTCGTTATGAATAGGAAGGTAGGGCAGAGGGTGTGTTACTGTGAACAGTTCAGTGACAGGGTTGTTCTAATCAGAATCGACAGCAGACCAACACTGGCAACGATAGTTAACGTGTACATGCCGACGTCGCAAGCTGAAGATGAACAGACAGAGAAAGTGTATGAGGATATTGAAAGGGTAATGCGGTATGAAAAGCGGGATCAAAATCTAATAGTCATGGGCGACTGGAATGCAGTTGTAGGGGAAGGAGTAGAAGAAAAGGCTACAGGAGAATATGGGCTTGGGACGAGGAATGAAAGAGGAGAGAGACTATTTGAGTTCTGTAACAAGTTTCAGCTAGTAATTGCAAATAACCTGTTCAAGAATCACAAGAGGAGGAGGTATACTTGGAAAAGGCCGGGAGATACGCGGAGATTTCAATTAGATTACATCATGGTCAGACAGAGTTTCCGAAATCAGATACTCGATTGTAAGGCGTACCCAGGAGCAGATATTGACTAATATCACAATATAGTAGTGATGAAGAGTAGGCTGAAGTTCAATACATTAGTCAGGAAGAATCAATACGCAAAGAAGTGAGATACGGAAGTACTAAGGAATGACGAGACACGTTTGAAGTTCTCTAACGCTATAGATACAGCAATAAGGAATAGCGGAGTGGGCAGTACAGTTGAAGAGGAATGAACAACTCTAAAAAGGGCCATCACAGAAGTTGGGAAGGAAAGGATGCGTACAAAGAAGGTAGCTGCGAAGAAACCATGGGTAACAGAAGAAATACTTCAGTTGATTGATGAAAGGAGGAAGTACAAACATGTTTCGGGAACATCAGGAATACAGAAATACAAGTCGCTGAGGAATGAAATAAATAGGAAGTGCAGGGAAGCTAAGACGAAATGGCTGCAGGAAAAATGTGAAGACATCGAAAAAGATATGATTGTCGGAAGGACAGACTCAGCATAAAGGAAAGTCAAAACAACCTTTGGTGACATTAAAAGCAACAGTGGTAACATTAAGAGTGCAACGGGAATTCCACTGTTAAAAGCAGAGGAGAGAGCAGATAGATTGAAAGAATACACTGAAAGCCTCTATGAGGGTGAAGATTTGTCTGATGTGATAGAAGAGGAAACAGGAGCCGATTTAGAAGAGATAGGGAATCCAGTATTAGAATCGGAATTTAAAAGAGCTTTGGAGGACTTACGGTCAAATAAGGCAGAAGGGATAGATAACATTCCATCAGAATTTCTAAAATCATTGCGGGAAGTGGCAACAAAACGACTATTCACGTTGGTGTGTAGAATATATGTGTCTGGCGACATACCATCTGACTTTTTGAAAAGCATCATCCACACAATTCCGAAGACGGAAAGAGCTGACAAGTGCGAGAATTATCGCACAATCAGCTTAACAGCTCATGCATCGAAGCCGCTTGCAAGAATAATATACAGAAGAATGGAAAAGAAAATTGAGAATGCGCTAGGTGACGATCAGTTTGGCTTTAGGAAAAGTAAAGGGACGAGAGAGGCAATTCTGACGTTACGGCTAATAATGGAAGCAAGGCTAAAGAAAAATCAAGACACTTTCATAGGATTTGTCGACCTGGAAAAAGCGTTCGACAATATAAAATGGTGCAAGCTGTTCGAGATTCTGAAAAAAGTGGGGGTAAGCTATAGGGAGAGACCGGTCATATACAATATGTACAACAACCAAGAAGGAATAATAAGAGTGGACGATCAAGAACGAAGTGCTCGTATTAAGAAGGGTGTAAGACAAGGCTGTAGCCTTTCGCCCCTACTCTTCAATCTGTACATCGAGGAAGCAATGATGGAAATAAAAGAAAGGTTCAGGAGTGGAATTAAAATACAAGGTGAAAGGATATCAATGATACGATTCGCTGATGACATTGCTATCCTGAGTGAAAGTGAAGAAGAATTAAATGATCTGCTGAACGGAATGAACAGTCTAATAAGTACACAGTATGGTTTGAGAGTAAATTGGAGAAAGACGAAGGTAATGAGAAGTAGTAGAAATGAGAACAGCGAGAAACTTAACATCAGGATTGATGGTCACGAAGTCAATGAAGTTAGGGAATTCTGCTACCTAGGCAGTAAAATAACCAGTGACGGACGGAGCAAGGAGGACATCAAAAGCAGACTCGCTATGGCAAAAAAGGCATTTCTGGCCAAGAGAAGTCTACTAATATCAAATACCGGCCTTAATTTGAGGAAGAAATTTCTGAGGATATACGTCTGGAGTACAGCATTGTGTGGTAGTGAAACATGGGCTGTGGGAAAACCGGAACAGAAGAGAATCGAAGCATTTGATGTGTGGTGGTATAGACGAATGATGAAAATTTGGTGGACTGATAAGGTAAGGAATGAGGAGGTTCTACGCAGAATCCGAGAGGAAAGGAATATGTGGAAAACACTGACAAGGAGAAGGGACAGGATGATAGGACATCTGCTAAGACATGATGGATTGACTTCCATGGTACTAGAGGGAGCTGTAGAGGGCAAAAACTGTAGAGGAAGACAGAGATTGGAATACGTCAAGCAAATAATTGAGGACGTAGGTTGCAAGTGCTACTCAGAGATGAAGAGGTTAGCACAGGAAAGGAATTCGTGGCGGACCGTATCAAACCAGTCAGTAGACTGATGAAAAAAAAAAAAAAAGTGTAATTTACGGAGCAGTCTTAAGTGATAGAATGTATCGAAGTAATGTATGGTATTCCGGTTTTCTTAAACATACGTATTCTTCCCAGTGACTCCCACATTCTCCTGTAATATATAAATTGTCATTCACACACATCAACTTTGACAATGTATTCTGCCCAAAATGTAGTTTGTGTTTTCTGACGAATTAAAGCAGATCTCTATTTCTAAGCGGTATATAGGGTAATATCCACCTGACCTTTCCTTTTATGAACAGCCCAAGCCCTTTCCTCTGCGGTTTTAAATGAAGTCATTTACCGATAGTGATAGCCTGCATTACACTACTATGCCTGTAGTTGCTTTTCTGCATTTTGTGTATTCCCTATGGTTTTGGCTGTGAATCCTAATATTTCCTACCTAAGGAATCACCCTCATTCAGTCAGCGGCCTTGTCAAGGAGTGTGGAGCAGCGGTCAGAGGTTCAGGGCACTCTCTAGCCCCTGAGGCTGGAAACTGCCCGTAAACGGTGGAGGAATGAGCAAGGATCAACGCCAAGAGGGCGCAAAAAGTAATGATAACCACTCCGGTTGAGGCACAGGATGTATTCATAGCTAATATGGCATGTAATTTAGAAACTGTCATGATGATATCCTTATTGGAAAAAGATTCTGGCCTAATCTTCCACTCGATCCTTCGGGAGGGGCCTGTCAAGGGGTAGATGATCATGAGAAAAATGTTGAATAACCAGCGAAACAATAATGTTCTACAAGTCGGGGCGTGGAACGTCAGAATGTTGAATGTGGTAGTGAAGCCAGCAAATCTGAAAAGGCGAAAACAAACGCTCAACCTACATGCAGTGGGGGCCAGTGAAGTGAAATGGCAAGAGGAGAAGGATTTATGGTCAGGTGAGCATAGGGTGATATCTACAGCAGCAGAAAATGATATATCGGGAGAGGGTTCCATTATGAATAGGGTGGAAGGCCAGGGAGTGAGCTACTGTGAATTGTTCAATGACACGGTTATTCTAATCAGAATTGTCAGCAAATAAAAACCGACCACGATAGTTCACGAATACATGCCAACGTCACAAGCCCAAGAGGAAGAGATAGACGAAGTATATGAGGATTTGGACTTGGTAATTTAGTATGTGAACGCAGGTGGAAATCTGAAGTCATGGAGAACTGGAACGCGGTTTTATAGGAAAGAGGAATATAGTGTTATGGGAGAATATTTACTTGGTATTAGGAATGAGGGACGAGGAAGACTAATTGCGTTCTGCATTAAATTGCAGATGGTAATAGTAAATACTCTCTTCACACAAGAGGAGGAGGTATATTTGGAAAATGTGTGGAGATACGAGAAGATTTCAGTTAGATTACATCATGGTCAGGCAGAGATTCCGAAACTATACACTGGATTGTAAGGCGTAATCATGAGGAAACATAGACTCTGAGCACAATTTAGTAGTGATGAAGAGTACGCTGAAGTTTAAGAGACTAGGCCGGCAGAATCATTGCTCCAAGAAATGGGATACTTAATTACTAAGGAATGAAGAGATACATTTGAACTTCTATGAGACTATTGACAGTGTGATGAGGAACAACTCTTTATGCTAATCAGTTGAAGAGAAATGGACATCTCTGGAAAGGGAAGTCACAGAGGCTGAAGAGAAAAAGTTATGTATAAGAAAGGTAACTGCAAGCAAACCATGTGTAACAGAAGAAATACTTTAGTCGATGAACGAAAGAAGGAAGTATCAAAATGTAAAGGGGAATTCAGGAATACAGAAATAAACAACACTTATGAATGCCTGCATGAAAAATGTGAAGAAATAGAGATGGAAATCACTGTCGGAAGAACTAACTGAGCAGACAGGAAAGCCATATAACAGCATGCGGAGAAATTAATAGCAATGATGGTAACATTAAGAGTGTAAAGGTAATTCCACAGAGAGAGCAGGTAGGTGGAAAGAGTACACTGAATGCCCCTATGAGGGTAAAACTTTGTGAGATGACGTGATAGAAGAAGACACAGGAGTAGATAGAGAAGAGACAGGCGATATAGTATTAGAATTTAAAAGAGCTGGGGAAGACTTAAGATCGAAGGAATAGATAACATTCTATAGGAATTTCTAAGAACGTTGGGAAGTGGCAACAAAATCGCTATTCACGTTGGTGTGTAGAATGAATGAGACTGGCAATGTACGAAGCGTATTCGGAAAGTAATATCCGATTAAGCGCGAAATGGAAACCACTGTGAAAACTCGATGGAAATTTGCATGGATGTGTTGAGCAGTGTCTTTAGTATGCCTGTCGATCGCTTCACGTCGCTCTCGTCAGTTCGGAGCGCAAAGTGATCAGATGTAAATGCGTAAGATATCAGTGTCTCCCTCTAATTAAGTGGATCTGGTGAGAAACTTCACCTGAAGGTATGCGGCCCACATAATATAAATGTCATGAGTTTCTTTCTTCAAGACAAATCCGCACCCTGCATGGGCAATGAAATCGCTTCTCCAGCGTTTGATCGGACATTGCTATCCGAGAAGCCCTCGAGCGATCTAAGTTTAGGAAAAATTTCATCCACATATTTGCGAAGATCGCAAGAGCCAACAAGTAACACAATTAACTGACATTCAACTTAAATGCTCATGCAGCCAAGCTGCTCACCATAGCAGTACATACCATAATGGAAAAGAAAATTATGTATCTATTACATGACGATCAGTTTGGCTTTAGGAAAGGTAAAGGCATAAGAAAGGAAATTCTTATGTTGTGGTTGATAATGGAAGCAAGACTAAGGAAAAATCGAGATGTGCACAGGATTTGTTCAGTACCGTAAAATCACGCAAGATGTTCGAAATTCTGAGATAAAGAGGGGTAAGCTATAGGGAAAGATGGGTAATGTACCATACATACAAGAGCCAAGGCAGAACAATACAAATGGAATACTAAGAACGAATGGCTCAGTGAGAAAAGGTTGTAGGACAGGAATACATTATTTTCCCACTGTTCAATCTATTCTTTGAAGAAGCAATGACTTTAATAATAAAAGTTCAACTCTTACATTAAAATTCAAGCTAAAAGTATTTCAGTGATATAATTTGCTGATGAACGTACAGAAGAGTTACAGGATCTCCAGAGTTCTATGAACAGTCTAATGGGTACAGAGAATGGATTTAGAGAAAATCTAAAAAAGACGAAAGTAATAACAAGTGGTAGAAACGAGAAGAGCGAGAAACTTGAGATGAGTATTGGTGATCACGAAGCAGATGAAGTTATGGAATTATACTACCTAAGCAGCGCCAGACGGTGTGGCCGAGCGGTTCTAGGCGCTTCAGTCCGGAACCGCGCGACCGCTACGGTCTCAAGTTCGAATCCTGCGTCGGGCATGGATGTGTGTGACGTCCTTAGGTTAGTTAGGTTTCAGTAGTTCTAAGTTCTAGGGGACTGATGACAGATGTTAAGTCCCATAGTGCTCAGAGCCATTTACCTAAGCAGCCAAATAACGCATTGTGGACTGAGAAAGGAGGACATCAAAAGCAGGCCAGCACTGGCAAAAGAAGGGCATTTCAGGTCGAGAAAATTCCACTAGCATAAAATCTTGAGGTTAAATTGTGGAATAAATTTCTGAGAGTGTACGTTTGGAGTACAGCGTTGAATGCAGTGAAACATGGACTGTGGGAAAACCGGAAAAGAAGAAAATCGGAGCATTTGAGCCGTGGTGCTACAGAATAATATTTATAGTTAGGTGGACTGATAAAGTAACGAACCAGGAAGTTCTCTTGAGAACAGGCGAGGAAAGTAATATACGAGGAACACTGCCAAGAAGAAGGAACAAGATGCTATAAAATCTGTTAATACATCACAGTATAACATGGCACGAGAGGGAAGAGTAGAGCGTAAAAACTTTAGAGGAAATAGCGAGTGGAGTACATACATCATATAACTGAAGACTCAGGTTGCAGATGATACTTAGAGATGAAGAGGTTGTCACAGGAGCGGAATTAGTGTCGGGTTGCTCCAAACGAGAAAGAAACTGAGGGACTAAAATAAAAAGGAAAAAAATGGCACCTTCCCTCCTGATAATGAACCATCTGCTGATAGCCCTATATTAGAGCTGCAATGATTCTGTCAGGTGTCTTAAGAATTAGCAGAAACCTAACACATCCTTTTCATTTTACACTTTTCTGCTTCAGGGTACCTTTAGCCGTTGTAACAGCTTCTTCGTTACCATTATTTAAACGTCCTGCAGGTTTTTCCTTCTGTTGCTTCAGCGCAAGGATATCTGCATCCACAAGTTTTCAAAAACTAAATTTGTTTGGTATGTGTTGCTTTATAAGCAGCAAATGCCGGAATTCGCTGTTGTAGGCCAGTGTCCCTTCTTCGACATATTTGCCTTGCTTTATTTCCTAAAACTCTATATTGCAATTTGACGTACATTTGCAGCATATGCTAAATCACTTTCCTTGCCACCTTTATCTGGTTTATTGATTTCACGGCCACCGGGAGCCAGATACTTTTCGTAAATTTTTCCCACTCCACGAAGGCTGTATCGAGGTGTATGCAACTCAACTGGTACCAAATCAAGAACACTTCTGCCTCTGCTAATGTGCTTAACATCGGTCACTGTATGCCAATTCTGTGATGTTTTCATGTTCTGATATATATCAAATCTTGAATGTTCAGTAGGTTGGTTGGCTTAAAAGAGGGGAGAAGGGATCAAACTGCTAGGTTATCGCTCCCTTGTTCCGAATAAAACACTGTTGCAAGATTGAAAATAAATCAGACGAGACTTACAGCACAAAACGGAAAGAAACGTAAAACCTCAAGAGAGAAGGAAGGACAACAAACACTTAAATGGACAAAAGGGGGCAAGAAAACCACAGAGACGCAAGAAAAAGGCAGAAGAGATTAAAACGAGAAGGCAGATGAGAATGGTTGTCCGGCCACGAGAATAAGAAGGAGAAGCTAGCCACCTTGCTACACATTAAAACCTCCACCCTAAAAGCAGTAGGGTGGAGGACACTGAGGGACAAAGGACATGCGCTAAAACTTAGGTCAAATTATAAAACCCATCCTCGCGAATAAAACGTAAAACTAAATCTGCAGGTGAGGCGTTGTCAAATAAAATTAGCGGTAACGAGTCTGCAAACCTAAGATTTCGTCGTAGGGCAGTCAAAGCAGGACAGTGCACTAGAACATGGGCCATTGTTAACCTGGCGCCGCATCGACACTGAGGCGGGTCTTCACGGCAAAGGAGGTACCACTATGTCGCCCAAGCGTGGATAATGCGGAGACGGCAGAGGGGCACAGAATCCCTGCGAGAGGTTCGCATGGAAGACTGCCACACATTCGTAGTCTCCTTCATGGCACGCAATTTGTTGTGCGTATTGAGATGATGCTATTCCGTCTCCCAAAGCTGAAGACCCTTAGGCGTAATAATGATTGCAGATCAGTTACGGATATGTCGATCTCCAGAAGCGTTTCCCGTGTAGCCTGTTTCGCCAGCCTGTCGCCAAGTTCGTTGCCTGTGATACCGCCGTGGCCTGGGGTCCACACAAACATCATCAAATGACTGGGCCGTTACAGGCCATACAGGGACTCCTCGATGGTCGCTACCAAAGGATGGCGATGGTAGCATTGGTCGATAGCTTTGAAGCTGCTCAAGGTGTCAGTACATAGTAGAAATGACTCGTTAGGAAATGACTGAATATGACCGCCAGCTCGGCAGTGAATACAGTGCAGCCATTGGGGCACGAATGCTGTTCCATAAGGCCGCCGTGAACGTAGGTGAAGCCAACGTGACCATCAGCCACCGAGCCGTCGGTGTAAACAGCTACAGAGCCACTTAACACGTCAAGATACGAGAGGAAGTGACAGGGGAAAGAAAAAAATGGTTCAAATGGCTCTGAGAACTATGGGACTCAACTGCTGTGGTCATAAGTCCCCTAGAACTGAGAACTACTTAAACCTAACTAACCTAAGGACATCACACACATCCATGCCCAAGGCAGGATTCGAACCTGCGACCGTAGCGGTCGTGCGGTTCCAGACTGTAGCGCCTTTAACCGCTCGGCCACTCCGGCCGGCGACAGGGGAAAGAGGCGGAGTCAACGGAGTCCTTAGGACCTTACGAAAGGTCCAGACGAAGCTGCGGCAGAGGGGTACAACATGTAGATGCACATGAATGTACCTCTAAACGAGATGGTTTTGCGGAAGGTCTTCAGTTCAGACAGAAGTGATGAGACAAAAGCAGCAATCGTTAGCCCTGACCCGGGCCGGCGATGAGGGAGATGGACTGCCGCAGGTGGGAAAAGGAGACAATAATTTGGATACTCAGGAGAACTACGAGTGTGTGCAACATAACTAGCGAGCAGTTGTGCACGTCGGATCTGCCATGGAGGGGTTCCAGCCTCCACTGGGACGTTGGTCACCGGACTCGATCTAAAAGCCCTCGTCGATAGGCGAAGACCTCAGTTGTGCATTGGGTCTAGTAAACGCAACGCTGAGGGTGCCGTCGAACCGTCAACCAGACTCCCATAGTCAAGGCGGAACTGAACAAGGGCTCTGTAGAGCTGCAGTAACCTAGAGCGATCTGCATCCCAATTGGTTTTGCTCAAGTAGCGGAGGGCATTGAGGTACCGCCAGCACTTCCACGTAAGCTGACGAAGGTGAGGAAGTCAAGTCAGTCGGGCGACGAAAACCGGTCCTAAAAAACCCATATGTCTCCACCACAGTCAGGGATCGTCAGTAAGGTAAAGTTATGGTACCGGATGAACGGTACGACGCCGACAGAAGTGCATAACACACGACTTTGCGGCCGAAAACTGGAAGCCGTGGGCTAGAGCCCACGACTGCGCTTTGTGGATGGCTTCCTGTAGGCGCCGCTCAGCAACTCCAGAACTTGTGGTGCAGTATGAAATGCAGAAGTCGTCTGCATACAGAGAGGGTGAGACAGACGGCCCTACAGCTGCTGCTAGACAGTTAACGGCCACTAAAAATAGAGAGACACTCAATACAGAGCCCTGCGGCACCACATTCTCCAGGATATGGGGAACTGTAGGTGGCACCAGCTTCGAGACGGAAATTAAGAAGCGACAGGAATTTCTGGATAAAAATCACGATCGAGCCTTGGAGACATCACTCGCATAATGTGACAACGATAGGATGTCACCAGGTGGTGTCATACGCTTTTCATGAATCACAAAAAACGGCAACATGTTGTTGGCATCTGGAAAAGGCTCTTCGAATGGCAGACTCGAAGGACACAAGATGATCAGTGGTAGAGCGACACAAGCGTAAACCGCCCTGGCACGGAGGCTGTAGGCCATGTGACTCCAGGACCCAAGCCAACCGCCGACACACCATAAGTTCCAGCAGCTTACAACGAACGTTGGTGAGGCGGATGGGCGAATAGATATCCACATCACGAGGGTTTTTGCCAGGTCTGAGCACTGATATGATGGTGCTCTCCCGTCAGTGCAGCAGTTACGCTTGAAGATCACGAGGAGATGTCGCTTGTGGTCTTACGAGAGATGTTTAATCATCTGACTGTGGATCCGATCTTGGCCAGGAGCTGTGCCGGACAATTTGCCAGGGTTTGGAGGAGCTCCCACTTTGTGAATGGGGCGTTATAGGGTTCACTGTAACGTGTAGTGAACGAGAGGATTTTCCCTTGCACCTACCGTTTGAGCGTGAGAAAGGCTGGGGTGGGGGGGGGGGTAATTCTCCGATGCAGAGGCGCGAGAGTAGTGCTCAGCAAAGTGCTCGGCCATCGTGTTTGCATCGGCAGATAACACACCATTTATGTTAACACTGGGAACACCTGTTGGGTCTGGTACCTGAAAACAATTTTGATCTTGGCCTGGACTTGTGGAGGTGACGTATGACATCCAATGATAGAGATGCATCTCTCCCAACAGTGTTGTTTCCGTCTTTCATAAGCCGGCAGGGAACCGTTTATAGCCTATGAGGTGCTCCAGAAAGGGTGCCGCTTATGCCGCTGTAGAGCTCGCTGACACTCCATAATTGCCTCAGCGACTTCCGGCGACCACCAAGGAACTGCCTTTCGCCGCGTGCACCCAAAAGAACGAGGGATCGAGTTTTCCGCCACAGAGACGATCGTTGTAGTCACCTGCTCAACCATCAAGTCGCTGTTACCGTGTGGGGGAGAGTCAACGGAGACAGTAGAGATGCAAGTTGCCCAGTATGCCTTGTTTAAAGCCCACCTGGGCAGGCGTCTGTGGGCCAGACGCCTGGGCAGTGACAGGAAGATGGGGAAGTGATCACTCCTACACAGATCGTCATGTGCTCTCTAGTGGATAGATGGGGAATGCCAGGACTCAAAACCGAATCGATGGCCGAATATGTGCCATGTGCCACACTGAAATGTGTAGAGACCTCAGTATTTAAGAGGCACAGAACGAGTTGGGACAATAAATTTTCGACATCTCCGTCATGGCCAGTATGCATGGTGCTACCTCACAAGTGGTTAAGGGCGTTAAAATCTCCCAGAAGTAGAAAAGGTTTAGGAAGTTGATGTATCAGTGCAGCCAATGGGTTCAGGGGTATGGAACCATCTGGAGGATGCCACTGGCTTAGTACCTGAGCAGTCCATATCCATTGATTCTGAGGATCCAGTGAGATCTAGGTCCTCAGCGGATGCCAGAATTTCCACTTCATCCTCAGATTCAGAGATTTTAGGATCGGTGGCGTGAATACCTCTTGGGGGTCTTTTTCTTTCTTTGGTTTCTCTCACTGCTACTTAGCTTTGTCCGGCCGAGAGGGCTTCACTGATTCTGTGTCAGGGATTGAGGAGGAGCATGAACCCCTATGACCAACTACCTGTGGTTGCTTCAGTCACTGGCAGGTGGCAGCTTTGCCACTGGTAGGAACGTGGGAAGGAAGTGACCCAAGGGACCCCTTCCTAGCGAGAGGAGCAGAAGAATTGGCACGCCACTGTGCCTTAGAGGTGGGGATGGATGTCCCTGATAGTTTGTGGGATGTTGCTCCGAAAGTAGGTGATGCAGGAGCAACAGGGAGGGACGTGCCTAACCATCATAGGGGCTGGGACAGTCTTCTGGCTCTGAGAGGTGACTGATGTAGCGGCAGCTTAAGACGATGTCATATGCAGATGATATAGTCTTTCCGATTTCCTCTTAGCCTCAGTGGAGGTCAGTCGGTCCAGGGTCTTTTACTCCATGATTTTCCTTTATGTCTGGAGAATCCTGCAATCTGGCGAGCAAGGTGAATGGTGCTCTCAGCAGTTGACAGAGATGGGAGGAGGGAAACATGGAGTATTGAGATGTGATGGGCGTCCACAATCTTGACATATGAGGCAAGAACTAGAGTCTGAAAACATGTGGCCAAACTTACAGCATTTAAAGCACTGGACTGGGGAAGGGATATATGGCTTAACATCTCTGCAGTAGGCCATGACCTTCAGCTTCTCGGGTAATGTATCACCCTCGAAGATCAATATGAAGGCGCTGGTGGCAATCTGATTATCTCTAGTACCCTGGTGGACGCTCTGAACGAAATGTACACCTTGCTGCGCTAAATTGGCGCTCTGCTCGTCGTCAGACTGCAAAAGAAGATCCCTGTGAAATATAATACCCTGGACCACACTTAAGTTCTTATGGGGCGCGATGGTTACAGTAACATTACCCAGCTTGTCACAAGCGAGTAACCCCATGACTGGACAGAGGATGCTGTTTTGATGAAGACTGACCCAGATCGCATTTTGGACAATCCGTCCACCTCCCCAAACTTCTCCTCTAAATGCTCAAGAAAAAACTGAGGCTTCATCGTCATGAAAAATTCCCCATCAGCTCTCGAACAAACAAGGTACTGTGGCGAATAAGATCCACTGCCATCCTGAGTCTGGCATTCCTCCTATGGTTCTGGTCAGGGAGGGAAACGTTTTGGGGTCGTCTGTCTGTGCGTTAAATTGACCCATGGAATGCTTAGAGATTGCAGGTGTTTGATCACCAGCAAGTGATGATGTAGTACACTTCATGGCTTGTCATCCATCCTGATGTCACCCACTCCGACTAGAGGCCCACTCCACAGGTGCCACCTAGCCTCAGCGAGGGCCACCTGGCAAGATGGCCATTGCCGGGAGTCCCGTTGCCTCAAGTTAATGGGCATCCACTCCATGGCAAATGTGGGAAGTTAACAGCGCAGACGTCAACAGAGTAATCCCTGTGTTGTCAGGGGGCTACAACCAACAGGGTACATGGCGAACCCACCACAGCAGTTTGGCTACTGTGCTCGATAGGAGGTGCTAAAAAGTCATGAGTCATAGTCGATGCATATTGCGTGGTACGCACCCAGGAAGGTGTCCTGGCCGAAGAATGTTCGATGGACACAAGGCACCACGTAAGGGTCCCTTCCCCAACTGGCTCACTCTTCTGGAAAATTTTGAAGAATGGAGGTCAAACACTACAGGAGACCAAAACGTGTGAGACTTCTTTACGTTGCCTCTTACGACAGGCAGATATATCTGGGTCCTATTCTGGACTACAGACCTGCAGGGCGGCATGAATGTTCACCCAACGTTTGTGCTTTGGTGGGAAAACGAGCCACTTCTCTAAAGCCTTCTTCCCTCGAAGAAGTGCTCTATGAGAACTATTCTGCAATTACTATGTGTAAAAATTTTCGGTAGTTTCTTTACCATCACTGACCTTTAAGATGTGAATTCTTGGGTGTGTCTCTTATACTTTGGAAACTGTAAATATCTGTGTTCATCAGTTTGCCAGTCGAGCCAGCATCTTAACAAGATTGTGTTACATATTTAGGAGATTAGTATTACGAATGTCAGTAGGCATCAGTGTAATAATATGATGTTTACTTCGTTATGCTCCACATTTATTTGTGGCAGAATGTTTAGCCATTTGGATAATTCTTGTCGATTAAACCTGATCGACGTAAGAGATTTCATTGGCAAGCTCAAACATTACACAATACTTGGTACATTGGGGAAGAATGTTGAGTAGTGGTTTAGTCTGTATCCCTCCATTACTGACTTGTAAGATCTATTTCAAAATTCGCCTTCATGATCAGTTTCACTGTTATTGGGACACTATTCACCCCTGTCCACAATAGTTGTTCAAACAACTTTGTAACTTCCTTACTTGCCTTTGCTTTCACAACACGGCTCAGGCACATTTGGACTATATATCTGTTAAAGTAGATATGAATCCTTTAATTGATAAGGAATATTGTTCCATATGTAAGAGGCTTCTCTCCTACAAATTACTCAAACCTTATGTTATATTACGTCTGCATGGCGAAATTTCCCATTCATTTTTGTGGAGTCCTTGGATGATTGCTTCCATATTACTCAGTTATATGTATTTCTTGTAGTTCTCTCAGGACTGATATGATTTCATTCTTATGACCTGTATTCCCTGAGGCAGCTGAGCATTCGTAACAGCTTTATTATTTCATTGGGTCATTGTTAATGGCTATAGCAGGTCAAATAGTGTAACAATATACTTTTATTTCTTATTTTTAAGGCTTTATTTTAGCTGGTTTGATACTTCAGCATATATTTGTATTTATTTTGGATAATGATTGCCTGCTTTCGCATTTTTAAAGAATATTAGGCCTAATAAAGTCCGTTTTCTTTCCAGTTCCTCTTTGCCAGTCCGTATGGGATGCTTGGTTAACTCTGTGGGTGGTTACCCAGAATTTATAGTTTGTGCTGGCAGATCCCTGCATGTTTTAACTATCACTGTAATAGTTAATGAAATTGGTAGTGCAATAAACTTCCCATCTTCCTCCTCCTCCTCCTCCTCCTCCTTCTTCTTCTCCGTCTTCATCTTCTTCCCCTTCTTCTCCTAAAACTCCTTTGCTTCCACGCATAGTGTATGAAAACCTTTCCAGAATTACCAATACTAATTTAAATATTTCTAAGAGAGAGTTATCTCGTCGATACTGCCCTAATTCAAGTAACTGTAAATTTGGCGAACAGCTTGTTGACATGTTGTTGTATACTAAACTTATTTTGTGTTAAATTCAACTTCTATAGTGGTGATGGAGCTCAACTTTCTTAACTGTTCCCTATGTATAGCTGAGTATATCGGTTAGTCTTGCATTGACTTCAAGATTTCCATCAGTTACCATTGCTGGATTCTGTCATTTAAATTCTTCAGTGTCTCACCTCTACGATATACTACTATGATGAGACTATCCAATTCTGTTAATTTCGTGGTAATTGTCGAGTTTTTGCATCAGTGTGTAAATGCATGTTAGCTCTGTTCTTCATCCCCTCAGATGAGTGTGGGACATGTAGGTGAGCTTGTCTATTGTCAGCAATACACCAACTCAGGAACATTATCTTTTAAAATAAATGCTTGGAAGTTCCGTGTATATCCTCATCAATAATCTTTATTTTTTTTTATCAACAACCAGGAATTCGAACTGTGTGTGATTGTGCATTCATTGAAATGCTTTGAACAGCTGGTTGGATCCTACATATTCTTTGTAAATATGTTTCAGATATATATTTTCCTTTTTGAAACAGTTAGTAGATTTTGCGTTATAACTTATTTACTGCTTTGGAATCCTGATATATTCCTAGATCAAATAGATGACATCACCTTTCATATGATATCCCTTCTCTCACCGAAAGTCTGGCAGATAATTCCATCAATGCCATGGCATTTCTACTCTAACAGCTGTCATTTTGGTTGAAATAATGTTTTGGAGATTATAGAAAGACGCACTCAAAGGAAATCTCTTCAGGATCTGTTAACAATAGCAGTATATGATTAGTCTTCCGAGAGTCAGATGTCCCAGCAATTATAAATTATAGCACATATAGCAATCGATTCTACTTTTAGTCCTGGGTGCCAGTCTCAATATAGAACCTCTCAGTTACCACAAGATCCTTGTGATGAGGGGTTCATCTACTATGTAGGGGTGATGACTATGTTTTCACCTTATTAAACACGAGACTTTATGGATAAAGGAAAAACACACTAATATAGCTCTTTTACAATGTTTGTTTACTTGTTAAATATTATATGCAGCACGGTACATGAAGGTACATAAGCAACATCATAGACCTTTGAACACAACTGGTACACCATGAATCATAAAGCTGATCAGTACTTTCTTCTGACGAGGAAACAATTTCGTGCACCATCTCCAACACAAAAATGAAAATTTTTGTGCACCATTCCAACACATTGCTCAATATTCACTCATACAATCGAGATACACAGAGTTGTCAGCGTAGTTAACGGTATACAACATTACATTTTTAAATCAGTCCTCATATATGAGTGCACTTTTTCTCGTTACGTAGTTCTACTATTCATGGGTAGCCCCTGCAATGGTCATACCATCATCCTGTAACACTATGGGGAGAGTCAGGGTCTCTGTAGAACAAATCAAAAAATCTCCACTGAAACGAATTTTTTCTGGGATAATATGGATTTGGTGAGCCTACCTCTAGAAGCTTTTAATATCACAACCAGATAGCGATTAATATCTGACATCATTCCCATACTGAAGTATTTAAAGGCAATATTCCTTAGACTGTGACTGGGATTAAACAGCATTATCTGTACATCTGCTGGCCGCTGATGCAATGAATTTGCAACACTTTTTAGTGGTAGTAGTAGTAGTAGTAGTAGTAGTAGTAGTAGTAGTAGCCTTATTCATCGATAGAACTCTTTTTACAAGGATATGTTGTAGTTGTTGTGGATATCAGCCCTGAGACTGGTTTGATGCACCTCTCCCAACTACTGCATCCTGAGCAAGACGCTTCATCTCCCAGTACCTACTGCAGCCTACATCCTTCTGAATCTGCTTAGTGTATACATCTCTTGGTCTCCCTCTACGATTTTTACCCTCCACGCTGCCCTCCAATACTTAACTGGTGATCCCTTAATGCCTCAGAACATGAACTACCAACCGATCCCTTCTTCTAGTCAAGTTGTGCAAAGAAATCCTCTTCTCCCCAATTCTGTTCAATACCTCCTCATTAGTTACGTGATCTACACATCTATTCTTCGGCATTCTTCTGTAGCACCACATTTCGAAAGCTTCCAATCTCTTCTTGCCCAAACTATTTATCGTCCGTGTTTCACTTCCATACGTGGCTACACTCCATACAATTACTTTCCGAAACGACTTCCTAAAACTTAAATCTATACTCCATGCTAACAAATTTCTCTTCTTCAGGAACGCATTCCTTGCCATTGCCAGTCTACATTTTATATCCTCTCTACTTCGACAATCATCAGTATTTTGCTGCACAAATAGCAAAACTCCTTTACTAGTGTCTCATTTCCTACTCTAATTCCCTCAGCATCACCCAACTTAATTCGACTACATTCCATTATCCTCGTTTTGCTTGTGTTGATGATCATCTTATATCCTCCTTTCAAGACACTGTCCATTCCGTTCAAGTGTTTTTCCCAATCCTTAGTGTGTCTGACAGAATTACTATGTCATCGGCGAACCTTAAAGTTTTCATTTGTTCTCCATGGATTTTAATTCCTACTCCGAATTTTACTTTTGTTTCCTTTACTGCTGGCTCAATATACAGATTTCATGACATCAGGGAGAGGCTACAACCCTGTCTCACTCCCTTCTCAACCATTGCTTCCCTTTCATGCCCCTCGACTCTTATAACTGCCATCTGGTTTCTGTACAAAATGTAAATAGCCTTTCGCTCCCTGTATTTTACCCCTGCCACCTTCAGAATTTGAAAGAGAGTAGCCGGCCTGAGTGGCCGAGTGGTTCTAGGCGCTACAGTCTGGAACCGCGCGACTGCTACAGTCGCAGGTTCGAATCCTTCCTCGGGCATGGATGTGTGTGATGTCCTTAGGTTAGTTAGGTTTAAGTAGTTCTAAGTTCTAGGAGACTGATGACCAGTTAAGTCTCATAGTGCTCAGAGCCATTTGAACCGTTGTTTCTTAAAGAGAGTATTCCAGTCAACATTGTCAAAAGCTTTCTCTAAGTATACAAATGCTAGAAACATAGGTTTGACTTTTCTTAAGATAAGTTGTAGGGTCAGTATTGCCTCACATGTTCCGATATATCTAAGGAATCCAAACTGATCTTCACCGAGGTCGGCTTCTACCAGTTTTTCCATTCGTCTGTAAAGAATTCGCGTTGGTATTTTGCAGCTGTTACATGAAATTGATACTTCGGTAATTTTCACATCTATCGACACCTGATTTCTTTGGGTTTGGAATTATTATATTCTTCTTGAACTCTGAGGGTATTTCGCCTGTCTCATACATTTTCCTCACTAGATGGTAGAGTTTTGTCAGGACTGGCTCTCCCAGTGATGTCAGTAGTTCTAACGGAATGTTGTCTACTCCCGGGGCCTTGTTACGACTTAGGCTTTCAGTGCTCTGTCAAACTCTCGACACAGTATCGTATCTCCCATTTCATCTTCATCTACATCCTCTTCCATTTCCATAATATTTCCTTCAAGTACAGCACACTTGTATAGACCCTTTATATACTCCTTCCACCTTTCTGCTTTCCGATCTTTCCTTAGACTGCGTTTCCATCTGAGCTCTTGATATTCTTCCAAGTGGTTCTGTTTTCTCGAAAGGTCTCTCCAACTTTCTGTAGGCAGTATCCATCTCACTCCTAGTGAGATAAGCCTCTACATCATTACATTTGTCCTCTAGCCATCCCTGCTTATCCTCTTTGCACTTCCTGTCGGTCTCATTTCTGAGACGTTTGTATTCTTTTTTGCCTGCTTCATTTTCTGCATGTTTATATTTTCTTCCTTTCATCAATTAAATTTAATATTTCTTCTGTTGCCCAAAGATTTTTACTAGCCCTCGTCTTTTTACCTACTTGATCCTCTGCTGACTGCACTACTTCATCCCTGAAAGCTACCCACTCTTCTTCTACTGGGTTTCTTTCCCCCATTCTTGTCGATTGTTCCCTTATGCTCTCCCTGAAACTCTGTACAACCTGTGGTTTAATCAGTTTATCCAGGTCTCATCTCCTTAAGTCCCAACCTTTTCGCTGTTTCTTCAGTTTTAATTTACAGTTCATAACTAATAGATTGTGGTCTGAGTCCACATCTGCCCCTGGAAATGTGTTACAATTTAAAACCGGATTCCTAAATCTGTGTCTTTCCATTATATAATCTACCTGGCACCTTCTAGTATTTACAAGTTTAAACCGATTTAAAATAAGCTAATTCGTATACACATATATTTACAGACTTGTGTTTAGAGACAATCATTAGATGTTACTCCTGATATACAATACTTTTTTTACAAATAACTTATTAAATAATGTAATGTCACACTGTTCACTCATATCTCACTATCACACCATACTTACGAACACACACACACACACACACATACACACACATTTTAGGAAAGAAGGAAACCAGTAATTGTTTGTTAAGCACATATTTTACCTGACTACATTCTTATAATCGGCGCTAATTCTTACATGGCAGCTGTGTTGCAACAGTTAGTGTTACTGTATGATTAGACACGTTTATTGTATAAGAGGTCCAATGCGAGTTGGTGAACGATTTATCCTTAGGCGTTCATTAGCAGTCTATATAATTTTAAAAATTTGGTCTTCTGTGATTTTGGTAAGATTGAATTAATACTGTGTACTCTGCAGCCAGCTCGTCACGGCCACTTGTGCTAAAGGGGAATAAGGTTATAAACCTTGGTGCTAAACTCAATAAATGCAAGGTGGCAATTCTCACAGTAAAGTAGTGTAAGGATAGTGAACATGTAGGATAAGTTATTATCTCTGATGCATACACTCCTACTTTGAGCATGTACATTAACTCACTCTTAAGCAAATACTTTGATGGCATGGCGTTAGTGGATTCAGGAATCTGCACGGGGCAGACATCCAACATATTCTGGAACTAATTATTGCCAAATATGTCACAATAATTCCGCTGGAGAACTATAGTTTCGATAAGAAAGGAGAAGAGAGTATTATGTTACTGCATATTACATATTCGACTTGTTGAAATCTAATGTATTTAAACATTTATAGGAAACTTACTGAAAGATGTCGTAATTTATGTGCTGTTGACTATTATATGTTTCCTTATAACTTTGTTATAGGATGTTCCTCACAGTTTTAACCATGTTTAATCCTGATATGCTTCTTTTTGAGTATGAGCCATGCTACAAACATCATGATATGAGTGAATTACGTGATACTGATGGTGGTGCTGCTATTGAACTGAACTCTGATGTTTGCATAAATGTAGAGGAAATAAGAAAAAGGCGTTTTCAATTCGTTTATTTTTTGTTAAAAATAATAGTATTTGTAGCCATTAGAGGTTAAAAGCCACAGTTACTATATCTTCCTCTGTACCCTTCATTCACACATGAATACCAGCTGTTGTTGCTACTGTCAGGTGTTGGAGGTGGTCTGAGTGGCAGCTAGTGTGTAAGCACCAATTGTCGCTGTGTAGCACTAGTTTTCGAACATTTGCATGTTCTGGATAGGCGTTTCATATTGTACCACATCACGGACTCGGTTTGTTGCTACTGGAAAAAAATTAACAAATTGTAAACATAAAGGAGTAAGTCAAAAATAATGATTTTATAAATAATATCTGATGATTAAGAACATGCTATCAGAATTATTGTTTTCTTCTGATTTTGGTTCTGCTGGGAGGCAGTGGCTGGTCCGTGCAGACAGCACTCCATGGTGATCCTCTAATAGGATATACAGACCTCGAAAGTGGGCCGTTGGACATTTTAATAAGAAAGGGAGAGAAGGGAAGCTAGTGGCTGAGAGAAAATTAATCGAGGATGGTGGGGCCACACCTGCGTTTCACATGGAACAACAGCACATGGTGACGTGAATGATGTGCTATTAGCTTAGTGGTAGGGGAGGGAAGATCAGTGACTTTGAATATAACATGCAGAACGGCTACAGCGTGGAAGTACAGGTCCTGGAACGCTGAAACGAGAAAGAGCTGATAGCTATGATTTTTTTAGCAGAGCCTGAGATGGTACCATACTCACCACCAAACACACGTGAATTGCGCTATGGAAATGGTACCAAAAGAGAGTCATTGTACATGCCGTCATGACTGTACGATCCTCGTGGCAAGTTTTTACCTACGTACACGGTAGAAAAAATTCCTTTCCCGGCAGATGTTGCAGGGCCATACAATGTAACGAAACTGCCTCCAGCTTTAACCCTCAGATGTACAATTTGGAGATTACGACTAACACATCTGCAGACATTAAGGATAGCATTCGTTCAACCACCAGATGCCTCACAATTCATGTATTTTATGATGCCTGGGAAAGAGCCCACGGAAACTTCCTGTACATCAAAACCGAGACTAAAAACATATTAGGTCTTCTCGTCAGCATTAGAAACAGGCACTTCCGTACAAAGAGGGGTACGCTTCTGTGGACTGAGTTATTAACAGCATTAAAGCATTCGTGGCTGCTAAGGTATACTCCTAGTTGTTAGGATCTGACGCCGCAAACGCAGCGTTGTGGAGAGAACCTTTATTGTCACTGCGCTGGATACAAAGTGGTCCTGATTTCTGCAATACGTTTGCAGAAATTCAACTAAGCTTAACGCCTTCCCAGTGGCAATATTGACCCACCGCAATTAATGCAGCAAATGTGATATCACATGGGATATCTATGCAGAACAAAATTCACCCGTGTTATAATTGTGTGGACTTTGCTGGCTAAATTATACCGTTTGGCATTTCCTCTCAACACGGAATCTCCAATTATTTTCTTCCAGGAACACGAAAGTTGTGCCAGAAATCTTTTAATGCATAGGTGTGTTGCACTGTTGCGTCAAATTATGGGTGTTACTGGAAAAAGTTGCTCATAATACCATGCAGCCGTGTTGAGAAAAGATTAATGATAAATTCACTGCCGATGAATGTCAGCCACATAGGAGCAATTTGATACGGAAATCGAGCAAACCAGGTTCCTGGCTGAATTGCCAGAGGGTTGCAAGAAAACTTATTTTCCAACGAAATCAGACATTGCACTCTACAACTTTATCGTTCGGTTTGCACATACAAATCTTGGAGGATGACTTCACTTCGCTGATCTGCACTCAATGTTTCTCGAGGGCTCTCATTCAGTCGCAGGAGTGCACATTCAATAGACAAGTGCGTCTGCTCCTCCTAGGAACTGCCAAGATATTGTGTAAACTGCTTAGTTAGATTTTGTATCTTCAAGGAAAGACGAACAGTTAAAAAGGTCGTACATACCAGTTTCCCTTGAAATATGATCAGGGACGTGTATGGATCCTAGATGGAAGCTTTCCTCCCACCTGATCAATTTCAGTTGACCAAGCGACTTGCTGTATCACTTTCGGTGAGCTCATAATTTTACTACAGGGGTCCTGTAGCACAAGAGTCAATAACATTTACCCTGGATATAGACACATAAATACCATGAATGAAAGTAACCAAACTCTCATAAATATTCTTCATAATTCTGGCATGTCCCTGTCGGTCAATAAGGCAGCAAGGATTACTAAAATAGCTTCATCAGTCATGGACCATTCGGCTATAAATATGGAGACGAAATAGTGTGGTAAAAGGTGGTAGTAACCAACGGAATGTATAAAAAATCCTCAAACTGCAGGCCTGCTAAAGATATTCATCACATATCGAAAAACAAGATTCTTGAAGAGCACTAGTAAACAATGTTGCGATGAAGCGTACAGGGACAGAAATGTAAATATGAAATACTCTAAACTCTCAGCATTTTTTAAACTGAACTTTGAAAATATATTTGCAGTAGTACCAATATCAGCATCAGTGTCAAGGTAAAAATTTCTCCCAAACCAATTACACAAGAACGAACCATAAGAACCCAGAGTTGTTAAATTTCTGTCGGAAGTACAAAAATATTTATAGGAAATTGCTGTTAACTGCAATATACTCATTCACTCACCAATTAAATATAATACAGTGAATAAAATCGAAGTCATTAAAAAGGAAGCAGGGAGATACAAAGGAAAGAATTAAAATAACGTACAGGCAAATGTTAGGGTGAAGTAATAAGTTATCCACACGACCTACAAAACCACGTAATGAGCAATTTTCAAATATTTCAGAGAAGTTACAACAAAAAACAGTATGTCACTTGGAAATAACTATGCACTAATTACAATGAAGTTACTACCAACAATAGAGAATGAAATGAGTGAGACAACGGAGAACATAAAAAGTAAAATTTAAATTGTGTTATGGGAACAACCAATGTGTATTCTGAAAGAATGCCTGCAAAGCATATATGTTCCTCTAACAAATATAACGAACGAAGCATTCACAGCAAGGAATTTCACAGGGTATTTAAGAGAGGCAAGAGCTGTACTTCTACAAAAGTGAGCTAATACAGAAGACCTATAAAAAAATCTAGCGGCCTATTTCACTGTTGCCATTACACTCAAAAATAGTAGAACCGATTATGAAAGACATATTAATGATTATTTCGAATAAATACAACCATTTTAATGATCCACAGTTTGCTTTCTGAAGTGGCTGTTGTACAGTATCAGCCAGAGTAAAATTCACAAAAATGGTACATGGTGGTCTAGATATGTATCACAGACATATTTTTAGATCTTTCTAAGCCTTTTGAAACAATGTACCATACGATTCTAATAAACTATTCTGATGTATGTGGAATAAGAGGATAATGACTGGTTCATATCATACGCAGGAGGTAGGGTAGAAAGTGTACAGATAACCCATACCTGAATTAATTCCAAGCTTTTCGTGAAATCCTTAACAAAACCAAAATATACTAATAATGGAGTTACTATGGGTGGTATGTTATGGCCAATACTCTCTCTCTTTCCTGGTACCTTTGTCCCGCACGGTCGGCATGGTTACGAGTGGACTAGCCTAGGTTAATTTGCGGGGTGGCCGGATGCCCTTCCTGTCGCCACCCTGGTGGAGGAGATGATGGTGAAGGCAACACAGCACTATGACGAGGACGAGGACAACAGAACACCCACTCCCTGTGCGCAGAAAAATTCCCGACCCAGCAGAGAATCGAACCAGGGCCCCTTAGCGCGGCATTATGTCGCTCTGACCACTCAGCTATAGGGGCGGACATATTATGGCCAATACTGTTTGTGATACACACAAATGAATTTCCTGAAAATTTTAGTTAAGGGGAAAAAATTCTCTTTGCTGACGACAAAAGTGTAATAGTCACACGGAAAACAAAGGCAATTCCATGCAGAGAAAGGAAATGGAACCGTCAAGTAAATTTAGAGTTGGTCGATATGCAATCAATTGACAACAGAAATGCTTTATTCAGTTTTCAAATATTCCACTACAAAGGAAAATCCGGGAGAGTTGCCCCATTGAATCCTCGCACTAAAAAGATGAGTGAAATAAATGTTAATGGCAGTAGCGTTGAAATAAAGGTGAAATTATTAAAACTGAACAAAACTCGTAGGTCCGATGGAACCCCATTCTCATTCTACAATGAATTTGCGGCTGAGTTAGTCCCTCCGTTATCCATAACACAGATCCCTCGAACAAGAAACTGTGCCAGGCACTTGAAAGAAAATACAGTCGCACCCAGTTACAAGAAGGGAGCGGAACTAATCCACAAAATCACCATCCAGTACCCCTGGTACTGATCTATTTTGGAACTTTAGAACATTGAGGCATTTCGAAGGGAATGACCTCGTTAGTGGCAAACAGCATGGACCCCGAAAACATAGATCATGAGAAACCCAACTCACACTATTCTCACATGTACTGAAGGCAGTAGATTAGAGTGTTTCTTCATTTCCGAAAAGCATTTGACTCCGTACCACATTTACGCTTATTATCAAAAGGAGTATCATATGGGATACCGATCGCAATACATGATCTGATTGACAACTTTCGGTCGGGAGGACGCTGCCAGCTATCTTGAAAGGGACCTCATCAACAGATGTAGAGGTAATTTCATGTATGGCCCTGGGAAGTGTGTTGAATCCTTGCTCTTTGTGTTGTATTGCAGACAATATCGACATTAGCCTTAGATTTAGCAGATGATGCAGTTATCTACAACGAAGTATTGTCTGAAAGAAGATCATAATTGTTTAGTCCCATCTTGATAAGTTTTCAGAGTCATGCAAAGATTGGCAAACTCCGTTTAATGTTCGAATATGAAGCATTGTGCAACTCACAAAACGGAAAAAAGGACGTAGTATCCTGTGACTATAATATCAACGAGTCACAGTTGGAATTGATTAACTCATATAAACACCTAGATGTAACATTTTGTAGGGATATAAAATGAAATGAGCAAGTAGGCTCATTCGTGGCTAAAGCAGGTGATAGAGTTAGATTTATTGATGGAATATTGGGAAAAAGCAGTCTGTCCAACAACAGATTCCTTAGAAATCACTAGCGTAACCCATCCTAGAATATTGGAGACGTGTGTGGGACCAATAACATAAAGGGAGCAGGATAGCACACAGAAGCGGATCACGAAAGGCCTCAGTGTATTTGATCTCTGGGAGAATGTCACAGAAATACTGAAGAAGCTAAACTGACAGTCTCTTGAAGACAAACTTAAACTCTCACGTGAATCCTACTACAGCAAGCGCTGATATATTTAAATAATCGTTTTTCCTTCGGACCACACGTGAATGGAACAACGCTGGTAACTGGGACAATGGGGCATACCCTTTGCCATGCACTTCACAATGGTTTTGCATGGATGTAGATGCAGATGTGGGTGTCCTTAGCGTAAACTCCTGTTTATTAGTAAATATCTATGCCATGAAGATTTCCATTTCCCTCCTCTGCTCGATCAGTTACCGGCGAGTGAACAGATCGAAATGAAAAGTGTCTCTTTCCTAGTTTATAGCTCATGAGATTTATCGACAAACATAACAGTGGCTGGGACTGAAAAACTGAAGCTTTAGATTACACGCTAGCAAAGTGATGACTCAAGCCTTAAGAGTATCACACTGCACTGGAGAAAATTAATGAATTATGCTATAAAAAGGGCAACTTTGCGAAAGACGATCCTGTTTCGAAAGGCATAAAACGTCGCTTAATATCATGTTTCCCCGGTAAATAAATCCGTACATCTGGATATTTTTTTAAAGAAAGTGAAAATTTTGTAGCCATGTTAACCAGTGGAACGCTGACCTGAATAAAAGTAAGATAAGTAGACTGAGCAGAAAGCTAAATATTGAACGAATATTTGTTGTAAGAAAACTCGAAGGCGAGGAAAAAACGCGTGACGACGATTTTATATTGTATGGTCAGTGATTGAGAAGTATCTGCGTAAAGCTACCGACACATCTTTTTCTTAAGAAATAGGGTGACATGCAACATAACCAACTCCATCAAACATCAAGACAGTAACAACGAAGAGAAACATTACACGAAAATAAAGCACAGATTGTCGAAAGCAGTGGTGTAAGAGATACATAGCGATTCAGAGACTGATAGAGAGTAAGGGAAGTGTCATTGCCTCCAATTAGTCAAAAGACTGAGGGATATAAGACAGTTTCACTATGGGGGTTTCAAATATGTTAGTTTAGAAACGGTCTTAAACTCAATCATGACAACGCACCGTTACGGATTACAGAGAAATAACTTTCCTCGGCGGTTGTTCCGGTAGTTAACTCATACTATCAGAACTCATCTTATCTTCTGCGCTTACGGAACGTCAAGCAGGAAAGTCTGTCTGCCACTATACGAGGTGCTGTAAGATAGCGCTACCTGACCGTATTAGCCTGGGGAACACGTGGCAGTTCAGGTACCTGCTGACGTCACAACCCAGTTCTCGCTGCAGGTCTGCGACAGGACCCTGCTTCCGCGACAGGTAGTCCGAGCCGGCAGAACTTGGCCGTCACATTGCAAGGCGCCCCTGGGAGCTGAGCACCGGGCAAACGACGCTAACGATGATGAGACGAGGGCTCAATTACGACCGGGCGGCGCTTTGCCGCTCGGCTTGGCGACGCGAAGCGATTCCTGCCTCAGAGGAAGAGACGCGCTGCCCAACGAGAGGGTTTTGCATCAGCGGAGGGAAATGAACCGCATTCATAGGACTGCACGATAAATCTGAAATGTTACGCTGCGTCGATGTTCCACTCACCGCAAGCATCGCTGAAGTTGTCGTCAGGCAGGTCGTGTCTTGGAAGGCGTATGTCGAGCTCGAATCTCTCGTCGTGAACTGCAGGATACCTAACGTTGGATCTTTGTAATGAATTAGACAACTTGTCTTAATTTTATGCTAAGGTGCGTACTGTCACATGTTCAACCGATCTCTTTTATTATTATGACACCGATTTCTAGAGCTGAAGTGGCTTATATGATAAATTTTGTATTATGCTCTCCTGGCCAATTAAACTGCAACACCATCAAGGAAAGGAACGTTAGACTGACGAGAAGTGTAACGCGAGCTTCAATGCGTAAAAAAAGGTGTGCAAATGTTGTTCGTCGGTGACAAGATAGTCTTACACATATTCTAGGAAAGAGAAAAGTCTACTAGTAGGTGTTAGAATTCAACAGCGGAAAGACAGAGGCCTATCGAAACAGTACGTTATCGTTCCATAATACTGCTCTTCTATTTAGTTAAAGATCAAGATCGACGGTATCGATCTGTGAAAGGAAAACATCTTCGAGTACTTCTGCTCAAACTTTAATGCTGACGACTAACGCGTAGTCGCCATCTCAAATCATATTTGCTGTGCTGGTTTAAATGACGAACATTGACTGGAGTGCTTTGTCATAAGAAGATCCCGGACCTACTCATCTCGAAATCATGCCATTCCACAGTTCTCCCAGTTACATTGCACGGTCCAAAATTTTTGCCCCCAACACTAGAAGCCGAACAGCGACTTCTTTGGTAGATATTTGGTGGACATTTGGGCTGACATTTGTGGATAACGTGACCGACGAAGAAATACAGCGGGTCATACCGTTGAGAATATGAAGGAAAGACGGAAAGAATATTGGGGTTTATTATACAATCGATAACGAGGTCATTAGAGATCGGAGACATCTCGTATTGTTTTAAGGATGCGGAAGTAAATACGCTGCGCCCTTTCAATGGAACCATCCTGTCATCTGCCAGGAGGAGATTTAGGGAAAATAAAGAGAAATTAAAAAATTTACATGGGGACGTGGATATGAAAAGATGACGGAAGGGCGTCTCTGGCGACATGGATACTTATTTTAAGTAGATAATAATAATATTATTTTCAAGTATACTGCTATGTGGGTGGTATTTACTGTTTATATATTCCTATCCTACGGTTACCTATTTCTTGTTCACAACGCTGTTTAGTGTCATTTAACGACTATGACATGATCGGCAGTATTGCCTGCGTTGGTACGAGGGTTGGAACTTTAATAATGGCAACTATTTATTTACAGCTCTTACGATATAGATACGTGTTTCAAAGTTTTACTGGCCTTCAAAGTAGTCAATATCATTGTGTATAACCCACTGTTAGCGATGTGGAAGTCGTAGGATACTCTTAGATGGGTCAGTTGTGTTGAAAGATCGAGCGGCGCGGTCTATTGCCCGACGAATTTGTAGCAGTTCTGAAGTGAATGCCGTGAAGTGTTTCCTTCAGATTATAAGTCGAGTTGAACTCTTGAGGTCTTAAGTCAGAGGAATGCAGTAGGTGGTATAGCACTTAGCAGCTCCATTAGTGAAAAAAATCAGTAATATCTTGCACTCTACGTGCTTCAGCATTGTGCTGCAGAATGATGGTCAGGTCATGCGGAAAGTGTCATCACCTCAATCTCGAAGGTGGTCGTAGGTTGTGTTACAAGAAGTGACATTTTTCTGTCTGGAAACAGCAGAACGTCTGGCAAGAGGAACATCGATCCAAGATATTATCTTTATTGAAATTAATCTTCTTGAGACGTTGGTTATAAATAAAGTGAATATTGATGTTATTGACTCAGAACTGTTGTGAATTTGATGCATTGGTTTGTCCAGTATGCTATAATACTGGGGACAATGCTATGGTTTGATTAAACATTTTATTATGTGTTCTTTATATCTCGAATTTTGCTGTAGTGCTAGGTATGTATATAACTGCTGTCCTCATTTCACTACAGAAACCTGTCTGTTATTAGTTGATATTGAACACAATACTAATTTTTTAAATATTTTTGTCAGTGTTATTATTTAGGGAACTAATTTTAATGACCATAGTGAGTGTAGCTCATTGTGAATTTAATTTAATTTTTAATATTGTTAAAAACGAATATTGCTGTACTGTTAACTCAGTCAGTTGACTCCACCTTTTAATTTTCCTAAACACCTGCCTACCACCACAACAAGAATCTCATGGTAGAGGAACTGCACACGAACAATTCCATACATCGTCACTAAAATAATGACTGCTGAAGGAATCAATAGAAATTATGCAAACCTGGAACTGTGTGTCCTAAGTCATTTGGGTTGTACAGATTGTACTACAAACCAGCGTTACAGGTCACATCTGCAGAAACGATTTTCGATTTATTAATAATTTTCCCGTAAAGAGTTTACATAATATTTCAGAATTTTTGTATAGATGTTAAAATTTTCGATAGTGGTTTTAGGATTGTGGGAATGGGGGAAGGGGACATTATTCTACTGTAACTTCCTGGTTACTAGTCTGACTAACTACGGAACATAGGGATGCATACATTGGTTGAGATTCTTCGAAAATGAGCTTAAATTATTGTGTATGTACCGCAAAGGCCGATATTGGACACATTCTACTTGTTTTGGTTATAAATAAATCGCTGCTAACGTATATTCACAATGCTAGTATTCTCGTTGATAATATATGTTTTATAACCAGACTAAGAAACACACTTCAGCTCCTTAAATGTAACAAAATTACCTTTAAAAGTATTGACAGAATGTCCAGAACTGTACCTTCACTGGCTGTACCAGTCAAAGAGGCTACTAAAAACATGAAATGTAACTTAAGTGGTCAGTAACGTGTTATAAGTCTCCTTAAACTTCTAAGTTCTAATACATTTGTATTACTGTTACAGGAAAGCTAGAAACTGAAAATGTTGTCAAACGTTTCCTATTTCCACTCACTAACGTTCTGTGTTATTATATTATTGGGCGTACAACAAGAAAAAGTGCTTTACATAGAAGTACATTTTATGAATAACGGTTGTGGATCACTCTTTATCCTCTTCTTGGTGCGCTTACATAGTTGGGCGTTGTCAGTATCTTTCCACTAAATTTACTCCATCTTTAGACGGAAGTATGTTATATAAATAATAGGTGATGACCACTTTATATCCTGTTATAGGTCGTGTTTACACAGCTGAGCTTTGGCAACTACTCTCCAGTACATTTACTCCTGAATTCGCTATTCAAAGTGAACAATTCGGGAAGGAAAAAAGTTTTTGGGTAACAATTACCGATCCTAGTTGTGTAGTAAGACGGGGTTAGGAATTCAGCAGTACAAAAGATTCATCATTGATCCGTCGATGTGAAAAATAGTATAAACGGTTCAGATGCAAATAGAAATCGTATCAGCTTGAGAATGCCTTATACCATACAGAAGATTTTATGTCTATATAAGAAGATTTTATGTCTATATAACTTTAATGCCCTTGTGTGTGTGTTTGGAGAGAGGGGGAGAGAGAGACAGAGAGAGAGAGAGAGAGCTAGAGAAGACAGAGAGGAGAGTGTGGGGTGAGGGGGGGAGGGGTGGAGTCTCATTTCGTTGACAATTTCTCTCCTCCTTGTCGGTTATTGTTTCATAATCAACAACAATGGAATGATTATTCATTCTGAGAGGTGTTACTGAATTGCAGTTGCCAAATCGTACCGCGGTAATAGAATAAACCTTCAACTTTCATGAAAACGTCAATCTCTGGCGACATTCTCTAGCTGCGAACTGCTCTCCAATATTCTGCAGACAGGCGACAGTAAAACTAAGCTTAGCACTTGGATATCATTCGAATACTTCTTCTAAACGAATGTTCGCGAGCAACTACATGTGCAGTTTCCGCACTAACTGTAAAACTAATACGCTGTAAGATTCATCGTCGGCACCAAGGACACATTCTAAGGAAAAAAAAAAAAAAAATTAAACACGACTCACGAGGAACGAATTATCTGAATGGGATGGAAATACGTAGATGTAATGTTCACGTACAGACAAACAAATGATTGCAGTACCAGGAAAAATTGCATGATTTATTCAAGAGAAAGAGCTTCGCACACTTACAAACTGCGAATGTCAGTCCTGTGGCCCTTACGCAAACAGTGAATCGTCTTGGCATTGATTAATAGAGGTGCTGGACGTCCTTCTGAGGAAAATCTTGTCAAACTCTGTCCAATTGGCACTTCAGATTTTCAAAATCCCGGGATAGTGTTAGGGACGTGCACAAAATGCTCCAACCGTTCTGAACTAGCATGATATCCGATGACCTTGCTGCGCAAGTTAGGACCGGGCGAGCAGAAACTCTCGTCGTGTGTTGGCGGGGATTATCTTGCTGAAATATAGTCCCAGGACTGCTTGCCATGAACGGCAAGAAATCGGCCTTAGAACATAGTCGACGTTCCGCTTTGCCGTGAGGGTACAGCAGATGACAACAAAAGGGATCCTGAGATGGTAAGAAATGACACCCCAGACCATAGATCGGGGTTGTCAGGCTATGTGGCAGGCCACAGCCAGGCTGGTACCCCACCACTATCCGAGGCCTTTTCAGACACCTTTCCGGCCTGTTATCACATTGAACGGAGTGGGTCTTCACTGATGATTCCCGCTCCAAACTGAACCTTGATGATCACCCAAGACTTGTGTGAAGACGCCCAGGACAGGAGCGACATACCAAACTGACTGTTCCCGCCATAAGGCCCAACAGTCAGGAGTGATGGTCTGAAGTGCCATTTCTTTTTTACAGGAAGGTCCTTTTGAGTGTCATATGCGGCACTGTTACAGCACAGCGCTGCTTCGATAATATTATACGTCCCGTTTTGTTGCCCTTCATGGTACGCCGTTCTGGGCTTACAGTGCAGCAAGGTAACGCAGATAAAAAACTAACTTAAAGTGGTGGTCCCTCTGTATCACGCCTTTCATGCAAGTACTACTAACACACGCTTTTGGTGAGAATGTATAGACGGAATAAAAATATTTGCACCCAATCTCTAAGAGAGAACTCCTACATATCGTCCATAGATGTACAAATAGACTTAGCTGCCTAAGTTATACTTTACCTATCAGTTATGGTGTACGCTCTGCATCAGCTTGTGCAGATTAGTTAGCAGCGAGCTTAACGATCCTGAACTGCCCTAGGTAGACGTATCGATTGTCTATAATACCAAATCGTAGTCATCCTTAATTAGAATATTGCCTGAACAATGATCACGCTGCGTAGCGAGTCGTAAGGATACTTTAGTTACCCTGTTAACGAACGGTGATGAACAATGTGTTCTCATAGTGAGGACAGATACACAGTGACCTCGTCAGACGTTTCATATGATACACTGAAAGACGTGACCGCCTGGTTTTGGGAGGACCATATCGTGCCATGCTGACGTGCAAGGACAAAGAGAGCCTTCCCAATTACACAGCTAAACCCATCCCTATTTCTCAGTTCCCAATGCAGAGTGACTTTGTTGAAGGATACAGGGCCAAAAGATATAAAATTGTCCTAACTAGGGGTGTGAACCTGCTCCTCAGAGCAAATGAGACATAAATACCGTAGTAATTTATACGTTTGATTGAGGTGGTTTGATATCACTACGATATATTACTGATTTAACCAGTGACCTTATCACAACTGAATGCCATTTCATTCCTCTGTTTCGTCAAGTAAAGACTCTAAGTCTCTGAATGACCTTGATCTGGGGATATTCTGCCGTAGATTTCCGCAGATGTAGCACCGAATGAGAAACTGTGAGGATCTAGCTGAAGCTCAGGATTCCACTCCAAGCCTGTCATCTACAGGAACGGAAATCGGAAGTCATCAACACAGACTTTTACAGTGCAGTATCCAAATATGTTGCACTATCATGGTAGTCCAGACCCCAACTGATAAACGGTAATGAGTGTATTTTATAATAATTGCTTCCTTTTGTTGCACTGTTACAGATTATAATTGAGTATTGTCGTTAAGTTGGCGGCACAAAAATCCACAAGTATTCCATTTCATTCCTCTATTTATAAACATTATATTCGTACCTGTCAGAGAAGCGTTCTGTCCCATGGGCAATTAATAATCTCAATCCGGCTTTTTGCATTTACCCGACAATTATACAGTAACAATGTCTGCTGAGTACGACGTAATGTGGTGTGACATTAATGGCGTTATATGTCACGCAAAGTATAATGGCCACAGACTACAAGGCCATGTATTAAAGACCTGTTCCCGTCTTACGTTTTTTTCTTTAGAATGTCGCAAATAATAGTTAATTTCGATGTATGACTTGCCATGCAATCTCAATTTTTTTGGTTCTGTAAAGTTGACTCTGTAGGTTTCAGCATGGGTTTCGAAAAAGACGATCGTGTGAAACCCATCTCGCGCTATTCGTCCACGAGACTCAGAGGGCCATAGACACGGGTTCCCAGGTAGACGTCGTGTTTCTGGATTTCAGCCAAGCGTTCGATATACTTCCCCACAGTCGTTTAATGAAAAAAGTAAGAGCATATTGACTATCAGACCAATTGTGTGATTGGATTTAAGAGTTCCTAGATAACAAAACACAGCACAATTGAGAGAAGTCTTCCGAAGTAAAAGTAATATCAGCTGTGCCGCAGGGGAGTGTCGTAGGACCGTTGCTATTCACAATATACATAAATGACCTTGTGGATAACATCGTAAGTTCACTGAGGCTTTTTGCGGATGATGCTGTGGCATATCGAGAGGTTGTAACAATGGAAAATTGTACTGAAATGCAGGAGGATCTGCAGCGAATTGACGCATGGTGCAGGGAATGCCAATTGAATGTCAATGTAGATAAGTGTAATGTGCTGCGAATACATAGAAAGAAAGATCCCATATCATATAGCTACAACATAGCAGGTCAGCAAATGGAAGCAGTTAATTCCATAAATTATCTGGGAGTACGCATTAGGAGTGATTTAAAATGGAACTATGATATAATATTGATCGTCGGTAAAGCAGATGCAAGACTGAGATTCATAGGAAGAATCCTAAGGAAGTGCAATCCGAAAACAAAGCTAGTAGGTTACAGTACACTTGGTCGCCCACTGCTTGAATACTGCTCACCAGTGTGGGCTCTGTACCAGATAGAGTTGATAGAAGAGACAGAAAAGATCCAGCGGAGAGCAGCGTGCTTCGTTACAGGATCACTTAGTAATCGCGAAAGCGTTACTGAGATGATAGATAAACTCCAGTGGAAGGCTTTGCAGGAGAGACGCTCAGTAGCTCGGTACGGGCTTTTGTTGAAGTTTCGAGAACATACCTTCACCGAGGTGTCAAGCAGTATATTGCTCCCTCCTACGTATATCTCGCGAAGAGACCATGACGATAAAATCAGAGAGATTAGAACCGACACAGAGGCATGCCTACAATTCTTCTTTCCACGAACAATACGAGACTGGAATAGAAGGGAGAACCGATAGACGTACTCAAGGTACCTTCCGCCACACACCGTCAGGTGGCTTGCGAAGTATGGATGTAGATGTAGATGTTTATAGAGCAGTAATAATTAAGTCGCAAGAAACGCTGCAAAGTGATTATTCTGCTCTTTTCTCATATCCCATACAATGTTTTATGACTCGTAGGAACGACAATTATCTGTACGTACAGACCAAGGGTACCAATATCAGGGGGTAAGGAAGGTACTGTCCCACCCCATGTCCCCTCTCCCTCCCCTTCTACCTCATACCACCTCAACTCACAGGAAGAGAACAAAATATGATGTAGCCACGCATTCTCTTTCAAGAAAATGTATTCAGTGTCTGTATTATGCACGTTTTGAAACGTTTTTTGGATCCTTACAAGTCAGCAGGAAAGTTAAATGGGGAAGGCACTGGCATGACTGATAAAATAGCAGTGGTTATAGGGTTCAGAAAGGACCCTTTTTGGTGGTAGGGAGTATAGAAAGAAACAATGTTTGAAGAGAGATTGAATTCAGACAATCCTTCAGTTTCATAAAGAAACCAAAAAACATAATTCCAGCTTATTACATCAGTATAAACTGCAGTTGGTTAAGAATTTTCTACAATCAGCAGAAATTTCAACTCCACCCAGTTTTAACTCAGTCAATGTGAAATGCCAGCTGTCTTTATTGCATCAAAATATTCAAGTACTGAGAAATAAAATTAATTAATTATCTGCATTGGTGAATTAGAGTCCTCAAACCCAGTTGACGTAATCTGCCTCGCTGAACATAATGTGACTATTGTTATAGAACTTTAAAATGTTTAAGGATTTTGGTTAGCATCTCAATTTTGTAGAACAGAAATGGAGAAGGGAGGAGTTGCCACATTCATCAGGAACTGTCATAAATTTAAGAACATAGACATCCATAAATTTTGCCTGGAACAGCTCATGAAAGCATGTGCTACAGAAGTAGAATTTCACAAAAACTCCTTCATAATATGAAGAGTATATCCAGCACCTGCAGGCAACTTTAATCTGTTCATAAACCACCTTGAAGCTGTACTAGCCCATTTAACAACCAAAATCCAAGAAATAGTGGCTGCTGGTGACTTCAATCTAGATTTCGTTAAAGACTCTCCCAATAAGAACTTATCTGAATTAATAGCCCTATCATCCAACTAAATTCCCACTGTAAAGTTCCCCACTATGGTAGCCAATTGCTCCCAAACAGTCATTGATAATAACTTTATAGAAAAGTCCAATGAACAAAATTATATTACAAAACCAATAGTCAGTGGCCTCTCAGACCATGATATGCAGCTCTTCTGTTAAATGTTAATACTGCACAGGATATAAAACCTGTTAAATCTGAGCTCGACAGGGAGATCAATAAGCCAGAAATTGATTATTTGTAGGACACTCCTCAGAGACATTCACTGGAGTGATGTTTACAGTGCTCATGGGATGAATGAAAAATATAATGCTTCTGCTAATAAAGTGCTTACCTTGTTTTAACACTGCTTTCCCCCAAAACTAACCAAGGTTAGAGCAAAATGTACAAGAAGCCATGGATTACCCAAGGAATAGAGATACCTTGCAAAACAAAAAGAAATCTGTGTCTGTCACTCCAAAACAGTTCTGATGTTGCTACAACACATTCGAAGAAATACTGCAAAATATTAAAGACTGTAATGTGGACATCAAAGTAAATATAACAAAAGGAAAAGATAGTCATATCTGATAACATTATATAGACAATATGGGATATAATGAAGGAGGAGATCTGTAGAACCCAACATGAAGAGGGACAAATAAGAATATGAGTAAATGATACATTGACGACAGGTGTGAATAGTGTTGTAGAACTTTTCAAAAAACGTTTTATAACTGTTACTAAAAAGATGGGGTTGGGAATTTCTATGGATGCTGCTATGGAATACCACAGACCAGACATTTCAAGTAACTTCCATAATACGAATTTGACACTTACTACCCCAGCAGAAGCAATGTGCATCATAAAATCTATAAAATCAAAAACATGTAGTTGGTATGATGAAATATCAGCCAAGTTAATTAAAGAATGTGATTCTCAGCTAAGTAACATATTAAGCTATCTGTGTAGCCAGTCATTTATCAGTAGAATATTTCCTGAATGGTTAAAATATGCTGAAGTTAAGCCACTGTTTAAGAAGGGAGACAAAGAAATAGCGACAAATTTCTGTCAAATTTCAGTTTTGCCAGCGTTCTCAAAAATTTTAGAAAAGGTAATGTACAATCGGCTTTATAACCATCTAAGCACAAATTACATACTGTCAAAGTCGCTGTTCAGATTTCTAAAAGGTTCTGATGTTGAGAAGGCTATCTTACAGTGAAAATACACTTAATTCATTAGACCAAAGACTGCAGGCAACTCGTATAGTTAGTGATCTGTCAAAAGCATCTTACTGCATAAATCATAATATCCTTTTACTTAAATTAGAGTATTATGATGTAACAATAAATGCTGCAAAATGGTCCAAATCTTATATCTCTGGCAGGAAACGGTGTTATTAGGAAAGAGACATGTATTGAGATATCAGGCATCATCCAACTAGGAACTAATTACATGCAGGGTCCCACAAGGTTCCATCTTAGTGCCCTTACATTTTCTTGTGTATGTCAATGAACTTTCATCAGTAACATTACCAGATGTCAAGTTTGATTTGTGTTCCAATGATACAAACATTACAATAAACAGCAAATCAAGTATAGTCTTAGAAAGATCGGCTAATAAAATATTTGTGGACATTAATAACTGGTTTATAGCCAATTCTTTGTAAACTAAACTTTGAAAAAACACACTACACCCAGTTAAGAACTTGTATGGGGTGTCCCACGAGTATATGCCTAACATACGATGACAAGCAGATAGAAGTAGTGGACAGTGTTAAATTCATGGGATTAGAGCTTGATAATAAAATCAAGTGGGAGGAACACACCACAGAACTGCTAAAGCGTCTTAGCAAATCTCTATTTGCAATGCGAATTGTGTCAGACATATTGATATAAAAATGAAAAAGCTCGCATAAAATGCTTACTTTCATTCCATAATGTCATATGGGATTAGTTTTTTGGGTAATTCCTCAAGACAAGCTGAAGTTTTCCGGGTACAAAACGTTCAATAAGAGTCATAGGTGGTGTGAGCCAAGAATATCCTGCAGAAGCCTGTTTAGGGAAATAGGGATAGTAACTACTGCTTCCCAATATATTTATTCTTTGATGAAATTTGTCATTAAAAGTACATAACTTATCCAAACCAACAGCTCAATTCATGGAATCAATACTAGAAATAGAATAATCTTCACAAGGATTTAAAGTCACTTACTCATGTACAAAACACAAATTTTCAGTACCTTGCCAGCAGCCATGATAAACTTAACAACCAATGAAATTCATTTTAAGAGAAGCCCAAAGTATTTATTGCTGGCCAATTCCTTCTACTTTATTGATGAATCTCTCAGTAAAACCAACTGATTTGTATAGATATAAAGTACAATGTAACTTCCACACCATTTCAGTCCAGTAATGCGTTAATTATAAATAAGTATTATAGTAGTTACATTAGATGTTTATTACCTTATAAATAATTAAAAAAACATTTTCTTTAATTTTCAATTCAGTGCCTTAGTTCGATCTTAGTAAATTAGTGTAAAATAATTCTTTCATGTAGTGTTCATTAAAACAATGACGATCATTCCACTAGGAACCTGTGGAAGGTACATTAGCTTATTTGTTTCAGTTGTAAATATTTGTCATGTATTACATTTTTTTCTGACGTGTTCTACATCCTCTAGGACCTCCTAACTACGGATCAATTGGAATGAAAGTAAATCTAATCTAATCACCATTCGTCTCCCAAAATATTAAAAGCAATCCACAGCCCCTGATCTAGCCTCTCCCCTGCTCCACCCCCGCTCCACCTCAGAAACTAGCGCATGGCTACCACGAAACCCATAGTTAAAATATTACAATGTATCGTCGCTTCTCCCGAGTTGCTATGGCTTTCCTCACTGCACAAACGTTGACTGGGATGTGGTTGTACCTGTATATCGTTTTGCTGACGGTGTCACTATACCACTGACCTCACATGAATTACATTTTACTGGTAATAAACAAAATTTTGTGGGAATAAGGAGAGAGGGAGAGTATATGTGGCCGACTATAAGAGGGCTGTACGGCTTGGTGACTGATGGTAGCCAATTACGAATCAGCGACAAGGTTCTGGGACCAGTTTCTCCGGCTGCTAGTAACGTAGAGACGACGACAGTCATGCAAACGCAGATTTTGTGGCCGATGGCGGAGGTGATCTGTGAGGCTGCAGCTGCCGTGAGATCACAAGCGCCCGTCGTACCTGTACTGCTGGCAGCCAGCACGTCAGGTGCCTACAGCCAGGCTACTCTGTTGACGTTGGCAAGCTGCTTCAGGATTACAGCGACCTCTCTTAATTTTCGCATGGGCATCCATGGCTATCTCTCAAGTGCGCGTATTATTTGAAACTCGATAACATACACACCATTACGATGGAGATCCACTAATGGTTGACTGTTGTATTGTCCCAACCTAACGTACCGCTCTCGCTTTGTTGTGTGGATGTTAACAGGCCTTCCGGTTACATCATTGCAGCGGATCCTGTACACTCTGCGGCGTTGGGAGCTTTAATCCACCAATATCGGACCCCATCAATTCCTGGATCCAGCGACCATTCCGGGAGAATGGTGTGATCCCTGCTCAGCCAATAAGCTTGCCTACTCAATCGCTGACGACCATTATGTAAGACAACTGCGCGATCGGGAGCTGTTCTGTTACTTCATTCCCTGTATCTGGCTTCCTACTGAAATTAGTAGCTCTCCTGATTTTTGTCTAGTATTTGCTGCCGGCTTGGAAGGAGTTGTGCAGTTCTTTTAGTTCTTGTTTAATATCGCTGATATGGTTGGTTGGAACGGTAGCCCGGAACACTTCCGTACTGGATGATAATCGTATTCGGCGTGTGGGTACCGGATGAGGTGGCTGGGTTTCCGTTTTTCCGTTGGGAGATCCGTAGACCTTAACGTTCAGGAACTGACCACTGCGTTCCTTTTTTTTTTGTTTTTTTTTTTTGTTTTGGTGTCAACTGGAGCCACCCTAGCTAAACAGGCTTTGCATGACGATGACCTTTGCAACTCAGCCAAAACGTTGGTGCGTTTTAATAAATTAAATATTTTATAAGATGACGCCTTGAGATATCCAGAATGCATTTACTGAAATTGACAGTGGCAGCGCAAACCTACGCATTTGTATCACGCTAGTAGTAGCTCAAAAATTTAGTATTTATAGTAGTCCAAAGATCTAGCGGGGATTGTGTGCTGTACCCGATGAAGTAGTAGAGTAACACACAGGTACACCACATTTCACAAGATGTTTGGACAATCCAGAATTTTCATTCAGTTATCGTATGATCTAGCTATAAAAAGGTAAAAAAATTAAGCTGTATCCTATTGCCCTTAGGGTTCTTATGTGGTTCAAAGAAACACTCGTATTTGATAGTCTATGAGGTACCAGCACTTTCTGTTCATTCTATTGAGATTGAAGGTGTGTAAATGCGGCCAGTATCATATTACATTAACAGTTCAGCCGATGGTTACAAAAAATTTGTACATACAGAACACATACTAGCTTATAATAGTATTTTAAAGTTACAGTCTCTTAAAACTCAAACAAAATAGTGTGAGTACCAACATTTTCTGAAGACAACACAGTGGTGATATTAGAAGAATGTTGATATTTCAGCTGATCGCTAGTTAACAGGAGGATCATAACTGTTGTGATGGCCTTTTTTGTAACTTCATTAATTGTGATGATGTAATCGAAAGTACAACTTTTTGTACGTATCTTCCTACATTTTCAATTCGGTAATTCACGTCCTCTCCTCAAGATCTGTTCAAATACATATCACAGTCTACCATTCGTAAACAAGACTTTGTTAATCATGTGATATGCCTTATGCTTAAGACACAAAGGATAACTTGATTCGTCAAGCTGCTGGTGTTTACAATAAACAAAGCAAAAGACAGGGGAAGTGCTTACCGGTCATTCAGTCCACCATTTCCAGTTGATGTGATTATAATATACGCAAACGGAGAGAAGTTAGAAACGGTATTCATTAAGGGGAATGTAATTTAGCAGTGCAGTAAATACCAGAAAATTTTCTCATTTCCAACCCCTGCACATGGACATAGAGGACCATACTAGTTATTTTAAAATGTATGTAGCATTACTAGCTTCTCCTCTTTGGTGTGTACTTTACTCACATAAACATTCAACAGTTAGCTGTTTGACAGCATGATTCTTGTGTTCTTTCCCTTGTGTTTTCATTTGTTTACTACAGGCTCTAACAAGTAGATTAGCTACGTTACTCCAGGTACCTCCACTTTGTGGTCATACAATAGAGTAAAATTAAATTTTTGTCGCGTTTCTTGTAACGCAATAGTTTTGCGAATTTTGGGGTGTGACATGTAATTCAACAAGTCTGGACCACAGCAAGTGGATTACCTGGTGAAAAACGGAAACCTTTCTCCCTGTCAAATTTCATGATTCTACGTTAAGGGTACACGCTCTACCGTTTTTAATGAGTGAGAATGAAAAGGTGACCCAAGTAGGCTGTAATCTGGTCTGCAGTCACATTAGAAGCTAACTGGATCATGTTTTCGTCTCTAAACACATTGAGACTGTGGATACGTACAAAAACAAAATTTGATTGAGTGAATTTGCAAGTATCAAAAAATGTGACATAAATGGTGTATCGTTTGATTACATTCACTTAGAAGCTTCAAGTTTTTACGTCGCCAGGGACTGTAGACCTTAATATGTGATACAAATTTCAACTTGATTCTTCTACAGTTTCCCGATGGAGTACAGGGAACTATTAAAAAATACGTACTGCTGCCGTTCTTCGTAATGAACAACGGTAAAAAAAAGGCAGTCGAGCTTCTTAAAGTAGTCCTGATAGTTGAACAGCGTTTTCTTGAGAAATTTTCCATTTTGTCTTCCGACAAAAAGTTATTGGTTTCGTTCAAGATAAATAGTGTGTGTGCGTGGTTGTGTGTGTGTGTGTGTGTGTGTGTGTGTGTGTGTGTGTGTCTGTGTGTGTGTGTGTGTGTGTTTGAGAGGGAGAGAGAGAGAGAGAGAGAGAGAGAGAGAGAGCGAGAGAGAGAAAGAGAGAGTGAGAAAGAAGGTGGAGGGTGAGGAGACAGAGTGACAGAGACAGGGAGGGATGGCGAGGGACAGGGAGGGAGGGAGGGGGAGGGAGGGAAAAACAAATTTAAGTGACCATATGAATGGCTTATTTCAATAGTGGTACAAGTCCAGTACCTCCTCTTCTCTGTCTATAATGCTTCTGAAATTAATGAGCCAAACAAACAGAAAGAAAGGTTCATCTCTAGCAAGAAGCTATATGCTTGAATATTTCTACTATCTCAACTGCAGATTTTTCAGCGCACAATATGAACAAAAATGGACTTGTACCACTATTGAAATAAGCTCTTCATATGATATTGACTTAAGGGTAAATGTTAATACGAATCAGGCAGCGATAGCTTAGCAACACGAACCTAAGGGCACGGTCTTAATCTCAGCTTGTTCACAGGTGTTACGAAACAGACCGGGCGAAGCCTGGTGAGTCCGCACGCGCTAGGCTGGAAACAGGAACGCCTCTGCACAAACAGCGCAGCTTATTAAGGGTTTTCGGCATGGGGATCGCCTTCCATCGAGACGCAGCTGCGCTGCTCGAAAGGCCGCCTGCCTTCCCAGGAAAGACAAACAAATGCAAATTGCAGCCACTGGCCCGGCGTTCCTCTGCAGGGGCGGGCAGCTCCTGCCCTAGCCGGTAGCAGCCGCCTACCTGCCAAGCGGGCGGCAGGCACACACACACACACACACACACACACACACACACACAGCAGCCTGCGTCCGCGGCCAAGTTGGGAACGACGCCAAGGAGTCGGCGAGAATTTATATCGAGTTCGGCGCTCCAGAAGTAACAAGATAAGGGGTGTGGGGGCCGACTTCCCGCCAGAGATATAGAATAAACATCAGCGGCCACGGGCGACGGCGGTGTTGTGCGCAGTTTTACACCGTGCTCCTGGCGTCGCGGCTAAAGCTTTTTCTTCATCTTCGCCCCGGTTGCCTGCCAAGAAACGAATTATCTCTCCCTGTGGCCGGAAGGAAAATGGCAAAGTGCACAGGCGGCTGCCTCATATTTCGGGCCGTCGGTGGAACCACACGCCGATCAGTGTCGGCGGTGCGTTACGGGGAATTTCTTGCTGTCTTGAGACTATGCTGCGTGCACAAAAACGAGGAGATGATATTGTCTCTGTCCTTAAAGGCCTGTAGATACTAATGTCAGCGTCCTCACCTACTTGTTTAGTTCTGTGGAACATTACGTGATCTATTTGTGAGCGCAGACCCATACTGCAGTGACTCTGCAAGATGTGAGAGAGTGGACCCATCTTGAATTATAGAGGTCCATACTATATTTAAAGTCTTAAGGTGGAAAAGTGGATCATGGCCAGAGGCACAATAGTTGAAGTTAGGTGCAATGTATAATCTGCAATAACTTGACATAGACACTATAATCAAAATCAGGAATCTCCCTCACACAGTGACTGAGTAAGAAATTTCTTTCCACTCAGAGGAATTTTATGGGAACTTGAAACAACTAGAGTGTGCCAAAATTTTCGACCTATTTCATTCCTGCAGAGAAGCGTTACGTTAAAAGACCTTGCTTTGTTTTCAGTTACGCTATTAATGAACTAGTTTCAAAGTATTATAAGGAACTGCACAATTCTGTTTATTTTTTCTGTTACACATCACCGACCGAGAGCGGAGGAGACCTGTGTCACATACTTCCTTCATAAAGCATCTGATTTGCGCAACTCGCAGGAAGTCTAACAGCCACTTGCCACTCAGGAAAAAAAAACTACAACTGGACTTCTCTGTATCGCTGATATCTATTATACACTGTTAAAGGAAAAAAAAAGATTGTTTGACTCCCATGAAATGTTTCAAAATATTGTAGATCACCTTGTGCCCATTGGGTGAACTGTAAACGTCTGCATTTACCAGCCGAGCTACATTAGGTATTGATAATTATCCGTTTGATGAAAACATTTTCTATATACTGAACGTGATTACTTCTTAAGAATTTAGTAAGGTTCATCCTCAATACTTTTAATATGAATGACTAGTTAAACAACTGTTTAAAAATAGTTTCAGAAAAGAGGCTGCAGTTCTGTCAGTGAACATCTCTGGATAATTGATTCGTAGTAAACATACATCAACACTGAAGTATTGTTGCATTTATTGAAGCAGTTTTAACCCCGGGTAGGAGATACGGAGCCCAAATGACGCAATCTTGTGTAATTTTTCTTACGATGGTACAAGCGAAGTCCGTAATAAGTAATGCAACTTGAATAAGCAAAGCTGAATGAAACATATCTGCTGTTGTGTATGATATACCGAATATATTCGGAGCAGCAACGTCATAGGATCGCCGTACCTATCTACAATTACAAATGACTCCTTACGACAAGAAGAAACATTTTCCTTAGTCATACAACGGTGTAATTCTTGTCGACCAGAGGCGCTGCGGGTAAGGGTCTGTATCACTTCTTACTGCGGAACGTCACTGTAATGAAGCATTTACCCGCACTAAGTTGTCTGAGAATTGAGTAAGCGACCCTCCCGTGATCTGCAATTGATTTGCTAACCCGGCTACGAAGCAATCGCTTGTAAGTGAGTAGCTTTGTATTATGAATCTCACCTGCGAAAATGAAGTGCCGGTAGAAACAGCACCATAGGAACACTCCGCAACAGCTAAAACAGTACTGCTAAAAACTAAATGCAGTTGATCCAGGGAAATCGGATTCCTAATCTTGACACAGAATGCCAATGAGACACCTGACTCAACCTTTAAGCACTTAAATTTCAATTAGGAAGGAAATTATGAAAGAAAGCAAAAACAGACTCTAACATGAAAATTTCTTTAATCTGATAGTTTCCGTTTTACAATAGATTAACTCAGAAGATCAATCAAAAGATCAATTATCAAAAATTCGACTGTGGTGAGAGTGAAGTTGACAGAAATAAAAATAAGCTTTTTATCTCATCAAATAATACATTGTTCTTCATTTCAAAACCTTTTGTATGTGCGTATGCTGTCCAAACATTGTTCTGAGTCATCATTCCTCGTAATAAATCAGCAACTTACATAGATCCAAAAGTGCGTCCATGCATTACACTGTAAACTGCATGAAATCCCGCTTGCTGCACACCGCAGATATCCACTATTGACTGTCAAAGATTCCACGACTCCACAGTGCTGATATTGGACACACCGATACTGTTTGCCTAACAACTGTTTCTCTGACCACAAATCTTCAAATACATCATTTTCATTTACAAATATTAATACATCAAATAACTTCATCAGAAAATACCCGCCTTACACGGCTCCAGGCCGCTAGTGTGCTAGTGGCTTTAGTTCAATCTTCCATAGTCGGCTGTTGACATTACGTGATTCTGTTACTCCGTTTGCTGAACGAGGTGTGATTTAAACTTTTGTGTTCAGATTTGAAGATTGGAGTCTAACTATGCTGGTAGTTATTGTGGTGCGGCTAGCCTGTGGCGGGTCCCAAATGTTTTTTAATGTCCTCAGCGTTTGTTTATGTGAACAGCGTTACGGTTATCGATTTGGTCACACATTACTGAGTGCCACCTTTTGGCCTTCTTACTGTAACCTAAAACCAGCGGCCACACTGAAAAACCTTGAGCGAACACTGTAGGTCTTGGTTAAGGTTAATTATTAGGGTAAATTGTTATTAATACTGAGGCTCGTGCCAAAAACCTAGAGCTGCCAGCTACTGAGATAGTTGTAACGCGCGCTGTCCAGTATAAGTAATGCTATTACGATGTAGTAAAGTATACTAGCGGGTTTGATTGGTAAACGCTTTGACTGGACATTGGGTGTCGTTGAGTGACTGATACAGTTTGTTCTCTGTATATCTGTGCAGTCAAATGTGTGTTACGTCGTTGCGGTGTCTTCTGTGTGCTTTTGTGACCGATACTGGTCAGCACTATATATATACCTTTTTGATATGTTATTAATTCATTTTGATTATCAACTTTCAGGGCCTGTGCAATTTAATACAATGAAAATCGATGGAGGTCTTATTATTATAGGCCTTCAAGCCATAGAATTCCTTTTAACCTATCGGAACATTTTCAAACTCATAGATCATTTTAGAATACAACAATTCGGATTGAATTGTCTCAATCAGCTCGGATTTCTGAAGTTTCAAACTTGCAGTAGTGAGTTGTTTTAAGCTGAAGAGAGAATCATTGTCCAACAATCGACATCTTGTAAATCACAACGTCTTTGGTCGAAGACTTCAGCCTGCCTCCTGCATTTTATGGCAGGTGACAAAACGTAAACTGTTACTGGCGCCTCCCAGATACGGGCCTGCGACTTACATGGATCTCTGTTTCAGAATACTCAGCTGGTCCTTGTCGTGATAGTACATTACAACTAATTGTATATGCCCCAGTTTCGTCCTAGCTGCTAGGAATAAGATGCTCCAGAAGCTCCGTCGTACATCTTCCAGCTCTTACGGTTATTGAAATAAGAAATGTTAGCCTCAACGGTGCCAGTCAAATGAACTGTTCCCCACTCTTCAACCGTACATGGTCCACAAGCTTCATTGTACGTGAGCCTAAGAAGAACATTCGATAACTGGTAAAGAGAAAAGTTCACAACCATAACTATGAAGAAATGTTACGGAAAAAGATTCCCTTGTGACTACACCCTAGTGCAAACAAGAACATAATGCTTAACAGTCATCAAAAAGAAAAATGATACGAGCTTACCACCCATCTCCTCATCGCAAGAATCGACTTTATGGGTCCGCTATGTCACAATTGTCAGTATCTGTAACACAGAGTCACGCACTGATAGTCCTCTTTTGCTGATCACCTACTTTTTTGTGAGTTTCATTCTCTCAAAGATTTCATGCAATATTTTATAAGGAAACAAGAAAGATATCCGTAAATTCATCAATAACAAAATGAAATGGGTAGTCGTAAATCGAAGTTAAATTTTGCTCTAATATGCTCATTAAGGGTGTCTGTACCTTCAAAAATAATGTAAGACTTCTGCATTAGCTCTGCTTTTAACAAAAATGTGATAAGGTGTGGGACTACTGCATACCTTATACTGTCGTCCTAAGGTAGTGCCAGTTCGCAAAAAATTTGGTGTTGTACTAATCATGACTCTATCGGTATAATAACACAGGTTTTTCTGACTTCTATTATCATCTAATTTAATGTGAGCCCAAGATAATGATGTTCATAATGGATGTCCACATGGTAATAATAATAGAAGTACAAGGACAAAATGAAGGTACCTCTGCATACATTTCTAGCATAAGTGGACGAACATAAAGCCTTCTACGACATAAGGTGGAATAAGGTGTCTCAACAGACCTGAAGTACAAGTACTTAATTCACGTTACAATATAAATGTGACATGAAGTCATGCAGAAGTCAGGCTGCCACTATTATAATCATCAGTTTATCTTCATTCAGGCTGACTGGGTCACAATGGTAAAATTCAAACATCAGCAAAGGAATTACTTTATTGCCCACATGACACGCTTACACATTATTGTATCACGAGATATCCAGGAGATATAGTTTCCATTTGTGTGTGAATCAGACATTCGTTAGCTGATATTTGACTTTCACCATTGTGACACAGTCAGCCTGAATGCAGAGCTATTGATCATTAATTACATCCGTTACACACATAAAAGGGATACATGATATGAAAGAAAAGCAGTAAAATGGTAGAATAGTAGATAACATTGCGAAGTTTCGAAGGTGAACAATCCTTTCCAGCTGAAAGTAAAGTGAACGTAGATCTATTGAATGGCATGGATGACATATTCAAACAGCATATTGCTCTACTATAAGCCAAGCTATGCCTCAGTTGATAAAGAGTAGGGTGTGTGTACATCAGTACTCTTAATATTGAATCTCAAAACAACGGGGAAAGATAAAAAATGTGAAAGAAAACAATGAGCGAATAATAATTACAGACGATGGGCAAAGCAAGCAGAAAGACACAAGCCACTGAGGAACATAGATAAATCATTGTTCAGTTGAAGAGCTTTGATATCATCGAACTACGATATTGAATCAAGGACGAGTTTCTTGAAATTGTGCGTTCGCTACTCGTTATTTATGAAAACTAAAGTTTGAATGTGACACTTCCAAAGAACCTACAGAATGAAAAAGTACTAATAAAATAAGCAAGGAAATTGTCCGTTGGAAAACCTGTCAATGGGACATCTGCGACGCTATTCTGGAATGATACACTTAATGCTGGAAGAAACGGTCTACACTATAGGATACATATTATGAAGAATGGTAATGGTGGCAGTTACGAAGAGATTGATATACAATAGGAAGAAGAGTAAATTAACACGAAATCTGTCACTTGGTTTACTGCTTTTGAAAATGGAGTAGGAGTTAATTTATACATATATAGACGTAATTAGAAGGCTATGAGACGAATATTAACAAACTCCACCGACAAAATTGCAAAAGTTTTTAAGGGATGTTTATTTAATGTATTGTTGTAATGGATCTGTGGGCTTAAATGTCAGGCTGCAGAGTAACTATTTGCGATTTAATTGGTTTACTCAGTGAATTACCCATGTTTCTGTAAAAATATCTTCTCAACATTCAAAACACCTATCATATGCCATCGCTGAAGCCCGTATCACAGAAATGCAAGAACCCTCAGACGAAGTACATTTTTAATCACGACATTTTGAATGGTTAGTAAGCGTACAGGTAGTTTAGTGTGTGTATGTCGGTTGTTACTGTGATCAACAGAGTATAGTTCATCATTTGCCACACACATATAGCAACTTACAGTTGTTTGTAAGACAATGGGCAGCTTGGGCATATTGTTTGACAGTGTGATGTTCAGACAAATGGAATTATCAGATAAATACACTACACTCGATAAGAACATGTTATTCCATTTAAAACGACCCTAATGACCAAACAGGTTTATCTAAATTATATGTTCAAGAATAGTTCAATACGCAATGGGAAAAACGTCATATTTAAAAAACCAAAAATTTTTGTATACAACACGTCTCCATCCCTATTAATCAACTAGTGGATGGTAGCAATATAACAGCAGAGAGCTACTACTTAACGTAGTTCTGGAATTTTCTACCTACTTCCCAAACTGTCGAAATTTAGCTTTGAACTATGTAGTAACTGAATCACGGTCTAATGCCTAAAAGGCACAAAAAATGCTTACAGTCTTAAATAAGTAGTGGAAATTGTAGACATACATAAGAAGGCGCTGGTTTATATTATGGATGTACGTACACACTAATATGGAAGGTTGGTCTTTCACCATTGTCTGACTCGGTCTTCTCATCCAGCTAGCACCTTTCCTAAACCTAAACTAACTTATCGTGAACCATACGGTCAGTATCTTAAATTCTCAGGAATAACAACACTGAACCATTTTACAAGCCCTAGCACAACAACAACAATGTACATCGATTTCAACTTCTTTACTGTACTCTGGCCCTGGTATCCCTCTGTAAGTCTTACATTCAAGACGTTGGTCTATTTCCCAATTGGCGGTGCCCTGATGCTTCAATATATGTCCGGTCAGCCAATTCCTCCTTTTAGTCAAGTATGCAAAAAATATCTTATTGTCACCAGTTGATTTCAATATCTCAGTATTAGCTATTCATTCAACTCATCTAAGCTTCAACTTTTTCAGTATCCTCGAAATTGATTATTATCTCCTCTGTTTTAATCTGAATTTATTTTCCACATTTCTCTTACGTAGAATCCAAATAAGCAGCTTTACCAAAGTTTTCCATCAAAACTTGTTGTTGGTGAATCTCTCTTTAGCATGTATGCTGTTCTTACTACGGAGAAAGATACTGTATTTTATACCCCCTCTACTGTCCAATTAACAAACGTCTTCTGTTACTCACTGTGTATTCAAATTTCCACAGCATTGTCTGCTTTAATTCGGTTACATTCCATTGCTATTGTCGATCTTTATCTTATAACTATCTTTCAAGGCACTATCTGTTCCTTTCAGCTGCTCTTCCAGGTCCTTCGCGTCTGTGACAGAACTGCAGCATCATCAGCAAACATGATTTTTTTTATTTCTTTCCCTGATATTTAATTTTCTTATCAAATAATTTCATGGATTCCTTCACGGTGTGTCTCACTCTATAGGCTGAAGGAGGTCCTCAATTGATGGATTCTTTTCTTGTCCTTCGACTGCAGTCTGGGACTGTACAAATCATGAATAAACATTCTCTCCCAGATCCCTGACACCTTCAAAATTTCAAAAAGTGTTTTTGAGTCAAAGGCTTTCACTAGATTTGCAAGTGTTATAAATTTAAGTTTTTCTCTTCTTAACCGATATTGTAAAATAATTCGTTGAGTCACTAGTCTTATTATCATATTGACGAAACCATTTCTCAACATCTATCATTTTTAGGACGTCTGTGTCTTTTGTTACTAGTCTTTCCATGTTTTCTTCATCTTTTGTCCATTAAATTCACTATCTTGTGTGTATTTCTAACAATTTTACTGCACCTATCATATAATTCTCTGCTACCTTTCAGAGTTACCCATTCATTTACTTTCCCCATTTCCGTCAGTTTTTTTCTAATACTCGGGTTGAAACGCTTAACAATGTTCTTCTGTTTTTTCAAGGGCCCATCAACATTCAGCAGTTTCGGAGTCTGCCATTAATAACCGCAAAATCGTAGTCAGAGTCCGCATTTTACTCCTTATCCTGGAAATGTGTCGCAGCTTAAAGTATAATTTATAAATCTGAGTATTACCGATATAGATGGTGCTGAGAAACACAATGATGTTCCTGTGAGAGTGTTGCAGGGTAGGTCGTGCTGAGAAATAATGGTTGCGACGTTCCAAACTTCATTAGCAATGAAGTTAACCAAACAAGCCATTGCGTCAGCAAATTTCAGCGTACCTACAGATGCAACAGTGTAAGTTGTTCTCATACTGTAGGTTATAGCAAACTTGATTGCTTAGCCTGTTACTTGGTTACGAGGGCTATTACCGTCCTATGTCTCATTTCGTGTCACTCTCTTGTTCGGTTTTAGCAAACCAAACAAAGAACACGTTTGAAGACACTGTATATTGTGGCCCGCTTATATTTGCGCGCGCAATGGCCTTATTGGCCAATTTCAAAGCTTTTTACCTCTGAAACGCACACTGCATCGATTTTTTTTTCTGAACAGTTATTTCTCAGCACCACCTACGCTACTTTTCAGACTCTTTACGACCACTGGGTGCTATATTTGTAAGGAAACCTGCAGTATATCCACGTACACAATCTTCTTTCCCGATTTTTAAACCAAGTGATGTCAGTGATTAAATTACGCTCTGTGCAATACAGAAATTATCATTGAAGACTTACGAATTGTAGCCTTACTAGTTTTATGATAACAAACATGGCTCTGAGTACTATGGGACTTGACATCTGTGGTCATCAGTCCCCTAGAACTTGGAACTACTTAAACCTAACTAACCTAAGAACATCACACAAATCTATGCCCGAGACAGGATTCGAACCTGCGACCGTAGCGGTCACGCGGTTCCAGACTGTAGCGCCTAGAACCGCACGGCCACACCGGCCGGCTGATAACAAACATTTCAATTTATTTGTTTCTTCACTCAGTTCTGATTTTATCTTTGAATGTGAGCACTTTTATGCTGCAAACTGTTCCTGTTTTGTTAAACATCAACCTTAATCTACCTCAAGTTTACTTGGATGTTATCCTTGGAAACATAAAAGTAAAAGGAAACTGTGGTCTGTCATTAATTAGCATAGTTGAAGCTGTTACGATTTTATAATTTAATACGAATGATAAGTGAAGGTTTTCGTGGAACACTTGCTAACAGCTACACTCATTTTCGGCAGGAGACTATGTGCGCCCAACGCAGGCGAAAGAACGGCGATTGTTGATGGTACACAGATGTGGCGAAAGGTGCCCAAACTTGGGTCATAGACTTGCCAGTCGAAAACTCCAAACCCAGCGTAAGGTCTAAGTATCAGCAACATGGTGAGACAGAATCATAAGGGCTGTCTAAGCACTCGTATCATAAGCATTGTCATATCGCCTTCCATTTTATATCAGTTCTTCTACTCAGTCTGTCACCTCTAGACTGCACCTGTCACTTTCCTCATGAATGGTATTTCCACGTCGATTCGTGATGTTGCTTTTAAATTTCTTTCAAAACGTTACTAAAACCATTAAAATTTAGTTTTACGTGTTTCATTCTTCTGGAAACAATCAAATTCATTTGATAAATGGCAAGAAAATGAGGAAGATGTAATTGTCATCGATAGAACTTAGTTAAGTTAGCTGCTGACATAGGTATATTTACATAAGCTCGGCATTCCTTGTCCAAAAACTATAGAAAAGTTTCCGTCTGCTGCCAACGTCACAAAAAGAAACCCTTGCTGGCAATTCCCGCATTTTATTTACCATCTGAGAAGATCAGCAGTTTAAGAATAAGCACAATTTCTTGAAAATGCGATACCATCAAATTCTTTCTGACATGTCGCTCACCTCTACGTGGTTCACTTCCACATGGTGGTTATCTCTCATCATCCACTGATGGTGTCCAGGCTATGTTCTAAGGAACTGTTAGAAATTAAACCAGAAAGATGTATAAATTATTATAGTTAGCAACAGTCATATCATTAAAATAATTTAAACTATTTACACTCTTATTATATTTATCGCCTATCTCTCAGTTTTCGTTAAAGTGGTGACCACGCCTCATCGAATGGCTTAAGGAGTCAGAGTTGGTACAAGTATATTCGTAAACTACTGCATAGAATGTGGCTGAGTTTTAATACCTACATATATCAATCATATATTATTGTTTTAGGTTACACAGTCAACATTCAAATGAAGGGGTCTTTAGTTAGTGTGTGTAATGTCTCCGTATTCACAGTAACTTTCATTTGCACTAAATAATTATTTCACTGCGTTTTGTCATCAGTCTTCTGAGTAGTTTATGTGAACTGCATGATTTACTCTTCTGAGTTTACAACAGCTTCATTAATTCTTAAAAATGTTCTCTGTTAAAAAGCCAATATGTGGTACAATGTATGAGAAAGCCTATTCACGAGACACATTTGTATCAAGATGCATCAAATAATGGAATTCTTTATCACAGATTAGTTTCCCTCAACATAAATGTTACAATAACGCAGTAACGTGAAGCCACTAACGTTTTACCTCTCAATTCAAATAGTTACACAGATCTTTCACAATTTAGGTAACTGTTTAGGTATTTCCAGTTATGCATCTAAGAACTAACCAGAATATATATACATATATGTGTTGTTGTCATAAGGTCAGTACAGCCTTGCGCGTTCTTACATTTCTCCAGTATCAAAACTGATCTTCCTGGAGGTCAACATCTACTAGTTAATCCATACTTCTGCAAATAATCTGTGTTTGTATTTAGCAATCATTACTCTTAAACTGACTCTTCGGTAATATTCACACCTGTCAGCACCTACTTTTTTGACACTGGGATTATTACATTCTTTTTGAAGTCCGAGGATATTTCGCCTTTCTCATACATCTTGCCCACCAGATGGAACAGTCTTGTTGTGGATAGCTCTAGCAATGTTACCAGTAGTTCTGACAGATTGTAGTACACTCTAGGTGCCTTGTTTCAACTTAGGCCTTTCAATTCTCTGTAAAATTATGCTCTCCGAATCATATCTCCCATTTCATCTTCATCAACATTGTCCTTTTTTTGCATATATTTTCGAGTTCATCACCTCTGCATAGGCCCTCTAAATACCCCGTCCACCTTTAAGTTTTCCCTTCTTTCCTTAAGACTGCTTTTCCATCTGAGATCTTGATATTGATACAGCTGCTTCTATTATTTCTACAGGCCTCTTATTTTTCCTGTAGGCCGTATCTTCCTTTCCTCTCGTGATATATGCTTCTAAATCCTTACATTTGTCTTTTAGCCATTCCTTCTTAGCTAATTAACTTTTTCTTTCAATCTCATTTTAGAGACGTATGTATTCCCCTCCGCTTGCTTAATTTACTGAATACTTATATTTCCTCCTTCATCAATTAAATTAAAGTTTCCTGTGTTATTCTAGGATGTCTACGAGACCTTTTCTTTATACATTTTTCCTCTTTTGCTGCCATCACTATCTCATCTCTGAATGCTATCATTCTTCTTCTGCTGTACCTCTTACCCCATATTTAGCAATCTTTGCCTAATGCCCTCAACAACCACTTGTTCTTCCGGCTTACCCAGATCTCATCGCCTTAATTACTTACCTTTTCGCATTCTCTTCAATTTAAATTTACAGTTCATAAACCTTAAGCCGTGATCATAGTCCAAATCTGCCCTGGACATGTCTTACAACTATTTCCGACAATCATAAAATTAATTTGAAACTGTCCCTAAAACGAGGATGAATCAACGATGTTCAATGACATGATGAGGAGAAAGGCAAGGTAACCATTATATTTTATCCACGATATCAGTACGCTGTAATTGAAAACGTGTTATGATGATCATTCTATTAGCAAAAGATTCCAAACCAGTCCCCCATTGGGATGTATGGAAGGGCAAAGCCAACGACAGGTGACCATGAGAAAATGATTCAATAACCAACCAACGAAAACTTAATGTTCTACGAGTCAGGGCGTCGAATGTCAGATGATTGAAGGTGGTATGTACGGGAACATTTGAGATAGATTACATCATGGCCAGGCACAGATTCGATAATCAGATACGCAGTTGTAAGGTTTATCCAGGATCAGATACAGACACAGGTCGCAATTTAATAATGATGAAAATCCGCCTAAAGTTTTAAATACTAGTTAGGAAGAATCACTACGGTAGGAAGTTGAAGATGGAACAATCCTGAAGTTATCTGAGGGAAGTTGAAGATTGAACAATCCTGAACTTACCTGAGGCTATAGATATTTTTATAAGGTGCGGTACGCAGTTAAGCTGAAGAGGAATGGACGCCTGTAAAATGATCAATCACAAAAGTTGGAAAGAAAATCGTTAGTGAAAGTAATGTAACCTACAAGAAACCGTAGCCAACTGAAGGAATGCTTCAGTTGATCTACAAAAGGAGGAAGCACAGAAACATTCAGGCAAGTTCAGGAATAAATGCCACTTAGAAACGATGCAAATAGGAAGTTCAGGGAAGCTGAGTCAAAATGGCAGTACGTGAAACGTGATTCAGTCGAAAAGGAAGTGATTGTCGGTGAATATATAGAAAAGTCAAAGCAACCTTCGGTGAAATTAAAAGCAAACGCGGTAACATTAAGAGCGCAATGGTAATTCCACTGTTAAAAGCAGAGGGCATAGCGGATAGGTCCAAAGAATACATTGAAGGCTATAGAAGTTTGATGACTTATCTCATGACGTGACAGAAGAAGAAAGAAGGGTTGACACGGGACGTATAGGTGATCCAGTATTAGAATCAGAATTTAAAAGGGCATTGGAAGATTGAAGATCAAAGACAATGGTAGGTACTGATAACACTCAATCGGAATTTCTAAAATCACTGGGGTCGAACCAACAAAACGACAATTAATGTTGGCTTGTAGAATGTATGAAACTGGCGACATACCATCAGACTTTCGGAAAACATCACCCACACAATTCCGAAGGTAGCAAGAGCAGAAAAGATGTCATAGTCAGCTGAACAGCTCATGCGTCCAAATTGCTAACAACTGAAATACACAGCAGAACGGAAAAGACAATTTTCGATCTGTCAGATAACGATTAGTTTGACTTTAGAAACGCTTAATGCACCAGAGAGGTAGTTCTGACGTTGCGATTGATAATGTAAGAAAGGCTGAAGAGAAGTCAAAACATGTTCATTGGATTTGTCGACCTCTAAAAGTCGTTCGACAATGTAAAATGGCGCGTGACTTTCAAAATCCTCAAGAAAACAGGGATAAGCTACAGAGAAAGAAGGCTAATATATAATGTGTACAAGGAACAGGGAACAATAATACTGTAAGACCAAGAGCAAAGTGCTTGGATTGTACAAAGTGTAGGGCAGGAATGTAATCGGTCAGCCTTACCGTTCCATCTACAAATCTAAGAAGCAATGACAGAAAAAAAGTGAGTTTCAACAATTGGATTAAAATTCGGTGCGAAATGATGTCATTGACAAAATTCGCCGATGAGGTCGTCATGCTCAGTAAAGTGATGAAGCATTAAAGGATGTGTTGAATGGAGTGAAATGAACCGTCTAATGAGTACAGACTATAGACTGAGAGTAAATTGAAGAAAAATGAACGTATTGAGGAGTACCAGAAATGAGGACGCAAGATACTTAGCATCCGAATTGGTGATAATGAAGTAGACGAAGTTAATGAACTCTGCTACCTATGAAGGAAAATAACCCACAATGGATGGAACAAGAAGCACATGAAAGCAAAGTAGCACTGGAAAAAATGGCCATTCTCGACCAAGAGAAACCTACTGGTATGAACACTGAGGAAGAAATTTCTCAGACTGTACCTTCACGGCACAGCATTTTACCGTATTGGGACGTAGACTGTGGGAAAACTTGAACAACAGTGAATAGAAGTCTCTGAGATACGACGCTAAAGATTGTTGAAAATCATATGGACTGATCAGGCAATGGTGTGTAAATTTTCTGCAGAATCGCCAAGGAAAGGAATACAGTAGAGCGGTGATTATCCGAACGTCGGTCAACCGAACGACCGCTTAACGGAACTGTGTACTTGATCGCACCTGTTACTCTCCCACCCTACCGTCCATCATCTCCCTCACTCCCAAACCAAGTTTCCCACAGTAGTCGCCGCACTGGGCCACCGCTGGCGGAACATTGCTTCTAATGGGGCCTTCACAAGGCATTGCTGACCGGCCAAGCCGCCAGTTGCTGTGTTTCAACAATCAGCACACTTCTGTCGGCTTGGCACTGGCAGTAGAAGTAGCGGCAGTATCAAAGCTGTTCACAGCAACAGCTGCGCCAGTATAGAGTTCAGGCGTGCCGCTCCGCGCAGTTTGAAGGATTGCGCGCCCCCAAGAAGAGCTTATCACAGTGTAAACAGTCACCATCTGTTCTTTGTTACGACCACTTGTGTGCTGCTGCGTGAAGAAGTGAACTTGACGATACAAAATGCTTAAATGTAAACGAGTTGTCCTCTCTATGAGGGACAAGTACGATATTATTAAAAGGTTAAAAGGAGGTGAATCTGCAACCAATTTATCCAATGAGTACAAGGTGGGGAAGTCGACAATTAAGGGTATATATAAAAAAAGACAGTTCGATTATCCGAACAAACCAGTTTTCCCAACACCCATGTCCCCCAACTACTTGGGATAATCGACGCTCTACTGAATATCAAAACACTGAAGAGGAGAAGGAACAGGATGATAGGACATCTCCTAAGACATCAGGGAATAATTTTAATGGTACAAGATGGACGTGCAGAGATTAAAAACTGTACAGGAAGTCAGAGTTTGGAAAAAATAAAGCAAATAATTGGCGTAAGTTGCTATGCCTCACCAAGATGAAAAGGTTGTCACAGGAGAGGGATTCGTCGTGGGCCGCATAAAACCAGTCTGAAGATTGATGCCTAAAAAGAAAAAAAAGAGCTTTCAGTCCATTCCATCAGTCCATATTCACCTACTCCTTTTACATCTCTTCCTTAAGCTACTATCGAATTCCAGTCCCCTATCATAACTAAATAATCGTCTCTCTTCACTATGAGAATAATTTCTTTGATCTCGTAGTATATCTCTTCAGTCTCTTCTCAATCTATGGAGTTAGTTGGCACATAATCTTCTACTATTGTGGTGGTTGTGGGCTTCATGTCCATCTTGGCTACGATCATGCCTGTGCTATGTTGTTTGTAGTAACCTACCCAAATTCATATTTTGTTATTCCTTATTAAATATGCTCCTCCATTTCCCCTATTGTATTTTGTATTTACAAACCTGTATTCACCTGACCAGCGGTCCTGTTCCTTGTGCCACGTAACTTCACTAACTCCCACTGTATATAACTTCAATCTATCCGTTTCCCTGTTTAAATTTTCTAGAGTACCTGCCCAAATAAGAGTTTCAGTGTTCCACTCTTGACCTGGTAGAGCGCCAGATTTGGTCTCCAGGTGATTCCTGAACAGTCCCTAAACAGAGACCTGGTTTTTGGGACTACTTTACATTTGGAATATTTTACCCAATATGATGGTATCATAATTTATGCCTGTTGTTGGGCTGAACTCCCCTGAGAAAATTATGGCTGTAGTTTGCATTTGCTTTCAACTGTTTGTAATACCATCACAACAAGGGTACTGTTACTCTTGAACTCTTCCCGGCGTATCGAGTATTCCACAAGATTTCGGGATTGCAGCCGGATCTCATCGACTTCTTTCCATGATATTTCGGCTGACAACCTTACAGCCATCTTCAGGCGAGTGTTTGACACTGGAGATTGCTAGTGCAAGTCGCTCTATTTATACGTAAAAGTGCCGCCGGCGCGCATGCGCAAGTTACCGTAGCATGCGCGCCACCTGTCGATTCCAAGGCCCTCTACAATATTACTGCACCTATGGAGCGCAAACGAATGCGTGAAAAAAGTAAAACATGCAAGCAGATGTGTCCAAAACAATAAAATGTAAAATTTCAATATTAAAATTAAAATTACTTGTCGCTCGACATGTCAGAAGCCATAAAAAGTTTTCTTTTGGTTGAAATCAAAGAAATCAACGTGTCCCAGCCCTTATTCAATAAAAAGCCGCCATCACGGTTAATGAGATTTTCCGCTAAACGTATTTCCACGGATTCCTTCACAACCGAATCCCAGAAAGATCTCGATGGGGCCAAGATTTTCGTGGCCGAATAATTCATAGTATGCCCCGTAGAAATACAATGTTCGGCTATGGCCGACTTACTGGGCTGTAAAAGGCGAGTGTGGTGCTCATGTTCAACGCAGCGGTCGTGTACTGTGCGTGCGGTCTGACCAGTGTAGGCTTTCCCACACTCGCAAGGTATTTTATAAATTCCAGCCTTCCGTAATCCCAGGTCATCCTTGGCTGAGCCCAGAAGAGCACGAGTCTTTGTAGGTGGCCGGAAGATTGCTTTCACACGATGTTTCTTTAAAATTCTGCCTACTTTCGATGAAATGTTCCTGACATATGGGAGAAATGCTCTGGACTTAAACACCTCCTTTTCCTCTTGATCTTATGGGTGGTCACGTTCTTTCCTCCTTAAAGCAGTACTGACCTGATGTGCAGAATATCCATTACGTTGAAATACAGATTTCAAGTGCTCTAATTCGTCTGCAAGGCTGTCTTTATCAGACACGACATGTGCCCTATGCACCAAAGCTCGAAGCACGCCCATAGTTTGTGACGGGTGATGACAGCTTGACGCCTACAGGTACAGGTCCGTATGCGTGGGTTTTCGATAGACAGAATGCCCCAATGACCCATCCATCCTGCGTTTCACCATGACGTCCAGAAATGGTAGGCAACCATCCTTTTCAACTTCCATCGTAAGCTGAATGTTTGTGTGGATGGAATTCAGATGTTGCAAAAGCCGTGAACGCTCTTCTTCACCGTGAGGCCACACCAGAAAGGTATCGTCGACGTACCGCTAGAAGACAGTTGGTTTCAACATCGCCGAATCGAGAGTCCTCTCCTCAAAGTCTTCCATATAAAAGTTTGCTACCAGAGGGGACAGAGAACTACCCATGGCAACACCGTCAAGTTGCTCAAGATATTCATTATTAAATAGAAAGTAAGTAGAGGACAGGGCATGGTGAAACAGCGCCGTTATATCGGCCTAAAACTTATTGCCGATAAGTGACCATGAATCTAAAAGAGGGACACTCGTGAAGAGTGAAACGACATCGAAATTTACTAACAAGGCCGAATCCTTCAGTTGTAGTGTTCTCAGTCTGTTGATAAAGATTGAGACCTCACAGTTCTGTTCCACCGAGGTTATATGGTCTTCCAAAGATTCATAAGGATAATGTGCTCTTACGCCCCATAGTGAGCAATGTCGGTGCTCCTACATATGATTTATCTAGGCATCTGGCTTCGCTACTGAGACCTTTTGTTGGAAAATGTACGCACCATATTCACAACTCAGCGGAGTTTATCAACAGACTGAGAACACTACAGCTGAAGGATTGGGACATGTTAGTAAGTTTTGATGTCGTTTCACTCTTCACGAGGGTCCCCCTTTTGGATTCATTGTCACTTATCGGCAATAAGTTTAAGGCCGATATTACGGCGCTGTTTCACCATGCCCTGTCCTCTACTTACTTTCTATTTAATAATGAATATTTTGAGCAACTTGACGGTGTTGCCGTGGGTAGTCCTCTGTCCCCTCTGGTAGCAAACTTTTATATGGAAGACTTTGAGGAGAGGACTGTCGATTCGGCCATGTTGAAACCAAGTGTCTTCTGGCGGTACGTCGACGATACCTTTGTGGTGTTGCCTCACGGTGAAGAAGAGCTTTCATGGTTTTTACAACATCTGAATTCTATCCACACAAACATTCAGTTTACGATGGAAGTTGAAAAGGATGGTTGCCTACCATTTCTGGACGTCATGGTTAAATGCAGGGTGGATAGGTCATTGGGGCATTCTGTCTATCGAAAACCCACGTATACGGACCTGCACCTGCAGGCGTCAAGCTGTCATTACCCCTCACAAGCTATGGGCGTGCTTCGAACGTTGGTGCATAGGGCACATGTCGTGTCTGATAAAGACAGCCTTGCAGACGAATTAGAGCACTTGAAATCTATATTTCAACGTAATGGATATTCTGCACATCAGGTCAATACTGTTTTAAGGAGGAAAAAACGTGACCACCCACAAGATCAAGAGGAAAAGGAGGTGTTTAAATTCAGAGCATTTCTCCCATATGTCGGGAACATTTCATCGAAAGTAGGCAGAATTTTAAAGAAACATCGTGTGAAAGCGATCTTCCGGCCACCTACAAAGACTCGTGCTCTTCTGGGCTCAGCCAAGGATGATCTGGGATTACAGAAGGCTGGAATTTATAAAATACCTTGAGAGTGGGGGAAAGCCTACATTGGTCAGAAGGCACGCACAGTACACGACCGCTGCGTTGAAAATGAGAGCCACAATCGCCTTTTACAGCCCAGTAAGTCGGCCATAGCCGAACATTGTATTTCCACAGGACATACTATGGGTTATTCGGCCACGAAAATCTTGGCCCCATCGTGATCTTTCTGGGGTTTAGTTGTGAAGGAATCCGTGGAAATACGTTTAGCGGAAAATCTCATTAACCGTGATGGCGGCTTTTTATTGAATGAGGCCTGGGACCCGTTCATTTCTTTAATTTCAACCAAAAGAAAACTTTTTATGGCTTCTGACATGTCGAGCGACAAGTAATTTTAATTTTAATATTGAAATTTAGCATTTTATTGTTTTGGACACATCTGCGTGCATGTTTTACTATTTTCACACATTCGTTTGCGCTCCATAGATGCAGTAATATTGTAGAGGGCCTTGGAATCGACAGGTGGCGCGCATGCTACGGTAACTTGCGCATGCGCGCCGGCGGCACTTTTACGTATAAATAGAGCGACTTGCACAATCGATCTCCAGTGTCACACACTCGCCTGAAAATGGCTGTAAGGTTGTCAGCCGAAATATCATGGAAAGAAGTCGATGAGATCCGGCTGCAATCCCGAAATCTTGTGGAAGGGTACTGTTGTTGATGTTACAAGGCCAGATCAGACAGTTATCCCTCCAACTACTGGAAACGCTGCTTCCCCTCTTCAGGAATCATTTCATCTGTTTGGCCTCTCAACACATAAACTTCCATTTTGGTTGTACCTTTGGGACAGCTATCTGCATTGCTGAGGAGCACAAGCCACCACATCAGTAGCAAGGTCCTTGGTTCATGGGGGTAGGAGTTTATATATGATTCATAAAAATCTCAAAGATATACAATGTTTATGTTTTCCCATGTCGACTTAAAATGTATTATCCTTCTGTTAGGTAACACTAATTTGGTTTTCTACAAAATTCACTTTAGAATTTCGTTTGGTTTGCTAAACTCATGTTTGCAGCAACCATGTCAGTATTTATATTAAATTCCTTACTTTTCTTACATTAGTATCTGATGTAAGCTGTGTAAATATGTATCCATTATATAAAAACTCTTATGTCTAACTCAATTTACTCCCCTAATATCTATTTTCCTCCACATTTTGAATGGAATGAACTAATTTTTCATGTAGCTCAAAGTCATTGTAATTAGATGCTCAATCATACCCACAATGACTGCATATGTACATACAATCCACTAACTTACTTTTATGTCAGGTAACTAATTGAAAACGCATGATGTGATGATTTAATTATAGATACCACAGTAATTTGGAACCAGATGTCATCACAACTACTTTAATATGACAGTACTAAATTTCTATCAGATGTTAAGAGTTTGATAGTTTCTATTTCAGTTAGTCTAGTTAGTGATGACATCGATCAAGATTTACATCTTTTAATATAATGTGCTGTGATACAGTTGGTTGTCAAATCTAAACATATCATGTGTATTATTAGAATATGTATTTCTTCTTTTCTCACTTCAAGTGTAATAAGCAAGTATAGCACATGAAAATACAGTCAAATGTAAGATTAGGTGTAAGTTGTATTGATTATAATTTGTTGATACTGAATTGAAAGTTCACTAAAGTTTTATTAAAGTCTAATGATTAGTTATTTCATATTTAACTTTCCCATATCGTTCTGTGAAGAAAATAATGTTATTAGCGTTGTCTTCTTATGACTAAATTTCACTAATTGAGTTCATATTTTATTTACCCACTTCTGGTATCTCTGTATATGATGAACTATTTAAGTACAGCTCCATTTAATTTCTCATTGTAGTTCCCTTTTCAAAATCTAACATGACTATCTTACTTAAAATTAGATTTGTACTGTAAAACTTTTTTATCGACCCTGAAATATTTGTAGTTTCCCTTGCATCCTCGCTTATATATATATATATATATATATATATATATATATATATATATATATAACACAGGGAGACTCTTCCACGTCTGGTTTTCTTCTGTTTAGTTGTTGTTATTGTTGTGGTCTTCAGTCCTGAGACTGGTTTGATGCAGCTCTCCATGCTACTCTATCCTGTGCAAACTTCTTCATCTTCCAGTACCTATTCCAACCTACATCCTTCTGAATCTGCTTAGTGTATTGATCTCTTGGTCTCCCTCTACGTTTTTACCCTCCACGCTGCCCTCCAATGCTAAATTTGTGATCCCTTGATGCCTCAAAACATGTCCTACCAACCGATCCCTTGTTCTAGTCAAGTTGTGCCACAAACTTCTCTTCTCCCCAATCCTATTCAATACCTCCTCTACCCACCTTATCTTCAGCTTTCTTCTGTAGCACCACATTTCGAAAGCTTCTATTCTCTTCTTCTCCAAACTGGTTATCGTCCATGTTTCACTTCCATACATGGCTACACTCCATACAAATACTTTCAGAAACGACTTCCTGACACTAAAATCTATACTAGATGTTAACAAATTTCTCTTCTTCAGAAACGATTTACTTACCATTGCCAGTCTACATTTTATATCCTCTCTACTTCGACCATCATCAGTTATTTTACTCCCTAAATAGCCAAACTACTTTACTAGTTTAAGTGTCTCATTTCCTAATCTAATCCGGTCAGCATCACCCGATTTAATTTGACTACATTCCATTATCTTCGTTTTGCATTTGTTGATGTTCATATTATATCCTCCTTTCAAGACACTGTCCATTCCGTTCAACTGCTCTTCCAAGTCCTTTGCTGTCTCTGACAGAATTACAATGTCATCGGTCAACCTCAAAGTTTGTACATCTTCTCCATGAATTTTAATACCTACTCCGAATTTTTCTTTTGTTTCCTTTACTGCTTGCTCAATATACAGATTGAATAACATCAGGGAGAGGCTACAACCCTGTCACACTCCTTTCCCAACCACTGCTTCCCTTTCATGCCCCTCGACTCTTATAACTGCCATCTGGTTTCTGTACAAATTGTATATAGCCTTTCGCTCCTTGTATTTTACCCCTGCCACCTTCAGAATTTGAAAGAGAGCCAGTTAACGTTGTCAAAAGCTTTCTCTTAGTCTACAAATGCTAGAAACGTAGGTTTGCCTTTTCTTAATCTTTCTTCTAAAATAAGTCGTAAGGTTAGTATTGCCTCACGTGTTCCAACATTTCTATGGAATCCAAACCGATCTTCCCCGAGGTCCGCTTCTACCAGTTTTTCCATTCGTCTGTAAAGAATTTGCGTTAGTATTTTGCAGCTGTGACTTATTAAACTGATAGTTCGGTAATTTTCACATCTGTCAACACCTGCTTTCTTTGGGATTGGAATTATTATATTCTTCTTGAAATCTGTGGTTATTTCGCCTGTCTCATACATCTTGCTCACCAGATGGTAGAGTTTTGTCATGACTGACTCTCCCAAGGCCATCAGTAGTTCTAATGGAATGTTGTCTACTCCTGGGGCCTTGTTTCGACTCAGGTCTTTCAGTGCTCTGTCAAACTCTTCACGCAGTATCTTATCTCCCATTTCATCTTCATCTACATCCTCTTCCATTTCCATAATATTGTCCTCAAGTACATCGCCCTTGTATAAACCCTCTATATACTCCTTCGACCTTTCTGCCTTCCCTTCTTTGGTTAGAACTGGGTTGCCATCTGAGCTCTTGATATTCATACAAGTGGTTCTCTTCTCTCCAAAGGTCTCTTTAATTTTCCTGTAGGCAGTATCTATCTTACCCCTAGTGAGACAAGCCTCTACATCCTTACATTTGCCCTCTAGCCATCCCTGCTTAGCCATTTTGCACTTCCTGTCGATCTCATTTTTGAGACGTTTCTATTCCTTTTTGCTTGCTTCATTTACTGCATTTTTATATTTTCTCCTTTCATCAATTAAATTCAATATTTCTGTTTAGTAGTCATCTTGAAATGATATACTCATATATCTCCTCTTTCTATTTATCTAGCATGTAAGTGAACTCTATCAATATTAAGTTCCAGTTTTAGTGGTGGCTACAATTTGTGTCTTTACATATTTTCCACTACGGTATCAGATATGAAAGTTCGTGGCAGATTAAAACTGTGTGTTAGAACGAGACTCGAACTCGGGACCTTTGCAAAGGTCCTGAGTTGGAGTCTTTGTCTGGCACACAGATTTAATCCACCAGGAAGTTTCATATCAGTGTGCGCTGATATGAAATTTTCTGGCAGATTAGAACTGTGTGCAGGACCGAGACTTGAACTCTGGACCTTTGCAAAGGTCCTGAGTTCGAGTCTTGGTGTGGCACACAGTTTTAACCTGCCAGGAAGTTTCATACCAGCACAAACTCCGCTGCAGAGTTAAAATCTCATTCTGGAGTATTAGTTATCATTTTCTAGCTCAAACAAAAGGCTTTGCACCGTCCCCTTTTGTAGATAATTTTTCTTAGATCAGGAAAACAAGTTGCTGTTTATGTTTTAGGGCAACAGAGAAAATATGCAGTCCTTGGAAGTTACACAAGAGAAATGCTAACTGGTGAACAGCAGGCTTGGAATAATAGGTTTAACGTTAATAAATTTCACAGACAAATCACTTAATTTGTTAGTGGCAGCTAATAGACAATACAAGTCCACTATATAAAAGCTTCAAGTTATTAAATTATTAAACAGCCAAATTTTAATTTTAAAAACTTTGTTTTCTTTCTAACACCCTGATGAAGTTTGTATAGGTATTCACAATATAAATCTATGGTCATATTTGTAAAGGAATATGTCATAATCATATTTTCAGTTATGGTGGTGTTGAGAAAACATAAGCTTCAGAACATTAGGTAAAAATATTTTTGAAAAATCATTTAGTATTGCAGGTGTTTCTCCATAAAGTTATAAGGAATAGGGAAGAAATGGTCTGAAGTATTGTATAAAATTTATATGTGTAACACATTACTTTTGAAGTACTGAATAATAAAATTTGTTCATTAATCCTAGTAATACCAAGACGTTTTTCAAAATGTGTATTACTTCAGGGAGTTGGAGGTAATTAAAATCCACACTAAAAAACATTAGTTACTTGTTGTTGACCTATGCTAACAACATAGTTTTTAAACATGCACTGGTATGCACATGGGATCAATAACCAGAAAATGCACTTTAGCATGCTTTTAGCCATATCAGTGAACTTTCGTTAATGGCATCCACCACCAAAAAGTTTTAAAAAACGCATATTTGGATAATTGTTGTTGAATATTATTCTCAACATACCTTTTACAGAAATACTGAATTGAATGTAAGGCTCTGAACCTGGAAATGCTGGGTATGACATCCACTTGGAAAACTGATATCAACGACTGGGACTTCAGTTTAGCTAATCTGAAAAATTTGAAATGTATATGAAATGTGGTAGAAGTATTCATTAAAACAATAATTATATTCTGAGAATAAGACATTCACTCTGCAGCAGAGTGTGCGCTGATATGAAACTTCCTGGCAGATTAAAACTGTATGCCTGACCGAAACTCGAACTCGGGACCTTTGCCTTCTGCAGGCAAGTGCTCTACCAAGTTTGGAAGGTAGGAGACGAGGTATTGGCAGAAGTAGAGCTGTGAGGACGGGGCATGACTCGTGCTTGGGTACCTCAGATGGTATGGCACTTGCCCGTGAAAGGCAAAGTTCCCGAGTTCGAGTCTTGGTCTATAACACAGTTTTAATCTTTCAGAAAGTTTCAATAATTATATTTCCATAGTTTTAAATATAAGTTAATTCACTAGATCTCAAGATTTTCCAAAAAATGGTTCAAATGGCTCTGAGCACTATGGGACTTAACATCTATGGTCATTAGTCCCCTAGAACTTAGAACTACTTAAACCTTACTAACCTAAGGACATCACACAACACCCAGTCATCACGAGGCAGAGAAAATCCCTAACCCCGCAGGGAATCGAACCCCGGAACCTGGGCGTGGTAAGCGAGAACGCTACCGCACGACCACGAGCTGCGGACATGATTTTCCAGAGTTGAGCATAAAGTGTCCCACCCACTGATAATGCAAGGCTCAATATATATCACAATATTTCTGTACAAGAGTGAATAAATTTAGAGAATTTCATGAAATATGAATGTGAAAAAAGATAAATTTTAATTTTCATTTCCATTTTAATGATTTATTATATATTTTGAAGAAATGAACTTTTATTAAGCCAAATAATTTATTTCAGTAGGTAAAACTGTCTAAATGGGACACATGTCAAAAGCCATTGCCAATTTAATTGGGGACCAGGTTTCAGAATGTGTAGTATCATAATTTTTCCATTCTTAAAGTTTTAAAAATTTCGAATGTATCATTGACTAATTTGGATTCTTTGGTATCACCCCTTAATATTCAGTACTAATTATGTAGCTGTAATAATATGCATATAAACAGTTTTATTATTAAACACATTCTCCAATAAATTCCCTCAAGAAATTTAATGGGAAAGTTGTCGAATGTCTAAATGGAGTTCTAGAGAACAGTACTGGAAAAGATTTACTTGAATAAGTACATATCTTGCTTCAACTGTAAAGCTCTCTCTAATTACATCTTACTACACAAAAGTATTATAGAATTAGAAATATTAATATACAAGCAAATGGCTTTCTTAGATGTGCATTGTTTCATGTTACATGTTATACAGTACAAATTTTCTTGCATTATCAAGCTATAGAATACTGTAAAATGAAATAAAAATTACCAAAGAAAGGTATGCACTGAGTTGCAGGGTAATGTTTAGTGACGATTAGAAATGACGATAGATGTTATCGGTGCATCTGATCAGGGTGCAATTGTGCCTACTGAAACCAAGGTTCCTTTACGTATCTATCAAAGTAATAATGTCATAGTCTTCGGATGGATATCAAATGACCGCTCAGATTTATATATACGGGTGTTGGGACCTCTTCTTTCACTTCTCGTGGTCGAAACTGTATCACCAGCGGAGGACAATACTCTCAGTGACACATCTCGTGTGTCCCCATGGGATTTGCTAATAAGTAGTTCAACTGAATTTGTTAAACTAAATGTACATGTATATTCACGTATTTTTATACTACTAGCAAAAATAAAGAACATTAGCCTAGCATGTGGGTTAGATATCAACCTCAGCAAGTCCTAACTCATGATAGTTGATCGAGAAACACAGTTCCAGCTCACGTGCCGATTAAAGGAACTGACAGTCGTGCATTCCTTCTTCTATCTAGAGTCAACCACGTGCAACACGGGAAGTTGTGAAGATGAGATAGGAGGACAGATCGCGCTAGGGGGAGTGGCTATAAAGAAGCTCACCAAGATTTGTAAAGTAGAGCAATAAGAATTAGCACAAAGATCCGGCTAGTTGAAACACTCATGTTTTCTGCCTCCTTTTATGGTTACGAAACATGAACTCTCAAGGCCAGAGATAAACAGCACATTGATGCGTTTGGTGCTCGTATAGGATGCTACACTTAAAATGGGCCGAAAGAAGAACAAATGTATCCATTATTGAAGAACTCGATATCTCCAGGCGCTATTGTTCTCGATTCACCGAAATAGTTCTACAGTTCTTTGGCCATATTGTGAGAAGAGATGGAGACACTCTAGAGATAATAATCTTGTAAGGAAAGATCGAGGGCACGAGACCGAGAGGAAGAGCAGCGAGCAGATGTACAGAGATCTTCGGTGTACCTCATCAGCAGGCACTAAGAGAAGCTGGCAACTGTTCAGGATGTAGACACTTGATATGACCAGTCGGGTTCTATTCGTTGCTTAGGTAGTGCTCTGAAGATGACAGTTAATGAGAAGAGAGTAATTTATACTCAGGGATGATGCAACATGTTAAGAGAATTCCTAATTAAATCATATGCCTTGTTAGAAGAAGTAACTACAAGTTCAGCCCCTTGAGAAGGACTTGTAGTCCTTTTATGTGCGTTCTTGCAGGTAAAAGCCCCTGAATGGTCGTAAGTGATGTGTTAGGTGATGGGAAAGGGAGGTTGGAGGTGTTGTGCTGGTCTATATGTGTATATGCTTGCTGAGGGAACGCAAGTAAGCATGCATTGGTATATGTATGTGTGTGTGTGTGTGTGTGTGTGTGTGTGTGCGTGTGGAGTAGAGGTGAGGCGTGAGCGGTGGCATGGGGAGAACGGGACGGAGGTGGGGGAGATTGCACACACAGGCAGCCGGAGGCCACTGGACAGGCTCAGAGCTCGCGGTATAATCGCCGTTGCCGACCTAAGCCGGCCCGGGAATAATCGCATCTGCCTTGGTAATGAGGACCGCTGCCGAAGTCGCCCAACTTCCTGCCTGACATGAATATTAATAGCGCCGGCGCTTTATATTAATGGGGGCACGGCGAACGGCTGCCGGGAAATCTTTCTATAGGAAAAGTGGACGCCGTGTCACTGATTTCCTTTCGGACATGTTCACGTCAGCCGGCCCATCTGTCTCTTGCGAAGGGGGTGCTACTCTTATTGGCGAAAAGTTCTGGGGTGATTTCCTTTCGTAAAAGCGAACATTAATAACGCAATATTTGCATGGAAACACACAGTGCGAAATAGTAAAAAGCTATTTCTACATCATTTAGGTTGTTGCCAGTGACGCCCTCTTCATAATAGATATTGACCTTTCCACCTTTTCCTCCATGTTCCTACTGATATTCTGGCAAATAGTGATAATTCATCATTAATATGGGTAGGCTTTCGTCTTATATTCCGTGAGAGGTCTATCATCGATTATTTACTTTTTTAACAACTACTACATCATGAGTCCCAGGCGTCATATATGGCCTTCATAAAACTGACAGGACGAAATGGGTACTACCTTCCATTTAGAGTCAGGTACTACATGTTCTCCGTTTCATGGAATATTTAGTTATTTCGCCAGTTCGATAGATATCCGCGTCAGAAAGGATAAATAAATATTCTCAGTTGCAGTTATTTGAGCTTCCAAATCACAGCTGAAGACTGACCTAAAGTCTTGTATCACCGATCTAAGACATTGATCTTGTGACCCACTTTATGTAATATTTAACAACATTGAAATTGGTGTAACTTTATTTTTCGGGTTTACTCTTTTTTAATAATATCAGGACACTTGCCCAGTATAAGAGCTGACGGCGTAACAAGTTATTCGCTTCAAACCATTTTATGGCCTCAGATCTAATTTTCACATGAATATTATACGATGTCAAACTGAACTAAGCACATCTTCATTTATTCTACGATAATTCCGATGTAATATGTCATGGAATGTACTTCATGTGTGATAAACGTTTTAGCACCTTCTTATTCCATCCATCAATGACGCACATTATGGATGTGACTCCATAAATCTAGTGGTGTGCTCTAATCTCTCCAACGTTTACCAGCACTGTCAGCTCGCAAGTTACACAGGGTGTTTCAAAATGAATGTATGTGCTTTAAGGCATTGTACCATTTATTATGAGGGTTGGAACTTTAATAGTGGCAACTATTTATTTACAGTTCGTACAAAATAGATAGGTGTTTCAAAGTTTTACTGACTTCAAAGTAGTCACCAGCATTGCTTATAACCCGTTGCCAGCGATGTGGAATTCGTAGAATACTCTTAGGAGTGCCAGTTGTGTTGACAGTTCGAGTGGCGCGGTGTATTGCCCGACGAATTTGTAGCAGTACTAACGCGAATGCTGTGAAGTGTTTCCTTCAGTTCAGAAGTCTGGTTGAACTCATGAGGACTTAAGTTAGGAGAGTGTAGTAGGTGCTATAGCACTTAGCAGCCCCATCAGTCAAACAAATCAGTAACTGCTTGCACTGTACGTGCTTGAGCATTGTTCTGCAAAATGATGGTCAGGTCCTGCGGAAAGTGTCATCACTTCCGTCTCTAAGCTCTTAGTAGGTTCTGTTACAAAAATAATCAGCAAAGAGACAAAAGTGATGATACTTTCTGCAGGACCTGACCGTCATTTTGCGGTCAATGCTCAAGCACGTACAGTGCAAGCTGTTACTGATGTGTTTGACTGATGTGGCTGCTAAGTGCTAGACCACCAACTGCACTCCCCTGATTCAAGCCCTCGTGAGTTAAACTCAATTTCTAAACTGAATTAAACACTTCACGACATCCGCTTCAAAACTGCTACAAATTCGTCGGGCAATAGACAACGTCACTGGAACTGTCATCACAACTAGCACTACCAAGAGTACCCTACGACTTCCATATCCCGGGCAACGGATTACACACAGTGCTAGTGACTACTTTGAAGGTCAGTAAAACATACCTATTTTGTACGAGCTGTAAATAAATAGTTGCCACTACTAAATTCCCATTCGTCGTACATTCAACTTCCAATCATAAACAATGCATCAAATGAAGGATCAACGCAAACAGTTTTGTTTCTATATCTGTGCGCAAAGGTTAGAGTATGGAACGACCACGACTGACTGAAGAACATGTTGCCGAGTGAATCCTTCGCTCTTAGCCCCAAGAAATCAGGTCGGAAGGCTAGTCGTGAATTAGCAGTTCCAGTGACTTCTGTGTGGAGACTTTTAAGGAGACGCTTATAACTACATCCTTATTGTTTACAGCTGCTACAAGTTCTAAAACCTACAGACTCAGGTGTACACGCTAATGTTGCAAACGATGAGTTGCTGTATAATGACGAAGATTTTCTGGGCAGTGTTGTTTTCAGTCATGAATCGACATTTCACCTAAGTGGAAATGTGAACACACATAATGTGTGAAGCTGGGGTTCAGCAAATCCCAGCTAGATGGTACATTAGCAAGAGAGAATCCTAAACTGATTGTTTTTAATTTGTCATATCCTGGAGGAAAGCTTACCGTCGTTTCTTTTTCGGTGAATCAACTGTGAGTGGTGTTTCTTATCTTTATGCGCTACAACTATGGGTCTTCCTCAGTTGGAAGAAGCTGAAGAACAAAACTTATTTTTTCAGCAAGATGGTGCACCGACTCACTGACCTAACTCATTAAACGATTGGTTAAACGATGTTGTATCCAACCGCTGAACTGGTGCAAGTGGCCGGATGTCAAGAGCTTGGCCCTCATGACCTCAACGTTCACACACTCTCAGACGCCATGCGATTTATACCTTTGGTGGTTTATGTCTGTGACTCCGCTACCAACTGAACTACCCGACTTTAGATACAGCGTTGTCGCAACAATTACTCCACACACACTGATCAAATTTTAGCAAGAACCTGCCTCTCAATTCGATGTGTGACGAATGGTGCTCATATTGAACAATCATAGGAAAAAGGAACAACTGTTCGAGTAGCTCTTTAATTTGATGCATAATTTGTAATTGTAAGTTGAATGTAACAAATGCTACAAAGTCTCAAATCTCGTAAATTCATTTTGAAACACCCTGTATATTGTTTGCCTCTTCTTCAAGGAACATCTCAAGTTCCTGTCACCTTTCAAACGAAGCTGGAGACAACAAATCGCGTTCACTGAAAGTAGTTTATTTCTTCAGGATGAAGCAGTGTTCCGTCAGTATGTTCGGTGATCACCGATTTGAGATTATATGTTTGCCTTGTATTTCAGAAATGATTTTATGTAAAAGACCTAGATATTGAAATTTGCTTTACATCCTAATTTTTTTATAGGCTGTGAGAAACAGAGGAGAGGCCCGGATTAATATTTCTCCTTTTTTTCATCCTTTTTTCCTTATCATGCGATGGTTGATTATGCTTACATAGTGTAAGATCTCTATCGCGACAACCGTCCGTTGTGGGCGAGCGGTTCTAGGCGCTTCAGTCTGGAACCGCGCCACTGCTACGGTCGCAGGTTCAAATCCTGCCTCGGGTATGGATGTGTGTGATGTCCTTAGGTTAGTTAGGTTTAAGTAGTTCTACGTTCTAGGGGACTGATGACCTCGGATGTTAAGTCCCATAGTGCTCAGAGCCATTTGAAACATTTGAACCATTTTATCGCGACCATGTGAAAATACACACATATCATTAAAATGCTAGGCAACCAATGTTGTATTGATTAAACAGTGTGCTTGTTAATTTTCCAGGTTGCACCAATGCCAGTAATAATTGCATGGCCGTTTCGGAGCGCTAGACCCATAATTATGATTGCTGTGGTTCTATCTGCATATGGACATTGTGCTACAGTGCAGGTCTTCATAGAGATAATTAGGAAATACCATTTATTTATCGTTCTAATGTATCTAAAAGGCCCTCTCCTTTTCAAAATCTATCCTAACGATTGGTAATCCAATCAGCTTTCTCAGACTGTTTGAAAAAATGGTGTGATTAACTGTCAGGAAAGCCACCAAAAATCAAACTAACTTGCTAAATTTTTTAAACAGGATAAGTGTAAATTTTCTCCCCATGAACCATGGACCATGCCGCTGGTTGGGAGGCTTGCGTGCCTCAGCAATACAGATGGAAGTACCGTAGGTGCAACCACAATGGAGGGGTATCTGTTGAGAGGCCAGGCAAACGTGTGGTTCCCGAAGAGGGGCAGCAGCCTTTTCAGTAGTTCCAAGGGCAACAGTCTGGATGGTTGACTGATCTGGACTTGTAACACTAACCTAAACGGCCTTGCCGTGCTAGTACTGCGAACGGCTGAAAGCAAGGGGAAAGTAGAGAGCATACAGCTTTACTGTATGGTGAAATGCTGATGGCGTCCTCTTGCGTAAAATATTCTGGAGGGAAAATAGTCCCCCATTCGAATTTCTGGGTGGGGACTTCTCAGGAGTACGTTATCAGGAGAAAGAAAACTGGCGTTCTATGAACCGGAGCTTGGAATGTCAGGTCCCTTAATCGGGAAGGTAGGTTAGAAAATATTGAAAGGGAAATGGATAAGTTTAAGTTAGATATAGTGGGAATTAGTGTAGTTCGGTGGCAGGAGGAACAAGACTTCTGGTCAGGTGACTACAGGGTTATAAAAACAAAAGAAAATATGGATAATGCAGGAGTAGGTTTAATATTGAATAAAAAAAAATAGAAGTTCTGGTAAGCTACTACAAACAGCTTAGTGAACGAATTATTGCGGCCAAGATAGATACGAAGTCCACGCCTACCACACTAGTACAAGTTTATATGCCAGCTAGCTCCGCAGATGACAAAGAGATTCGTGAAATGTATGTTGAGATAAATTATATTATTCAGATAGTGAAGGGAGACGAAAATTTAATAGTCATAGGTGACTGGAATTCGACAGTAGAAAAGTGCAGAGAAGGAAACGTAGTAGGTGAATATGGAATGGTGGTAAAAATGAAAGAAGAAGCCGCTTGATAGAATTTTGCACAGAGCAGAACTTAATCACAGCTAACACTTGGCACAAGAACTACGAAAAAAGAAAGAAGGTTGTATACATGGAAGAGGCCTGGAGATACTGGAAGGTTTCAGATAGATAATATAGTGGTAAGACAGAGATTTACGAAACAGGCTTTAAACTGTAAGACATTTCCAGTGGCAGATGTGGACTCTGACCACAATCTATTGATTGTCAACTTCAGATTAACACTGAAGAAACTGCAAGAATTTGGGAATTTAAGGAGATGGGATCTAGATAAAATGACAGAAAGAGAGGTTGTAGACAGTTTCAGGACGAGCATTAGGAATCGATTGACAAGAATGGGGGAAGGAAATACAGTTGATGAAGAATGGGTAGCTTTGAGAGATGAAATAGTGAAGGCAGCAAAGAATCAAGTACGTAAAAATACGAGAGCTAGTAGAACTACTTGGGTAACAGAAGAAAAATTGAATTTAATTGATGAAACGAGAAAATATAAAAATGCAGTAAATGAAGGAGGCAAAAAGGAATAGAAAGTCTCAAAAATGAGATCGACAGGAAGTGGAAAATGGCCTAGCAGGGATGGCTAGAAGACAAATATAAGGATGAAGAGGCATACATGGCAAGGGGAAAATAGATACTGCGTACAGGGAAATTAAAGAGACCTTTGGAGAAGAGAGAACCACTTGTATGAATATCAAGAGATCAGATGGAAACCCAGTACTAAGCAAAGAAGGAAAATCAGAAAGGTGGATCGAGTATAAGGGGGGTCTATACAAAGGCGATGTACTTGAGGACAATATAATGGAAATGGAAGAGGAGGTAGATGAAGATGAAATGGGAGAGAAGATACTGCGTGAAGTGTTTGACAGGGCACAGAAAGATCTAAGTTGAAACAAGGCCATCGGAGTAGACAACATTCCATTAGCACTATTGATAGACTTAGGAGAGCGAGCCCTGGCAAAACTCTATCATTCGGTGAGCAAGATGTATGAGACACGCGAAATACCGTCAGACCTTAAGAAGAATATGATAATTCCAATACCGAAGAAGTGGAGTATTTTCAGATATGAAAATTACTGAACTATCAGTTTAATAAGTCACGACTTCAAAATACTAACAAGAATTCTTTACAGATGAATCGCAAAACTGGTAGAAGCCGACCTCGGGGAAGATCAGTTTGCCTTCCGTAGAAATGTTGGCATACGTGAGACACTGATGACCATAAGACTTATCCTAGAAGATAGATTAAGGGAGGGTAAACCTACGTTCCTAGCATTTGTAGACTTAGAGAAAGCTTTTGACAATGTTGACTGGAATACTCTCTTTCAAATTCTGAAGGTGGTAGGGGTCAAATACAGGGAGCAATGCGTTATTTAAAATTTGCACAGAAACCAGATGATAGTTATAAGAGTCGAGAGGCACGAGGGCACTAAAGGGAAGCAGTGGTAGGGAAAGGAGTGAGACAGGGTACAGCCTACCCCCAATGTTATTCAATCTGTATACTAAGCAAGCAGTAAAGAAAACAAAAGAAAAATTCGGAGTAGGAATTGAAATCCCTGGAGTAGAAATAAAAACTTTGAGGTTGGCCGAAGACATTGTAATTTTGTCAGAGTCACCAAAGGACCTGGAAAAGCAGTTGAACAGAATGGACAGTGTCTTGAAAGGGGACATAAAATTTAAGTCAACAAAAGCTAAACGAGGGTAATCGAATGTAGTCGAATTAAGTCGGGTGATGCTGAGGGAATTAGATTAGGAAATGAGACACTTGAAGTAGTAAAGGAGGTTTGCTATTTGGGGAACAAAATAACTGATGACGGTAGAAGTAGAGAGGATGTAATATGTAGACTGGCAATGGCAAGGAAAGCGTTTCGGAAGGAGAGAAGTTGGTGAACATCCAGTATAGATTTAAATATCTGAAAGTCTTTTCTGAAAGTATTTACATGGAGTGTAGCCATGTATGGAAGTGAACCATGGACGATAGATGGTTTGGACAAGAGAATAGAATCTTACGAAATGATGTGCTACAGAAGAATGCTGAAGATTAGATGGGTAGATCTTATAACTAATGAGGTGGCCACATATAAGCAGGTAAATATTTGTTTTCTCAGTGTATCCATATCTTGGGCATATGCTATGTCACATCTTAATATTGGAAACTGGCGACCTATTTATTGCTTTTTTATATAGGGCTATTATTGTTCGTGTAAGATGGCCATTGTTTCAGTTTTATTTACTGATATAATTAGATTGTGGCTTGCACCTATTTCAGGTATATTTAGCTGAATTTTATGATAACTTAGTCACCCACGAGTAACATCGTAATGCTACGTATACTCCTGCCAAAATTTATGCCTGATCTTCTGCTGTCCCTCTGGTCATATCGTGTTCCTGTCAGAGCACACGAAAGCGAATATGCTCCTTTTCAAAGGCTCTAACTGAAACGTAAGGTATCAGCTACCTCAATCTATCTTCCTCAACAGCATTAAAAATATTTCCCAAACATTTTGACATATAAACGTATTTGCGCTCTTTTCAAAATGCAATTCATCTCTTTCTCCTACAAGCTCCTCCATTCGTAACGCATTCACACCTACTATTCCTTAGCTGTAAGATGCTGAAAACCATAAATTCCAACTTGGCTATCCTCCATCACTCATTCAGCCAATCTCATTGTCATTATCTCTTTGTGTTCCTCTGTGCCACTGTTTCCAATCTAAAAAAAAAAAAAAAGGTTCAAATGGCTCTGAGCACTATGGGGCCTATCTTCTGAGGTCATCAGTCCCCTAGAACTTAGAACTACTTAAACCTAACTAACCTAAGGACATCACACACATCCATGCCCGAAGCAGGATTCGAACCTGCGACCGTAGCGGCCGCACTCCAATCTCACAGCTACAGTCTTCTTCACTCTATACTCCTATTACTGTCTCCTATCATTGTCAATGTCTCCAGATTGCTCTCTCCTTCTACAACTATTTCAACCAATCCTTCTTACTGCTTGTGTCTCTTCTCACTGTCAGTAACTCTCTCTTCCTAGCCGTTGTTATAGACTCTATGTATCCTTATCTCTGACTCTCACTCATTTCCACTTTCTCCCTCTATTTAATGTGATTCCTCTGGCATCGTCTCCTTTATTTTTCTCCTAGCAGTGCTCTGTACCACTGCCACTGTGTTCATCATTTCTCTCAAGCTGCCTTTGTCTCCTTCGCTCCATCTATAACACCATCAGTGTCTAATATCTTCTATTATTTATTACTTTTTGGCTTCTTTCCCACTACCATTGCTTCCTTCTCTCCTCACAGAAAAAAAACCTGAATATGTCCATATGCCACTATTTTAAGTTAATTTTTAAAATATGCTGAGGAAGTTGGAATGAGGGCTAGTACCCCACTTCTCGTCAGAGCCACTTAAACAGGAGGATTTCCGACTTTATTGTGCTCTGACAGGAGCATATGAAAAGAACTTCATGGGTCAGATAAATTTTGATAATTTAGTCATATGAAGTTTAAATAACATAAAACAAATTTTCCTCTTAGGCTGGATATTACGCGCAGAAATTTTTTTTGCATGCTGTAGGACTACAATACTGTGTTCCCACAATCATTCCGATTACATCAGAGACACTTAACGTCATATTGCTCCGCGTCACGTCACTTCGTAAGTTACGTTTAAGCCTTACACCGTATTATGCGTATTTTACGTATGTGAGCTTAGTAACTTTGAACCTCTGATTCTCGGAAACAGGTAAATACATCGATAATATTTTCAAAGATGTTTGAAATCATGATCCAGGAGTATACCGCAAATATGGAAGACAATTTCTGTGCGTAGTTGCCTTGGGAGATCGGTTTTGCTACGAAAAACGTGTTAGAAAACGCCTCTCTGTGGGATATCAAAAGAACATCATGTAAGTAAATGACTTTGAACCTTTTTATCTAAAAAACGGATAAAATTATCACGAAAATTTTCAAGTTTGTTCAAGACTGGCATGGTAGGATATATTGAGGTAGACTAAGCTCTGGTGTCCGTTCTGTCATCCGTTTCTGTGCGAAAACATCGTCTGCGCATGACTTTGCCTTTCGGAAACGTACTTGCTCCTCCTGAAGATTGTTTCCGAGATACTTGGAAGCTTTCCAGTCATTATTTAGCAGTACAATTTGTAAGCGTTATTCAGAATACTTATACACGGATAGTTCGAAACACTAGACCTTCTGCAATGACCATAATCGTTTTCCATTCTTCTGGTATCTTATATTTTACGCACTATACACTAAAAAGATACAAGGTTCTTAATCAAAAGAGAATTACTCCGTGTTAAACTTTTTTTAATTGTCCTCACTTACATCATACCTGTAGAAGCTATTCCTAGCACTTTTTACTTATTATCTGCTTCTCCGGTTTCTCGATTATACTATAATCCGTTATAATGTGTATTCCAGTAAGAGTTTTGCATTACTTTTGGATCTAGATTGTATCTTTCTTCTGTGCTTATAAATTTCATTAAATTTTATGCTATTTTTTGTCTCCCATGGACATCATGTTCAAATCTGTTTAAAACAACCGAGCCGGGTTAATAATTGGCTCCTTTTACCGACCTCCCGACTCAGCAGCGTTAGTGGCAGAACAACTGAGAGAAAATTTGGAATACATTTCACATAAATTTTCTCAGCATGTTATAGTCTTAGGTGGAGATTTCAATTTACTAGATATAGACTGGGACACTCAGATGTTTAGGACGGGTGGTAGGGACAGAGCATCGAGTGACATTATACTGAGTGCACTATCCGAAAATTACCTCGAGCAATTAAACAGAGAACCGACTCGTGGAGATAACATCTTGGACCTACTGATAACAAATAGATCCGAACTTTTCGACTCCGTAAGTGCAAAACAGGGAATCAGTGATCATAAGGCCGTTGTAGCATCCCTGAATATGGAAGTTAATAGGAATATAAAAAAAGGGAGGAAGGTTTATCTGTTTAGCAAGAGTAATAGAAGGCAGATTTCAGACTACCTAACAGATCAAAACGAAAATTTCTGTTCCGACACTGACAATGTTGAGTGTTTATGGAAAAAGTTCAAGGCAATCGTAAAATGCGCTTTAGACAGGTACGTGCCGAGTAAAACTGTGAGGGACGGGAAAAACCCACCGTGGTACAACAACAAAGTTAGGAAACTACTGTGAAAGCAAAGAGAGCTTCACTCCAAGTTTAAACGCAGCCAAAACCTCTCAGACAAACAGAAGCTAAGCGATGTCAAAGTTAGCGTAAGGAGGGCTATGCGAGAAGCGTTCAGTGAATTCGAAAGTAAAATTCTATGTACAGGCTTGACAGAAAATCCTAGGAAGTTCTGGTCTTACGTTAAATCAGTAAGTGGCTCGAAACAGCATATCCAGACACTCCGGGATGATGAAGGCATTGAAACAGAGGACGACACGCGTAAAGCTGAAATACTAAACACCTTTTTCCAAAGCTGTTTCACAGAGGAAGACCGCACTGCAGTTCCTTCTCTAAATCCTCGCACAAACGAAAAAATGGCTGACATCGAAATAAGTGTCCAAGGAATAGAAAAGCAACAGGAATCACTCAACAGAGGAAAGTCCACTGCACCTGACGGGATACCAATTCGATTCTACACAGAGTACGCGAAAGAACTTGCCCCCCTTCTAACAGCCGTGTACCGCAAGTCTCTAGAGGAACGGAGGGTTCCAAATGATTGGAAAAGAGCACAGGTAGTCCCAGTCTTCAAGAAGGGTCGTCGAGCAGATGCGCAAAACTATAGACCTATATCTCTGACGTCGATCTGTTGTAGAATTTTAGAACATGTTTTTTGCTCGAGTATCATGTCGTTTTTGGAAACCCAGAATCTACTATGTAGGAATCAACATGGATTCCGGAAACAGCGATCGTGTGAGACCCAACTCGCGTTATTTGTTCATGAGACCCAGAAAATATTAGATACAGGCTCGGAATATCAGACCAGCTGTGTGGCTGGATTGAAGAGTTTTTAGCAAACAGAACACAGCATGTTGTTATCAATGGAGAGACATCTACAGACGTTAAAGTAACCTCTGGCGTGCCACAGGGGAGTGTTATGGGACCATTGCTTTTCACAATATATATAAATGACCTAGTAGATAGTGTCGGAAGTTCCATGCGGCTTTTCGCGGATGATGCTGTAGTATACAGTGAAGTTGCAGCATTAGAAAATTGTAGCGAAATGCAGGAAGATCTGCAGCGAATAGGCACTTGGTGCAGGGAGTGGCAACTGTCCCTTAACATAGACAAATGTAATGTATTGCGAATACATAGAAAGAAGGATCCTTTATTGTATGATTATATGATAGCGGAACAAACACTGGTAGCAGTTACTTTTGTAAAATATCTGGGAGTATGAGTGCGGAACGATTTGAAGTGGAATGATCATATAAAATTAATTGTTGGTAAGGCGGGTGCCAGGTTGAGATTCATTGGGAGAGTGCTTAGAAAATGTAGTCCATCAACAAAGGAGGTGGCTTACAAAACACTCGTTCGACCTATACTTGAGTATTGCTCATCAGTGTGGGATCCGTACCAGATCGGGTTGACGGAGGAGATAGAGAAGATCCAAAGAAGAGCGGCGCGTTTCGTCACAGGGTTATTTGGTAACCGTGATAGCGTTACGGAGATGTTTAGCAAACTCAAGTGGCAGACTGTGGAAGAGAGGCGCTCTGCATCGCGGTGTAGCTTGCTCGCCAGGTTTCGAGAGGGTGCGTTTCTGGACGAGGTATCGAGTATATTGCTTCCCCCTACTTATACCTCCCGAGGAGATCACGAATGTAAAATTAGAGAGATTAGAGCGCGCACGGAGGCTTTCAGACAGTCGTTCTTCCCGCGAACCATACGCGACTGGAACAGGAAAGGGAGGTAATGACAGTGGCACGTAAAGTGCCCTCCGCCACACACCGTTGGGTGGCTTGCGGAGTATGAATGTAGATGTAGATGTAGACAATGTTGTATGTGCTGATCTTGGTATTTTCTTGTTGCATTTATTTTCCGAAGGCATCTCTTTATCTTGCAATAATTTATTTTGTCAGTATACGTCAGAAGCCTTCTGTTCATCGTTTATGGCTTTCTGCATCACTTCGTACCAAATTTTTAAAACTCTCTTCCCATTTGTTCCCCATTTTTAACCAAGAACTGCACTTGCCTTGCTATATGTTTCAATGGATTTTTATATTCAATCATTTTTTTACATCGATCTTCGTTTATGCCTTCATCAGAATGTACTTCATTGAACAGTAGCGTGAGTCTGCCCTGATGTAGCTCATTTAAGCTGTCTCCTTGTATCAGATTTGTCTTAAATCTTCCCTTTAATTGTTTCCTTCTTTATTCTATTTCTAATGTTTGCATTTACCAAGAGGACCTAAAGTGGAAATTTGGTTTTACAAGGTTGTAGTCTTTATTTAAATTTGTATCAGTATATACTCAAGTGTCATCTTTGGAATTAAGGTTCTTTTAGTGAAAGGTTATCTCGTGCAAACCATGTAAATTTGGAAACATAGATCTTCTTAAAGAAGGTGATAGTTACCTTCAATTTGTGAAATGCTCTGTATCCCTCTTAGTTAAGCTGCTTTTATAGTATCATCCCCGTTAATACCTACAAAACAGAGAACTGACGCCTTTCCAGCTCTAACATTGAAATCTCCCGCTACAATTATGTGGACCTTACTGATTATTTTGTTTGGAAGTTTCTGAAGTGCTTCATAATACATGTCTGTTTATTCCTTCTTCCCTTCCGCTGGTGCATACACTCCTATTGCTGTTAAATGTCTCCGGTAGTATTTTAAACGTACGTTTGAGGTTTTCTATTCAGTAAATTATATTCCTTTACTTATCCTCCCATTTTACGTCTATTAAAATTGCTGATCCACGACCTGCTCTTGTTGTTTTTATAGCTGTGTGCACGACGTAGTGAGTCCAGCTCGTTTGCGCTTCTGGCCTTCTCATTCGTTTCTGTGATCACCGCAGTATTTATTTTATATTCTTTTGGACGTTTGTTTAGATCGGTTTCAGTTGATCCTAATCCCTGTGCAATTCATACACCAAAACGCTACCACCACAGAAGAAGTCAATGGCATCTGAGGAACTGATGCGAAACCACTGACTCAGAAACATTTGAAACAAGGTGTACAGCAAAACAAATTACAAAACTCCGCCAACAATTAGAGGCGGGTATGCCCGTGGCAGGCGTTGAAAAATGACTGCTCGGCCGTTCTTCAGAACGAAAGAAAACGCAAATTTTCCGCCTCATTTCTCAGCCAGGCCACTGTAATTAGCAGCTGCACTTTCGGCATAAATAATTTCTTCTTCCAGCTTGAGAAACATCTGAGGTAAAACGTAAAATCTTCAGTAATTAATGCGGCACCGACTGCCGCTCCTTTTGTCAGGCGTCCGTAGGCGGCTCATCCCCTGAGGTTTCGCAACCCGCTTTGCCTTTGGCGTCCTCACCTCCCCAGCAATATTCTGCAGGAAACAATTAACGTTGGAATATATTCCTTCCTTGTGCAGGATCGTTTTTAATTGGTTCAGATGCTTTGAAAGGGAAGTCTGATACATTTGTTAGAAGACAAAGCAACTGCTCTTATAAATTCTTTTACCTATAACCTTGTTATGAAGGTGTTAGGGAAGGCGTCCTTTATTTTTTCTTACCCTTTCAATGGCTTTATTTGCAGGTATCTCATTGCTTATATACGAAGTTTTCGTTGCACCAGCATGTACTAAAAATGTTTGTTTTATATGAAGGTATATAATTATCTATAATTATAATCACTTAGACAAAAAGAAATGAAATATCTGTCCCCAAAAGTCAAATCTTGAAGTCTTTTGAAATCTACCCGTAATCCGTAATGCCTCTTTGTAGAACCCAGTAATGCCAGTGATCACGAAATATGTCTCTAGCAATAAAATAATCCTTCCATTCAAATTTCATTGTGTGTCAGTATTGGCATCATCTAGGCTCAGTCACATAGTAGAAGATCTAAGAAAACTGTAGTGGCCTACTTGCAGAAAACTATGCTGCGGCTATTGTACGCTGAAGAGCCAAAGAAACTGGCAGATCTGCCTAATATCGTGTAGGGCCACGCGAGTACGCAGAAGTGCTGCATCATCACGTGGCATGGACTCGACAAATGTCTGAAAGAGTGTTGGAGGGTATTGACATCATGAATCCTGCAGGGCTGACCATAAATATGTAAGAGTACGAGGGGTTCGAGATCTCTTCTAAACAGCACGTTGCAAGGAATACCATATATACTCGACAATGTTATTGTCTGGGTAGTCTGGTGGCCAGTTATGATATAACTTTTGCATTTCTTGCTTTTATGTTTCCGTTTTCTTGAAAAGTAAAGAGGAATGGTGAAGCGGTAGCGCAGCGTAGAGCCGGCGCCCACCGTCATATATTTTTGATTTTCGAGTGTTAAAAAACATAAGATGTTTTTCCTGTTCCTTGGTAAGAGGAAGGACTCGCTCTCAGCTAATGAATGAAGGTAGACACACGTTAATTTAGAGCGCAATGAGCGGTAACCATTTTGAGTTGAGAGAATAATTTAAAAAGTCTGTATTTGTTATGTTTGTTGAAGAAGTAATACATTCGTCTTTCACCAGTGAAAAATTGAGTTATTATTCCAAGTAGTACTGTAATACAGAAAAATTCAAGACGCCCACCTGTGTACTTCGGAGCTACTACGAAGATCCGATTATAAAAGGAATGATGGACGTGGTCAAGACTTTGTAGGTGGATGCAGTGATCGGTCGTAGTATTATTAATTGGTAAGCACAAATCTACGACAAGAGAAAGACTATATCGTCCATGCAGAAATAATATGAATTAATATGAACCCATTTACTGGCATAGCACAGCTTATTGTGCTTCTCCGAGCGCCGAAATAATAATTTATGTCCCATGTACTCTAATGCTATGACGGAGATGATGATGTAACACTGAAAAAAGACTAACTGAAAGAGAAAGAAATAATAAATCAATTAGAAGGAAGAAGATAACCATACCAAACGTGGACCACTAAAAGAACAATGGAGGGGAGTGCCAGTTACAAGACAACCAGTTACAAGACAACAATAAGGTAAGACCGTGCAATGCATGTAGAAAATGCGCTCCTAGTACAACTATTAGAAAATCCAAGCACCTGCTTCCTAAAATCCCGAAGCTAAAGCTTCAAAAGTTAGCGCAAATTGCAATCACGGAGAGACAATGACATTTCCTTATCAGTACGAAAAGCATATTGAGTGAATAACAATTGAGATTGCAATTATGTATAGCTGTTGATGCATTCTGTCGTGCGAGGACATAGCGCGGAAAAAAAAAAATAAAAACAGAGAAAATATTGATTTTGGTAACTATAGAGGCGTAAAGACTTCTGTAATGGATGGACAAAACAATAAGGAAATGTTATTTCAAAATCAAAATGTCAATGTAGTTGACTTGCATTTGCAAAACGTAACTATGGGCGGTTTGGAACCGCCAAGCGATGATTATTTGGATGCTAGGTGCGACGTGCTGTTGTCACATTCGACGCCCGTGAATACGGAACATTTCATTAGAAGTAATACGTTGATTAGAGTAGACGAAATTAATGACACCACAGGGCAAAGGAATAATTAAAATGAAAGTAGTATTTGTAGTACAGACTCAGATGTTGACAGGCGTAGGCCAGAGGTGACCAAAAAAGATAAGCAAGCCTTATTTCGAGCCTTAACAGAAACAAAAACAGACTTGAACGAAATGAAAACAGACATTAATTCAAAATTGTCGGGTTTAGCCTCTAATCTCAAAACAGTAAATTCAAAAATGTCTGGTTTAGAGACCAATATGAACACAGTAAATAAAATAAAAAATGTCGAGTTTCGTAACAATACAAGCAGACATAAACACAATCAATTGAAAGATATCGAGTTTAGACGCAATATAGCCAATCATGAATAATATTAAAGCAGACATGACCACAGCAAAGTCCGAGATCAATTATGGAAATACTAACATGACAGCCGGCCGGAGTGGCCGAGCGGTTAAAGGCGCTACAGTCTGGAACCGCACGACCGCTACGGTCGCAGGTTCGAATCCTGCCTCGGGCATGGATGTGTGTGATGTCCTTAGGTTAGTTAGGTTTAAGTAGTTCTAAGTTCTAGGGGACTTATGACCACAGCAGTTGAGTCCCATAGTGCTCAGAGCCATTTGAACCATTTTTGAACTAACATGCCACACAATTCAGGCGAGGCAAAAATTTGAGCATAGAGCTCAATAATCTGGATACGAAGGTCACACAGCAGATTTCGCAAATCTCTACGGAAGTGGAAAGGAAAATTAAAGTGCAAACTTCAGTTTACGATATGAGTGAGAAATTAAAAGGCACAGTGGAAGAAAAATGTAAAACACTCACACGTACGTATGGACAGGAGCTATCCGGAATCAGAGAAACTCAGGATAAATTACAGGTAATGCAAAAGAATACGCAGGTTAACATAGATAATGTACAATCAGAAGTAGCGAATGTAGATTCTTTCTGTGACGGCTTACCACAAAATGTAGAGAAAATCACGATAGAGATAGGGTTACTTATGTTAGATCGTAAAGGAATCAACTCAGACAGTGTGTAACTTTACGAAACAGTAAAGGATAATACAAAAGATGAAAACACAACTTTCGTTTTAAAAATGCGTACGCGAACAGCATACTTATGTGGAAGCGGTAAAGGAAAGGGGGACAAGGAAGAAGCAATTTTAAAATGCGTAGGACATGATATCAAGTTGGTAGAACAAAGTTTAATGGACGAAACAGTTAAGAAACGAAGTACGATAATATCATCGCCGGGGAAGGTAAGCGGAGCTATAAATAGCTGTCGGCCGGTGAGAGGAATCAGTGGCGCGGACAACAATGCCCAACCCACGCCGTGCGAGCGCAAGCCGACACCCGACGCGAGCAATGGATAAAACTTTTGTGAGACAGATATGTCATCACCGCATGTAAATGCTGTTCCGTCCTGCTGGACAGCGTTGTTAATGGACGAGAGTTGAAACACAGACAGTTTCCTGTATTATCAAATGAAACAAAGCGAACGCACTCGGCAGTGTTTGTCCGAGCCTTTAGGAATGTGCTGTCTAGGGCTTGGACACAAGCTCAAAAGATCAAATACCTCGTAGGACAACCAAAAGGTGACGCCCTTTTTGGGCTACAGAGATGTCGGAACTCTGCGAGACATATGATCAATTTCAGAATGCGTTTTTAGATAAATACTGGTTAACAGCTATCCAGGATAGATTAGGGCGAGAGGTATTTAACCCATTATCATATCATCCAAAATACTATGGGCTAAGAAACTATTTTGAAACATATCAAAACAAGATTAGCCACTGGAACTATCCGATATCTCATGTCGATGTATTCAAAATCTGGGAAAACGAGTTGCCTGCAAATAATAGGGAAAAAGTAGTAACCATTCCCGAACACGATGTTGAGTACTTTTTCTCAGTACTCGACTCAATACATTTAATTCATGAGGTTGGGCAAGCCATGCCGAGTTACCGTAACAGTAATGAACACAACCCAAATGGGAGCAACAACTACGGTGTTGGCAATGGTTTGGAAAGTACACATATCAAAAAAGGTTTGCATCATCTCTGTTCCGAGAGTTCTGCAACCTGTACAGAAAATTAGAAAACATAAACATCATTTCTGCGCTTTTTATTGCCCATGAAAACCACGTTTTGCATGTTTTACCACAGCGAGATCTTCAGAGGTGATGGCCCAGGTTGCTGTGCACACCTGTACCTCTAATACCCAGCATGATGCAGTATGTCATTCTCAATGGAGAGAAGTCTTCCGAAGTGAGAGTGATTTCAGGTGTCCCGCAGTGGAGTGTCGTAGGACCGTTGCTATTCACAATATACATAAATGACCTTGTGGATGACATCGGAAGTTCACTGAGGCTTCTTGCGGATGATGCTGTGGTATATCGAGAGGTTGTAACAATGGAAAATTGTACTGAAATGCCGGAGGATCTGCAGCGAATTGGCGCATGGTGCAGGGAATGGCAATTGACTCTCAATGTAGACAAGTGCAATGTGCTGCGAATACATAGAAAGAAAGATCCCATATCATTTAGCTACAATATAGCAGGTCAGCAACTGGAAGCAGTTAATTCCATAAATTATCTGGGAGTACGCATTAGGAGTGATTTAAAATGGAATGATCATATAAAGTTCATCGTCGGTATAGCAGATTCCAGACTGAGATTCATTGGAAGAATCCTAAGGAAATACAATCCGAAAACAAAGGAATTAGGTTACAGTACGCTTGTTCGCCCACTGCTTGAATACTGCTCAGCTGTGTGGGATCTGTACCAGATAGGGTTGATAGAAGAGATAGAGAAGATCCTACGGAGAGCAGGACGCTGCGTTACAGGATCATTTAGTAATCGCGAAAGCATTACGGAGATGATAGATAAACTCAAGTGAAAGACTCTGCAGGAGAGACGCTCAGTAGCCCGGTACGGGCTTTTGGAGTATCGAGAACATACCTTCACCGAGGAGTCAAGCAGTATATTGCTCCCTCCTACGTATATCTCGTGAAGAGACCATGAGGATAAAATCAGAGAGATTAGAGCCCACACAGAAGCATACTGACAATCCGTCTTTCCACGAACAATACGAGACTGGAATAGAAGGGAGAACCGATAGAGGTACTCAAGATACCCTCCGCCACACACCGTCAGGTTGCTTGGGGAGTATGGATGTAGATGTAGATGTAGATGTAGCACGTCCTCTTGCATTGACACATGTCTGTATTCATCGTGGCATACCATCTACACCTTCATTAAGGCACAGTTGGTCCAGATTGTCCCACTCCTCAATGGCGATTCAGCGTAGATCTCTCAGAGTGGCTGGTGAGTCACGTCGTCCATAAACGGCCCTATTCAGTATATCCCAGGCTTGTTAGATACTGTTCTTGCCTGGAGAACATGCTGGCCACTCTAATCGAGTGATGTTGTTATCCTGAAGGAAGTCATTCTCAAGATGTGCACTTTAGGGGCGTAAATTGTTGTCCATCAAGACGAATGCCTCGCCAGTATGTTGCCGATATGGTTGAACTATCGGTCTGAGGATGGCACTCACGTATCCTACAGCCTTTACGGCCCCTTCCATGACCACCAGCAGCGAACGTCGGCCCCAAATACTGCCCCCACAGAATAGCAGGGAACCACAACCTCGCTGCACTCGGTGGACAGTTTGTCTAAGGCTTTCAGCCTGACCGGATTGCCTCTAAACACCTCTCCGATGATTGTCTGGTTGAAGGCGTATGCGACACTCATCGGTGAAGAGAACGTGGTGCCAATCCTGAGCGGTCCATTCAGCATGCTGTTTTGCCCATCCGTACTGCGCTACTTGGTGTCGTGGTAGGAAAGATGGACCTCGTCTTGGACGTCGGGAGTGAAGTTGCGCATCATGCAGCCTATTGTGCACAGTTTGAGTCTTAACACGATGTCCTGTGGCTGCACTAAAAGCATTATTCAAAGTGTGGCGTTGCTGTCAGGGTTCCTCCAAGTCATAATCCATAGGTAGCGGTCACCCACTGCAGTAGTAGCTCTTGGGCGGCCTCAGCGAGGCATGTCTCTCTGTTTCTCCTCTATGACCGAAAAACCTCGCTTTGGTTCACTCCGAGACACCTGGGCACTCCCCTTGTTGAAAGCCCTTTCCGGTGCAAAGCAACAAAACGGACGCGATCGCCAGCGTTATTGATCGTCTAGGCATCGTTGATCTACAGACAACGGGAGCCGTGTACCTCCTTCCTGCCGGCCGGAGTGGCCGTGCGGTTCTAGGCGATACAGTCTGGGGCCGAGCGACCGCTACGCTCGCAGGTTCAAATCCTGCCTCGGGCATGGATGTGTGTGATGTCCTTAGGTTAGTTAGGTTTAATTAGTTCTAAATTCTATGCTACTGATGACCTCAGAAGTTAAGTCGCATAGTGCTCAGAGCTACACTCCTGGAAATGGAAAAAAGAACACATTGACACCGGTGTGTCAGACCCACCATACTTGCTCCGGACACTGCGAGAGGGCTGTACAAGCAATGATCACACGCACGGCACAGCAGACACACCAGGAACCGCGGTGTTGGCCGTCGAATGGCGCTAGCTGCGCAGCATTTGTGCACCGCCGCTGTCAGTATCAGCCAGTTTGCCGTGGCATACGGAGCTCCATCGCAGTCTTTAACACTGGTAGCATGCCGCGACAGCGTGGACGTGAACCGTATGTGCAGTTGACGGACTTTGAGCGAGGGCGTATAGTGGGCATGCGGGAGGCCGGGTGGACGTACCGCCGAATTGCTCAACACGTGGGGCGTGAGGTCTCCACAGTACATCGATGTTGTCGCCAGTGGTCGGCGGAAGGTGCACGTGCCCGTCGACCTGGGACCGGACCGCAGCGACGCACGGATGCACGCCAAGACCGTAGGATCCTACGCAGTGCCGTAGGGGACCGCACCGCCACTTCCCAGCAAATTAGGGACACTGTTGCTCCTGGGGTATCGGCGAGGACCATTCGCAACCGTCTCCATGAAGCTGGGCTACGGTCGCGCATACCGTTAGGCCGTCTTCCGCTCACGCCCCAACATCGTGCAGCCCGCCTCCAGCGGTGCCGCGACAGGCGTGAATGGAGGGACGAATGGAGACGTGTCGTCTTCAGCGATGAGAGTCGCTTCTGCCTTGGTGCCAATGATGGTCGTATGCGTGTTTGGCGCCGTGCAGGTGAGCGCCACAATCAGGACTGCATACGACCGAGGCACACAGGGCCAACACCCGGCATCATGGTGTGGGGAGCGATCACCTACACTGGCCGTACACCACTGGTGATCGTCGAGGGGACACTGAATAGTGCACGGTACATCCAAACCGTCATCGAACCCATCGTTCTACCATTCCTAGACCGGCAAGGGAACTTGCTGTTCCAACAGGACAATGCACGTCCGCATGTATCCCGTGCCACCCAACGTGCTCTAGAAGGTGTAAGTCAACTACCCTGGCCAGCAAGATCTCCGGATCTGTCCCCCATTGAGCATGTTTGGGACTGGATGAAGCGTCGTCTCACGCGGTCTGCACGTCCAGCACGAACGCTGGTCCAACTGAGGCGCCAGGTGGAAATGGCATGGCAAGCCGTTCCACAGGACTACATCCAGCATCTCTACGATCGTCTCCATGGGAGAATAGCAGCCTGCATTGCTGCGAAAGGTGGATATACACTGTACTAGTGCCGACATTGTGCATGCTCTGTTGCCTGTGTCTATGTGCCTGTGGTTCTGTCAGTGTGATCGTGTTATGTATCTGACCCCAGGAATGTGTCAATAAAGTTTCCCCTTCCTGGGACAATGAATTCACGGTGTTTTTATTTCAATTTCCAGGAGTGTATTTGAACCTCCTTCCTCGTGGAATGTTTGGAACTGATCGGCTGTCGCACACCCTCCGCCTAAAAGGCGCTGCTAATGCATGGTTGTTTACATCTGTGGGCGGGTTTAGTGACATCTCTGAACAGTCAAGGGGACTGTGTCTGTGATGCAACATCTGTGTTCAGGATTTCTGAGAACTGGGGTGATGCCTAACGTCTTTTTGATGTGTGTATAATGGTCGTGTGAGTATGAATGGATGGCATCCTTTGCACCGCAACGCCACAACGGAAATCCCTACAATCGGTTTACCTATCAGCCACATGGTGACCTAAGGTACGAAAATAAATGTCAGCCCGTACGGCAGTGGCCGATATAGGATAAATTCGAGAGAAGACTTTGATACTAGGCGACAAGGAAATGAATATTACCGGGATCGGAAAGTGGAACACAGGGATCCAAGAGAGAATCGGCTGACCGTACAGTCATACCGAGGCAAATGGGACACGAACCGGCGAGCACAGTAAAAGTGACGGAAGAAAATGAAAATACCTTTACCGCCCGCAGGAAATAATAATCGAGCATGCCCAGAGGAAGAAGGCAATGAACTGTCAGTGTACCACACTAATAATATTAGCGACATAATCACTAATATGATCATAAATGGGAATCATGAACTCGACAATGGAACAAGCTTACACGTACACCATATCAGTAATCTATCTTTAAGGTATAATAAAAAAGCAGAAATGGAAGATTTGTTGACTGAACAAAAAGAAACAACAGACAAGGTAAACGAAATTATTCAAGCAACAATAAAGGTAAAGGTGAAAAACATAGGTATAGCAGTTATTTTTTATACTGGCGCGTCAACAAGCCTGATGTCAACCAGCTTGTTTAAGGGGCTCCGGAAAGGCTCAAAATCATGAAAAGTTAAATTTTAACTTTTTTGAGTTTTCTGAATCTGCAGACTATTACCTTTTAATAGATAAATAATATATTCAATTCCGAAGACTACAAATATTTTTAAATTTTTTTTGAAATGTGTTCTACATGGGCGTGACCCACTGTGGCGCTGTTAAACTGCTGTCAAATGTTATTATTAACGTCCGTGTTCATCAGATACATTTTAGTGATGTGAGATAAAGTATGAGTTGTGGCTAACCTGTGATGGTTCAATATATATCGCTGGTGTGATTGTCGATTGTTTCATGTTTATTTACTCTGTCGTTATCTCGAAAATATTCGAAATTAATTCTGTTTCTTGAGTCTCTGTTTTGTTGAAGTATAATAATGAGTAAAAGTAAAGTTATTAGAAATCCTCTGAAGGCTTTTAAGAAAAGGAGAAATGTTGGAAAGCCAAAGGTATGTGTTATTACTGTAAACAATAAAGACGATGAAAATCCCCAACATAGCTTGTGTCCAAAAGAAGAAGACAGTTGGTGTAAATGTAACAAAGGATTGCTAACTGGTGAAGTGTACACTCATAAGCATAGTCTGCCTCATGCAATAATGGAGGTGATAAAACCTATTTTCAGAGACTTAGCAGCACCTGAACTGTTGAAAAAGTGTATTCACGGAAAAACTCAAAACCCCAATGAAAGTGTAAATAGTGTTATATGGTCAAGAATCCCCAAGACTGTATTTGTTGGAATAGAAACACTTCACTTTGGTGTGTATGATGCCGTTGCGACTTTCAATGATGGCAACATTGTAAGGTGCAAGGTATTTAGAAATATGGGAATGAAGATAGGTTCTAACATGGTACGAGCGATGCTTGCTTTAGACAAGGAACGCCTTCGGGCTGCAGACAGGGCTGTAAAGTGTCTAGAAATACAAGCAAGAGTAAACTGGAGGAGGAACAAGAGGAAGCTGGAGGAGGAGTTTGCAGAGGATGAAGATAATCCATCCTATGGACCTGGAATGCACTAAAAAGTTAATCCAATCTTTGTCGCTCGATTCCCAAAACTTTTATTTTCTTATACTAATTACATGTTTTCTAAGGATCTTCCAAACATATTTGTTTCAAACTTTCAGTAAATGTTACACAGTACCTTCTGCATAATTTAACACAGCCTTTTTCCAAAAAACTGTATATTTTTGAATATATATATAAAAAATTGCAAAAAATGTTGTGAATTTTCATTACAATTGAAAAAAAAATCATCTTTAATAACTGAACTAAAATTTTGTAAAATCCCTGTGCTAAGTTGTAGCCCATATTCCAATAAATAATCTGTAAAAAGTTCAACTTCCTATCTCAAATACTTTGGGAGGAAAGATGTAATTTATAAGCGTTATTTTAACATTGCAAGTATAGGGCGTTCCGGAGCCCCTTAAAGAGATAGCGCGGAAAGCAAATGTACCTACGCCACCCGTAGAGAACTGTAGGATCGTAATCTCGATGAGAAGTATATCTGAAGTTATAAAATTACACGCTAGCATACCCGTTACCACATGTGGTGTACTTTGGCAGTTTACTTTCTTCTTTGTAAACAAACGTATAGTGAAATGCATACTAGGTATAGAGATATTCAGAAGAAATGGGTTAAAAATGGACATCGGCATCGGGGAATGTCAATTTCACGTAGGAGAGCGCACACTGACAGTAGACTTAATAAGAACTACAATGACAAATCAGACTAGGCAGACACCGACAACAATGTTAAACTTATCTATCCCTCAAATCTTAATGGTAAATGAAATGAAACATGATGTTGGCGGGGAGGTCGTCGATGAGCAAACAGCAGGCAGTAAAATAAGTAAATCCTTTGGTCTTAACAATGAAAAGCGAAGTGATTTGACAACATTACTCTTTAAGTATCATAACACTTTTTGTAAACCACCCATTGTTATTAAGGGATATGAATATAAAATGGAAGTGTACCTTCATGAAACCTATTGTAGAACGCCATATGGCATTCCTTCGGCAAAGATAGAAGCAATAGGACAAGAAATGCAGCGTATCATTATATGGAAGGTTATTTAAACATCGAACTCACATTACTGCAGGACGATTCCCACAGTTGATAAAACAGACGGAGCGGTATCGTTATTGTTAAACGCGAGAGAAATAAACAAAGTCATCGTTCCTATAAGAACAAGGCCAGAGAATTTAGAAGAGCAGTTATTAAAGTTTCGTGGCATTTGATACATAACATCTCTCGATTTGAATGCTTCATATCGGCAAATTTTCTTACCTGAAGAGAGTAGAAACTACACAGCTTTCATAAATGCCGGAAGGAGCTACCAGTTTAGGGTGCTAGCTTTCGGATTAAACGTGAGCACTGGTGTATTTATTGAAGCATGAGAGTAGTTGACCCGGAACTGCTTAACCAGGTTACACTCTACGGGGATGACTTGTTAATTGCGACCCAAATATAGAATGAACGTGTAAGTATTTTGGAAACGGTTTTTAAAACATTTTATGAATACGATGTCACAGTAAACTTTAAAAGGTGTCAATTCGGGAAAGGTAAAATAAAATTCTTGGGCATATCATTTCACCTGTAGGAATTCTACCTGACCCAACTAGATGCGATACGCAAGTACCCAACACCCTACACAGATTAAAATAGGTTTCCTGGGAGTGGCCTCCTTTTTAGGAAATTTCTGCCACCACGGTTGTTGAACAGTAGTTCACTATTAAGCTTACAGCGTAAAAACCACAGTTGGTTGTGGACTAAAGAATGCGAAAATGATTTTCACCAGATTATTCAAACATTCCTTCATTCCAGTGATGCATCTGCTTCTCGGATAACCTCTAGTTCTCTAGCCTCCTACAGTGATTTCATTGGCCTGTCCCCGCAGCCTGCCAACTCCCTTTAAAATGCTCGTAGCACCTTAATTTTGTCGTTTGTGGGACCTCTACAAAGGGCTTCTCCTTCATTTTGTTTTAAATTTCGTCCCGGAAGACTGTATCCTGTCCACCTCCCTTTCTTCCAATGCCCACGTTTGTCATGCATACTTGTGAGCCGGTCATCTCAGGAAAAGCCTTGTTTACATTTTGGTGGTCCATCCTTGCACTGGACCAGGCTTCTTGCACTCGGCAGGAATGTATACGGAATGATGAGAATGTAAATGGAAAGGATGGGTGGGAAACACGCGACGTTCAGCAGCACAGGGCATGGCCGAAATGCAGTGACGAAAGTTGAAAATTTGTATTGGACCGGGACCGGAACCTCGATACTCTGCTTCCTTGTAAAAGTTGCTTTCACCGCCTGGGCAATCCGGACACCCTCTTGATCCGACCGTAATTCTGAACCTACTTTACGCCGCAATGCCTCCTCCATTAACCCCCAACACGCAAGTTACTGATTCTAAAAGAAGTTCCGATGATACTACTGCTCCCGCCCAGAAACAAATATCAAGGAGCCGTAACAAATGTTATATACACTCCTGGAAATTGAAATAAGAACACCATGAATTCATTGTCCCAGGAAGGGGAAACTTTATTGACACATTCCTGGGGTCAGATACATAACACGATCACACTGACAGAACCACAGGCACATAGACACAGGCAACAGAGCATGCACAATGTCGGCACTAGTACAGTGTATATCCACCTTTCGCAGCAATGCAGGCTGCTATTCTCCCGTGGAGACAATCGTAGAGATGCTGGATGTAGTCCTGTGGAACGGCTTGCCATGCCATTTCCACCTGGCGCCTCAGTTGGACCAGCGTTCGTGCTGGACGTGCAGACCGCGTGAGACGACGCTTCATGCAGTCCCAAACATGCTCAATGGGGGACAGATCCGGAGATCTTGCTGGCCAGGGTAGTTGACTTACACCTTCTAGAGCACGTTGGGTGGCACGGGATACATGCGGACGTGCATTGTCCTGTTGGAACAGCAAGTTCAAAAAAATGGTTCAAATGGCTCTGAGCACTATGGGACTCAACTGCTGAGGTCATTAGTCCCCTAGAACTTAGAACTAGTTAAACCTAACTAACCTAAGGACATCACAAACATCCATGCCCGAGGCAGGATTCGAACCTGCGACCGTAGCGGTTTTGCGGTTCCAGACTGCAGCGCCTTTAACCGCACGGCCACTTCGGCCGGTCGAACAGCAAGTTCCCTTGCCGGTCTAGGAATGGTAGAACGATGGGTTCGATGACGGTTTGGATGTACCGTGCACTATTCAATGTCCCCTCGACGATCACCAGTGGTGTACGGCCAGTGTAGGAGATCGCTCCCCACACCATGATGCCTGGTGTTGGCCCTGTGTGCCTCGGTCGTATGCAGTCCTCATTGTGGCGCTCACCTGCACGGCGCGAAACACGCATACGACCATCATTGGCACCAAGGCAGAAGCGATTCTCGTCGCTGAAGACGACACGTCTCCATTCGTCCCTCCTTTCACGCCTGTCGCGACACCACTGGAGGCGGGCTGCATGATGTTGGGGCGTGAGCGGAAGACGGCCTAACGGTGTGCGGGACCGTAGCCCAGCTTCATGGATACGGTTGCGAATGGTCCTCGCCGATACCCCAGGAGCAACAGTGTCCCTAATTTGATGGGAAGTGGCGGTGCGGTCCCCTACGGCACTGTGTAGGATCCTACGGTCTTGGCGTGCATCCGTGCGTCGCTGCGGTCCGGTCCCAGGTCGACGGGCACGTGCACCTTCCGCCGACCACTGGCGACATTATCGATGTACTGTGGAGACCTCACGCCCCACGTGTTGAGCAATTCGGCGGTACGTCCACCCGGCCTCCCGCATGCCCACTATACGCCCTCGCTCAAAGTCTGTCAACTGCACATACGGTTCACGTCCACGCTGTCGCGGCATGCTACCAGTGTTAAAGACTGCGATGGAGCTCCGTATGCCACGGCAAACTGGCTGACACTGACGGCAGCGGTGCACAAATGCTGCGCAGCTAGCGCCATTCGACGGCCAACACCGCGGTTCCTGGTGTGTCCGCTGTGCCGTGCGTGTGATCATTGCTTGTACAGCCCTCTCGCAGTGTCCGGAGCAAGTATGGTGGATCTGACACACCGGTGTCAATGTGTTCTTTTTTCCATTTCCTGGAGTGTATATATGAGATTGGTTTCTGTTTTATTAGACATGTCCGACAGAACGGATACTACACATACATACAGGGTGAAGCAAAATTCGCGCACTCGGGCTTCGCAACGTGATTCCTCACATGACAGCGATAAAAAAAATTCCGTCACAAAATTTCGTCTGGCGAGTACATCTGGCAGAAAGAGGGCGTTAAAGAGCATCAATCTGGCAACACTATTACCACATCTGTGGTAACCATCTCCGTTAGCACAAGACCCTTGTGCTGTATAATTGGTGCAGTGGGAAGAGTCTTGGGTCAGCATGCAGGAGGTTGATGATTCGATTCTGGGTTAAAGCATGTGATTTTTATTTGGTAAGTGTACTCCAGGTGATACCGTATCTGGCATCTTAATCGCCAACAGCGATTGCAGTGGGTATTCCAGAAAATATTTGCGCTTACATACTACAATCGTAGTGGGCGTTAATATATTCGCACCACTTCATCTATTATATGTCAAACTTGTTTTCTATATACCCTTCTCCAATGGTGCCACAGATTTGAACCAACTATTACTCTTGGAATGTAGTCGAATTAAGACGGGTAATGCTGAGGGAGGCCGAGCGGTTCTAGGCACTAAAGTCTGGAGCCGCGCGAATGCTACGGTCGCAGGTTCCAATCCTGCCTCGGGCAAGGGTGTGTGTGATGTCCTTAGGTTAGTTAGCTTTAAGTAGTTCTAAGTTCTAGGGGCTGATGACCTCAGACGTTGAGTCCCGTAGTGCTCAGAGCCATTTCAATGCTGAGGGAGCTAGATTAGGAAATGAGACACTTAAAGTAGTAACGGAGTTTTGCTATTTGGCTAGCAAAAAACTGAAGATGGTTGAAGTAGAGAGGATATCAAATGTAGACTGCCAATGGCAAGGAAAGCGTTTCTGAAGAAGATAAATTTGTTAACATCGAGTACAGATTTAAATGTCAGGAAGGCTTTCCTGGAAGTATTTGTGTGGAGTGCAGCCATGTATGGAAGTGAAACATGGACGATAAATAGTTTAGAAGCGAATAGAAGCTTTCGAAATGTGGTGCTACAGAAGAACGCTGAAAATTAGATGGGTAGACCTCATAACTAATGAGGAGGTATTGAATATAATTGGAGGGGAGAGAGATGTGTGGCAAAACTTGAGTAGGACATGTTCTGAGTCATCAAGGGATCACCAGTTTATTATTGGATGGCAGCCTGGAGGGTAAAAATCGTAGAGGGATACCAAGAGATGAATACACTAAGCAGATTCAGAAGGATGTAGATTCCAGTAGGTACTGGGAGATGAAGAAGCGTGCACAGGACAGAGTAGCATGAAGAGCTGCATCAAACCAGTCCCAGGACTGAAGACCTCAACAACAATAACTTTACTCTTGCCTTTTTCAGGTCTTCAGGTCCATTACATTTCGCTCGGGCTTTACGTTACCAGGCCTTGTCGCAGTGGATACACCGGTTCCCGTGAGATCACCGAAGTTAAGCCCTGTCGGACGTGGCCGGCACTTGGATGGGTGACCATCCGGGGCGCCATGTACTATTGCCATTTTTCTGGGTGCACTCAGCCTGGTGATGCCAATTGAGGAGCTACTCGACCGACTAGTAGCGGCTCCAGTCAAAGAAAACCATCATAACGACCGGGAGATCGGTGTTCTGACCACACGCCCCTCCTGTCTGAATCCTCAGCTGAGGATGACACGGCGGTCGGATGGTCCCGAAGGGCCACTTGTGGCCTGAAGGAGTGCTTTTTTTATTTACGTTACCAGTGGGACTAGCAACGCTTTTTCTGCGAATAATGTCCAAGGTCGGTTACTATTTGTATGTGTTATTACCATGTTTCCACTAATTATGCCTTTCAACATTGAGTCTGGTAACCGCACGCTGTTTAGTATGTATCTCAATGCATTATTGTTGTTATTATTATTATTATTCTATCGATGGGATTGTGGAATCATCATGTGCATTACCACTAGGGAAACAGTGCAATTCGAAACGGAACCTTTCACAGTTAGCACTGTCTGGATGAATCATACAGAACAATATCTGTCAGAGGGCTAATCACTTTGGTATCAACGCCTGGGCTGGAAAATTGGGTCACCTTCATGTGGCCTGATCAGTTGATTGCATGAAGTTAACATGCATTCCTCTCAAACCATCTGCCTGTTGCGTTGGAAGATGTTTCACTGCATGTTCGTCAGAGGAGATAGTTCCATCGTGATGGTGCAACTCCTCACTCTGGAATTAACGTGTGACAGTTTTGGGCCGAATATTTCCAGGGAAATGGCTCGGACATCGACGTTCAGTTGTGCGGTCACCGCGTTCACCTGACCTAAATAACCTGGATTTCTTCCTGTAGGGACACATGAAGGAGCACTTATATTCTACTCCGCTGACGGATGTGGAATAATTGCTGGCGCTTGTTCATCCTGCTCTTGTTACTGTGGATGCAGCTTCGCAGAAAAAGGTAGAGAGCTGTCTGATCCGGCGGGTTGCGCAATTTTTGAACGTGCAGCGAGGTCCCTTTGAGTATCTGTTGTTCTGCGGACAATATGTTGTTTTGTGAAGGTCAAGTAGTCATTAATACGGACATTATTATTGTAAGTGGTTGCTAATGTCCGACATCTGAACTTTCATAATAAATGTAGTATAAATTTCAAATAGATGTTGTGGTATTGTACAATGCAATCATCTTCAGCATCTCGTAATTGATATCGGTTCTGTAGTTATTCTGTCCTAAAACAGACTGTCTATTTCTTATTTGTCTAAAGACGAATTTGTTATTTTCATTGTTAAAAAATGCTGTAAATTTGCGCTACATGTGACCTAAGAAACGGTGTATATTACAGTATGAAATGTCAGAATGAAATAAGCAAATACAAAAAATTTACCCCAACCCAGGATCGAATCCTCGAAACCCTGCACGCTAATCCAAAACAATATCCACGGCACCTACTGTACAGCACGAGTAATATGTGCTTAGAGATGTAGTTACTATAAAAGTGCTTACAGTGTTGCCAGACTGCCACTCTTTAACGTCGCTTTTTCTGTCAGATGTATTCGCCAGACGTAATTTTGTGAGAGACCTTTCTTTATCGAGTGCAAGTGAGGAGCTACGCTGGGAAGACCGAGTGCGCGAATTTCGCTTCACCCTGTATACTTTGCAAGTAGCCATGGCCTTGCATTCAACATCGATTGATCTCCTTGCCATTTCTTCCATTGCCTTCTGTCATAGTTCTATAAATTTTACATTAAAATTATGCCTGGTGATTCTGCTGTTTTATGACTCAGTGTTAGTCTAGCCGGTGTTGGAACGGCGAAGGGCTTACATGTATTTTGTACACACACATTAATAGTTCACTTAATAACTGTATTTGTCCTGGAGACAATTAAACAGATTATAGCTCTTTGTGTTATTTTTTCTAAAATATAATTTTTTGTGAGCCATCAGTCTTCTGAACCCCCCAAGAACCATGGACCTTGCCGTTGGTGGGGAGGCTTGCGTACCTCAGCGATACAGATAGCCGTACCGTAGGTACAACCACAATGGAGGGGTATCTGTTGAGAGGCCAGACAAACGTGTGGTTCCCGAAGAGGGGCAGCAGCCTTTTCAGTAGTTGCAAGGGCAACAGTCTGGATGATTGACTGATCTGGCCTTGTAACAATAACCAAAACGGCCTAGCTGTGCTGGTACTGCGAACGGCTGAAAGCAAGGGGAAACTACGGCCGTAATTTTTCCCGAGGGCATGCAGCTTTACTGTATGATTAAATGATGATGGCGTCCTCTTGGGTAAAATATTCCGGAGGTAAAATGGTCCCCCATTCGGATCTCCGGGCGGGGATTACTCAAGAGGATGTCGTTATCAGGAGAAAGAAAACTGGCGTTCTACGGATCGGAGCGTGGAATGTCAGGTCCCTTAATCGGGCAGGTAGGTTAGAAAATTTGAAAAGGGAAATGGATAGGTTAAAGTTAGATATAGTGGGAATTAGTGAAGTTCGGTGGCAGGAGGAACAAAACTTCTGGTCAGGTGACTGCAGGGTTATAAACACAAAGTCAAATAGGGGTAATGCAGGAGTACGTTTAACAATGAATAGGAAAATAGGAACGCGGGTAAGCTACTACAAACAGCTTAGTGAACGCATAATTGTGGCCAAGATAGATACGAAGCCCATGCCTACTACAGTAGTACAAGTTTATATGCCAACTAGCTAGCTCTGCAGATGACGAAGATTTTGAAGAAATGTATGATGAAATAAAAGAAATTATTTAGATAGTGAAGGGAAACGAAAATTTAATAGTCATGGGTGACTGGAATTCGAGTGTAGGAAAAGGGAGAGAAGGAAAAATAGTAGGTGAATATGGATTTGGGCTAAGAAATGAAAGAGGAAGCCGACTGGTAGAATTTTGCACAGAGCACAACTTAATCATAGCTAACACTTGGTTTAAGAATCATGATAGAAGGTTGTATACATGGAAGAACCCTAGAGATACTAAAAGGTATAAGATAGATTATATAATGGTAAGACAGAGATTTAGGAACCAGGTTTTAAATTGTAAGACATTTCCAGGGACAGATGTGGACTCTGACCACAATCTATTGGTTATGACCTGTAGATTAAAACTGAAGAAACTGCAAAAAGGTGGGAATTTAAGGAGATGGGACCTGGATAAACTGAAAGAACCAGAGGTTGTACAGAGTTTCAGGGAGAACATAAGGGAACGATTGACAGGAATGGGGGAAGGAAATACAGTAGAAGAAGAATGGGTAGCTTTGAGGGATGAAGTAGTGAAGGCAGCAGAGGATCAAGTAGGTAAAAGACGAGGGCTAGTAGAAATCCTTGGGTAACAGAAGAAATATTGAATTTAATTGATGAAAGGAGAAAATATAAAAATGCAGTAAATGAAGCAGGCAAAAAGGAAGTGCACAATGGCTAAGCAGGGATGGCTAGAGGACAAATGTAAGGCTGTAGAGGCTTATCTTACAAGGGGTAAGATAGATACTGCCTACAGGAAAATTAAAGAGACCTTTGGAGATAAGAGAACCACTTGTATGAACATCAAGAGCTCATATGGAAACCCAGTTCTAAGCAAAGAAGGAAAAGCAGCAAGGTGGAAGGAGTATATAGAGGGTCTATACAAGGGCGATGTACTTGAGGACAATATTATGGAAATGGAAGAGGATGTAGATGAAGATGAAATGGGAGATACGATACTGCGTGAAGAGTTTGACAGAGCACTGAAAGACCTGAGTCGAAACAAGGCCCCGGAGTAGACAAAATTCCATTGGAACTACAGGCGGCCTTGGGAGAGCCAGTCCTGACAAAACTCTACCATCTGGTGAGCAAGATGTATGAAACAGGCGAAATACCCTCAGACTTCAAGAAGAATATAATAATTCCAATCCCAAAGAAAGCAGGTGTTGACAGATGTGAGAATTACCGAACAATCAGTTTAATAAGCCACAGCTGCAAAATACTAACACGAATTCTTTACAGACGAATGGAAAAACTAGTACAAGCCGACCTCGGGGAAGATCAGTTTGGATTCCGTAGAAATACTGGAACACGTGAGGCAATTCTGACCTTACGACTTATCTTAGAAGAAAGATTAAGGAAAGGCAAACCTACGTTTCTAGCATTTGTAGACTTAGAGAAAGCTTTTGACAATGTTGACTGGAATATTCTCTTTCAAATTCTAAAGGTAGCAGGGTTAAAATACAGGGAGCGAAAGGCTGTTTACAATTTGTACAGAAACCAGATGGCAGTTATAAGAGTCGAGGGACATGAAAGGGAAGCTGTGGTTGGGGAGGGTGTAAGACAGGGTTGCAGCCTCTCCCCGATCTTATTCAATCTGTATATTGAGCAAGCAGTAAAGGAAACAAAAGAAAAATTCGGAGTAGGTATTAAAATGCATGGAGAAGAAATAAAAACTTTGAGGTTCACCGATGACATTGTAATTCTGTCAGAGACAGCAAAGGACTTTGAAGAGCAGTTGAACGGAATGGATGGTGTCTTGAAGGGAGGATATAAGATGAACATCAACAAAAGCAAAACGAGGATAATGAAATGTAGTCGAATTAAGTCGGGTGATGTTGAGGGTATTAGATTAGGAAATGAGACACTTAAATTAGTAAAGGAGTTTTGCTATTTGGGGAGCAAAATAACTGATGATGGTCGAAGTAGGGAGGATATAAAATGTAGACTGGCAATGGCAAGGAAAGCGTTACTGAAGAAGAGAAATTTGTTAACATCGAGTATAGATTTAAGTGTCAGGAAGTCATTTCTGAAAGTATTTGTATGGAGAGTAGCCATGTATGGAAGTGAAACATGGCCGGTAAATAGTTTGGACAAGAAGAGAATAGAAGCTTTCGAAATGTGGTGCTACAGAAGAATGCTGAAGATTAGATGGGTATATCACATAACTAATGAGGAGGTACTGAATAGGATTGGGGAGAAGAGGAGTTTGTGGCACAACTTGACCAGAAGAAGGGATCGGTTGGTAGGACATGTTCTGAGGCATCAAGCGATCACCAATTTAGTAATTGAGGGCAGCGTGGAGGGTAAAAATCGTAGGGGGAGACCAAGAGATGAATACACCAAGCAAATTCAGAAGGATGTAGGTTGCAGTAGGTACTGGGAGATGAAGAAGCTTGCACAGGATAGAGTAGCATGGAGAGCTGCATCAAACCAGTCTCAGGACTGAAGACCACAACAACAACAACAACAGTCTTCTGAATAGTTTGATGCGACCCTGACCGCCACGAATTCCAACCACTTCATCTCACTGTAGCACAGGCAACCTACGTCCTCAGGTATTAACCGGATGTATTCCTATTTCAGTCTTTCTCTACATTTTTCCCTCTACAGATCCCTCTCCTACCGTTGAGGTCTTGCCTGATGTCTTAACATCCTGCCTATTATTATTGTCAGTGACGGAACGAAGCATCTCTGGTTGACGAGTAGTGTACATTCAGAGGACTCGTAAACTGTAAACTATCAATTGAGGGTTTCATATGTTTTAGGTATTTTTCGGAAAAAATTACATTTCATAGGCTCGAATTTTGGACTAGGAATAGTTTACACCACCCCGGATTAGCCGAGCGGTCTAGGGCGATGCAGTCACGGACTGTGCGGCTGGTCCCAGCGGAGGTTGATTCCTCCCTCGGGCATGTGTGTATGTGTTTGTCCTTAGGATAATTTAGGTTACGTAGTGTGTAAGCTTAGGGACTGATGGCCTTAGCAGTTAAGTCCCATAAGATTTCACATACGTTTGAACATTTTTGAACATTTATTTAAGTTATCGTACACTGATAGTTACGAGATTATTCAGTAATGGAGAGTTTGTGTAGTTACTGTATTCTTACACGCTATCCACTTGATTTTCTAGTAAGTAGCCGAAGTGAAAAGTTCAGAATTAAGTGAAAACTTTATATAGTGTAGACTCAGTTGTTTATTTACTTTTCGTAAACAATAAAGGTTTAATCGTTTCTGTTTCTCCGGAAGTTTTGAATTAGTATCTGAACTTTAGGCCTAAACTTTCTAAGAATTTTAATATATTAGCTGTGTACACTAGGAAGTTATTCTTATCTGACTTAGACTAAAGCTAAAATTCGTTTGCCATGAGTGAGACGTGTATAAGCTGCCGTCATACTGTTAGTTCTGGGGTGCTGTGCGAGTACTGTTGAAGTTTCTTTCATGTGGGTCACTAGCGGCGTGGGAATTGAGGAAATAAACAAGGCTCATAGCTGGCATAGGACTTGCCGTAGAGACAGGAAGATAGTGGAAGAGGAGAAGAAGATTGCTGCCCTTAAGGAGGAACTAGATAAAGCATAACCTGATCTCTAAAGTTTAACGGAGGAGAAGGGACAAGAGAGGTGGGAAGTGAGAAAAGGTTATAGAATAAATTGGAATAGGACTTTCTCAGACAGAGTTGTTGTGAATGGGGAAAACAGGTTTGATCTGTAGTCACAGTTGGAAACTGTTGAGCCACGAGTAGTGTAGGAGGGAACAGGACATAATAAACTTTCAGAAACAGCTTGAAAAGGAAGAAATCAGAAAAAGTAGTAAAGAAGAAAATAAATTGTTGCTGGGCAGTTCACACGATAAAAAAGTTTGCCAGCTATTGTAGAATGGTTATCAGGTCACAAGACTTCTTAAGCCTAGTGCAAGTCTGCGTCAGGTAACAGAAGACTTCAGGAAGGAGGACACCATGGGAATAGAGAGGTGTGGGGTGAGGGAATTATTCATATGAGTGTGACTTGTTAAAGATAGCTTGTATCTGTTCTGAGGTGCCGTGAACTGCCTCATTTAAACTCTTCCATTAGTAGAGTTCCTTTAGAGATGGAACAGCTGCTTGGATCAGATGTGGGGTCTCATATCAGAGTGATTCCTATTGACTCTATCAGGAGGTGGGACTAAACTAGTCATAGCCTTCATCTCAACAGGAATGGGAGGAGAATACTGTCTGGGGTAATAGCTAATAACTTAAGAGCGGGAATGAGGATGGGGGTGGGGGCGACTATCACAAGTGGTAAAGTACCGGTGGTTACAAGTGAGCGAACCACATTTCTTTGAGCTGGGAGGGCAGAATCTAAAGATGTTCAGAGACAGGCTGAAAATGACATGAACACTAATAAAACAGGCAGCCACAAAGCAAATTTTCATGCAGACAATTCATTCAGACAGTCTCTGATTGAAACTAGAGGCATTCAAAAACTGGTGGAAAAATTAAGTAGATCCAGTTATAATTCACATGTTCACAAAATCAGCTATCCTTATTGAATAAGAATATCTGAGGACTAAGGGGTGAGCTTAATGAGTTGCTTATTTGTGTTGCAGAGTTAGAGTTGATACAACCAGTTGGTATTATTTGCCTCTCTGAACATCACATACAGATATGTTAAATGTTATAAGACTGATGCTAGCTTCTTACTTATCTAGAGGAAGTATGTAGAAAGGAGTGGCCACATTTGTCAGAAACTGTTCTGATTTCAAAAATATTGTTATTAATAAATTCTCCTCATAGCAGTACTTTGAACATCGTGCAACTGTATTAGTATTCCATAATAATTCTTTTATAGTTGTAAATACATACCGAAAACCTTCAGGCAACTTTAACGACTTCATAAAATATCTGGAAGCTCTGTAGTCCCATGTCACAGTAAAAAAGAAGGAAATATTGGTTGCTGTTGATTTTAATGCTGATTTATTGAAAAGCTCTGTTAGTGAACAGTTATTGCAAACAGTAACACTGCATTCAATTTAGTTCCTACTGTTAACTTAGACACTAGGATATGTAAATGTTCCGAAACTGCTATTGATAATATCTTTGTAGACAAATCCAAGACAAAGTCATATGACAAAACCAGTAGCAAATGGTCTATCTGATCATGACATGCAGAATCTTATTTGAAATGTTGAAACTTGTGAGGACAAAGAGAGCTGTTAAAAACTGAGTACAAGAGGGTAATAAAACAGTCAAAATTTGAGGATTTCAGATTTCATAAAGATATGAACTGGACAGATCTTTACAATACTTCTGACTCAAATGGAAAATACAAAGCATTCGTCAACAAAGTTACTTCCGCCTTTGAAAATACTTTTCCCCTACAGGTAACACAAACCAAGGATAAGTCAAAAAATAAACCATGGATTACACAAGGAATAAAGATATCGTGTGGGACAAAAAGGGCACTGGATCCACTACGTAGGAACAGCCCTAATGTTACCATTGAAGTGGATTACAAAGAATATTGCAAAATATTGGAGCAACAAATCCACAAATCAAAGTAGTTTTATTATGAGAAAAAGATAATTACGTCAGGCAACGATATAAAAACTGTATGTGCTATAGTCAAGACAGACAGATGGGACCGAGAGGGAAGAAGGAGAGATAGCTCTAAATTTAAATGAGACACTGGTAACAAGTGCATGTGGTGCTGCAAAACTCTTAAACAAGTACTTCGTGCCTCTTACTGATATCTTGGGTTTATAAGGTTCGGTGTGCAGTGAAATGGGAGTATCTGAGACCAGTCTTTAAAAATAACTTCAGTAAAATGGAAATGACACATCTCCCAAAGAAATAGCATCCATCATAATATCCTTAAAATGTAAGTATTCTAGTGGGTATGATAACATAACAATGAAGTTAACCAAAGAGTGCTCGTGTGAGTTGAGTTCTATCTTAATTTATTTGTCTAATCGATCTCTTATCAGCAGAACATTTCCAGACTGGCTAAAATATGGTCATGTTAAACCTCTTTACAAGAAAGGAGACAAATAGATACCATCAAACTATCAACCAATTTCACTTTTATGGGATTTTTCAAAAAATATTTGAATATGTTGTATTCAGTCATCTCCTTAAGGATCTGATGGCCAAAAATATGTTGACGAAGTCACCGTTCGGGTTTCTTAAGGATTTTAAATATAGAGATCTATTTACAGTTACAGTGAAAATGTATTTGATTCATGAGACAATAAATTAGAGGCTACTTAAATTTTCTGTGACCTATGAAAAGCCCTTCACTGTGTGAATCACAGCATTCTGTTATGTAAATTAGAATATTAAGGTGTCTCTAGGAGTTCTGTGAAATGGTTTGAGTTGTATCTAACAAACAGGAAACGAAGTGTGCCATTGTGAGATACCTGTGTAGTAAGCAGTCAGTCATCATATGAATGAGAATTAATTACATGTGGTGTTCCACAAGGCTCCATCTTAGGTACACTGCTTTTTATTTTGTACATTGATGACCTCTCATCTGTTACATTGCAGAAGCTAAGTTTGTTTCATTTGCAGACAATACGCATACTGCTGCAATAGGTAGTAAGTGAAGCACAGATTTAGAAATAGCTGCTAATCAGAATCTTGACTGTCATTAATAAATGTTTTATAGGTACTTCACTGTCATTAAACTTTTAAAGGAACCACTATATGCGGTTCAGAAGTTGTAATTGATTTCCTTCCAACATGTGTATAATATATGAAGAGATGCAGATCATAAGGGTTAACAGTTAAATAATAATTTCAGTTGGAATGTTTCAAATGGCTCTGAGCACTATGCGACTTAACTTCTGAGGTCATCAGTCGCCTGTAACATAGCAGTAATTAAACCTAACTAACATAAGGACATCACACACATCCATGCCTGACGCAGGATTCGAACCTGCGACTGTAGTGGTCGCTCAGCTCCGTACTGTAGCGCCTAGAACTGCACAGCCACTCAGGCCAGCCAATTTCAGTTGGGAAGAGCATACTACAGAATTACTGAAGCGCCTAAGCAAGTCTGTATTTGCAATAAAAATTTTGTAGGGTGTAGGAGATGTAAATGTAAAAACACTTGCAGAGTTTTATTACTTTCATTCTATTATGTATTATGGGATCATATAATGGCATAACTCATCAAACCGAGTAAACGATTTTAGCATGCAAAAGTCTGTAGTAAGAATCATTGGTGGTGTAAATTCCACATCTTCATGTAGAAACCTTTTCAGGGAACTCTGAGTTCCAACCATTGCTTCTCAATGTATTTATTTCTTAATTAAATTTATTGCAAGTAATATATCTCCATCTCCAACCAACAGCTCAATACATAGTATCAATACTAGGAATAAGAAAAATGTAAATGAAGGCCTAAAATCACTTACCTTAGTCCAAAAAGGGGTCCAATATTCAGAAACACATGTCTTCAATAAATTGGCAGCAACCATTAAAAACTTGGTTTGAGATAAAGTTCAGTCTAAAACAGAGTTAGAAAGACATCTTCATAGGTAACTTCTATGCTACAGATGAATATCTTAAAAGAAACCGTTAAACAAGCTTCAGTTAAAATGTCTGTTACATCTCCGTTTTGACACCTCTTGGTCACATTAGTCAAGATTATGTATTCCTTATATGATAGATTTATTAAAAATACATAACTATGTTTTATTCTGGCAGTATATTAATTCTATAATTATCAGAAGTTCGAGTTTACTTAATGGTTCACCTGTTTTGACAATCTCCTGACAAACAATCAGAATAGTATTATATTCAAATGTTTTATGTTTTCTATGTTATACTTTCTGACATGTTCCACACATACGAGAATCATCTCTTTTTTGATCAATGGGATGAAAACTACATATAATCCAATAATGTAAGCTAAAGTGTTGTATTTCTTTCGCCTCCAGTTTTGCACAGAGCCTCCTCAGTCCTTACTTTATCAGTCCATCTAATTTTCAACATTCGTCTGTAAAACCACATCTCAGTTGCTTCGATTGTCTTCGGGTCCGGTTTTCCCACAGTCCATTATTTACTACCATACAATTCTGTGTTCAAACCGTACATTTTTCTCATAAAGTATATGGCTTTCTTTTATGCTAATTACATTGCACGTGTCTCTAAAAAGGTGCGAATATGATCAGTACTTTGTAATTGTCTTTAGTAACATTGTCCAGTGATTACCAGGCAACATAAACGTCTGGAAAGCGGTTGTATCTTCAAATCATAACATCAAAGCCAATTGCAGTATTATAAAACTACTTCATATGATACTGTATAACTATTTCAAAGCAGATATTCTGAAAAAAAAGGCGAAGTGAAAGCAGACGACCAGCTTTCATATCGAAATAATGTGTAATTTAGACAGTGTTACCCAACGCAATCCCCAAGAATATTTCATGAAAAGTTCTCTTCAAACTGAAAATTTCCAAATGCTACATAGTAATATTTCAGGTCACAAACAGGAGTAGAGTAGTAGATTTATTGCATCTACTGAGTGCTCTGCCAGAATCTTTGGTTTTCTTTCTACAAAGTGATGGTTTCAATTTAAGATAGTAGAAAATGTAATTCTTTTTGATCGTCTGTGTACTAGACGTCACCCGATGGCATTATCTGAAACAATCGGAAGGGACGTGTTCAGATGGTCTCATAATGATTTATATAGAGAAAGAACAGCAGAGTGGCTATAACGCTTCCCTGGGGGACTCCTCGGATAAAACTTCGGTTTCACTAGCAGATTCCAGGTGAATTACTGTGACGTATGATATTTCAGAACGGAGATTAGCAACCCATTTTCAGTATTGAGATGATACTATAACGGCATGCTTTTCGTTAGAAATTACTACAGTTCCCTAGGAGAAATAAGCAACTGATGTGCAAAATGGCGGTGTGATTCGGAGAGAGTAATTACACACATTAAGTGCGATAAAGGAGACTGTTGTGACATGTACGTAATATGACCTGCATACAAACTGCGATCATCTATCGCTCTGTTTGCCGCCCGTAAACTTATGTGCTTCTCTGTATGCGTGTGCCCATGTGTGTGTGTGTGTGTGTGTGAGTGAGTGAGTGAGAGAGAGAGAGAGAGGGTGACAGAGATGGAGAGAGAAAGAGAAGTATCTTCGAGATGTGTGCTTCAATACTGCTTTTATTTTTAGCGATTACCTGCTGACCTTGCGATTTCCAGTGCTCAAAGGATTAGTTTTGGAATCGTGGAAATTTAGTTGGGCATTACTGGAAAAAATATACTACGGGAGATCAAAACAGAGTGCATGGCATGCCAGAGAAAGACAGTTAACAGTAGAGAATTTGGTCAGTAACATCAGCAGTAACGTACTGATACAGCAATGTATTCATTCATTTCCCGAACTGCTGGAAATCACTGGATATCCTTAATGTTGTTGAAATTGCGCTTACCTTTAAATATACTAAGAAGACGTTTGTGACTTTTGGTTTAGAAGTCAGCTTTCTTTAGTGATGTGCAACAAAGCTATGTTCAGTTATTACTGCTCTGTGGCAAACTTACTGTCAGATTAAAAGCTAGCTGGAGGAAGTATTCCACCGGCGAGATTTTTATGAAGAAACTTAAGTGATGAGTTTCGTGTGACTTTACATTTCTGAGGTTCCCAAGACCTTTCTAGGTCCATTTTTCGAAGAAACGTTGACATTGTTATCGTATTGAGTCGGACTTTTCCGAATCTTGGGTCATCCTGACATGGGGAGAAGTTCCAATGTGTTACTTACTAATAGTGTGTATGGATTAAACATTTTGACATTCTACTGACATTCTATTCCATTTCGTTTTAACGAATTGCGACTCTCATGACAAAGGTCATTGAAGATTTCAGAGGAACTCATTTTAATTTAAATATCTACAAAACAAAATGTTATGTAAAGTGAAATATTTTACGGAAAAACGAGCATCAGCATGCCGCACATGCATATATATATATATATATATATATATATATATATATATATATATATATATATTATTTTTGAAACTTGACACTTTCCATATACTAACAAGTGGTCTACAGTAGGTGTCACACGTTCAAGAGCCCCTCTTGACGGTTGCCGCTTACCACTGTGGATGCTAGTCTGCTGATCCAACGACAGTGCGTATCTACACTTGCTTCATCGGAGGGTCAGCAACAGCTCTCATAGTTGTTTTGACACCTCTGAAGCTTCAGATGGGTTCCTCATGATCCACTTGCGAGGTAAACAGTGGCAGTTCATATTTACCACCAAAATGTGATTGCTGCTTTATCACGAGTGAATCTGAAGATGTTCGTATTTCGTGCAGAGCACGGGTGAAGAGACAACAAGTGCATTTGAGAAATCATTTTTCTTTGTGTGTATATGTCTTCAAGCATCCATGCCTTAGAGATTGTATTCCCTGTTCCTTGAAATTTGCAAGTACACATGCATTCATGTTATCTGATATTTCTTACAGTTTGGTATGTGTATGCAAAGAGGTCGAAAGTATTAATTAATGCAATTCACGTAAAGCTGATGTTAATTTTTGAAAACGACACTGCATTTCACATAATTGTTTTTGATATATAATAGTACTGGTACTATATTTTAACTTGGCGTAAATTTTATGCGAGTCAGGCTAAGGTTAATTACTTTTCGACAAGGAAATACTCTTTCTCTTATAAAAATCTTTCGCTGCACGTGTTACAGTGTGGAATCTTCTCTTGATAAATAATTGAGTAACTTTTCGTCATCCTTCATATTTACTGTGATGCATTAAGTTAAGTAACACATTGCGTAAAGATTTAAAGAGTCTGCAGGTGTACGAACGCAGTGTGTAAAGTTTGCGAACGGTTCACTTTAGATTATACATTGCAGTGAATCAAATGTAGATAGAGTATTGAAACTTCATTCAAAACTGAGAGGAGAAAGATATTTCATTTATATTTGACATACGGTCCCACACGAAGCACCCAGGTCTGTCCATGTGGTCTTGCCAGCTGCTATGAAATGCTTATCGTCCGATATTCAGAAGACAATTAGGTGACAAAATCTGATTTTTCTGCACATCTTAAAGTCTATTATTTTTTCTCGATAAAGGACTGAATTTCTTTTGTTATATGCCATAATTACAGTGGCCGCATTAAATTAAGTAAAATACGGTGCGAAAATTTAAAGAGTTCGCAGAGATAAAACCAAATTGCATAAACTTTGTGTACAGTTCATTTTGGGTCATACATTTCGGTGAATAAAATGTAGATAAAAGATTTGAAGTTTTATCTAAAAGGCGCTGCAGTCTGGAACCGCAAGACCGCTACGGTCGCAGGTTCGAATCCTGCCTCGGGCATGGATGTTTGTGATGTCCTTAGGTTAGTTAGGTTTAACTAGTTCTAAGTTCTAGGGGACTAATGACCTCAGCAGTTGAGTCCCATAGTGCTCAGAGCCATTTGAACCATTTTTTTTTATCTAAAATGGAGAGCTGACAGTTGTGTCATATCGTTATCTCGTTATTGATTTTTATACCGAGCAGATGTTCGCACGCATCACGCCGATTCACATTCTTGCAGATTGCTAATCATGCTGCGATAAAAATCATTATACCTCACATACCATTCAAGATATCGAAACAAGGTTTTCTTGCAAATGTAGCACGCAATGAGGCACTAATTTTTGTATGATAAATGCTCTAAAATATTTTATTCATCGAGATGTAAGTCGTCAGCAGCAGCAAAGAGTCGATGGCTCACGACGCAGTCAGACGCTCATAACACCGAAGGGGTATCCAAGGCCTGCGCGCCCGGAGCAGCAGGACATGCATACTCGTCCATAGAGCGAAACGTTAACAGTCATCAGTCGTCTGACTGGCTTGATGCAGCCCACTACAGATTCCTGTCCTTCGCCATTCTTTCCTCCTCAGTATAGCACTTGCAGCCTACGTCCTCAGTTATTTGCTTTGTGTGTAACAACTTCCGTCTTCCCCAAACAGTTTTTACCCTCTACATCTCCCTATAGTATCATTAAAGTTATTCCCTGATGTCTCAGCAGATGTTCTATCATCCTACGTCTTGTTCATGTCAGTGTTTTCCGCGTATTCGTTTCCTCGCCAAATCTGCAGAGAACTTTTTGATTCCGTGTCTTACCTATCTACGAAATTTTCAGCACTCTTCTATAGCACTACATCTGAAATGCTTCGAGTGCCTTCTGCTTCAGTTTCCTCGAAGACCATGTTTTACTATCACACAATTCCATCTTCCAAACGTACATTCCTAGAAACATCCTCCTCAAAGTATATCCTATATTCCACACTAGCAGACTTCTCTTGGCCAGGAATGCCTTCTTTCCAGTGTTAGTCTGCGTTTTATAGCCTCCTTCCTCCGTCCACCACCGATTAATCTGCTGCCCAGTTAGAAGACTTCTCAAACTTCACGAACTTGGTTATCACAAATTCTCGTTTTTCTCATTTCTGCTTCTTCTCATTACTTTCGCCTTTCTTCGATGTACTCTCAATCCTTATACTGTACTTATTAAACTGCACCTTCCATTCTACAGATCTTTTAAGCCTCGTCAGTTTCATTGTGAATAACAATGTCGTCGGCAAATTTTATCATTGGTATTTTTTCACTTTGAATTTTAGCTCCACTTTTGAACACTTATTTCCTTTCTTTCGTTGCTATTTCGGTGTATAGACTGAACGGTAGGGGCCAAAGACTACACCCCTGGCTTACATCTTTTTAGTCCGAGCATTTTGACCCTGGTCTTCATGTCTTATGCTTCCCATTTCCTTCTTGTACATACACTGACGGAAACAGAGTGAAACAGCGAGAAGGAGTTGTGCGACATAAACGAAAGTTGGTAGGCGTGTTTCTACATCTGACAGGTGACGAATTTCACTTGAGTCGCGTGAGGAGAGCACTACGAGGACGCTAACCGGTTCGTTTAGATTCAGGCTGTAGCGGTCGTGAGCTTTAGTTACCTTTGAGATTGGACCTGACGAGTTCACGTCAGTCAAGAATGCCTTTTAGGTGACAAAGACGCCATTATCAGCGTCTCACTGAGTGTGAACTAGGTAGTGTAACAGTGTTAAGAGTATCTGGACGCTCCTACCGCGAAACTGCTGAAGTACTTGGCAGGAATGTAGCCACCATTCACGACTGCTGGCAGCGGTGGTTACAAGAAATCACGGTCGCAAGAAGACAGCCACGTGGTACTGCCGAGAGCAAACGGCCATCGTGTTTGGCGTGTGGCTCTATGGCATCGTACAGCAACTGCAACAGCAATCTGAGCACGAATTGATACCACAGTGACACAATGAATTGTTGCAAATCGGTTAGTTCAAGGAGAGCTCCAAGCCGGACGCCCTGTAGCGCGTATTCTACAGAAACCAGCCCACTGTGGCGTCGAGCGAGAGCTTATTGGAGGGCCGGATGTTCTGTGGAATGCTTGTTCTGGTTCCATGCTCTTGATGGCATTCTGTTGGTTGGAAGTAGGCCTACAACCAACCTGTCTGTGTGATAGACACGCTGGAGCCTATTCTGGAGTTACAGTCTGGAGTGAGATTTCGTAAGGAAGCTGGAGTACTCTCGTGGATATCCCACGCGCTCCTACTGCAAATTCGTACGTCAGTCAGGTGATTCGATCTGTCGTGCAGCCATTCATGAACATCATTCCAAGGAGTGTTCAGGAACTGGATAACTCTCGTACACATAGCGCTGTTGTAACCCAACATACTCTTCAGAGAGTCGACATATTACTTCGGCCTGCCCGCTGACCAGATGGGTCTCCGACAGAGCACATCACCAGACGGCTACCAGCATTAAGCGTCCCTGCCTTGACCAACCAAGTGCAACACTCTTGGAAATCCTTCTCAAAAAATTACATCCGGCTCCTGTACTAGAAAATTCATGTACGTTTGCATGGTTACTATTAACATTCTGAAGGTTACAGCGGTTGAATATTAATGTACCACAATTTCACATTTTCAATATCTTATGACGCGCTTACGTTAACCTTTGGCCTAGCAATGTTAATAACATAAATATATTACCTAGGCAAATGTATCCCCGAAGTATCTTTGCATTAATTATTTTTTGATGCTAAGATGTTTATCAGTCAGTGCGGATTACCCGTCATTCCCTACAGCTTAGCACTATTTTTATCTGAATATCGAACGTCTTGCACCACTTCACACTGTCGAATGTTTTTTCCAGATCGACATAGCCTATGAACGTGTTTAAGATAATTCTCCTTTATTGCTCCATCTCAGTTGCCAATTTTTATTTGGATTACTTTTATCGATTACGCAGCATCATCTTCGGATCTAAAACAAAGACAAACTGAGAAGTACCATCTAACATTTGGCAATCAGTAGGAAAGAGAAGAACAGTACATAAACGTGGAATTTACGAAGTAGCGGTGTCAGCAACTTATCTGTTATATTCAGAAACACACATCAAAGTACTGTGTTTCGGAGGTGTGGTCAAATTTTTTGAGTAGTTATACGTTGGTGTTAGGGGAGGACATGGAACGTGGAGGGGTGGAGGGAGAAGGGAAAATGGAGTGAGGTTTGTTGACGGAGGGAAAGGGAAACAGGTAGTGTGATGTGGTGCTGTCACGAATTTAAGAACAGGGGTAGCGCTAAAACTACATAACGTATATTTATGTAAAAATTCTTGTTAAAATTCTGATAAGGTAGAACAATTGACATGTAAAATGTAAACACAACTAAATAGTTCAAAAGTATGTGAATTCCTAAGTGACCAAACTGCTGAGATCATCGTCCCTAGACTTACACACTACTTAAACTAACTTAAAATAACTTTTACTGAGAATAACACATACACCCATGCACGAGGGAGGACTCGAACTTCTAGCGGGAGGGGCCGCGCAATCCATGACATGGCGCCTCAAACCACGCGATCACTACGCGCGGCATTAAATTGCAGAACTATAACATGCAGCAAGGGAGACTGAGAGCAGGCGGGTGGGGGTGACTGAGCCAGGGATGCTATAGGTTAAGTAATAAAGGCTATTACATTAAAATTGCAAAAAGTCAATTACGTGAAAGACTTTCTGTTGAAATACCAGAAAAGGTGCGAAAACTGTACAAAGGAATAAAATATTTGATTATGAACGTGACAGTAAAGTAGAGAAAACGGAGTTAGTACCTTAAGATGTTCAAAGAATGAAACTATGAAACTGTAAAATAAAAAACTGTATAATTCTTTAATTAAAATATTAATACTATAGAAGTAGGACAATGGATGTATAAATACTGAAAGACGTTAAGACCTCAAATTTACAGAATTGAACTATGTAGGTGACCTAGTAATGGATGAGATGTCATTAAATATTACAACTTCTTAAAAATAGGATAACAGCACAAAAAGTATAAATATAATTTATGGAAATCAACAATGTACAGGAAGTAAAGATACAGGGAACACATAAACATAATGACCTAGCTGTTTAAGTCCCAATGCGCTAAAAACAAAGTTCCAGACAAAAGATAGCCGTAATAAGGATACTAGGATTGAAGATAACTTAAAGAAGAAGTTAAAGAGACATAATTCGTAAGCACGTGGGTAGAAAAGTCAGCACTGTGTTCCTTATGTGTGACGAAAACTATGTCAGTAATATCGAAAAAGATTCCTCTGAAGATGGGATTAACGACGTGACTAGAAATTCTACAAAAAAGTTACATGCACAATTGAAACGCGAAATTTGAAACTCTGATATTCTGTATTCTGACTGGGAAAAAAGCTACATATTGTCATAAAACAACAAACGCGAAACGCGCTCACAAAGGTCAAACTTCGTAAAAAGAACAAATCCGTTACGGTTATGTCCAGCACGAGACAGAGTCCTAATGCCCCTACAAATGCAACGCTAGCACAAAGGTAGAAAACGCTATACACATTTAACGAACAGCAAAGTTTAAAAAATACATACGAGTTTGCGGACATAATTAAGGATACAGTCATACAAGCTGATTCCATCTTTCAATCCCTACATCTGTTGAATATGCGTACTAATGGGCTAGTCCACGGACATTAGAGATAATTAGGGACAACCTGGCTACAGGAGAAACAGTTGAATTAATGGATCTTCTACAACTGACATTATGGAATAACTATTTCACGTTTAATGCCAAGATATACTACCAACCTGAAGGGTAGCCATGGGAAAATCTCTGGCTGGTATTACGGCTGAGATTTCCCTTAGTCATTTACAAAACCAAATTCTCACTAATAACCTTGCAACAGCCAGCAAAGATGATTACTGTTACTGCTATTTGGATGATGATATTCTGTTGGTTAAATGACAGCAGAGGCGTGTTAATGACATAGCGGAGAGAAGGAGTATTATTCGCCCAAAAATTAGGGTTACGGTTGAGCACGAAAATGAAGGAGCAGTTGAGTTTCTCGACCTTACGATTACAAGAGAGGAGGTTTGACGCAGATTTAGCGTGTACAGAAACCCGACGTACACAGGCGTTATTACTGACTCTAGATCTTGGCATCCTGAAAGAATAAAGACAGCATATTTTCGATCCAAGATTAATAGGTTTTCAGAACTTCCAGTGAGCGATCATAAGAGGGAAAAGGAAATGGCTCTCAAATAGCAAGTTCAGTGAGCTACTGCCATAAGGTTTCAACATTAACTAACTTACTACAGAAAATGAAAAGAAAACAACAGCGTAGAATCAAAGGCAACACTTTAACAAGTGAAAAGGAGGACCAGAAAATAACAAAAATGCCCAGACTGAAAACGGATGGATTTCAGACATTTTTGCTTGGCAATTTCTCAATAACAGGTTGCATGTAGGATTTAGGACTAATGACATTATTTGGCTCAGACTGAGGCACCGTGTGAATAAAAAGAGCCTCTAAATTACTGGCAGCAGGTGTATACGAGGGTTGCCCAGAAAGTAAGTTCCGATTGGTCGTGAAAAGGACACCACTGGGAAAATCCGGTAAAACGTAGCCCAGATGTATTGACCAGTGTCTCTGTATGCCCGTCGATCGTGTCGCGTCGCTCTTTTAAGTTTTGAGTGAACAGTGAGCACGTAAAGGTGCGTAGGGGATAGCCTCTCCCGCCAAGTATGAGGGCTTGGTTAGAGATTTCGCCTGTGTCATGCAGCCCACATAAAACAATTGTCGAGCAGTTCCTTCTTCGTGCCGATTCTCGGCTGCATACTGCAGGGGCAATGAAGACGCTCCTGCAGCGCTTCCGATGAGACATTTTTCATCACCCACAATACAGTCCGTAATTCGCTCCCCCTGAGTCTCATATCGGCTCACAAGAACTGATGGCAATGAATAAAAAATTTTTCCACAGACAACGAGCTGCAGACCACTGGCAGATAGGTGGACGAAAGCACAGGCGGCTGCTTTCTATGTCGAAGATATTGGAAAGTTAATACGCCACTAAGATAGAACTTTGAAGTTGGAGCGGCGACTATGTGGAGACGAAGATGTTCCTAGCTGTTGGAGATAAGACATTTCTGGATTTCACTGTGGTTTCCATTTCGCGACCGAACGCAACTTACTTTCTGGACAACACACGTGTAAACTAAAGAGTGTAAAATGTCCAAATCTTAACTTAGGTTAGACAGGCAGGACAGAAAGCACTCTGCAATCCGCAGTGATAGAACACCGTTAGGTGAGCATTTTCTTCCGTCGAAGCATGTTGCAACTGTGGCTACGCTTTCCGAAGTGCTGCACAATGAACCTAAGGAACATATCCTCATAATGCTGGAAGAAATGGATATTTTTACACACCGTCTGCAGGAAGCTGGCAACAAATTAAATCAGAAGACGATTTTCTAACAGTGCATTTTTTAGAACATTGAAAGCCTCTCTCCAAGTTCACCCTCTTCGCGTTGCACGTATGATCAACAAGCCCACTCACCGAGAACAAACACGGACGTCACATCAGCTCATTCACCGTCGTAGCAGCAGCACGGTGTGCAGACTGGCTTCCGTATGTACCGGTACTGTAAAAATTCACGCCGTACAACGGCCACAAGTAGAACCAATGCAGTGAAATATACTAATTGTCATGCCCTGCTCTCCGCGACATTAGTACCTGCACAGAAACCGAGCGAATTTGCGCAGTGGTTAGTACACTGGACTCACTTTCGGTAGAACGACGGTCCGAACCCGGGTCCAACCAGCCTGTTTTAGGTTTTCCCTGATTTCTCTAAACCGCTTCAGAAAAATGCCGGGAAGGGCACTGCCTAATTTCTTCCCCACGCTTCCCAAATCAACCAACCAACCAGCCACACAAACTTCTCCTTTTATAATTCATTTTTATAGCTTTTACGGTCTATGCTTCAATTGTCTTTCTCATAAAAAAAAATGCAATGTAATGACACTTATGGCGTTTTAGGATATTTACATGATCCTACATCTGTAATTTTAAGACGATTCCATTGTTTATAAATCAACTGCTATAGCCTGTACTTTTAATATTTTAGCAAAAAAAGTTAGTTCTCATTTTCATACTTACAAAGTTTCACAATTGGAAAATCTTAAAATACTATTTCAGTTTTCGCTACTGTATTTCAACTTAGGATACTATTTTATACCCTTCTACAATTTTAAGCATCTTTTCTCGTATTCTAACAGAAAGATTTGATGTAAATTACTTCTTGCAATTTTCGTATAAGACCTTCTCCTGTTAAACCAATAGCATCGCTGTCACTATCCCCCCAAATTATCCCCCACCGTTCCCTTATCTGCCAGCTATCGATGCTCCTCGCTCCATTTTATAACTTTACCTTTTTATGCCGTTTATGTTTTACATACCCATTGTTCTATACTGCTAGTACTTTAAAGAGAATTTACAGAAATAGACGTTCTGTAATTTTGGCACGACCCGCTCACTGCTTGCTTTCCCCTCCCCCAATTTGCCTCACTCCACTTGTTGTGCCCCTTCCATTCCTCCCTCCTTCCCCGACTCCTGCGTACATCTATTTAACACAGTGAACACAGATGCAAAACACAGTAATCTGATATGTGGTTATCAGTGAATAAAAATACGTTGCCGAGGCCACTATTTCGATAAATTCTACATTTATGTACAATTCTTCTCTTTTCTACTTACTCTAAAATATTAGAATTGTACATGTTTAGTTTTACTTTGTTTTAGATCTTCCGAAGATATTGAGTGGTCGCAACATGTAATCCAATTCAAATTGTGCAGCTGAAACGGAACAATGAATGAAATTTATCTTAAATATCAGTACAGTTGAAGTATCTCTCAACATGGAAATCTCTCCAATTGCTATGAACGTGTCTTATTTTACTACTTTTTCTTTCGTCCTGCTTCCAGTACCAGCTGCTACATCAAAACTACCTCTCCGTTGACCATGCCGTTCATAAACCAAAACGACAGTCTTCTATCCGATCTTCAATTTAGTTTTCCATTCTTCTGTATATTAGTCTGTTTACGAACTTTGATGCTTGGGCGTTTGAGCAAGTGGATGATTTTTTTATCAAAAGTCTGATGGTATACATACAGTCTCATATTTTTTGCACACGACCATGTGTAGTCATTTTGTAGCCACTTCCAATGATGATTTCAGAAATTCCACTTGAATGTTATCCACCACTTTCAATGATCTTCTAGTTCTGACTCTAATACTGCATCCCTTATCCATTCTTTCTTGTTTATCGCGTTATCAGACAAGTCCTCCACCTCATAGAGGCCCTCAGTGTGCTCTCTCCACCTAGTGGCTCCCTCCTCTGCATTTGACAGTGGAATTCCCATTAAACTCTTAATGTAAACCTCCTTGCTTTTAATTTCACCAAACGTTATTTTGACTTTTCCATAAGCTGAGTCAGTCCTTCCGACAACCACACCCTTTTCGACTTTTTTCACGTTTTTCATTGAACCATTTTACCTTACCTTCTCTGCACTTCATATTTGCTTCATTCATAACGTTCATGTATCTATGTATTAGTGAAATTTCCATAACATTTTCTTATTTCCTTCTTTCATCTATGATTTGAACTACTTCTTCTGTTACCCACAGTTTCCTTTCAGTTACCTTCTTGACATTCAAGCTTTCTCTTCCAACTTCTACGATTACTCTTCTTAAATGTGGCAATCCCTCTTCTACAGACATTCACATGAAGCTAATCATTATCGCAGTATCTACGGCCTCAGAGAACTTCAAGTGAATCTCTTTAATACTTAGTATCTCCGTGTCCCACTTCTGTGGCACTGATTCTTCCTCCCAATCTACTCTACCTCGTTACTAAACTGACAAACTGAGTCCATATCTGCTGCTAGGTACTCATTGCTACGCTACATCTGATTTCCAAATCTCTGCCTCACCAAGATGGGATCTGACTGAAATCTTTCCGTATCTCCCGGCTTTTCCAAGTATACCTCTTCACTATGTGCTTCTTTAACACAGTATTCCCTATACCAGCTGAAATTTATTGCAGACCTGGTTCACTCTTTTTCCACTCTCATTTCTACTACTAAGCATATATTTTTCCGTAATCCTCTCTTCTACTTGTTACTCCAAACCGCATTCTGATCTCCCATGAGTAGTAGATTTTCATCTCCTTTTTCACTCTGAATTATCCGTTCAGTATCCTCATATACTTAGTCTACCTCTTTATCTTTGCACGTGACGTCGGCATGTGTACCTAAGCTAATGTTGTCGCTGTTGGTTTGCTCTCGATTCTGATGAGAAAAACCTTGCCACTGAACTGTTTACAGTAACTCACTCTCTGCCTTACCTTCCTATTCATAACGAATCCTACTCCACTTTATAACATTTTCTACCGTTGTTGATACTATCCTATATTCAGCTGAACAGAAATTCATGTTTTCCCTTGTTTCAGTTCACCGACACCCTCTATATCTTATTTGAGAATTAGCATTGCCCTTTACAGATTTGCTACTATCCCTACCACTTTCATATTTACTTCTGACATCCTGTTTCGTTCACAAAGTTTGTTTTAAACATGTCACATATAAAAGCAAATCTAGCTTGTGTAATTGTCAGAAAACTGTACTATTGGCGTCAGTCATTTTGGGCATGAAATAATTTTATACAATTCAGGTGTATCTGACTAAATTTTCTTTGGGAATAATATTATTGCAATGCAAATGACAGTTTAATATTTTGTTGATGGTGTTTATACACATACGAGATCTCTACCAGATAGACTTAATCAAGAACTAGAGCAGAGAGAAGAAGCTGAAGAAACAAAGAAGGACTTTAAATATACGGAAACTGTAGTCAAGAAGGAAAACGATAATAAGGAAGAAATGGTTACAAATTTTTACATCAGAATTAAATAAAACTGTAAAGAAGAAATAAGACGCTAATGTATCTCAATAAACCATGCAGGAGAATCTTCAGATATACCAACAAGAGAAAAATTAACAAATCGTGCGTGAAACGACATCGTCAGGAATCTTGGTTTACGCTTGTAAGGAGTAGAAGGCGATATTCGCGGAATGAAAATTATTGCTTCTAAAGCAATGAAAGTACTCAAAGAAACAGAAAAAGATGTTGTACAAGTAAATAACAACCGACAAGCAAATTGGGCAGAACAATACAAGTACAGGGTGATCAAAAAGTCAGTATAAATTTGAAAACTTAATAAACCACGGAATAATATAGATAGAGAGGTAAAAATTGACACACATGCTTGGAATGACATGGGGTTTTATTAGAACCACCCCATAATGCTAGACGCGTGAAAGATCTCTTGCGCGCATCGTTTGGTGATGATTGTGTGCTCAGCCGCAACTTTCGACATGCTTGGCCTCCCAGGTTCCGAGACCACAGTCCATGCGATTATTGCCTTTGGGGTTACCTGAAGTCGCATGTGTATCGTGATCGACCGACATCTCTAGTGATGCTGAAAGACAACATCCAACGCCAATGCCTCACCATAACTCCAGACATGCTTTACAGTGCTGTTCACAACATTATTCCTCGACTACAGCTATTGTTGAGGAATGATGGTAGACATATTGAGCATTTACTCCAAAGAATATCATCTTTGCTTTGTCTCACTTTGTTATGCTAATTATTGCTATTCTGATCAGATGAAGCGCCAACTGTCGGACATTTTTTGAACTTCTGTATTTTTTTTTTCGTTCTAATAAAACCCCATGTCATTCCAAGCATGTGTGTCAATTTGTACCTCTCTATCTACATTATTCAGTGATTTATTCAGTTTTCAAATTCATACTGACTTTTTGATCACCCGGTACTTGTAGTATGAAAGAACATTATTCACAGATAATAAAGCAAATGAAAGTGATGTAGGATATGTAGATGATTTTTATGTGAATAAAGTAATAGAAGCTCCTTTTCTGGATGGAATAAACGCTGAACTGCCAAAAAATTAATACATCGTACCACTAAAGGGATTGCTACATTTCGTTAATATGTGATGGAGAAATGAAACTGATCCAGAAGTATGGACAGAAGCAAAAGTAATATCACAATATTCTTAATAAGATACCACAATGACGGCGAGAATTATAGAGGAATGAGCATACTGGACAATACATAAAAAGTTTATCCAAAAATAATGAAAAAGATGTTAACGGTTTTAGCTGAGGCAATGAACGAATGGTCTTTCGGAGGAACAGATCTACCACACATGAAGTGTTCAAAATTAAACAAATACTTGAAAAACAAAGGAAGTGGACAGGGAAACCCGTTTACCATTCATCGATTCTATTAAGGCACACGATAATGTTGAGAGATATACATTGTGGAGAATTACGAAAAAAGGAGACTGTATTAACACATTATATACGTTTTAAAAAGTCTGAACAAACACACGACTCTGATTTTAGATGGAGGGTACTTTAGCGCAGCCTGTGGCGACACACAAACGATTTAGACAAAGTTGCAGCAATCCATTCAGCTCTTTTAACATATATTTAGATGATGTATTTGATAGAAGAAAGGAGATTTTTAACGGATAATGAGGACTGACAGAAATTTCCGTTGACTTGCCTTGTACATGCAGGCCACACCACACTGCTGACGGAGAATAATTATGCCATCCGAAGGGAATACATTATTAGGTTAGATTTGTCAAGACAACCATTTGGAATTTCAAGAAAAGAGGACAAAATTATCCCTTTTTGAAGGAAAATGTCTTGTAGGCAAAAACTGTGATTATCACTAGAACAATAGAAAGGTCAAACATTTTAATGATGTAGGTTTGTAGCGTCACATATGTGTTTGAAGAAAACATTTAGAAGAAATTAGCAACGTGAGGGTATATACGCGCAATATTGGTATCTGGCTAAAAATATAATGAAGAAAGGAGCAATACTGAAATTTTATAAGACGATTGCAGTTCCAGTGCTTGTTTACGCAGAAGTGAATCGCGGGTTCTAAGTAAACGTCAGGAAAGTCGCATACCAGTAACAGAGATGAGCTCTCTAAAAACAATAAGGAGATGCACAAGAGCCGACAGATTTCGAAATTCGGTAATTATGGAAGGACTGAATTATGAGGCAATATTTAAACAGTTCTGCAACATCTGGAGGAAAAAACAGGTTGAACTGTTACAACACGTCAGTGAGCGGAGTAGCGGTACCACATCAATACTAACTAACATTCCTCCGCCAGTATCACTATGCCGTTTAATTTACTAACAAAATGGGTCTAATTCCTTATATGCGAATCCTATCGGCCCACATATAGTGACCAAGAACCACATATTTGAAATGGAACGATGAGTACTATGAATAGACGGATGAAGTAGCTATGAAAAGTCCCTTCAGCCCAGTTATAGCGAACTTCTTTACGGAAAAATCCGAGAAGCAGGCACTGGAAACTGCGAACAAGAAACCGAATATCTAGTTCCGGTACATGGATGATACGTTTGTCTTTTGGCGGCTTCGCGGGAAAGAACTGGGCCGTTTTCACAAATGTCTCAACGGGATCAATCTTAAAATTCTGTTTACCATGGAGGAGGAGACAGGGGGAAAACTGAATTTTCTTTATGTGCTAGTTTTCAAGAAATAAGTTGGTACTAGCAGCTACAAGCAGATATTGTTAAAGGTTTACAGAGAGTCCCATAGAGATCCTAACACACCCTAGGAATATCTGTAGGATGAAACAGGCGGTGTAACTGAATGACATCTGGATTTCCGTGATGAAGAAGGAATATACCATTCTTCCGCCAGGAGGTGATAGCAACAGCGGTCGGCGGCAGTCGACAAACGCCAACTGCACTCATGCATTGAAAACATGTGACGTTGTAACCTCCCGCTGCATAATCAGCCTACTAGATTACGATACAATTGACCGTGATCGCGTGTACCTCATGAAATTTCATAGTGAGTAAATCTCTTGTTACTGAAAGAATATAATACAGGTTAGTATGAGGAAAGTGTACAAGAGACCATTGTGAAGGAAATATCTGTTCTAAACTTTATCCAAATAATAATGATAAATCGACAATTAAACACACAGTGATGGGTGGGTGGGGGGGGGGGGTGAGGTGAAGTGTAATACGAAATATTTAGTAAAAAAAATATTAATAATACAAAAGTGAGTGAACTGAGCTTCGCTAGGTATCTGTTTGCGTAATAGTTGGTGATTTTTATCGAGGAGATTTTCTTTATCCAAAAATATCATAATACGTGAGATCCTATTGGTTCTATTATACTATCACAGACTGACGTCAAAGATATAAACCTAAAATTACGTGAATCTTCCTGCAGCTAAGACACCCTTTGTTACTCCAAGGACCTCCGACAAATTACTGCTAGAAAGGCAGCAAGGTATTTCACGTAATTTCTGTAGAGTATTACAGATGTCTCATCAGGTGGAGAAGCCTTTCCACGATTAAGCGAATGTAGTTGCTTTTCTGTTCTGCGGTAGCACATCTCATTATCCACCAATTTGGCGTTCGTGCTATAATTGAGACGTGGAACCGTATTACGATCTATCACGATAAAGCAGTTTCGGAAGACTGAAGATAGTACTTCAACCTTCTCTGTGTGATGTTCTGTTTCAGGGCCAGTGTTGTCACTGAGCAGCTCAATATATGATTTCGATTTGCTTACAGATTTCTCTCAAGACCAAAACATAAAGTTTTTAGTGAGCTCGTTTGACAAAAATTTGCTTTCACTTTCATTGAACGCTTCTATCATTGCACAGCTTACCATTAGTTTCGCTTCGTTCAGCGTTTGTTTCTTAGCAAGGCCTTGTCATCACTTCATCACTTAAATCCATGCTGCAGCTCTCTTCTATAGCGGTATTTTAATGGTGCTGTTAAACCCCGACGGGTCTTCCTTTTTTCTTAAGATTTTGCTCGGAACACATTACTCTACGGAATTTAGCATTCAGGTACTATTACTGATGAGTACAAGACAGATGCACATTTACATTTGACGAAATCAGCGCTGATAGCGTTAATACACACATTACATAGCGTGATTTGTAAGGCGCGAGCTTATTATTAAAGTGGAATTAGTCCATCAAAGGGTGAAGGAAGGTCTGAAAACAATGAATGGTGATATTTCAAAAGTTATTGAGCAGTAAAAAGGGCAGCATAGAGATTAAGAATAGTGTGCAGCCGGAGGACGACAAGACACAGCGCCTAGGCTGAGAGACAATCATTGATTTGCACCCAGAATTTAATCAGCTGTGACAGGAGACGCACAGTGCCGCCAAAATGACAAGTTGCACGAAACGAGTCGAACTAAGTAGGACTTTTTGTGCTGCAATGCGCACCCAACAATGAACAGTACTCTCTTCTAGAACAGGATAGAAAAGCATCTTTTCTGGCCGAACTTGCGTCCTGACACGTCATACAGACATATTTGTTCAGTAATACTTCGAATAAAACTGGAATATACAGGGTGTTACAAAAAGGTACGGCCAAACTTTCAGGAAACATTCCTCACACACAAATAAAGAAAAGATGTTATGTGGACATGTGTCCGGAAACGCGTAATTTCCATGTTAGAGCTCATTTTAGTTCTTCCACCTACGCTCAATGGAGCACGTTACCATGATTTCATACGGGATACTCTACCTATGCTCCTAGAACATGTTCCTTTACAAGTACGACAACAACATGTGGTTCATGCACGATGGAGCTCCTGGACATTTCAGTCGAAGTGTTCGTACGCTTCTCAACAACAGATTCGGTGACCGTTGGATTGGTAGAGGCTGACCAATCCCATGGCCTCCACGCTCTCCTGACCTCAACCCTCTTGACTTTCATTTATGGGGGCGTTTGAGAGCTCTTGTCTACGCAACCCCGGTACCAAATGTAGAGACTCTTCGTGCTCGTATTGTGGACGGCTGTGATACAATACGCCATTCTTCAGGGCTGCATCAGTGCATCAGGGATTTCATGCGACGGAGGGTGGATACATGTATCCTCGCTAACGGAAGACATTTTGAACATTTCCTGTAACAAAGTGTTTGAAGTCACGCTGGTAAGTTCTGTTGCTGTGTGTTTCCAATCCATGATTAACGTGATTTGTAGAGAAGTGATAAAATGAGCTCTAACATGGAAAGTAAGCGTTTCCGGACACATGTCCACATAACATATTTTCTGTCTTTGTGTGTGAGGAATGTTTCCAGAAAGTTTGGCCGTACCTTTTTGTAACACCCTGTATATAATGGATGTTGAGTGGTAACAACTGTACAGTGAGGCTTCTTGTCAAAGCTCAAAACTCCACCCTCAGTCCTCGTAAAGCTAACATGAGTTTAAAGAATAATAGATCAGCTAACCGAGTAGGTTGGGCCTAATTAATAGTTAAGAATTTCGAATGGCGTTAGGAGTTCGGCTAGTAATTATATGTGGTGTAAGGGACGATGAAAAGATTTCCGTTTGATGGCGTTGCTGCAATGTATGTACAACGTATAGCGAGTCGGATGCTGGTTTGTAACCACCGACATTTATGCAAGGGATTAGTGTGCCGATGGAGTCTTTCAAACGTGTGTGCGACATGTATGGAAATGCGATCGATGGCAACGTTATTACCAAGCAGGCCCAACGTGCTTGTTTCTTTTCTTGATTGCCGAATAACAAACACAGGTAGACACACATCGGCGAATACCCAATGTGAATGAGGCCGCGTATCTGTTGAAAATCGCCATTTTGGAATGGTGCGCCAAGTCCCATATTGGTCACGATGCTCATCCTGTTCTTTGGTTACTGGTTGCTTATTGATTTCAAGCGACTTGGTGTCACCATTTCTGAAGAATGGTACTGTGTATCACTGCAGAAATTACTGGGTAAAATTAAGGCGAAACGTCCAGGAAAATCGTGACTCGTGGTGCTGCTGTTTCATGATAACCAAGTCCCCATATCGTAAATGTTGTAACGCAGAAGTTGCGCCATTTCAAGTGGGATACACTCGAGCAGCCGCTCTATAGTTCTGATCACTTAACAGGCGATTCTCAAGCTTTCGGTCCCTTAAAAAAGGAATTGAAGACCCTACAATTCCAGTCGGAGGAGGATGTGTAGCAGGCAGTTACGGACTGCTTGACGCAGCAGGATACAGTATTTTACCAAACGGATATCTTCAACCTGGTATATCGGTGGAATGATTGCCTAGATCCAAACGGCGAATTAGTCTGATCGCCAAACCCATGATGTACCGTACGTCCTTCACAAGGAAAGTATTTTATCGCATCTCATCTATAACTGTGAGAAATCCTGGCCGCATTTTGTATTTAGCAGAACAGCACTAATTGAAGACCAATGAAACCCAACAGTTCTAATACTGACACACGATTCGCTGAATGCTTGGACAGTTTCACGAGTTACTTCAAGCTCGCAGAGTGTAGGCTCTCCTGGGTTCAAAAGTCAATTTGTGACTCTTCCGAAGAACCTGCTACAGTTATAAGCCAAAACATCATGAGCACCTGCTTAATACCGTGTTCGTCCGTCTTTGGAACGAAATACATCACTGGGTCTGCGTACGAGCCATCCAGCAGTTTGTTGAGCGATTTGTGAATTTATGTAGGCATGCAGAATTAGATGCATAGGCTCAGGTCGTGTAATTCGTTCAAATAACCGGACGCTGGTTTGCGTACGTGACGATAGTACCCGATAGTGATCGAGAGGGGTTCCATAGGATTTACATCAGGCGAATTTGATTGCCGACACATCAGAGTGAGTTCACGATAATGCTCCACTAACTACTGTAGTCCAGTTGTCGTTCCGAGACACGGACAATTATATTGCTGAAGCAGATATCAAGCAGCAAGGGATGCAGGTGGTTTGCAGCTATCTGCACGTCTTCGATTACTACCACAGGCCCCACGCAAGCGCAGGGGAATGTGTTCCATAGCATAATAATGCCCCCATAATGGTGCATCTGCGTCGCACTACACGTTTCGAGCCGCCGTTCACCTCCATGTCGCCGGATGTGGAAACGACCATTGGCCTAGTGCATCAAAAAAGTGATTCACCCGAAGAGCCGACACGTTACCATCGATCTGCGGTTGAATCCGCAGTCGCAAATGACGATGTCGTTGGATCAACACGTAAACACGTAGTAGGAGTGGACTGCTGCGGAGCTATATGTTCAACAAGTACGATGAAATATGTTCTCCGAAACACTTGTGCGTGCACCACCACTGTACTCTTTCGGCTGAGATGCCACAGACCACCACCTACCCTGCTTTACCGAGCAGAAAAGCCTCAGAACACCACTGTCTGTGAAGATCATGGACGTCCGACCATTTAGCTCCCAACCGTAGTTTTACTGATCTTCTACCTCTTTCCGTTGACGCTGACGATAGCAACAAGGAAACATTCGACAAGCTTCGACGTTTTCGAGACACTCGTCCACGGGCGCTGCGTAATAATAATCTGCCCTTTGTCCAAGTAGCGTATGTAACGGAGTTCCCCGTTTGTAGCCCATTTCTTCGCTAGGGTGATCTCCGTCCGTGTCTACTGCATTTACATGATTTTGGTACCGCGTCACGTGCCTGCAACGTCACCAGGTGGCACCCAACGTCTCGGTGGGTAGGGGTCATAATGTTTTGCCTTACCAGAGAATGTGTAGAGGATTTTCACACGTCTAATGTCGGCAGGCAGTCGTCGACTTTGTCGTTGAGGATACTTAGCTTGTTGGGAAGTTCACAAGAAATTGTAAGTGATCTCCTGTGTTTGGGCGTGAGATACTGAACAGCTATCAGGGATTTTGCAGGCGAGGAATTCGTTTTGGTGAAGGTGCACGTGGTTGGTGTCCGGAGATTCCGTATAAGAATGTGGGAATAATAAGTGGGTGGACGACTGGGTTGGAAATGTGATAAGCCGAGTTTGTATATATGCAAATTTTAAATGTTCTGATTTTTATCTCTCGACACAGCTTTGAACAACTAATCCATTTTGTCTTTGTGTTTATTTTTAACGGTAGTTTCTAGAAATCGTTTGTAGGTCATGAATTTTCTGTTAGTGGCGTAGATTTTCGAGTCCAACTATCGAATTTCGGAACACTTCAAAATGCAATCAGATATTGGTAGTGCATGTGTCACTATCACTTTTAACTCAGTCTCGCGGGTCAAAGCGTAGGTCGCCATCCTTGTTTAGCCTGTAATAAGTGCAGTAGTACCGAGTCTGGTCCAGGTCCGTTAATGTTTCCTCGCTGATCAGTGGCGCAATTTGTCGCTTGTAGCACGGTGTTGTGGACCACAGTCACTCCCGAGGCAACGAGTAATGCTGTCTTATTACGGTAGACGACCTACAGGAAAGTTGCTTAATCATTTTATATTAATGCACAAATATAAAATGTGTCTAAATTCTATGCAAATGTAATGCCATTATAAAGGACACAAAATCTAAAATGTATGGGAAGCGAAATAGGAAAAATAAAGAAAAATTTACAGTTTTACAACCAGCGAAGAAAAATTAAGTCGAAATGTAAAAACAAGATGTTCTAAACTTTCAGTTTCCTCATTAGCGATAATGCTATTTCACAGAGAGAAAAGGCTTGAATTTGGTTCTGTTATCCTTTTGTAATTTTTCTGATTAACCCACGATATTATCACTTTAACTGCAAAGCAAATATACTATTGGCCTATTAATTAATCTGAATTTAGTTGAAAATATTGGTCAATTAGTTAATCTGGAATTTATTTTGCAATATTAATTTTTTAATCAGTAGGTACCACTTGTTACACTTTAATAACTATTTGCACTCAATCAGTTTCAAACCACTTGATACAATTCACCAAATGCCAATGCATTCATCATCAGGTTGTTCACAGTCAGTTGGTGGCGTTCATTAAATAAAATAAAATGAAATAGAGTAAAATGAAACGCATTGGACTATGGGTAATGATCTTACATAAAATACTCATACTTCATATAGCGGAAACCTGCAGCAGTGTTTATACTCGACCTCAGCTACAGGTATCAAGGGCATTGACTTGACGACTCTTCTTGTGCCAAAAGGTAGTGATGTGAAAGCTCTGCCGGAGGAACAACTGTCCATGGACTGCTTGCGTGTATACTTTCAAAAATATTATTTTCTCAACGTCTGGTTGTTATTTCCATGAAATAAAAAATATGATAACTACTCACCAGCATGAACATAAATTTTAAAATCTGCAAAAATTTTCAGTCTCTTGTCATTCCTTTGGACCTTAAGAACGGCTATTCCTCATTCGTGCAGCAAGTCGACGTTTTCTTCTTTTCTTTTCCATACGCGGGATGTCCATGGCGTCTTATATACCCCTTAAAGAGTGTACACAAGGTTGCCTCCTGCTGAATTGTCATAATTCATGAGCATGGAAGCATATCTGTGTTCTTTGTGGGAAAAGTTCTTCCTGGCTTCTCAGTATATTTTGCATCACAGGACTAGCACTCTATTTCGTGTACCCCGTCCCGACATTCATATTTCTTCATCTTGTCATCAACATCATGTTTCAGTCAATACATCATTAAATTGTCTGGCTTGCTACTTCGACAGCATTAAACTTAAAAATGTTCGAAATGTACTGTGAGACTCTCCCGTTACGTGGCATTGACCAAGATTTCTTTTCTTTAGTTCATTCCTTCTTTCTTTTGTTATTAGTATTACGCAGTTATCTCTTAATGACTATTATAGTCATTGCTAACCGCTATCTTCCGAATGACGTTCAATTCTCTCTCTTTACCCTACATCCCCATTGGTACATTGAGTGCCCTGTGCAGCAAACTCCGAGAAACAGCCGCTTTGTCAGCCCTTTGATGAGACTCATTAGAAATTATAACATAAGTTCTTGTTGCTTCCTATAAACTTCAAATGCAAACATAAAACTCTGTCGTCTAATATTGGAATAGAGGAATTGTAAACTGCCATCAGATTCAGTCTCAATGGTAAACTCAGTCTTCTTGTTGCATTCATTAATCTTTCTCGCATTGTCTTCTTCAACAAGCAAAATTGTGTGATCTACGTAAAGTTTATTATAGAACATTTTAACATCACGGTTTCGTCTGATTTTAATATTTTATCTTCCACATCATTAGTAAAAATGTTTGTCAAAGTCCCTGATATACTGAAAACCACAGTTAAGCATTTACTTTGAATATAGAGGGTGGTCGTAAACTATAAGCAAAACATGTAAATGCAGGTAGAGGGGCCGAAATAATCAGCTTTCGTATAGGAATGTGTGTGTGTGCGGTAACATTAAAGCGATAGCTTGTATAGCATCATGAATCACTGAAAATTGAAAAGGCATGTAGAAACAAATGGCAACAAAAATTTATTAATAGTTTACAAGACGTGCTCGAAAGAGCAGCCAGCAACAGCGATACACGATTCACAGCAACGGCGCATGGATCGACGTACATTAGAAAAGGCGTCAGGCATGTTGATCACAAGTCCAGCAGCTACAGACACGCCAGCATCTAGATCTTCTTCAGATGTGACGGAACTCTGGTACACCAGGCTCCTCATAGGATCCCACAAGAAAAAATTCACGCAGGTTGAGTCAGGAGCACGCAGGAACCAGGGAATTGGCCGTAGACAACGTCCAGGTGATTCCGGCGTTTCCTGGGGCTCAATTAGTGCTGGAACCAAATTTGTCAGCAGAGAGCTAGAGTGACATCGCCCAAAGTTCACATAAACCTTGTAAGAGTATTGTCATATCGCTGGCTTAGTTGTGGAGTATCTTTGCGGGCAGCCGCGTCTGTAGTGAGTGGAGCGCGGGACACGAAACTGATATGTTGTGTAGTGTGTAGCTCTGCATGTAGAAGCATTGTTAGTAATTGCAAATGAGCTGTGGCGTTAATAACGTATTTATGTATCCTCTCGTTGCGTGTCGAATAGCATCGATCATCCGCGCCGTGTGCGGTCTCCAAGAATGAACAAATGTGTATCAGTAATACTATTTACCACAAAAGAGTGCAATCAAGTGCCAGTGATTAGTAGCGAGCGTGAGGACGTGCGTTCGATCATCGCGTTTCCGCATTATCAACAATCAGCCGCGCCACGACGGTTACGCGCACGCTCGTACAAGTGAGAACTGAGAAATTAGCTTTACGAACAGTGTTGTATCATTACTAGTTCAAGGAGGACTATTACCAGATATCTGTATGTGTGACGAGCGTAAGAACTTTCTTTCGATCATTCGACTTCCGCATCAACAATCACCCACGTCGTGTCGGTTACGCGTACGCTCGTCTGAATTATATTTTGGACTGTTAATCATCAAGATTGTTAATTGGGATAAACATTTACGATTTAGAGTGTAAATAGTGCAACCTGTGGTTTCAATATCGTCTCAGAATATAGATGTCCATACCAGACATAAGACAGTGTTGTGTTTAAACGTTGAGTGGATGCCCTCAACCCGGTTGCATTTTTTCGATAGATAATTTCAGGCAAGCCAACAGCCAGCTGTGGAGCAGAACAATACGACCGCCGCGGGATTACCAGGTACGTGGTGTGGACAGGGCGCACGGTCACGAAACGAGAAGTCAGTATAAGGAAACCCCCACCCCCACCCATTCGTACTCCCGGGCGTGTTACAACCTCTATGGCTAGTTAAACGACTAGGTACTAAGTCTTTATGCACAATGTCTACACAAACGTCAATGAAAACCTGTCTTGATAGGCATGTGCTATTGCACCATGTGGGTTGCCATGATCCCACAGGTGATAATTATAAATTTTCAACATACCCAACCACATAAAGATATACTCATCAGGAATTTAAACATCTGCAGTGAAGGTTTCATTAGCTGCAGTCTCCTAGGACACAACGAGCGAAGTTGAGGCGTGGAAGATAATCGTCAAGATCATAGCTTAACCTCTCTGTAAATGATACGGATACATTCAGACCTCTAAGCCCTTTGATGGTTCACACCCATCGCACACCGCACATCCTAAGGCTTTCGAGTATGACGAATGATTATTCTCTACTCGTCCATAAATCCAGATGAAGACTCTCGAATGTTCGGCGATCCGGCTGATTCCTATCCGGGAAAAACTCCCTATACATCCTTTGAGCAGCTAATATACGTCCTTGCGAAGCCCCATATGTGTAATGCATATCGGCCAACCCTGTACTGGTGAAACATTCCATGCTGCTCGAGATCCGTGCAGGAAATGACGAATCCAGATAGCGAAGCGCTTTTATACACCGCAGTCCCCAGCGCTCTCTACCGAGTTAAGGCGGCATTACCGCACACACATTCATACACGACACCTGATTACTTCGATCGCCTCTACCTGCCTTTACATTTTTGGCATACAATTATGGACTATACTAATAACTTACGTGTGAAAGTAGGATAATCATACCTTTTAATCAGCTGCAGTAGTTCTAAAAACCCTATGGTCTTGGAAGCAGAGTACGTAGTCCTATGGAAATACTGCATTTTCCAATATTTTCCAGGTTTCATTACCAACGTTATCTGCAGTTACTGTAACTTAGGAAGACACAGTCAGTCGTATATCGTGAGTACTGTAATGACACAATGTTGACGATGCGATAGGCTGTGGTGGTGGGAGGGAGATAAACCGCGATATGTGAAACATTTTTAATATTTTGGAATACGAAACACCGCTCTGTCCCCTAGATTGCGACTATAATGCACGAATTTCCAACGCTGTTAAGAGTCTCGCTAATACTGACTTTTATCATCAGTTTCTTGAAATAGAAAGACGTTAGAACTCTGTATGTTTACCTTTCCCTGAGAGCTATGGCAGGGGAGGGGGGGGGGGAGCGGCCGGTCTGTCGGCGCACTATCTCCTCACCACCGGGCATGGACGCCTGTCAACTGACAAGTTGTCGACGGTAAGAGAGATGCGAACTGAGCAAAAAGTTGTTTCCTCATATACATCTCACCGATAAAACCCACCTCCTATGGAATACATCCTCACAGTTTACTTTACATCTCCACTAAATTCTTAATTTCTCTTTCTTATTTATTCCACCGATCATATTTTACTTCCACGCTATATGTTGTTTAATAAATGTGTTCTGTGTATGAGAGCAGCTGAGTCCTCTAATTCATGGCAACATCTCTATCTATTCCATATGGATCCCTCTTATTTCACCCAGTTTGTGTAATCTGACTTACATACACCATCCGTCCATATGTTCCTAGACTGTTTTATTCCTGGCGTGTGAGCGTTGTCAGTGCTGTAATGTCGCCCGAACGAAATCAACGATGCGGAGAAGCCTGCCGCAACCAGATGGAAAAGCAAAACACATACAGTTCTTATTTGGAAAAAAGTCATCACGGGTGACGAGACTTAGTGTTATCACTACGAACGAACGACAACATCGCGAAGAGCAGAAATGTACCAGAATGGTCAACACTTTGTTATCATAACTAGCATCCAAGTGAATGCGAAACGCCAACTAAACAACTCCAGAAAGAAGAACTTTCCTGACAGTGTCACATGATTATAACATCGTGCTATGAGTTGTACACAAGTGGTGGGGGTGTTTAGGCGGGGGTGGGGGTATGGAAGGACTATATTCTATCTACGCAATCTCGAGACGTTATGAAGCGATGGTGAAACAGCTTGCTTCTACCATTTATATTACTTTATCAATTTTGTGGTCCAACTACATAGGTTTAATCTTTCAAGAAACTTTATATTTCCTTTCGTCTAATGATATTGGCGGACATTTCGTAAATTCTTAATCGGAATTTCTGGTATTCTACTTTCTATGAAACTATATGAGATTTCTTTCTGGGTGCATTATAGTCGCAATGCAGGGGGTAGGACAGTGTTTACATAAATTATGGAACCAATATGTACCAGAACAGATTTGGTGTCGGCCGATTGCATTCCATAGTAATTCAAAATCTCATTCACACCCATCTCTTATGCGAAGCGGTTTGCGGAAAGCGTCATTTCATGTAAATCGAATAGCAGCAGCAGTTGTCTGCCGCTGTAGGGCACAAATTATCATTACCGTGAAAAGGTTCCCGCCGCCGACGGATGATTTCGAGCAACTAAAATATTTGTTCCGACAAATGGTCGACGCATAAACGCTACGCTGTAATTCTCATTTGCGCTCCGTTTGCGTGCTAGCGCGTGCGGATAACCGTTGCAATAATTCCGCTAATTAAGAGCAGTACGAAATCAAACTCAGTTTTCAAATAACGACGGTTTTTAATGAAAGCACTGATAAATTTTCCGGGTCTGGTAATTGGGCAGACTCTGCTCTGACAATAACTCACCGCGGCTTGTATATTCCTCCCCCCCCCCCCCCCCCCCCCCATTCATACGTGATTGATTGCGGGTCAGGCCTTGATTAGTTACATTTAGTACGTGTTTACTCACTTGATGGAGCTGCCAGACACACATATTGGCTAGAAGGCCACCTGCCGTAAATTACGCTCCTTCTGCTGATTGCACTAGGAGCTGAGGAAAAGCTACATCTGTGTGTGATAACCAGTTCTGTTTATGTTTGTAACAAGTCACATCATGTTTACATGATACAGCAGAGTGTAATGATCGGTGTAGAAATGGTCGATAACGATTCGAGAGGAAATAAACTGACTCTAACCTACATTCAGAGATTGTCCTCACATCTGGGACAGACACGATAAACCCTATAAGCAAACTCAGAGTCATTTTTTAGTTACTATCTCTCAACTGAATAACGATTGAAGGGTTTAATATACTTACAAATCTGCAGTCCGCCATTCAAGCCACGTATCGTAGTTCATTGTTTATAGACTACCGTTTCAGAGGAATATATGGGCCACCTGCCCACTGAGAGACATGTTTCAGTTTCATGTTTAGCCAACTGCATAAGAGGACTACAATGTCTTTCGAGAAATATACGTTTTTTTTTTTTTCAGAGGCCTTGATATATATGCCATTGTTCTAGAGTTCTCTATACAAAATGTGAATAGTTCTGCGGAAGTCTGAGAACAGAAAAGTGGTACTCAGGAAAATTTTAATATTTTAAAAACATTATTCGCCAATTTGTGAAAAAATATAATCAAAATTCTGATTTGCTCCCCGAGAGCTCTTCAGAAAAATCTGTGATACTTTTTATCCTACAGGTAATAGTTTATGAGACAACTGCAACAACGAGGACACATTATCACCACTTAAGAAGCAGGCACCTGATTTACGATAAACACACGCTTTCTTTTCAGAGGTCTTGGTCGACATGCTATCTTCCTAGAGTTCTCGTATTAAAAAATCGGAATATTTTCGTAGAATACCTCGAAAGAAATTTCGATCGCAGTTGTAAATAGCTGTGAAGATGGCATCTGACCTTAGAGACAGAGTTCTTGATAGATATGCTATAGCTCGTGGTTGAATATTTGAATAGTTCTGCAGGATGTCGTGAAAAAAATTAACATCACATTTGTGAATAGCTTCGCTTGGAAGACTTTAAAGTGGTGGATAATAGAGACGTCATCTTCACTCTGTCCCTGCTGCCTACCACAAACTGATTAATGCGTGTATACTTTAAGACCGGTAAGGGACCGCGAAAATTTAAAACTTCGTGCATTCTGACATATAACAGCTAGAGGTGGATTGCTTACGAACGAATGAATACAAAGGAATGGTTCATGAAAAGCTCCAGAAGGACCGAGGAACGGCTCTAAGGAATGGTTGTTGATCGTTCGCTATTGTCACGGCCAAATTGTCCCCGGAACTTTCGCTGCCGGTCCCGCTACAGTCTCAGTCTCGTTCTTTTTCGGGTACTCACTCGCACCATCACTGATTCCACGTTCCATTTCCAGTTTTTTCTTCAATTCTGTGACTTGTATAGTACTTAAATCGTATGTAACATGTGTATTTTTCTAACAGGGAACAAAGAAAGCTACTTATCCCTTCGTCTGTTTGATCACCTGTAGAACTATGGAGTAGCCTTGCGGATGACGCCTCTGCCCGACGTCAGGAATCGTCTGGCAGTTCCCGAGGCACTAAGAAACATGATTATTCAGTGAATCGTTTGTTGTGACAGACTCTCGGTGTCGTTTGCTGCGTTAGTCCTAGCGCCTGCTTCCTAGCAAGACGTCGTTCTTCTTCCGTCGATACGGATGGTTAGCCCTGCCTGGTACAGAATGGATAGCTGCTACCGGTTCAGGGAGTGTACTCGATCCCACTCCGTGCCTCTTCTTCCCTGGACCACCCCATCCGCGGTGTGGTGTGGCGGCAGGAGTTGAACCCTGTACTGCCGTCCTGATCGTGGTCTTCCACCCCACACTCAGGGAGTACCGCACTTGGTACTGCGCTGCTGCTGTTAGTTCATCATCTCTCCCATCAGTAGTGGTTGGTGTGACACAGCAGTGGAGATCAGCTCTGCGGCACTCCACGGCTGGCTGGTACTGCGGTGGTTGATCTGTGGCAAGACTTACTGAAACACCATGGTCTTGGAGCGGAATGTCGTCGACACGGAATCCATCGTTCCGATTGACCTGAACCGTTCTCTTCTACTTGGAGCTGGGGCTATGGTATTTAAATAGTCCGTGACGTGCGGTTTACTAGCGAAGACAGCATGTGGCCTCGTTATTCTCTTACCCTTGCTTTAATTCTGTCTTAGAAGCTGGTTAAACTGGTGTATGAGTGTTTTCCCTAGCTGTAGCTATTTCTTCTTGCGGCATTCCGCAGCGCGAACGATCGTGCGTGTTATTTGGCTTACTCGCCGTCCTTCTGTGTTTTCCCGCTGCGTGTGCTCTCTCTCACTCAGCTACTGCAGAGTTGCAGACTGTCCTGCCCGTCTGCCTTGCATCAGCGTGCTTCCTGGTCCGCCGCTAAACGTGAGGTAACCAGCCTGTCTTACGTCAAGGTGGTTGAACTGCGTTACACGTTTTATAACTTGGAAGCCGTATTACTCTGTCCCGTAACAGAACACATATCTATTGCTAGACAAGTTTGTTTTCATCTTTTTCCTTAGATTATTTACGTTTCTTTACCTTGCAGTTTTACAGATAATGTAATAATTTTTTTCGTTGTAGTGTAAGAAAGTTTACATAAAACTTGTGAATCTCGCATTTTTTCAAAAATAAAACATCGCAGTTAGGTAGGCATTTTTCAAGTTTGGCTGTTTTTTCGTCCTACCACCTAGTTTGATTTCTTTGTATAAAAATTAATCGTGATTTGACCCAGTAGGATCAAGGTGAGCCTCTCCATTTTAAATATTGTAGAGTGGCCTAAAATCGTATTTACTTTTGTTTCAAAATATGTTCTTCAGAAGTGCATTTTTTATTGAAAATCTATATTACTTTCAACTTCATTATTAATACTCCATTGCGGCATTAACTTTAAAAGTACAACCAGTAGACCTACTATCTACCAAACGGTGTGATTCAAATACGACGAGAAAAATCACATTATCGTTTAAACACGCTTATTCTTCGATGGGTTATTTTATTTTTCCTTGGAATCTTGTGAGAATATTCGGACGCAACCTTAAGTATATATAGTTAATTTTCACCGTTATTTTTTAAATTATTTGTTTCGGTGTTACATGAACTTGACGCCTGTCTCAGTCGAATAATTTACAATGTTTAATTTAGTATGCTGGTGAAAAGCGTTGTCATCTTCATTCACAGGCCACTGTGATAAATCTGTCTTAAAGAACTTGTCATTCAGACGAAATAGTTTAAATATTGGCTATTCCTGTTTTATTAGAAACTTGGATTTCAATCCCATTAATCGCAATTTTTGGGATATGATCTATTGCTACTGGAGTCTTTATGAATCTCCGTTTGCTGGTTGTGCTTCACCATTCACAGTAGTCACTGTTTTAGCTTCTGATTCAGAATATTAAAGCGATGAAAAGGTTAACGGGAAATGTAAACGATATACAGTTATTCTAACGCAACACAGGGTATAACACTACCGACAACTATATGTATATATAAAGTTTTGACACAATTCTGAAACTGAAATACAGAATTACGGTTTATGAAGCGGTACAGGACGTTGCTTCGACATACATAGCAGTAACGAAAATTCGAATAGTGCAAATTGCAATCGGTTCTAGCGGTCGCAATTCAAATCCATCAAAGAACATAAAATTTTTAGCCCATTAAGTCCCAAATTAATTTTTTTAAAATTGAATTTTTTATTCCTTAATTATAATGTACATCGTGTATGAACCACAATAAGTACAAAAATAGCCAAAGAATATTTATACATGCTGATATAATGGCCGTCCTCAAAATAGGACACTGGGATCTAACAGTATCGTATACCATACTAAACTTTATTCAAGTCTTAACTATTTATTTCTTGTGAAATGGTACAAAATACTTCACACACAGTGTTACACGGCATTTAACGCAATATGTTTATGGTTGCCCATTGCATTTAGCTCTTACACATCTTCTTAGCATGCCTATTTTGCTAATCATACGACAAATCCATCAAACCTGATGTCTGGTATCACTCTCAACTGACTTGAGGGCATTCCATTGGACGTCCAATATTGGGTCTTCCAGTGTCAAATTTCAGATATGTAACTGTAAGGGCAAGTCTGAAATCCAGTAAGTCCTGTGCATTTTTCCATGTACTAGTCTGCAGAAGAGAAGGCATTTGCGAGGGCCATTTCGAGCAAACGTGTAACAGTACCCAGTATAACTTTTTCCCTGTAACCGTCGCATATTTTCCAACTAACCAGTCATGGTGGTCAACACCTCCCATGTACACGTTATACGACTTCAAAACGGCAGGGTGTTGCACTTGTGTCTTCTTACTTGCTTATCTACTGTACCGCGAAGCTGCTCCCAGAGGTTCAACTTGGTCAAAATTTGTACCAATTGTAATGCATCTGTTATCGTGCCATCGAACAAATAAGACTTCACCATTCCTGTCGAACTGGTAGTCATAGTTTCCTCGAACTGTCTTTTTCACTTCGTTGCTGCTCAGTAGTGGACAGTCACCAACTCGATTCCCACTGACAGTCCCAGTTGCTCCAAAACCCAAATTTCTCAGATGAATCAGAAGATCTCAACTAGTGAAGAAATTGTCGAAGTACACACAATGATTCTCGGGTTTTTCAATGCAGTCCAACATGTTTAGGACTACTCTTGATCCTAATAGTAGGTCATCCCTTGCAGTATCTTCTGGATCCTTTCCACAGTATAAATCAAATTTGAAACAGTAGCCACTTGCTCCACAAAGATACCACAACTTATAGCCAAATCTAATAGGCTTGCCTCGGATAAACTGTCCATCTGGATCTGTATTATCTACTAATGGGTAACAAAATCTGGTAATATTACCATGTTCTAAAAAGAAAATACATCATCAGTAGCAGAGATTCATATTCGAACGTGCAGCAATACAAATAACTGAAATGATAACACCAAGTCCCAGTGTCCTATTTCGAGACACCAAATTTTATAACAATGGAAAACAATGAATATAACACCAATTGAGCTAACAATGCAAGTAGTTTAAAAGACACATTGTTGACTACAAATAATCGCAAAAAGATCTTTGCCACATATTTCAAATATTACTAAATTGTCGATAAAGTAAATACCTGTAATAACGAAAAGTGTGCCTTAGTATTCAATAATCAATTAATGGTAGGATTTATTGCTTTTAATTTCCTGTAAGCATACATTTGTTGTAAAAAGCATCAACAAATGACGTAGAGCAGTAACATTTGCAAATTAATAATTTATTGTGTATTTATAAATAAATATGTGCTCTGTCCTCAAAATAGGACACTGGTACTTAATGGGTTAATTTTGTAAATGGTATTTGCCATAGATCTTCCGCTATGAACCCTTAGAAGTAGGGAAGGTACGCCATGAAATGGTTCTTGAAGAGATTTCGAAGTTAATTCTAAAACTATCAATATAGTCGTCTCATGTATCTAATGTCTGCAAGATATTTTTCAAAATGTTTTCAATCAAAACTCATGAACTTTGAATGAGGTCGTATTTTACGTCGTTGTGAGCGAAAATAATTATTTAACGGATAGGCTTTTCGGTGAGAGTTTCATGAATAACTTTTTGCTGCCCTTTTCCTTAGTGTGTTAAATAACCGAAATATGCGTGAAAGTACCAGACTTGAACTAATGGTGGACTTTTATTTTCTTTCATTGTTAAGGAGATTTGAGTGTAAAATTTGTCTCGTAGGTGCGTCAATATCTAATTAATTGATATACTGATTTTAATATTCGGTTCTCCCTCGTGTGTTTGGCTGCCTGTGCTTGCTAAGTGCTTACTCAAGTATTTAATGATTGTTTCCATTCATATACCTAGGGCCGCTTTTCAGCTGCAGATTGGTAAAAAAACGGTTTATTTCTTTGGATTGCAAAAATCCTAACGGGAATGGCGTGTGATATGTCGTCAAATACTTGAAAAAATACTTTCTTTTTTTTCACTTGTTAAATTTCGACAGTTTTCTAGAATATTTATGTAGTCGGCGCCGTTACTGACACAAATCTTCTAGTTTTAGCGTTCAGTTTCGTAGCTCCTTTGTCAGATATTGATAATTTTTCAAATAAATTTCCACTTCCGACACCGTATACATATCAATGGGTAGTTAATACAAACTCTCCCAAATTTTGAATGTAAGCTATTAATGTTGGTTGATAGATGCTAGTAAAACCAACATAAATATATACCGTTATATGCGAACCAACGGGACATTTTACATTCGAAGACCATAAGCTTTCCTCGAAAGTGAGTGACGATTGGCGTGTCTACACTGAGTCGTAAACAGCATCTGTAATCCACAGTTCCGTTTAGCTTGTCCTTTCCTGTCTCTGCCTGGCAGGCGTACATCGATCTGTTGTTTCACCCGACTAATACGATGGATTCTCAGAACACGTTCAACTAAGTAAACCGAAGTAAGGAACCTGTCTTCATAAGGTAATAAACGAATTTATCATACAGAAGGAATACATGTAGGAACCTGATATTTCTTTTAGGAAATCTATGTAACATACATATAGTACACAAATACGGAACGGTGAACCAATAGAAATTCATGTTTCTCAAATCAGTGAAATATTTCCGAAGATGAATGAGTTTTCCTGTCTCTAACAGCAATCCAGAAGTGCGATCATAAGCTTTGTGCTACATTCTGCTGATCTATAAAATTTCGTACATAGAACTATATCAATTCTATTAAGAACTCAAAAAAGATATAATTCTCGAAAGTCAGGTCCTAAATTCACAGCAACAATAGGCCTCTTGCATCTAATTAATGAGACAAATTTGAGTCATCCAGTCTTTGACGTCGCAAGAAGAACCTTTTCTGCCTACCGGCGGATAACGTTTATATTTCTCTTCTTCTAGACTGGTTTCACACCGGCACAAATTACTTTCTGACCTGCGAAAAACTCTTCATATTAGCGTTCCTCCTTCACATGTCATCCCTACCAACCCCTGTCATACTAAAACTCGAAAACTCACGTTTGAACCCTTATATGGCTGCTTTTCCTTCATACTTGTTAATATCCCGTCCTCTTCTCTATCCCAGACAAAAAGATAACTCTCAGTACTACAAAAACTTTAACATCTTCGATCACACACAACCTGTGGACGTAGATGTCTTAGGCCAGTCGATCGTACATGGAAACCGTGAAAGAACCCTTAAGATTTTTCTGCCAAAAACGGACGGAAGGTCTGTTCGCATGAGAACAAAATACCCGAATACGCTGAAGTTCATGACTAAAACTTGTGAAGTAGTGCACCGAAAGCAGTTCAGTTTGTTTTAGAGCTAGGATACTAGTGAGGTAACAAATGAAATTAAGTAGTATGGTGAGCGGCAAAGGATATGAGGGGCCGTTAAAAATTCAAGATGGAGCCGGACAGCATTAGTACTGGCGACGCGTTTGCGAATGGCGGAGGCATGAGAGCAGACATTGAAAACACATGGAGCACCACACTTAACTAATGATAGTGTCCTAAATTAAGCAAACAAAGTGTGAAATTACACCGGTAGTGATGAAATTATAGAATGAGACGGCGATGGCGAGGTTGCAGTGTCCACCTATAGAAAATGTCTATTCACCTTGCGGTGATCTTCTTCTGCAGCTCAAACACACGCCTGTCTTGAAGGGAAACGAATATGTATTTCGACTGGAAAGGCTGTAGTAGAATCAGTCACACTATGTACGTCTAGAGGGTGCGACAAGTGTTTTCGTGTTTCAGGGCTACTTCGCTATTCATTGAAAGGTAGGTTGTAAGTGAAATGCCTAGATGTATTATCATTTTCTGTATACCAAGCTAAGCTTGAATTACAATCTCGGAACTCATAAGGAATGATTGTCACTCGTAGTAGCCAGCTTATGGTACATAACGTAAAGTGTTATCGGAAAGACTACAAAACGGATTGTGTGTGACAGAATGTGCGTTAAAAGATTACGCATCTCGACCCCTTTGAATGTTTTTTTCTCTGTCCCGACTTGCACAAAACACAGTGCTGATTTTAGTTAGTTCAGAAGTCACGGTTCACACATGTTTGCTTTTATTATTCCGCAAAATCATCTCATCTGTTCAGAGTTCCTAATACATGAGCCCAACCATGATAAAGACTGAGCACTGAACTTAATTTAGATTTTACAATGAAGTTCTTTAGCACAAAAAATACACGACGACCTAGTGTCCCCTTGGTTTGCTGAAGGACATCATAGCGAATCTGGTATTAGTCTTAACGAACACAGTGTCGCGTCTTTTACGTTTGAACAAACACGACTTAAAAAGTGTTTGCAAGCAGTTAATTAAATGAACTAATTTAGAACACACACAAGTATGGAAATAATTCTCTCTTTAAATAATTAAATGAGCATAGTTCTTGTTTCCACAATACCATAAAGTTTCGAACTACACTTTACAAATTTCTGCTGAGAGTAAGATTTATTCCCGCTAAAACCGCAGCTCTTACAGCAACGCTTACTCAGCTAATTAACATGATGATATTAATTTTTTGTATCACACCACATTCACACCTTCACTCGCCCTACTAACCAAAAATATGAAATCAACAATAATTAAGAGAAGAGGTAACTTTTACAGTAGATACCGTTTTGTTTCCAAAATATGTTGTTTTGACTAAGAATTTCATAGCGTGTAAGACGCTGACATTCTTCGGGCGCAGCTGTCACTATCAGGAACTCTACTGCATCAAAAGGCACATCTGTCACGTCACAGTCATGACGCACTGTATGAAGGTATCTGCTCGCTAACAACTAACTTACAGAGGCGCAATACTAGACGCTACGCGTCTGGACTACACTTTTTGATCCCCAAAGCGTTGAACAGAATCGGAATATTGGAATAGAAAAGCAAACACCTAGATTCTAATTCACGGAAATATTTGAAATGTGGCCATAAACATGACCACAGTGAACTTTAAGATGGTAATTATGACTCAGATCCAAATCGAGATCCAAAAGGTAGGCACCCATAACGAAACTGAGACCCAGAAATTAGAAAATCATTATCTCTGACCTAGATAAGAACTTAACCAATAAGAAAGACACCGGCCATACACATCCAAATTCGATTTCCGCAGTGAAACATGGCTAAACAAAAGACGAGATCCAAATCGTAGGTGTCCTGAACCTTTTTTTGTAAAATACAGAAGATAGGAGACTGTGCTCCGAACTTAGCTTAGATTTTACAAAGAAGATTTTTAGCCCAAAAAATACGCGAGGACTTACTGTTGCCTTGGTTGGCTGAAGAACATCATAGCCAATTCTGTGGTAAGGAATACATTAGAACAATTGGTTCCGTCAGTTAAGGCTGAAATAATGGAAGAAACGAAAGCTGATCTTGTGGCACTCAAGGATAGATTCACGAAAGTACAAACCAGATTTGCGCAAATGGAATGCAATGTGGGTGATGTGACTGCGCATATTCGCTATGAAGTAAAATTATTTCGCATCAAATTTAAAAATAATGTCATTAACACTTCTTTGGCTGTGCAAAGATCAATTCTATTGTGCGAATTGGAGAAAGGCAATAATCAAACTAAACCAGAAGTTACGGAACTGTGAACGAGAGGTACGAAACGAGAGTTGAGAAAAAATTTATGTAGCAACTGATGTTATGAAAACTAGTGCCAATGCATGGGGCTTGAACTTAGACACTACAAATATGACGTTCTTGGAGTTCAGATAAAAACTTTTGACGATTTTTGGTGTGTGCAATAATAAGATGTGTGGAAAGAATTTGTTGTCAAAAAAATATCAGAAAGACCTGGAAGTTATGCACTGAAGTAATACTGTAAGTCCTAGTTCAGGAGAGTAGAATATTAAAAAGATAGTCGCTCTGAGTAGAAATAGTGAGGGATTTATGGAAGTAACATTCTAATGATTCGAAACGATACGTCGATAGCAATAATAAAATGGCTAACGATTTCTTAGAGGGGGGTCGAAGACGAAGATCGGTGGCGCGAAACAAGTGATTAAAAACCTTTTAGGAATCAAAATGTACCTGAATGAGGAGGCCGGAATGGGTACTAAATAAATATGATTGGAGGACGAGGTAGAGGAAGTGCTGGTAACCATAACAGAGATACCTTCAGTAGTTGTATAGGGCACGGGCACGAAGAAAACTAACAGCCGCTCAGATTTCAGCTTTTTCTCGGGCCCGGAGAGTATAAATTGGCACAAGAAAAGACGACAGCAGAAATACTGTAAGCGTGAAGACAGATGGCAGAGAGGCAGATCATTGTCTATCAGGAAATAAGTTTCGCAACCCATACAATAAGATAGTAACCATCGGAATATACGCATGTGGAATTACATAAGAAACGTTCGTTAACAGGTAGATGAGACTGAAAAGGATCAAGAGGAGTTGGGTGTAGTGAGGTCAAGAGACACAAAGATCACTGATGAGAAAGAAGCTGGTCGGGAAGCACCGAAAGAATGGAAAATCGTTGTGGAAGAAGACTACAACTGCAGATTAGAAGACGGGTCGGACGAAACTAATTTGTTTGGGAAACATCGTCAGATGGCAAAGTGGAGCAAGACGCGAGAGGTAGCGGCCTGGAAGGGGCTCTATCGTCACCTACAGAAAGGAAGGTGGCGTAGAAAATGATGCAACTGAAAGAAGTGCTGATGACTAGATTATCTTTCCTCTCAAAAAATTAATAGTGAAACCAGTAAGGTCCCACATGAAGCCAACAACAGGAGACGTGCTTTGTTGAAAGATGTCGTAGATGAAGGTACTGAAATACCGTGTGACACAGAAGCAAACTATGAGATTGAAGAAGACAAGCAGGGAAAGAAGACACGCGGCAGAATGGAAAACAACTGAAAAATGTGGAAGAGAAGAGGGGGAAAACGTCCAGCTAAACGACAAGGAGTAGGACAGGTTTCTTTGATAAACCTTCCTATTGAAAAGGATTTTTTATGAGAGAGAGAGGAGAGCAGACACGGGGACGTAATATCACAAACAGTAATGCCGGTAGCAATTTACAGTCACGATTTGCAGGTTCTGTTAGATACATAAATGCACATCAGCGCCATTTCCAACGCTTTCTTTCAAATGATCCGAGAATAACCAGTCGTGGAATGAATGCCTGGCCAAGAGTCAAAGTATAGTGTGCCAAGAGTCAAAGTATAGAAGCCACTGTAAAAGTGAACAGACTCATTAAATATCAAATCTTGATCTATTTTTAAAAAAAGGGGAAATTTTTACGATCATATTAATAGCGGTACGTGACTTGAGTACAGAAAGAGTTGTGGGCATTTATTGGCTAGTTAAACGAGATCCAATTCATCGTAGGAAATAAATGATTACATCTGAGGCAGAAAGGAAATCTTTGAGGTTTCTTTCTGAATCTGCCAATACATTGGAAGAATGTCAATTAGCTCGATTACTAGTAAATCACTTAGGAGGAGTAGGAGATAATATTGAAAAATATCACGAACGATAGTCAAAGAGGAGAACAGAGAATACAACATGAAGAGGCTATTTGTCATATCTGATGGAATACCAGCAGAACAGAAAAAGGAGTTTCTTATTGCACCAATGGAGAAGGAAGAAATATTTTCTAACACATACAAGATCATATCCAGACACGTCTTTGTACGTCTTTGGGGATCATTTCAAAATCGAAGTCATCGTTGAAGTCACTCTTGATGAAGACGTGTCTAGAGATGCCCAAGACAGCTGTGGGTCACCAAACTCACGGCAATCAGGAGTGATGTTCCAGGGTACCAATTCTTTACGTAGCAGTATCCCTTTAGCTGTCATCTGTGGCACGCTTAGACCACAGTCATACATCGACAATATTATACGCCCCATATCGTTGCCTTCATGGCAAGGCATCGTAGGCTTGCATTACAGCATGATAATCCTCACCCGCAGAAAGAGAGAGATTCTACTGCTTGTCTTCTCGTTTAAGAAAGCCTAAATTGGTCTTCAAGGTCGCCAGTCTCTCCCCGACTGATTTAGAGCGTTATGGGTAGGGTCTTCCAATTGTATAGCGATTTAGACGATCTAACACGCTAAATTGACATAATTCGACACACTATCATTCAGGAGAACATCCAACATCTGTGCCAATGAAATACAAGCCAAATATCTTCCCGCATGATGGACAGAGATACATGTATGAGTTATTCTCTTGCTCAATTCATGACACCCTTTCTCTTGAATATATCGCCCCGTTCTTCTGCAACCGTAATCATTTGTTTATCTGTAAGTGTACATCACATTTGGTGAACGTCGGTAGTGTTATCTAATAATCGCACTAGGTCTTAGTCAAGGCTACAGAAACATGGGATGGCAGACAACCAAGCGCAATTTGTGCATATATGTGGATACGACCCGTCAAGTAATGCAGCAGAGAGATATACGCTAGAGATGTAGCTGTCATGTGGAAATTACAGCCAATGAAACGATAGAACTTATGGCAAATATGCGACAGGATCATATAATGAACACTTTAAACTATTCAAGTAAGGACTTTCTCCCGAAGAATAATTATAGAGGAAGAAATCATAACCTTCAATGGAAGAGTTACTAGATTTTCCTCCTCGTAACGAATTAAGGTGAACGAGAAAAACTACTACTTCGAAACTAGATAAAGAAAGGATCTGATGTTAAGATTATAGACGAAAATTGGGTCGTAACTTGCGATGGCAAATCTCATGTACACAAGGACTAGACGCTTTGTCATCAGGGATCTGGCTCACCCCTGTATAGCACGCAATGACAAAATGCCAAACCTATGTACTGCTCGACGTCGGCATTTCTACAGAACACAATACACGGCAAAAAGAAAAAAAAAGTGTAAATATTTATAGATGCAGAGAGAAAATCATTTTACTTGTGTACATCAATAGTCAGCAGAGTAGCCTCATCTGGGGCTGCTGTATTCGGAACTGATGGAGAGGCCTCATCGGTGCCCACATATGCGACATCGTTCAACAATGTATGAAGGAAAGCATTATATGAGACAAGTAATGCAAATTTCCTAATAGTATGCAAAAATGTAAAGGGACATAGAGGATGCTGCACTGAACAATTTGAGGAAGAGAAGCTGGGGTTGGAGAAGCCAGTTAAAGGAGACAACCGGAATAATATCTCCTTACCGTGTACTTTTTACCGCAAATACCATCATTGTCATTTGTACTGTGTGTTACTAAATCTTCTGAAACTGACGGCCATCAACCTCAATGCAAGCATGACATCTGCGAACAAGGTTCTAACGCACCCTGACAAATATCCCTATTGTGTTGCAAATCGCTTCACAGGCAACTACAATTCCATTTCCGTATGCACTAGGGTCTCAAACAGAATTGACTTTAGGTATCCCCGTGGGGAATAATCAAGGGGATACAGGTCAGGAGGCCTCGCAGGCCATAGAATAGGACCTCCCCTTCCAATCCAAGGACCAGGAAATGCAGCGCTGACATTCGGGCATCCACAGTGAAGTTACGCAAGGCATCGTCATGCTATATCCACATCGTCCCACGAATAGCCATGGGCACCTTCTCCAGAAACTCAGACAGAACTCTTTGCAAGAAATTCAATTACAAGTGCCCATTCAGAAGGCCAGGTAGAAGATATGGCCGAATGAGATTCTTATCTGCAATGCCGGCTCAGGTATTCACAGCAAAACGTACTTGTTCGTATGACTCTACTACAGCATGAGGGTTTGCTCATCTCACACACAGTTATACTTGTAGTTCCAAATATCATCACGGGCAAATGAGTGCTCTTCAGTAAACAGCACGATTTGGAGGAAAGCTTGTCGTTCAATCCACTGTTGAAGCAACCACTACACAATGCACCCCTTGGTGCAAAAGTAGGTCGTAGAACTGCATGGACTCGTTGCGGGTGATAGGGATATAATTGTTGTTCATGTGCAACGCACATTTCACTTGCATTACGACGATTACCTGTAGTGGGGATCGCTGCAATACGTTCCTGCGCCTCCTCTTCAAAATGAGTGTGCGAGTGTTCCCCATGTTTCCAGGTCCTTTGATTCTTCTTTCAGCGAAGCAATTTCCTGCATTTGCAGATCGAGAGAAATGAACACTTGTCGTGGGACCATGATGTCCATTAGGAAATCGATCCCTTTACAGCCTTTCAGCAGAGAGAGCATTGCAACGTACTACCCCACCTACTAGAACCGTGTTCGTGGGTTCTGCGAAACTCGACCGGCGCTGCTCCATCGTATTACACTGTACATCTCTCAATAGCCCTGAGTAACGAAAGGGTCTGTCGTTGATTCATAGCACGTTCTGTCATGGGACAATGTACAGAGAGCCACTTTATGAGCAAGTAAATTAAACAAAACCTGCATCAAAGCTTTCTAGTAATCAAGCTCGTCTTCTTTATTTCCTTGCAGGAAATAAGGAATGTACATGTAAATAAACATCACAGCAGCTGCAAAATTACGCGTAAGTTAGCTGTAAATAAGCTCTAAAACAAAGCGGTAGACCTCTTCTATATCCTTTTAAGATGGGTTCTCCGACTTCAGGTTCGCTACCTGCAGGCATACGAAGTCACTCTCGTTCAGCCAAATGACAAATCAAAGAGATCTGAGTAGCGGACCTAGGTTCAGCGCACTCTGTTGCCCTTGGGGTTGAAATAAGCACAAAAAAGGAAAGTGGATCACCCATGGTTAATGGCTTCAGGATGCAGAAGACACTGGAAACCACTGCATTAAAGACTCATAATGTGTATCCACAGGACATGTGGCCTGTAATTAGAAAGTGTCATGATGATCTGTCCACTGGCAGAACGTTGCGGACTAATTTTCCATTCAGACCTCAGTGACTGGACTGCCAAAGTGAAGCTGCCCAGTAGAAAATGATTGAATGACCAACGAATGAATAACGATCTACGAGTCGGGTCATTGAATGTCTGAAGTCTGAATGTGGTAGGGAAGATAGAAAATCCGAAAAAACGAAATCCAGGAGCTCCTTCAAGATATAACGGGGGTTAGTAAAGTGAAATGGAAGTAAAACCAGGATTTCTGGTCAGATGAGTACAGAGTGATATGAACAGCAGAAGAATATAGTGTAAAAGGGGTAGGATTCGTTATGGATGTAAAGCTATGCGAGAAAATGAACTACTGTGCACATATCAGTGATAGGTTTTTTCTCATCAAAATCTGTTGCGAACCAACATCAACAACAATATGTCGGGAATATGAAGACTTGGCTGGCAGGGAATAAAGAGGCAGCATTTACAGGAGGATAGTGAATGGGTAACTCTGAACGTACATGGATGCTGTTGTAGGGGAGGAGCAAAAAGAATTATGGAAGAACATGGGCTTGGTAGTAGGAAAGAGAGAGTAGAAAGACGTATTCACTAATCTAACAAATATCAATCTTTAATAGCGAATACACAGTTCAAGAATCACAAGAGGACGAGGTATACTAAGAAATGATACGGGAAGATCCCAGTTAGATTACATCAAGGTCTGGCAGAGCTTCTGAAATCAGATACAGGAGTGTAAAACGTACTCAGGGGCAGATATAGACTCGGACTGCAATTTAGCAAAGATGAGGAGCAAACTGAAGTTTAAAAGACTAGTCAGGAAGATGAATGCGCAAGGAAGTCACATACACAAATACTGAGAAATGAACAGAAAAGCTTGAAGTCCTCTGAGTCTATAGATAATGTATTGCTCGATGGCCATTGGAGTTGAAGAGGAATGGATATGTCTGATAATGGCAATCACAGACGTCGGAAAGAAAACTGTAGGTGCAAGGAAGGTAAATGCGAAGAATTCAACAAAAATAACAGAAGAAATACTTCAATCAATTGACAAAAGAAATCAGTACAAAAAATTCTGTGAAATTTGGGAATGCAGTAATGTAAGTCACTTAGGAGCTTAGTCGGAAGTGCAAGGAAGCTAATTGACTACCTGAAAAACGTGAAGATATTGAAAATGAAACAATCGTGGAAAGGATAGACTCATCATATAGAAAAGTTAAAATACCCTTCAGTGGAATTAAAAGCAAGGTTGACGACATTAAGTGTGAAGTGGGAATTCCACAGTCATATGCAGAGGAGAGAGCGGATATGAGAAAATAGTAATTGAAGGCCTCTATGAGGCGAAAGTATTGTCTCATGTGATAGAAAAAGGAGTCGATATAGAGGAGATAGGTGATCCAGTATTAGAATCAGAATTGAAAAGGTCTTTGGAAGGTTTAAGATCAAATAAGACAAAAGCGATTGATAACATTCCATCGGAATTTCTATAACCATTTGGGGAAATGGCAACAGAACGACTGTGTAGAATGTACACTCCTGGAAATTGAAATAAGAACACCGTGAATTCATTGTCCCAGGAAGGGGAAACTTTATTGACACATTCCTGGGGTCAGATACATCACATGATCACACTGACAGAACCACAGGCACATAGGCAACAGAGCATGCACAATGTCGGCACTAGTACAGTGTATATCCACCTTTCGCAGCAATGCAGGCTGCTATTCTCCCATGGAGACGATCGTAGAGATGCTGGATGTAGTCCTGTGGAACGGCTTGCCATGCCATTTCCACCTGGCGCCTCAGTTGGACCAGCGTTCGTGCTGGACGTGCAGACCGCGTGAGACGACGCTTCATCCAGTCCCAAACATGCTCAATGGGGGACAGATCCGGAGATCTTGCTGGCCAGGGTAGTTGACTTACACCTTCTAGAGCACGTTGGGTGGCACGGGATACATGCGGACGTGCATTGTCCTGTTGGAACAGCAAGTTCCCTTGCCGGTCTAGGAATGGTAGAACGATGGGTTCGATGACGGTTTGGATGTACCGTGCACTATTCAGTGTCCCCTCGACGATCACCAGTGGTGTACGGCCAGTGTAGGAGATCGCTCCCCACACCATGATGCCGGGTGTTGGCCCTGTGTGCCTCGGTCGTATGCAGTCCTGATTGTGGCGCTCACCTGCACGGCGCCAAACACGCATACGACCATCATTGGCACCAAGGCAGAAGCGACTCTCATCGCTGAAGACGACACGTCTCCATTCGTCCGTCCCTCCATTCACGCCTGTCGCGACACCACTGGAGGCGGGCTGCACGATGTTGGGGCGTGAGCGGAAGACGGCCTAACGGTGTGCGGGACCGTAGCCCAGCTTCATGGAGACGGTTGCGAATGGTCCTCGCCGATACCCCAGGAGCAACAGTGTCCCTAATTTGCTGGGAAGTGGCGGTGCGGTCCCCTACGGCACTGCGTAGGATCCTACGGTCTTGGCGTGCATCCGTGCGTCGCTGCGGTCCGGTCCCAGGTCGACGGGCACGTGCACCTTCCGCCGACCACTGGCGACAACATCGATGTACTGTGGAGACCTCACGCCCCACGTGTTGAGCAATTCGGCGGTACGTCCACCCGGCCTCCCGCATGCCCACTATACGCCCTCGCTCAAAGTCCGTCAACTGCACATACGGTTCACGTCCACGCTGTCGCGGCATGCTACCAGTGTTAAAGACTGCGATGGAGCTCCGTATGCCACGGCAAACTGGCTGACACTGACGGCGGCGGTGCACAAATGCTGCGCAGCTAGCGCCATTCGACGGCCAACACCGCGGTTCCTGGTGTGTCCGCTGTGCCGTGCGTGTGATGATTGCTTGTACAGCCCTCTCGCAGTGTCCGGAGCAAGTATGGTGGGTCTGACACACCGGTGTCAATGTGTTCTTTTTTCCATTTCCAGGAGTGTATATGACAAACCATCAGCCTTTCGGAGAAATCGCCCACACAATTCCGAAGATAGCCAGAGCCGACAACTAAAAGAATTACTGCATAATCAATTATCAGCTCATACATCGTAGCTGCTGAGAAGAAAAATATAAAGAAGAACGGAAAAGAAAATTTTGGATGTGTAACATGACGATCAGTTTTGCTTTAGGAAATGTGAAGACACCAGAGAGACAGTTTGGAGGTTGCGGTTCACAAAGGAAGCAGGACTGATCGAAAATGAAGACGCACTCATAGTATTTGTCATCCTGGAGAATACGTCCAATTTTGTAAAATGGCGAAAGATGTTCGACATTCAGAAAGACATGGTGGTAAGCTACAGCAAAATGCGTCATGCATACGTCCAAGAGCCGAGGGGAACACAAAATTTGGAAGACGAAGAATGAAGTGATCACATTGGAAAAGGATTAATAAACAGTGATGTAATTCTCGCGACTATTTTTCAGTCAATATAGAGAAGCAAAGTGGCGGAAATAAAAGACAGGTTCAAGTGATTGGTTACAGTTTATGGTGAAAGGATATCAATGATGAGATTCACTCATGATGTTGCTGTACTGAATGGAAATGAAGAAGAATTACAGGATATGTTGAATTGAATGAACCATGTCAGGTACTCAATATTGATTGAGGGGAGACTGAAGAGAGACAAATGTGATGGGAATCAGTGGAAATGAGAATAGCTCGAAACTTGACATAAGAATTTTGGATCACTGAGTTGACAAGATTGACGAATTCTGCTACCCAGATCGCAAGACAATCAATGACAGACGAATAAGGAAGACACAAAAACAGACTAGTAGTGACAAAAAGTGCATTCTTGATGAAGAGGAGTCAACTAATATCAGACAAAGTCTTAATTGTAAGAAATGATTTCCAAGAGTACTCGCATGAGGCACTACATTCGGGAGAGGACCAGTTAAACTCTCACCTATTTTCCGTAAATGGAAATTTATTACAGATATTGTTGCAACCAGACGCACCTTGAGCGAGGACCTAGAAAGTTAATGGCCTAAGCAGACGATGAAGAAGACTGGTAGGACTTTAAAAGCATGAGGTATTTTTATGGATCTTAGCTCATAGAAATGGCATGTTGGGAGCTGCTGGCAATTGTCAGCGAGCCCATCCTTCAATAAATCTTGCCAGACAGCCCACAGCTGTACAGGGCAGATAGGGCAGACCCACACCAAGACAGCTCTCCAGCAGAACAATGCCACAGTACCTGTCATGGCGTCAGCAGAAGCCTGGGCTGGGGGCGACAGTCTGAAGGAATGTGTCTACACAGTGGGGTGTGAAACCCACATTGTATGCAGAGGAGGTGTAACAAAAATTCACAAGTTTTCATCTTCACCGATAGTGCAAATAGGCCAGTGAGTCACTTCACCCGACCGCCTTTGTTGTATAAGAAAAATCCAGCATCTGAGAAACATTTAGAGATAGAATCTTTTTTACATCCCATAACTAGGATTAACAAGCTCCAAGGCACAGGCGATTTAGATCTTTAAGGTTGGATTGTTCACTTGTTACCATGGGAACCGACACAACTTTGAAGTAAATCATCTCCCCCCTCTGCAAAAGCATAAAAAAGCCAGTAATTGGAAGTTTCTATTTCTTTCAGAGATTCTGGTTTCTTAATTCTGGTCCTGGTTCGACATGAGTTTGTTCTGTCATGTGGGAGGGGTGATGTAGCACCTCTAAATCCCTGTGAATGGCTGAAGAAGTGGATGGACTACTACTAGAGGCTCTGGCATGTGTGGTTGGTACTTGGGACCTTTCCTGAGACTGACTTCACTTGCAAGTTGTTTGGACTAGGGAGCCTGCAGTGAAGGTCTTACTGTGCCGACAGTCGACTTCAAATGTCTTGGACTGCTCGGTTGTTGATGACACACTTATTCGTTTTCGGTTTTCCAGTCTTGACGTTTGGTATACTTGTGCACTCTGTCGTATAAGTGAGAAAAGTTGGTCCTTGGTACGACCAGTGAATGGGTGTGTCACACACTGAAGACTACTGTGTTTTGTGGGTTCTGGTAGAGAGTAAATTGCGATCTGCCTGCCTGATAACTAGACCATGAGATTTTTGCATTTCTTTCATAGCCATGATCGATTCACACTTGCTTCCTCCATGTCTCACCTTCGCTGCACACATCTCGCTAGCTGCTATTTACATTACTACATGAAGCAAACAGGGTAACATATTGCCACTTCTGCATTGTCAGAGCGTACAGATCTCAATTGCCACTTGGTATCAGCTGCATCTGTATATAGAAACGTCTGCAGATTTGAACAATCAAAGTATGCTCAGTGTCAGATCAATTCAGAATGCTTTGTCCACATTTTTAGGGCCAGTGTTAAACTGTCTTTACTCACCCAGGATTCTTATCCAGTGTAGTCTTAAACCACCTGTTAGTTGTTTATGGTATTCAATCAATAACTTGTTTAGAGAAAATTTATGTCTGTTTTTAGAAAAAAATTATGATGTTAGAACACTAAAACTATGCCAGCACAATTAATCACTTAAACAGTCCCCACCAGCGTTACCTTCCATTGTGGCGACCCTGCCAGGATGCATGATGGCATCTTCTGCGACCATCAGAACGCGTTGCCTAGTGTAGTCATTCAATTTGACATCCATCGCGCGGATTTTTTTATTAAGCGCACCTTCTGTGGCTATCAGATAGTAGATAGTGTTTCCTAGTGACGTTTCTGTTTCCCATGTTTAATGTAGTTTACTGGATAGTGTTGATTTGCATTGCTGGCACCTAGACATGGTATTAACACTTAATTATTGTATGTGTTTATTTTCATGTTGTGGTTGTGACTTATGTATCACTCAACAGATTGTTTCTGATTGTGCTCATTTGTTAGGATAGATTGACATTTTTATGTTTTAGCATAGACAAGCGTGCTGTTATTTCAATTCTTTGTAATTTTAAGTAGAATCTGTGTTTAATATGATTGAGTAGTTTGGGTGAGAATTTGAGTGCATGCTTACAAGAAGCTAGGCAAGTTTGCTACAGAGTGGCGGAAGTAATTGTGTTTTGTTAACCATGGATCCACATCAGAATGCTACCGGTGACCAGGCAGATATTACACGGGATTGTCAGGTAAATGCAGTTGTAGACCGGGCAGAAATGTCGAATTTAGAACATGGACAGTATGATGACTCGTCTCAGTCAGGTGACAGAAGTAAATGGGAGAATGCAACAGAACAAATTGTAGGCGCTGCTGGTACGAGACGCACCATTAGTGAGACTGGCAGACCAGAATCACGAACGGAACGTCACAGAATGAAGGAATCTCGTTCAACTACACCTAGAGGTGTTAGCGGTGGGTGCTAGTTTTGATGCTGTCATGCAATTCATGCAAGAGGTAGACAAAAAGTGACGGGAGTACGAGGACGAAAGACACAAATTAGTCATAAGAACGGTCACAGACGGTATAGGTGGAGTCAACAAAGAGATCGCAAGAACCCAAAAAGAGCTAGAGACTGTCAAGAAAACGAGAGCAAAGACGCTTGAGGTCGCGGACCAGGCGAAGCGCGATGCCAAAACAGCTCGATTGGTAGTGCATGTAGATCGAAAACACGCATCAGTGGCCAAAGAACAAAATAAACTGGCAAGAACTGCGTGTAAGACATAAAAGGCACTTGCAACTCTTCAAAAGTAAGGAATAAAATAGTTGAAGAAGCGCAATGAGTGAGGCTGCGAAGCAAATCGAACAGACAGAAATCAAACATGCCGATATCTCTGAAGTTAAAGATCAGCAGACCCGAGGAGTCACCGCGCAACAATCCGAGTTGGCCAAGGAAATGTGGCAGGCAATGGCAAAAACAATCTCGTCTGTTAGAGCGCCATCGAGAACATCACAGAGTTGAAGAAAATGTTTTGCGACTGTCCGAACCGATATATGAGGACACAGCCCCTGCAAATGGGCGAAAGCAGCAGGAATATGCTACTACTCAGGCGGAACGTGTAATAGAACATGCTCTGTCGGTAACACGCAGCACATCAGAAACTGAGCCGGAAACAATTGTACACGTCTACGGAGATCAGAAACGTTATTACGGAATCTGACAACACGATGGGATACCATAAGATTGCAAAAGGATCACTTGGGCACGGATGCATGGAATCGTGTGCTGCAGACGAGAGGGAAAATTCGTACGGCGGATACGTCGAACCTTTCGGCCACAAACTTTTCTTCACCATCCAGAATTTTCAAGACTACTAGGAGGCAATCAACGCATTACATCCAGAGACCAGGATGGCACAGTACGATCACCTGCTACCAGAAGCTCCACCACTGATGTACAAGCTCTAGTTCAGTTTAACTGTTGTTTCCTAGAAGGGTCTATTTGCAGAGCATATGCGTGGAGTTTCGGAGAGTTATCGCTCCTACCAAGAATTTAAGGTCGCATTGCTTAGCACATATCGGTCGCAAGACACACAGGAGAGGATAAAACAGGAGACCACCTTAGGAAAGGATTCCGCAGTCCTGTGAAGTTCTTCGAATTCCCGATCAAGAAAAACCGATTCTTGGATCAATCGTACAGTACCAAGGAAATTATAAGACACTGCTACATTAAATTACCTTTACGCTTCCAGCAACTACCTATAGGTAAATGCAGCGATTCAATCGAAGCTTTCAAGAATGCGCTATGCGAACTCGAGTACGTGAATGAAATTCACAACTCGCGGGAAAGAAGTAAAAGTAATTATCGTAACTGGCCGTATTCACCTGAGAGAAATTCGCTAAATGGGGAAAACATCGATAGAATACAAAACAACATTGAATCTATAATGGGAATAACCAGCCATCATGTGAAAATAGAAGACGACGAGGATATTATAATCATAACAACAACTACCACCGAGGAAACGGAAACAGGACATAGCAACAGATCTCGAACGAGGATCAACAGGACTCTAGGGACCAACAGCAAAGCAACAGCAGGGCATAAAATGGACAAGGTCAATGGAATCACCAACCTACTAAATATCCCAAGGGTCACGCAGAGAAAATTTAAACAGGAACTTACACATGTCGCAGCGGACTCAGCCGAAAACAATTCCGCAGAAACTATCGGAACGAGCGATATTAACCTCTTAGAGTACTAAGATACAACTGAACAGCAACGGTAAGAGTAGGTGCAGTATATAAATATTCTCCATGGATGAAGTGTTTAACGTAATTTAATGTGATATTGTTTTCCTTAGCATTATTTTCCATTTGTTCTGTTGCAGTGTTATTTTGTTTTACATCTTCTTTCGTTTTCAGCTTGAGTCCTTCTTGAACATTTTCAAATGAGTTGTATTTGTGACACCTTCATGCCAAAATTCACTGGCAAGTGACAGACTGAATTATAATTCCGTTACTAATTATATCTCATCAACAACTGCCGCTTCTAGTGGCATTTCAAACCAGCCACTGAGTACGCCAAGCAACTGAGTACTGCTATTATTTCTTTGGATCTCACAATTGTTGTCCGATTTCCGCAACTGAGCATCGTACTCTGTTGTAGCACTCTCGTAGAAGAACCTCCACAAGTATCAGCATGGCTAATGAAATTGTTCCTGTTTACGTTCTGTGATTTCTTGTACACTGGCCAGAGGACGGATGTACGTAACTTCATGTTTTTCGTGGTGTCAAGACGGTAAATCGTGCCATAGAGCATGTGCGTCTCGATTTACGGATGTGTTTCGATGGTGTTGGCGGTCCACGCTTTGGGTGCGTGTCCGTGCTAAGACTCGATGTGCTATGAGCCATCGCCTGTTGTGCGATGATGTAGCCTGTTTCGTGGTGAAATTTTCCCAGCGCCATGTGAGCGTCTACGGCGAAATATTGTGTATTGCGAATCTGCACGCACAAGCGCAAGTCACAGTAGAGTGGGGAAGCCCTGACCCGGAAACCGGAAGCAGAAACGAAATGATGGACCATGGATGAGACTTATATTAGGAACACACACACACACACACACACACACACACACACATATATATATATATATATATATATATATATATATATATATATATATATATTTTTTTTTTTTTTTTTTTTGCTGTATGCTTTTGTTTCATTTCAGCAGTAGAGATCCTGGCAGAAGATACGGGATCAATTCTTGTGTTATGTAAAATTACGAGTACACAATCATAAAATGCCACTACAAAGGTTTCAGGTAAATCACCAACACCTGAGTGAGTAGACACACTTCGTGGCCACTTCAGCGTCAGCAGACAACACCGCCAGACATTGAAAACTAAAGGAGGAGTATACAAGGAATAAATTGCATGTACATTCGCTTCAGTAGTATTAGCAAAGCTATAGGGAAGTAGAATAAATTAGTATTTAGTATTGGGAAAAGCCTGCACGCTTGGCGGAGGTACAGAGGTAGCGCGAGCGTGAAATTCGGGTGCCTGACAGGAGTAGACTAACCATAAACTAAGAGAAACAGGTGCACTCACAAACAAAGACACCTCACATCAGATAATTTGCGTCCATACAATGTTAACAGGGTCCTGCAGTCATTAAATTTATTTTTTGGATATGCATCCTCAGTAATAATAAGTAACTAATTAAACATATTAAAAAAATGGCTCATAAGTATTTTCTTTTCTGGAAATTGATTATATCGATGTAATGACATTCGTGAGAGAATATGGCGATTGACCACACTTGAGGATTGTGCAGACTCCAGAACCAACAAAGCAGACTGGACATCGAGACCCACACCAGCCACCGAAGTACGAGGGGAGCAGGCAGCCATGAGTCAGCTATAGCCGTTCAGGTGCAGGGGACTGCTCTCTGCGACTGGCTGCTGCCAGCTGAAGTGCCAAAACCACGTAGCCCGGTGGTCTACTAGTGCAGGTGTCACGTCTCAAGACAGTGCAGACAGCGGGATGCTATCTCGCGCTGGCAACAACCCATTAGCAGACAACGACCCGCCAGGCTGCTAATCGAGGGACAAGTGAGTCGCGTGGCACAAGAGTCGACGCGTGAGCTGTGCCCAACCGACTCAGTGGGGTGCCGAAAGTGACGTGTCCCGTCGACAAGAGGCATGCTAGTCAGAGGCCCGTGCCGACAAGTGCGCGTTCCGATGGAGAGGCGAACGGAAAGAATAGGGCTGTCCCACATCCCGCTAATGCAGAATGGATTACTACGGCAGGGGACAGGATGCACGCGAAATGCAATGCTATCACGTCAGTTCCTGACAGCTGACTGCAGCTTGACCAGGATGAAGCCAAGGCTCCTGCTAGTGTCTGTAATCTGCCCTAGATGACAGTTCCTAAACAGACACCAGTTGCCACAGCACGAGAGGGAACGCCAGAGACCTCTGCAACCACTTATGACACGTCATGCGTTGAGTGAGAGGCCATTGCACTATGGCGCAAAGTGCTGTTCTCCAGTCCTACCAGTCATGGTTTGTCCCTGGGCATAAGTGCCATGTTCTCAATTCGTGTGACATTTTCAACTGTAAAAATTTGTATTCCCTAGGACCCTTGTGGAGGGAGTAATAGGATACCTTTCTGTAATATCATTATGTAATATCTTTACGTGTTTCTCTATGTATCAATCGAACGATCTTGATTGTGAGGGCTACGTTTGTTCTGCACATTTATTAATGCTCTCGACACTAATTATGCGCCTGTACTTGTTTTCATGTTGTAGAAAATAACACAAATTTACACAACTTAGATAATAAGACAAACAGATTACACATGTGATTTCTTTCATCATTGAGAATCTGAGAATGTATATGTTTAATGATTGAGACCAAATGAGTGATACGTCAGGGGTAAATCAATGAGCAGACAACAGTTCATACTCCAGGACATTGTAAATCATTAGGGACATAAGATATCTCTGACCTCAGGATATGGTGTGAATGGGTATACTTTTTTCCTGCAAGGCTACGGTGTCGTGCACAACCGTCGGTAATTTTTCCTCTGTAGATTGGTAGAAATATTTATTTATCTGGTCAATGCAGTCATGAAATTCGTTATTTATGTTGGCAAAATGGTTGTCAGTGTGTAGTTGCTGTTTGCGTGTAAATTTTTTATTCATAGTGTTAACTTTGCCTTCAATTACAGTAACGCGAGATTTTACTGACTCATGAATTGATGTATAAGATTTCACTTGAGTGGCAACACCTTCGCGTATAGCGTTTAAATGTTTGACTTCAGTTTGAATATCGTTTACGTCTTTAGTGGTTTTTTCCTGCTGCAAGTTCAATTCGGAAAATTTTTAGTCAAGTTCGGGCACTTGGCCGTTCGCTCTTGTGTTAATCTCGTCTACTCTTTCACACAAACTGTCGTTGCAAGTTTTTAGTGTTGATAATTCAGCCTCAATCTCTTCATGTCGCGTTTTTAAAACTGTCATGTGTTCGTCAATGTCTTTTTTGTTTTCAGTTATCTGATTATGTATTTAGGACATTTGCGCGTCGGCGTCTTCCTTGTTTTTAGTTATTTCATTTTGTATTGATGCCATGTAATTTTTGTTTTAAGTCATTTACTTAATAATGGTGTCAAACATGCGGGCGATGATTGCCAACTGAAGTTGCTCTGCCCCCGCTACGTCATTTGATATGACGTCACGGACAAGAATGGGCTCTGAGCTGTATTTAGCTACTTGACTAGTGTTTGGTCTAGTTCCGAGATTGCCGTCACTAACCATGTTAACTTCTGATTGATCGTTAATACTGTAGTCATCCCTGGAGTCATTGTCACTGTTTTGTCCAATGTCCAAGTTTGAATCAATTTGCGTCTGTTGTCTGTCGTGTTCCATTTTTGCTAATTATTTACGTGTTATCACCATGCTACACGTAATGAATATTGCAAGAAAAATCTTTAAACACGTTTGAGAATGAATTCATCAAATTAATTTAGTGTAGCAACAATGTTGGCTTAATTGAGCAAGAATTACCATTAATGGTGAAAAAATTAACATTCATGGCTGCTTGCTATTTTACGTTACACATGACACAATTCGCCCATTTTGTGGAATGGTATGACTGTATTCTTGTAAGAAGCTGTATGATAAAGATAATTTGGAGCACGCGATGTTCTGCAAAACTGACTGATATGGTTACGGAAAATTTTCATAAAGTTGGGAAGCAAGCTACAATTACTGAAAGCTCTTGGACTAGCATGCTAATGTAAAAATGTAATGTCTTACCTTGGCTCCAAGTATGCTGTGTAGATTTCAGGATTCATTATCAATTTAATGGTTCATCTTTTTGTTTGGTCTTTAAAAATATTCAGTGCCAATGGCTCGTCAGATATGATCGCATTATCCATGCAACAAAGGAAAACAATGTAGCAAATACAATAAATGGTCCAGACACGAAGTCGCGAGTTTGATTCTTCTCGCAGTGGCTTTTCCTGTCTGGTTTGTGAATAACAGACAACAGATAAATAATAATAATTATTAATAATAGTAGTGATCAATTTATACAAACTTTGCGAGTTTGACAATGGCTTTTTGCGTAAGGTGCGTCCATTGTATGTTTGACCGTATGTGATTCTTTATCGGAATGCAGACATTGAATAATCCCCAAGCTTTGTTTCGTACTGGACCTTTGATATAATTTGTAACACGGAAACTTTAACCTTTCCAAGACGTCGTTTAAGTGAACAATAGCTTGCAACATAACTGAAACTCATGATTAAATAATATCGCTGTATTCACAAAATACTATACTAAATTGAATAACACAGACACTTACATTAATTCTGTTGGTGTGTCCAACTATTAGTACGCCTAGTGAGATTGCGTCTCTATACATATAATAATGGCGGTGTCCCAAATAATTATCTGCAGCGATGGCAGATATGCGTCAGATCAGGACGGCTTCCAGGACAAAAAAAGGTGCCGTCTTCTCGGCAAGTAAACTGACCTGCGTAATTATTCCAATGTTTCAGCGGTAAACCCCACAATCGATACAACCGCTTATATCATTTAAAATCTTATGTAATTATTTATTTATATTCTGTACTTACATCAAAGTTTTTTATATATATCCACTCCCATCCTAGAAATTTGCATTTAAAAATTGTTTCAGTGGTTATAAAACAACGGAAAAGTGACAGGTATTCCTGAAGGTACGGGTAAAGACCTCTAAAATTATTCGATGAGAGAAACGTAAACACGACAGTAAAAGGTTGAGTGAAATAGATGTAGGTTTTATGGAGAAGAACACCCTTAATTATTACTAGAGTTACAGAAGAAATTCAACTGGCTATGAGTCTCCTAGCCTATGCTTCCAACAGTCTGATGGCTCTCTGAATACTAGTGCAAAGAAAAACTGCGAAATTGTAGCCAAATATTTCAGTACAATCACGGCTTCTAGAGTCATCTGAACAACTCCGATTTGTAAGACTAGCACCATATCCTGATTTCCTAGCGCCTTCACACGAAGTAAGCTTTATATTAATCATTTGATTTAAAAAAAATCGACAGGGCACCTCGTGAAGATGAAATTATTGCAGAACTGTGCAAATACAGCCACAAAATCATAACACTAAAAATTCACAGAATATTAACAGAAGGCTAGAAAACAGAGAAAACCTCAGAAGAATGATACTTCCACTCCACACTAAAGGAGACAAAACAGATCCGAACGATTAAACGGGGACTCACTTCTTCGTTATAAAATACTCTTTAAAGATTTGCTGATCCCAAGTGACCCGCAATCGTCCCAAAGACTGGCGAGCATCAGGAGGGTTCAGGAAAGGAAAATCGTATGCTGAACAGATTTACAACATAAGAAGTATACTACACGTTAGACGATGCCAGAACACTAGATTCACATTTGTGGGTTTCAGAAAAACGAATGGTTCTGTTGACACACAAACACCTTTCAACAGCCTCCAATATCTAGGAGTAGACTAGAGCAATCATCCAGGAAACATTATTAGAAACCACCTCAAAAGTGAAATTCATGGGAGGCATAAACCTCATTAGAAATACACAAGAGGACGACTTATCGGCACTCTTGTTCCACGTCGTATTCGAAAAAATAATCAGAGAATGGAAAAAGCATGTAAAAGATAAGAGGAGAGAAAAAGAGAAATGAACAGGAGACACAGTGAAATACTTGGCGTTTCCCTGATGACGTGGTTCTATTAATAAGCAACAAAGATAAAGGCAAACTAGCACTAGATGAACTTCGTGAAACCATCTACAAAACGATTTTTAAGCTGATTATATGGAGTCCAATTCAACCGGAAATTTTCCACTGGAAACAGAATATGGAGAAATCTGACAGATCACTTACTTCAACTACTTAGGAGACACCATCTAGCAGACATTACTAAACACTATTTGAAATATACACTCCTGGAAATGGAAAAAAGAACACATTGACACCGGTGTGTCAGACCCACCATACTTGCTCCGGACACTGCGAGAGGGCTGTACAAGCAATCATCACACGCACGGCACAGCGGACACACCAGGAACCGCGGCGTTGGCCTTCGAATGGCGCTAGCTGCGCAGCATTTGTGCACCGGCGCCGTCAGTGTCAGCCAGTTTGCCGTGGCATACGGAGCTCCATCGCAGTCTTTAACACTGGTAGCATGCCGCGACAGCGTGGACGTGAACCGTATGTGCAGTTGACGGACTTTGAGTGAGGGCGTATAGTGGGCATGCGGGAGGCCGGGTGGACGTACCGCCGAATTGCTCAACACGTGGGGCGTGAGGTCTCCACAGTACATCGATGTTGTCGCCAGTGGTCGGCGGAAGGTGCACGTGCCCGTCGACCTGGGACCGGACCGCAGCGACGCACGGATGCACGCCAAGTCCGTAGGATCCTACGCAGTGCCGTAGGGGACCGCACCGCCACTTCCCAGCAAATTAGGGACACTGTTGCTCCTGGGGTATCGGCGAGGACCATTCGCAGCCATCTCCATGAAGCTGGGCTACGGTCCCGCACACCGTTAGGCCGTCTTCCGCTCACGCCCCAACATCGTGCAGCCCGCCTCCAGTGGTGTCGCGACAGGCGTGAATGGAGGGACGAATGGAGACGTGTCGTCTTCAGCGATGAGAGTTGCTTCTGTCTTGGTGCCAATGATGGTCGTATGCGTGTTTGGCGCCGTGCAGGTGAGCGCCACAATCAGGACTGCATACGACCGAGGCACACAGGGCCAACACCCGGCATCATGGTGTGGGGAGCGATCTCCTACACTGGCCGTACACCACTGGTGATCGTCGAGGGGACACTGAATAGTGCACGGTACATCCAAACCATCATCGAACCCATCGTTCTACCATTCCTAGACCGGCAAGGGAACTTGCTGTTCCAACAGGACAATGCACGTCCGCATGTATCCCGTGCCACCCAACGTGCTTTAGAAGGAGTAAGTCAACTACCCTGGCCAGCAAGATCTCCGGATCTGTCCCCCATTGAGCATATTTGGGACTGGATGAAGCGTCGTCTCACGCGGTCTGCACGTCCAGCACGAACGCTGGTCCAACTGAGGCGCCAGGTGGAAATGGCATGGCAAGCCGTTCCACAGGACTACATCCAGCATCTCTACGATCGTCTCCATGGGAGAATAGCAGCCTGCATTGCTGCGAAAGTTGGATATACACTGTACTAGTGCCGACATTGTGCATGTTCTGTTGCCTGTGTCTATGTGCCTGTGGTTCTGTCAGTGTGATCATGTGATGTATCTGACCCCAGGAATGTGTCAATAAAGTTTCGCCTTCCTGGGACAATGAATTCACGGTGTTCTTATTTCAATTTCCAGGAGTGTAGAAACAACACTGAAACAGCAGAAGGTGTACAAAACCGACATGAAATCACTATAACAAAATAACAATATTTCTTAATGCAAAACTAGGACACAACAATCCCTTTGCTTTACCAGAAACCTTGCATGCGTCAGAAACCACAGTAATCAAGGGATGATAATAGCTGATCACAAAATAAACAAGAACGAAAAAACTCTTAGAAGAATCTTTGCCACTCTTGTTCGAGACGGAAACTGACGACCTACAAAGCAACTCTACGAACACACAGACATCACAGGCCGATGTAGGATAGACGCCTATTGGTGTACGGACACCTATATGGGATGGATGAAAATAAACGCACAAAGAAAATTTTAATACCCCTAATGCAAGCAAATTTAAGTCCAATGGGATGAAAGAAACACAAGATGACCGGCTACAATTGAAAATTCCAGATGAAGAAGTTAATGGCAGAAAACAGTTCAGAAGGAAAATAAGAAAGAAGAAATTTGAACGTCTCTAGTAAAGAAACAGGGAAAAATAGACAGATAAAAGGAAGAAAAAACCGAGTGAATTAATGAAGAAGTTGTGGGAAGAAAGGGAAAGGAGAAAGGGAAGTGAAGCTACGATTGGGTCAAGTTGTCACGCCCTCCTAAAGCAGAATAATCTAGAATTATAAACCAGTGTAGTGTGGCTTTCGCTGTGTTATTCAGTGGTTTGTTATTTAACTAATTTGTAAATGAAAATGATAATCTTATTTTATGAAAGTGAGTAATTACTAAATAATTTATCTCCCGGCTTAAGATTTGGTCAAGTAGCTAAAGAACTCCAAGTTAACGTTGTGTTAACGTCTTGCCTGTAAGTTGTATAAGTGTCACTAAATCACAGTTCATACAATAGATTATATACAACTAATGATTATGATGGAAACAGTTATCTTCAGAAAAATTATCATTAAAACCACCGAATGTCAGCCTCACACAACACTGGCGTGTTATCTGAAACAACATTCTTCGCAACTCGTGCGTAATTAATTTCGGCTTCATACATCAGCAAGAAAAGATTGTTGTGTGGATATTGCTATGAGCACTGTTTTTAAAGAACCAATCTGATTCGAATCATTTTCATTAAAATGAGTTCGGGACCACGGTGCACATTTATTTTTACACATTTGTATTACCTTCGACATTTATGTCTGCAGAGTTGCGTAATTTCAATTTGCCGCTGAGATTATTGTTAAGATGGCGGCAGAGAACTGATAGAGACTTTCTATTGTTAGAGCATCTTTCCTCTTAACAGGATAAGTATTTGAAATGCTAATTAAACCTTGCTTTCATATTGTGCACTATTTAGACCAATTTTCGTCACCTTTGATACTTTCGTAAGAAACACAGATAAAAACGCGATACAAATCGCTAACAACAATGGCTGCGCTCCTTGCAGTGGAAAGATATAATTAACACAGATAATGCTTATTGAGAGAGAATTGAAGGTTACAAATAATTATTCACTCATATTTATTATAATAATGAACACTATTCTCAAGTAATGATTAACAAATAATTACAATTTCTTAAAAGAGCCAGTTTCATATGCGTCTTGGGTCCGAAACCTACAAATGCCAACCAACAAAAGGTAAAAGCAAAGGAAGACAAACGCAGAACATAAAAGGAATTTTCAATTATCATTGTCTTTGTATGGTACACATCGATATTTCGAATGACATCATAAAATATTATACAAATAATTAATATTTATCATCGCTTTATTTCACAGTTTTTTTTTCATATGTCGGCTAGATAATGTTTATAACTGTTAGAGGCATAATTAATCAGCATTGGCGGCCGAAGACTTCCGGCATAAGAAGTCAGCCTCATTCTGCCAACGGCCTTGTCAAAGAGGGCGGAGGAGCGGATAGAGGTTCAGGGCACTCTCTGGTCCTAGGGGTGGGAAATTGCCCCTAAAGGCGAAAGAATCAGCAATGATCAACGACATGAGGATGCAGAAGGCAATGGAAACCACTGCATTAAAGACACGTAACGTGTATCCACAGGACATGTGGCCTGTAATTGAAGAAGTGTCATGATGATCTCTCCATTGGCAAAAGATTCCGGAATAGTCCCCCATTCGGATCTCCGGGAGGGGACTGCCTAGGGGGAGGTTACCATGAGAAAAAGATTGAATAATCAACGAAGGGATAACGTTCTACGAGTCGGGGCGTGGAATGTCAGAAGCTTGAACGTGGTAGGGAAACTAGAAAATCTGAAAAGGGAAATGCAAAGGCTCAATATAGATATAGTAGGGGTCAGTGAAGTGAAGTGGAAGGAAGACGAGGATTTCTGGTCAGATGAGTATCGGATAATATCAACAGCAGCAGAAAATGGTATAACAGGTGTAGGATTCGTTATGAATAGGAAGGTAGGGCAGAAGGTGTGTTACTGTGAACAGTTCAGTGACCGGGTTGTTCTAATCAGAATCGACAGCAGACCAACACCGACAACGATAGTTCAGGTATACATGCCGACGTCGCAAGCTGAAGATGAACAGATAGAGAAAGTGTATGAGGATATTGAAAGGGTAATGCAGTAAGTAAAGGGGGACGAAAATCTAATAGTCATGGGCGACTGGAATGCAGTTGTAGGGGAAGGAGTAGAAGAAAAGGATACAGGAGAATATGGGCTTGGGACAAGGAATGAAAGAGGAGAAAGACTAATTGAGTTCTGTAACAAGTTTCAGCTAGTAATAGCGAATACCCTGTTCAAGAATCACAAGAGGAGGAGGTATACTTGGAAAAGGCCGGTAGATACGGGAAGAATTCAATTAGATTACATCATGGTCAGACAGAGATTACGAAATCAGATACTGGATTGTTAGGAGTACCCAGGAGCAGATATAAACTCAGATCACAATATAGTAGTGATGAAGCGTAGGCAGAAGTTCAACACATTAGTCAGGAGAAATCAATACGCAAAGAAGTGGGATACGGAAGTACTAAGGAATGACGAGATACGTTTGAAGTTCTCTAACGCTATGGATACAGCAATAAGGAATAGCGCAGTAGGCAGTACAGTTGAAGAGGAATGGACATCTCTAAAAAGGGCCATCACAGAAGTTGGGAAGGAAAACATAGGTACAAAGAAGGTAGCTGCGAAGAAACCATGGGTAACAGAAGAAACACTTCAGTTGATTGATGAAAGGAGGAAGTACAAACATGTTCCGGGAAAATCAGGAATACAGTAATACAAGTCGCTGAGGAATGAAATAAATAGGAACTGCAGGGAAGCTAAGACGAAATGGCTGCAGGAAAAATGTGAAGACATCGAAAAAGATATGATTGTCGGAAGGACAGACTCAGCATACAGGAAAGTCAAAACAACCTTTGGTGACATTAAAAGCAACGGTGGTAACATTAAGAGTGCAACGGGAATTCCACTGTTAAATGCAGAGGAGAGAGCAGATAGGTGGAAAGAATACATTGAAAGCCTCTATGGGGGTGAAGATTTGTCTGATGTGATAGAAGAAGAAACAGGAGTCGATTTAGAAGAGATAGGGAATCCAGTATTAGAATCGGAATTTAAAAGAGCTTTGGAGGTCTTACGGTCAAATAAGGCAGAAGGGATAGATAACATTCCATCAGAATTTCTAAAGTCATTGGGGGAAGTGGCAACAAAACGACTATTCACGTTTGTGTGTAGAATATATGAGTCTGGCGACTTACCATCTGACTTTCGGAAAAGCATTATCCACACAATTCCGAAGACGGCAAGATCTGACAAGTGCGAGAATTATTGCACAATCAGCTTAATAGCTCATGAATCGAAGCTGCTTACAAGAATAATATACAGAAGAATGGAAAAAAAATTAAGAATGCGCTAGGTGACGATCAGTTTGGCTTTAGGAAAAGTAATGGGACGAAAGAGGCAATTCTGACGTTACGACTAATAATGGAAGCAAGGCTAAAGAAAAATCAAGACATTTTCATAGGATTTCTCGACCTGGAAAAAGCGTTCGACAATATAAAATGGTGCAAGCTGTTCGAGATTCTGAAAACAGTAGGGGTAAGCTATAGGGAGAGACGGGTCATATACAATATGTACAACAACCAAGAGGGAATAATAAGAGTGTACGATCAAGAACGAAGTGCTCGTATTAACAAGGGTGTAAGACATGGCTGTAGCCTTTCGCCCCTACTCTTCAATCTGTTCATCGAGGAAGCAATGATGGAAATAAAAGAAAGGTTCAGGAGTGGAATTAAAATACAAGGTGAAAGGATATCTACGATACGATACGCTGATGACATTGCTATCCTGAGTGAAAGTGAAGAAGAATTAAATGATCTGCTGAACGGAATGAACAGTCCAATGAGTACACAGTATGGTTTGAGAGTAAATCGGAGAAAGACGAAGGTAATGAGAAGTAGTCGAAATGAGAACAGCGAGAAACTTAACTTCAGGATTGATGGTCACTAATTCAATGAAGTTAAGGAATTCTGCTACCTAGGCAGTAAAATAACCAATGACGGACGGAGCAGGGAGGACATCAAAAGCAAACTCGCTATGGCAAAAAAGTCATTTCTGGCCAAGAGAAGTCTACTAATATCAAATACCGGCCTTAATTTGAGGAAGAAATTTCTGAAGATGGACGTCTGGAGTACAGCATTGTATGGTAGTGAAAGATGGACTGTGGGAAAACCGGAACAGAAGAGAATCGAAGCTTTTGAGATGTGGTGCTATAGACGATTTTTGAAAATTAGGTGGACTGATAAGGTAAGGAATGAGGAGGTTCTACGCAGAATCGGAGAGGAAAGGAATATGTGGAAAACACTGATAAGGAGAAGGGACAGGATGATAGGACATCTGCTAAGACATGAGGAAATGACCTCCATGGTACTAGAGGGAGCTGTAGAGGGCAAAAACTGTAGAGGAAGACAGAGATTTGAATACGTCAAGCAAATAATTGAGGACGTAGGTTGCAAGTGCTACTCTGAGATGAAGAGGTTAGCACAGGAAAGGAATTCGTGGCGGGCCGCATCAAACCAGTCAATAGACTGATGACCAAAAAAAAAAAAAAAAAAAAAAGAGGCATAATTTCCTCTCGTTGCACTGTTGCTAAGAATATCTCGTGGATGTTACAGTAGTATAGTATAGTGTAGTATCTCCATGAATAGGTCTAGCGCGTTATTACCCATCGCCAGTGATAGCATGCTACCCTCTGTAACATCAGTAAGAAAATATCAGGAAATAAACATCTTTAGATTGTGGCTGTACATGCAAAAGCCTGCTAAACGCACCCATCCACACATAACGCTACCAACATACTAACACTAACACACACACACACAGAGGCACAAGCACGCACGCGCAGTTTGTTTGAGGTACTTTCAATGGTTCATTGGAGGAGGAACCATTGAAGAGGGGCAGCAGAATATTCGGTATTTGCCGGGGCAACGGTCTGGATGATTGACTCATCTGGCCTTGTAACATTAACCAAAACGGCCTTTCTGCGCTGGTACTGCGAACGGCTGAAAGTAAAGGAAACTTATGTCGTAATTTTTCTCGGGATCTTGAAGCTTTACTGTATGATTAAATGATGATGGAATCCTCTTGGGTTAAATATTCCGGACGTAAAATAGCACTGCATTCAGGTCTCCCGGCTTGGAATACTCAGGAGGACGTCGTTATCAGGACAAAGAAGACTGGCGTTCTACGGATCGGAGCGTGGAATGTCAGATCCCTTAATCGGGCAGGTAGGATAGAAAATTTAAAAAGGTAAGTAGATAGCTTAAAGTTTGATGTAGTGGAAATTAGTGAAGTTCAGTGGCAGGAGGAACAAGACTTCTGGTCAGATGAATACAGCGAAATAAGTTCAAAATGAAGTAGGGGTAATTCAGCAGTAGGTTTAACAATTAACAAAAAGATAGTACTGCGGGTAAGCTACTACGAACAGCATAGTGGAGGCTCCATTGTAGCAAAGATAGACACGAAGTCCACACCTACGTAGTACAAGTTTATATGCCAACTGGCTCCGTAGATGACGAAGAGATTGAAGAAATGTATGATGAGATAAAAGAAATTGTTCAGATAGTGTAGGGAGAAGAAAATTTAACAGTCGTGGGGGACTGGAACGCGATAGTAGGAAAAGGAAAAGAAGGAAAAGTAGTACGTGCATATGGAATACGTGTAAGGAATGAAAGATGAAGCAGCCTGGTAGAATTTTGCACAAACTTACTCATAGCTGTCAAATGGTTTAAGAATCACGAAAGAAGGTTGTATACGTGGAAGAGGCCTGGATACACTGGAAGGTTTCAGACAGATTATATAATGGTAGGACAGAGATTTAGGAACCAGGTTTTAAATTGTAAGACATTTCTAGGGGCTGATGTGGACTCTGAACACATCCTACTGGTTATGAACTGTGGATTAAAACTGAAGAAACTGCAAAAAGGTGTAATTTAAAGATAATTGACCTGGATCAACTGAAAGAACCAGGGGTTGTATAGGGTTTCAGGTAGAGCATTATTGAACAAATGACAAGAACGGGGAAAGAAATACAGTAGATGAAGAATGGGTAGCTTTGAGACATGAAACAGTGAAGGCATCAGAGGCTTAAATAGGTAAAAACACGAGGGCTGGTAGGAATCCTAGGGAAAGAGATGAGATATTCAACTGATGAAAGGAGAAAATATAAAAATGCAGTAAATGAAGCAGCAAAAATCAATACAAATATATCAGAAATGAGATCGACAGGAAATGCAAAATGGCTAAGTATTGGATGGCTACAGGACAAATGTAAGGATGTAGAGGCATATGTCAGCAGGGTAAGATAGATAGGCTTGGGAGAGCCTGTCCTGCCAAAACTCTACCATCCGGTGAACATGATGTATGAGACAAGCCAAATACCCTCAGTCTTCATGAAGAATATAATAATTCCAATCACAAAGAACGCAAGTGTTCACAGGTTTGAAAATTACCGAAATTTTAGTTTAATAAGTCACAGCTGTAAAATACTAACGCAAATTCTTTACACACGACTGGAGAAACTGGTTGAAGCTCGCCTCGGTGAATATCAGTTTGGATTCTATAGAAATATTAGAACACGCGATGCAATAATGACTCTACAGCTTATCCTTGAAGGTAGATTAAGGAAAGCCAAACCTAAGTTTCTAGCATTTGTAGACTTACTAAAGCTTTTGAAAATGTTGGCTGAGATACACTCTTTCAAATTCTGAAGGTAGCATGGGTCTATTTACAACTGGACAGAAACAAGATGGCAGTAATAAGTGTCGAGGGGCAGTAAATGGAACAAGTGGTTGGGAAGGGAGTGAGACCGGTTTGTAGTCTATCCCCACTGTTATTAATTCTTATAATAAGGAAGCAGTAAAGGAAAGAAAAGAAAAAAATTGGAGTAGGAATTAAAATCCACGGAGAAGAACGAAAAACTTTGAGGTTAGACGATGACATGAGAATTCTGTCAGGGACAGCAAAGGACTTGGAATAGAAATTGAACGGAATGGACAGTGTCTTAACAGATGAACACGAACAAAAGCAAAACGGGGACAATGGAATGCAGTCGAATTAATCAGCTGATGCTGAGGGAATTAGATTAGGAAATAAGACACTTAAAGTAGTAAATGAGGTTTGTTAATTTGGGAACAAAATAACTGATGATTGTCGGAGAAGAGAGGATATAAAATGTAGACAGGCATTGGCAAGGAAAGGGTTTCTGGAGTAGAGAAATTTGTTAACATCTAGAATAGCTCTAAGTGTCAGAAAATCTTTCCTGTAAGTATTTGTACGGAGTGTAGCCATATATGGAAGTGAAACATGGACGATAAGTAGTTTATACAAGAAGAGAATAGAAGCTTTTGAAATGTGGTGCTACAGAAGAATGCTGAAGATTAGACTGGTAGATCACGTAACTAATGAGGAAGTACTGAATAGAATTGTGTAGAAGAGGAATTTGTGGCACAACTTGACGAGAAGAAGGGATCGGTTGGTAGGAAACTTTATGAGGCGTCAAGGTGTCAACAATTTAGTACTGAAGGGAAGCTTGGAGCGTAAAAATCGTAGATGGAGAACAAGAGATGAATACGCTAAGCAGATGCAGAAGGATGTAGGTTGCAGTAGTTATTCGTTGATGAAGATGTTTGCACAGGATAGAGGAGCGTGGGGAGCTGCATCAAACCAGTCCCTGGACTGGAGACCACAACAACAACACTGTCAATGTTAACATAGTCTAGTAGTCTAAACATAGATAGTTGATCCCTTAATCACCGGATGTATAACATGGCACTTCATAGCTACGGCTGCTGTTGCATGATGATGATGATGGATAGAGTAACACTGGATTAAATTTAAGACGTGGAACATGTTCTATTTAAACACACAGGTGTCAGCTGGGAAGGATGAATGTGGCATGATGCGGTAGCAATCAGCTGTTGGGATAATTTTCTTCCATGTTCTCAACCAACAGGATACGACGGAAGCAGCTGATCCAACTCTCTTTAGACATACTGAAGTGGATCTCATATTTAATGATGTGCAAGTTGCTTCAGGGTGAGAATGACGTATTGTACTGAATGCCCCGTGCAGGAAACTTTAAAATGTATTATGATGTGTGTGAAGATCTCTCTGAACGAATGCAGCTAATATTATTTAAGGCCCACTTAATTTGCTTGAAGTCATACATTTCTGTGTCTTTAGGGTATTATGTGACCATTCGTTAATGTACTGACTTAATATAATGTCTTGTAACAGTATATAATGAAGAGTTACCAATGGTGAAATCCCTAAATTAGCTATATTGTGTTTGTGCACATGCAACTCCAGTATTATATATCCTGCTCTTTACAGGGGCGTAGCTACTGTGGAGCAGTGAACTGGATCCAGCCGCTCCTGTGTCAGGCAAAGACAGTTACGTGCTACTTGATAGTTGAGTGCGAGAATTGAATCTGATATATGAGGCCAATGCGCATTGTGAGTCACCCTCGGTACCTTCAACTGTTTATTGTAGCAGGAGCATTTAGAGAGTCAAGTAGCAGCCTCCTCTACAACGAGTGTTGTATGTGGTGCGATTCTCTCAGTATTTGTTGATAATCGGGCGCTCAGGTATAAGTAATGGAACTACTGGGCTCTAATTGTGACAGTGAGCCAGCTGTGTGGTTGCGTTTGTCTGAGACCGTCTGATGTGTGTCAGTGCCCATAGTGAGCACAGCGACAAGTGTGGCTGAAGGTATACATGAAAATTGTTGCACAACCTGCAAGCATCTCGCATTAGTACCGCAGTGGGTGTGTAGCAGATGTCAATGTTTAGTACAGGTAAGTGCTTACTTCGCAGTCCTGTCAGGCTACTACAGAAGTTAGTCAGTATGAGAATAATTTCCTTACATTTTTAAACCGTTATAACAAGTCATTAAGTGTAATTTGCAGTATTTTAACACACTGAAAATCGCAGAACAAGTTCTTAGCTTTCTTTAAAAATTTAAAATTGTAAATTATCACTGCTTTGGTGTGTTGTGTACTAGATACATCTATGTCTGTAAGTGAGAGGAAATCAGCGGATGAGTCCACGATCGTTATCACCAGTCAGTGTAATTCCCTGTTTTGATCACAACTATATCCTTATTTTTTCAACAACAGCAGATTAGATGAGTGCATTTCATCCAAAAATTTACTGTAGCCCTTAGAAAAGATGATAGTGTCCAGTTTCTGATCTAAAAGACACAGAAAAAACACAATCATTTCTACATTTATTTGGAGTGTTCAGAATACCGACAAACACGGATACGATTATTAATGTAAACTTTGTACATTAAAATAGATATAAATGGGCTTATTTTTAATCAGTCATCCATAGGATCATTAAGCTACCTCTTGAAAGTGACGAAATCGAAGACCAATGGATAATAAGAGTACGACATGAGGATAATATACAGGTCAAGGGAAAAAAAGGAAATTAGTGACATACATTAGCTGAACGCTCTAAACGAACCCCACCAGGTTTTAACAAAGCTGATGTGAATGTAGGCTTTCGGAAAATACGAGCCTTGGAAGCAATTGCTATCAAACATAATAAATTCACGGAATGAGTTATTTATAAAATAAACTGCCGGGACTGTAATAAATTTTGTGTTGAGCTAACTGGCAGGAGGTTTGCAATTAGATTTATAGAGCACACCTGTTATCATAACAAAGGTGCCACGGTAATCATCTGATAACCGTTAAACATAATAGCCGATATACGAGTACAAGACAATTCAGAATTTGTACACAAGCCAACTAAAAGCGATCTTTTAGAGTACTAGAAGAAATGGAGATCCTTATTCAAGGCAAAATATAGCCATGGCACTTTCTTAATGAAAAAAAAAGAATATATCAGACTGAACTGGTAGTTAGGAATGTTCCAAGACGTGTTAGTGTGGGAGTGTGGGGAGAAGGGCAGGGTAGTGTGGAGAGGCTGCTTGCCTGTCGTCCATCGTGTCTGCATCGGCCATGGGTTGATACAAATATGGACACATTTGCAGCGTCAACGCTAGAAATAAACACAACAGTCGCGAGATGGCTGTATCAAAGCCGAGAGTTCTTTACAGTTTAATATGTTAAAGCCTCACTATGTATTTTGATACGAAGTTATTACGCTTTATATCCTCAACTTATGTACTGCTCCTACAAGTCGTTCCATTTGTCAAAAATACAATTAGTAAATTGCTTAATGCTATAACAATTAAATGTTAGCTAAATTGTTGATATTCCATCCCATATTAATACTATTACTAAATTACATTAATCCTGCTAGTTACGCTAATACTAACAAGGGAAGGTAACATCGTTAGGATCACAGATTTACTTCAAACTTTGGACACATTTAGCAGGACATTAAAATAACATAATGTGCTATTAGTAAGGTGCACTACTCTGGCAAGAGTTTCCGCGAAAATCGCAAGAGATGCATTACATGTTTTTTTATCACTGGTCATATTATTGAATTTATGTGACATCTGAGAGGTAATATAATGAAAAAGAGAACGACTTGTATTTAGTTTAAGTATTTCTATGAAGTTCCAATTCATGTTTTCCATGTCTGTTTGGCAAAACCATCGTGCAACGTGTGATTCCGAGAGCACAACCGACATGTAATTGTACATTACTCTCGCGATCTGGCACATTGACAGTGCTAGCAGGACTGGAACCATCGCCTCGTCCACGACCCTCTTGCCTAGCGCGGACGCTAACCTAGGGACTAGAATGGCGTTTGCTACCAGCACCTTCGCACAGATACATCAGGTATATAAGATACGCGTAAAATTTCTCTTGCGATTTTCTCGGATTTCTTGCGCTTTATTATTGGAACATTATATCATTTTAATGGCTTACTAAAAATGTACAAAGTTGAAAGTAAATCCGTGATCTGGAAGTCGTGCCCTTACCTTGTAAGGAATACTAATATACTAGTGATACTCCTAGACTTAAAATTACTATAACTCCAGGACCTAACTAATGTCTGTTTCTTCAGACATGCTTGGAAATCACATGCATGCATTGTCACTTATGGTAGACCAGTAATGTTCACTTACTGTGGATGGCTGGTTACATATTTGAGATGGCCTGAAAGCTGTTAACCTACCACGTTAAATTATTGCATAAGAGCTTCTTACGTTCTACGATTAAAATTTTTATCTTCTCAGATTGATTGTTTTCTGTTGTATGACAATAATACTTCGATTGACACTATGATCTATACATCATTCCTACTAAATGTGTAGTTTTTAGGTTCACTGAATCTGGTCGTAAATAAGGACATGGTAGCGAATACTCCTGTAGTGCCTTCACTCCTGTTGGGGAATAGTTCTGCAGAGATAGAATGAACTACTCCTCTAGGCGTAATTACTTTCTGTTTGTACATTGGAAGGGGGACCGGAAAGAATGCATACGGAAGAAGCGGCTGAGAGTGCAGACGCCAGGGCCAGACGGAATGAGGGCCTGTGATATACGACCTGCTGCGCGCGCACGGCGCCGGCACTCGCCGTCAGTTTATTGCGCCGGCGCCTGGTGGGCAGGCAACCGCGCGTCGCACCGTGACCACCTGGGCTCCCGCTTCCCACTGTTCTCTGCTGCATCGCACAAATCCAACGTCCGCCAGTCGCGCTTTATTCCGGGCTCCGGTCTCATCGGCCGAACACTCTCGTCTGAATAAAGGAGGGTGACAGTTAGTGTGGTTATGCTGGCAGTAGGTTCGAGACTTTTCCCCGCCATTGCGCTCAACGTACTTTTATTTCCTTCTATCTGTTATTTCTCTCCAAAAAAAGTGTACCTCCAATTTCTGCCATGAAGTGGCACGTTAAAATTTATTTTAGTTGGACAGGTGTGCGCTTATGACAGATCTGACAGTTCAGACGTAATAAAATCGAGAGTTTTTCTTTCATTTTGAATGGAAATTCGCTTTTTTTTTTTTTTTGTACTCTCGACGAAACAGGTGTATTCTAAGCAGATATGAAGTATGAATTGCGTCAGATACGCTCTCATAAACATCACAATGAACCGGAAATTAACAATACTTCAGACTTATTTCGTTGTCATTGCTCATTATACTCGATTACTGAAATTAATTTTATTGCCAGTTATTAACTTCTGACGGTGGGGATCTCAAGTCCACCTATTATGCAAAAATGTTCTTTTAAAATCGAAAACGTGTTATTTACACCGACATCAGTGGTTACAAATATACGGATCTGTAAAGCGAAACATGTTTGAGGCCAGAAATATTCTAACTCAGATCACCCCACTTCACAAGAAAAATTTAAGATTTTCGTTGTTGTCTTTAGCCTCGGTTCTGGTCTGATGCATCCCAACACTCTGCCGTACCATTCGAAAGCCTCTTTGTACTTAAGTAACTACGGCTTCCATCCATTTAAACGTGCTTACTGTGCTCAAGCATTTGTCTACCCCTAAAACGCTTTCCACGCTTCACCGCTTTTACTTACTTCAACTTTTACTTACTTCAATTACGAACTTGATGTGTCCTACGGTACGATCCCTTCTTTTCGTCAAGCTGCCACATAAATTTATTCCTTCGCCAGCTCGATTCTGCTCCTCTTAGTCAGTCACTCGACGTCCCCATTGAGTCTTCAGTAATCTTCTGTAGTACCACATTTGAAAAACATCTACTTACTCATGGTCCTACTTTCCCACACTTCAGTTTATTTTAGGTACTAACAATTTCATTTCTTCGGAAACTTTACGTGTCTTTTATAGCATCACATATCGAAATCTCACGCGCTCTCCTGTTCTGACTTATCAGCACTTGAATTTCGAAACTAACAAATTTCATTTCTTCATAAACCATTTTCTTGCTGCTGAAAGTCTGCATTTTAGATCCTCTACATTTCGTACACCATCCGTTATTTTGGTGCCACATAACAGAAATCATCTAGCACGTTTAGCGTCTAATTTCTTAACCTACTTTCTTCCGCACGACTTGACTTTATTTATCAACACAGCATCACATTTATTACACTTTTGGTGATGTTCATCTCTTTCCAAAGCACTTTCCATTTCGTTCAACAGCTCTTCCATAACCTATGTCGTCTGTGAAAGAATTACGTCATCAGCAAAACTTAAAGTTTTCATTTATACCTCCTGAACATTAATTCCTTTCCATAATTAATCCCTCATTTTCTGTAATGCTTGATAAATGTATAGATTCCATAATTTTGTGGAGTGGCTACAACCCTACCTCATTCCTTCCTCAAATGAGCTACCTTTTCACATTCCCATCTCTCATAACAGGGTCTGGTTACTGTACAACTTGTAAATAATATTTCATTCTCTGTATTTAGTCCCTTCTACCTCCAAAACTTGCAGGAGTGTAGTTCCCTCAGTAGTGTTAAAACCTTTCTCTAGATCTACAAATACTACAAATGATGGTTTGGCTATCATTAACTTACGTTCTGTTATGAGCAGTAAGGTGAAGAATGCACCCTGTGTTCCCAAATTTATCTGGAACATGAACTGAAATACCCGAAGTTGGCTTCTAGAGTTTTACAGTTCGTATGAAAATAGTCTGTGACAGTGTTTTACAACCATGATTTGGTAGTATTTACAGCTGGCAGCATTTGACAGCTTTGAAATTTGACTAATTACTTTCTTACGGAACTCTGGGGGCGTTTCATCTGCCTCGCTTATCTTGCAAACCAGATCAAATAGTTTTGTCACGTCTGGCTCTCCGAAGGATATTAGTAACTGTGAGGGAGTGTGATCTAGCAGCGGGGTCTTGTTTCCTCTTGTTTGTTTCAGTGCTCAGTCAAATTCTTCTACCAGTATTTTGTCATCTTCCTTCAATTCCTCTTCTCATTCAGTAATATTGGCTTCAATGTTCTTTCTCTTTACTATATATGTTGTATATTTCCTACACCACCCAACTTTTGTTTTTTGTAGTGTTATTCCATCTGAGCTCTTTACATGGTACAAGTGCTTCCCTTTTCTCCAATGGTATCTTTATTTCTCCTATAGGTGGCGTTTGCCTTTCTTGTAGTCACGCCATATTTTACAGCCACGCATTTGGTTGCTTGCTATTCCCGTTGAGACGTTGAAGTTTCATGTGAATATCATTTTATATTGAATTTTAGATTTCTGTACTTCTTTCACTTGCTTCATTTTCTGCGTCGGCACGTTTTCTCTTCTCTTCAGTTGTATTCAGTACCTGTGGTGTTATCCAAATTTTGTAATTACTTACTGTGTTCTTCATAATATCTGTCCTCATCTGCATGCTAAAGAACACAGAGAAATACGGTACATGTTGTTGATGAATCACATTCGCAAGTTACAGTTTGTATACACACGAAACGCAGTGTACATGTTGCTGCTGCGACCTTTGTCCCTATAGACATCATTTCTTTTCATGCTTAATGCGTCACCTCACCTTAGCTTCCAACACTTTCTCTTTCTTGTCCTTTCTTTTCTCTCGTGTCAGCATTGTATGTATTAAACATAGAGTTGTAGTCGTTTATAACTCATGTCCTGTTGCTATTGACTTATGTATGTGGAAAATTTCTTCTATAGTAAATTTTTTATATGGTCGTCGCTGGGTTTCAATATTATTACATCAGTGCCCGTTTTAAATGGGTACTGGTTGTGATGTACAAAATATTTAAATAAAAGGCAATCATCGATATATGAAAAATCTGCCCCATAATGCGTTGAAAGGGTCTCATATACTCTGTGAAGCTGTCCTCAAGTAATGATGAGATTCTGAAAGACCAGTAATGATAGTCATCTTATAACTGTGGCTAGGTATTGCAGATGTTTCCACTGTGGCCAAGCAAGTCCATCAAGAACGGAAAATTTTATGGGAATGGTGCTCGAAGAAAAGTATGTCAAAGTCGTTGTGATAGATGAAAAACAGAAATCGGCTCGTGGGTTAGGTATCAACATATTTCATGAAATTAGGAAAGTGATGATAATCGTTGTCTACATTAGTATGTCCACTCAGGTCACTAACTACATAACTGCACGAAAGCCACTCCCAATGGCACAGATTCTCACCAACACAAGATATTAGTATGAGGTTTATGACAGTTTTGCAAAAATGTGTGGGATGGTATGCATATTCGGGAACCATCATCTGAGTAACTGCAGGCATGTGTAAGTAGGGGAAGGCGGGGCAAGACGGGGAGGTGGGGTAAGACGAGGAAGGGCTATAAGCTAAAGTTAGAGTGCTGCCATCTGTTGATAGCTAAGTCAACATCATGAATACACAAGTCCAGTGTGTTGACATTGCTGAACCTCAGTTTAGTTGCGGTTTCTGTGAGCTTTGCAAGGTACGTAGAATTGTTATGCTGATTTGCAATGTTTTACAACTTCTGAGGTCCTAAAACATGTGTTTCTTGAACATTTGTCCAGACTGTATGTATAGCACAGAATAGTACGTCTTATTAACAGTAAACTGCTGTGTCAATAGTCAATGTTCACTAAATAGTGTTCATGTAGGCGTAACATAACCTGACAGCATGGTAGGGGACAAGACGGGGTGGGGCAAGATGGGGAGCTTCCCCGTCTTGCCCCTACTGTTTGTCATGTGTTACGTTCATGTGTTAACCTCGCTGTAAGTTTTGAACACGTACATTATACGTTGATTACAATTGTAAATAGAATGGTATTCGTTATTCAACAGTTTCCTAATTAATTACAAAGTATGCCTTAGGCTATATGGTGAATAAAGTACACAAAAGGTGCAAAGTCAGTATTCTTGCTATGCTTTAACGACTGACTATTGGAAATATGGTATTTACTATATAATATAGATTACCAGGAATGATCCGACTCAATAGTACGTTCCACGGGTTTTATTTCAGATGGTTCGCAAGTATCGGTGAGAAACGTCTAGGCAAGATTAGTCATTGGAGTCAATGGAAGGCGCTGTAAATGCTGTTATAGAAGGTCATATGGGTGCTTTCAGGGCAGAAAACGATTGAACGAGATGTGGCAAAGAAATGTGCTAATCCTCGCTAAACAGTTGTGAAAAAGTCAGGACCAATCACTAGTGTGTTTACCCCAGAACAAGAGGCAGAACGGAAGGACAGTATATTGGCCTAACACTTAAAGGACTTTGTGAACTTGCTTTTCAGCTAACTGAACGAAACAACTTCAAACATCCATTTAATACTGCAGCCAAATCGGCTGGAAAAGATTGGTTAAATGGGTTTCTTGCACGAAGTCCTACCTTAACAATACGAAAACCAGAGGCGATTGATATCGCACGAGCAATGGTGTTTAATCGAGTTGCTGTAGATCGGTTTTTCGATCTGGTAGAAAGTCAATTAGACACATTCAGGTTTACGGGAGACAGAATTTTCAGTTGCGATAAGACTGGTTTAACAGTCATTCCAAAAGGTCACACAAAGGTGGTTGCTTTGAAAGGGCGCATACAGGTTGGAGCAGTTACTTTAACAAAAAGAGGCAAGACTATGACAGCAGAAAATACATTGGCTAACGATTAAAATTTCTGTTTCGGGCTTGGGTGCCCCATTTAATGTTTACAGGCCTTTGGAAAAGAAAGTTACTGTGGACACTCAGCACTTTAGACAGTACAAGAGCATCAGCAGCGGTAGCAATGGCATTGTTGGTTGTAGGTGCACATTTCGACGTTGCATCAGGCGACAGTCTACCCGACGCTGTATGTGTCTAGACTGCTTCCTGAACCGAAAATATTTATGCAACAGCACACATTTACCAGTCATTGCAGGGCCCCGTGTCTACGAGGAGTCACTATGATATAGTGGGACTGTTAGTACGAACCATTTTGATTCAGAAACATACATGTTTAGAAATACTCATCCCCCTCTCCCTAGTGTCCCTATAATGCTGCATTCTAATTTTCCGTCTCTGGAAACAGTGCTGGAGGTATTCCTCTGTGAGCTCCTTGACGGCGAATGCCGCTTTTTCTTTCACAGCTTCAGAGGACTGAAATCCTGACCTATTAGAAACGATGTAAGTCACATGATGCAAGACCTGGAGAGTATGGTTGGTGGTCTCACAATGGGATGTTAAGCTTCGCTGTAAACTTCTTAACAGATAATGCGGGATGAGATGTGTTGTCTTCATGCAGAATTCCTGCAATATTCTTCCACAATTCCGATCGCTCTTCTCTTTTTTCCTCACTACGTTGAGCAAAAACCTCAAGGTAGTAATGCTGAACAATAGTCTGACCTGCAAGAGCCGATTAAAGATATAAAATTCCTTGCTTATCGTGCATTTGCACTTAATTTGTAGATGATAAGTGAAAAACCAAGATTCGTCACATTTTACCACTCTTACCAAGAGATTAGCGACTTACTCTGAGGGCCGAAATTTAATGGACTGCCAGTACAAAAATTTTCACGAGCTTGTTTTTGTTCGATCGTCAGGATTTTCGCCACCGGTTTCGCAAACACCCCTCAACTTTGAACATTCCTTGCAGTACGTACTTCACACTATACTCCCTTTCGAAGGAACAGACTTTCTCTTTCATTAAACCTGGATAGGCTTTTGTGTTGCAGGATGATATATACATGTTTTGCATGTTTAGCAAAAAGAGTACGGTAGCAATCATGAAATGTGATATTACATTAACAACTATTATATCAGTGGGCAACGATCGTATTTGGAGAGTTCAGAGAAGTGCTAACAACGAGTAGGATATAGACTGGAGAAATGAGAAGCAGGGAAGAAATTCTTGAGAGAGGAAAAATAGCTTCAGACATGAAGAGTTACGAAAGCATTGTCCAAGGTATAAGTGTCCACCAAGTACTAACCTTTAGGGAAGACAGTCAGGAAACTAACTGGGTCCACACATAAGACCTGCAGAGGGGCTGACTACTGTGTTATAAAAAGGGCGTGACACGTTCGTTACAGGATAAAAAATCGTGACAGTAGGTAGATGAAAGAGGTGCATGTTCGCTGCATGGATGCAGTTATGGGCAAGAAGAAACGTATGGGGGGGGGGGAGGGTAATTAATACAGCAGAGGGTTGTAGACGGAGTTACTAGGCTATACGTAAAAAGTAGTCTAATAATAACAGTATAATTTTCAAATTGCGGAAACGGTTAACAGAAATGAAGTGGCTGAGCGAGAAGATATTGTAAGCAGTGCAGGTTTAACTTAGTTAAGGTTACTGAGATGTCTGAGGCAGATGCTTTAGTGTCACCAGAAATGCAAACAGATGTTTATATGGGAGCAATGGGCAAAAGCAGTAGTAATTACAAGGAGATAAAGGGTGTTAGTGCATTAAGAAATGCACTAGCAAGGAGAATTAAACAAATAGCGTGCGTAAGCCTGTTCGTATTGGAGCAGGTGATAAAGTAATTGTTGGTGGTATGCCTGTGGCAATGATCGGACATGGTATTTCTGATATCGATAGCTACGATGCCACTGCATAGGTGCAAGCTAGTAGGTTGGCACTACGAGAACGGACGATCCACGCCGACCACACCGCCCTCTAGCCAACGCTGTGGAGGTCAACGAGCGCCGCTCTACTTTCGCCCCAGCGCTTCAAGAGCAGATGGCCGAGAACCATCGCTTTAGTATAACTTGTTATTGAGACTTTCTATCTGGACCACAGCTTCGCACCTACGTGCTCAACTGTATCAAGTTATGTGTTAAAGTGTATAATTCGGATTGGACTAGAGTTAACACACTTTTACTTCACTTGCAGTACCAAAAGCTTTACCTCACCTGCTCCTACTCGCTTCCTACATTCGGCCTATGTTGCAGATTTCAGGAGCAGACCTACGTGACGCCTTCCAGTCGGGATACAAAAGAAATGTCGACGAGAATTGGCGACAGAGACGGCAACGATCAGGGCATAGAATTTTTTTTTCCTATCCCTATGTGTTTTTTGCTCGGTACAGCTTTAGCTTTGTCTATTTCCCTGTGTGAATCAGTGTATGAGTGCTTCCACCCTTTTCTATAAGTCTTTAAGTTTGTATCAACGATGGCTTCGCCACAGGAACAGGTTTCGCTGTCCGATCTTGTGCGGTTTCAGGCTCAGCAAATGACGCAGCTGCTTTCTGCTGTAAATGGACTGGTCGCACTACAAACTGCAGTTACTACGGCGCCTGCGACGCCTTCGCCTGTACCGACGACGACGACGACGCCTCCGGCTCCGCGATTTCGTGCCTTCAATCCTGACATTGAACGATGATCAGAATACGTCGCCCTACAACATACCAGGTACAGCGCGGCTTGCCTTTTCATTGCCAACAAAGGTGTTGTGTTATATCGTGTGCTGGTAAAATTGTTTCCCACCACCCGCCCAGAAACTAAAAGTTACGACGAAGTGATTGATGCATTGAACTCCCACTTCCGTGACAGTGTAAATGTGGTAGCTGCACGCTACAAACTCTTCTGTCTCCGGCGTGATCCTATTCAGTCAAATAAATCATGGTTAGCTGACCTTCAAGGACTACTATCTGATTGTGACTTTAATTGCTCCTGTGAATGCTCATATGCGGATATCATGATTAGAGACGCTATTGCGGAGAATGTGGCTGACCAACGCATCTGTGAGCAAATCTTACGATTTAAAAACCTGCCTGTGCAGGAAGTAATGGACTTGCTAGACAGACAAGATACGTTAAATATGGCTACTTTCACCTTCGATGTGCCCCGGATGTGTGTCCTGTTAGCGAGGCACAACACGTGCCCTCCTGCCCTACCCCGGGACAGCGAGCCACGTCGCACTACTCGTGTGCAAGTAAACGAGTTTCAAGCCAGGCACCCACTAAGAAACACAAATCATATCCGAACTGCTTTCACGCCAACCCACAGGACATTTGCCCATACCGTCAGGCACAGTGTTATTTTTGTAATAAGAAAATGCATGTGCAAGCTGTGTGTAGTAAGAGAAACTCTATTTCACAACCTGTCTCCCATTCGCGTGACTCGAGTGGGCGTCACCGCAATGGCAACCGCCTTGATCATGATTCACATCAGCCTATGGACGTTAATGCTATTTCTTCACAGCCTACTGCTTCACGTGCTCCTACAGCTCTTGGTGTGAATAAAAAAGTTTGGCCAGACAATTCGTCTCTCATTCAGTGCGGTGCGAAGAAACTTTTTTGACTTTGAACATTTGTGGACGTTGTGTTCGCATGCAGCTGGCTATTGGTACGTTAGTTTTTTTATTGAACAGATCAACATTTTACTTGCTTGGTTCGCCCCTTCTTCTTCGTCCACATTCCACACTGACTGCATTTACTGGACAGGAAATCTCGGTGCTCGGCGTGTGTAGTTTCCAAGCCACTTATAGTGCAATGACGAAACCTGTGTCTTTTCATGTGCTCTGCTCTAGTCGTGCTCCGAACTTTTGCGTCATGGACGCATTAGAACGTTTTGGCCTCGCAATTCAGGACAATGTACTTTGCATCAACGCTAGCGACCATGCAGACTGTGTTGTCGCGCTATGCGATGATTTTCCTCAACTCTTTTCTATGGGTTTTGGTTGTGCCACAGATTCTGCAGCACATGTTGTGGTTAAAAACAATGCCACGCCTACTTTCCGGCGTTCACGCCCAGTACCGAACGCACTGCACGAAACCGTAGGTGCAGAACTTAACCATTTGCAAGACAGTGGTGTCACTGAACCTGTTTCTGCTTCGCAATGGGCTTTGCCTATAGTGTGTGTGGGAACAAACCAAACGGTCGTCTCCATATTTGTGCTGAATTTAAGTCTAAAGTAAATCTCCTTTTAATATATTTTGTGGGATCTAAATTTTAAAAACCTCTCACACCGGCCTGATTTAGCTTCACTGATCAGGATAGTAAAGAGCATGCGTATATTAAGGGAATTTTCATTCACAGAGCAGGCTTATCACATTCACTCAGTTCAGTACTGTTCTATCCTGATTAAATTGAGCTTAACTTAAATTCCGTAAGGCAGTGAAGCAATTTCGATGTCTCGGTGCGACAAAAATTGTCAGTCGATCTACTGAAAACATTTGTAATAATTATTAACTTTCGGTGATCACATGGGAAAGACCGGAGATCTGCTGGTAAGACCGTGTTAGTCTATTTATTGAAAGTAATAAGATAGCAGAGAAGTTAATCCATGGAGTAAATGCACGGTCCAAGGAATAATAGAGCTTGAAACTACTTTGCATTGATAATCATCGTATATTAAAGGTTAGGAATCGGTAAGGCAAGAAGAGATATTTCGAGATATGTAATGAGTTATATAATTTATAAAAAATTTCTGTAAATATCGCGGAGAGACCGCTGCAAGAGACATTACACCCAGACAGTGGTAGCTACATTTCCCTTACCACATCCTGAAGAAATATTGATAAGCTTGGTGCGGGAAACTTTTTTTCTATGATTGACTTGCGGGACGCGTACTTTCAAATTCCTCTCGATAAACAGTCGCAGTGCTATTTTATGATCAACATCCGCCTTGGATTGTTCAAGTTTCGCCGCCTTCCGTTCGGTTGTCCTTTAGCTCCTGCTATTTTTCAGTCTTACATACAGCAGTTGTGTGCCAATGTCCCTGGTTGTTCCAATTATTTGGACGATATTGTTGTATCAGGTCGCACCCCTGACGAACATCTGCTGAATTTGTGTGCCTTATTTACTGCACATTTGCAGGCAGGACTCAAGTGTGACAAAAACAAGTGGAAATTTTTTCAACCAGAGATTCAGTATTTAGGTCACAAAATTAATAGACAGGGTATCCACCCCTCTCCGTCACATCTTCGTGTGATTAGAGACTTGCCAGCTCCATGAAACTTGAAAGAACTTCAGTCTGTCTTTGGGCAAAATTACATATTATGTTCAGTTTACACCACATGCAGCGCAGATTGCAGCGCCTTTCCATCGCCTTAGGCGTAAGAACGTTTCTTTTGTTTGGTCTTCGGAATGTGACGCTGCTTTCCACAAGCTCAAATCTGCTTTGTTGCGTGATAGCTGTTTATTTCATTTCGATCCCTCGAAACCAATTGTTTTGGCGGTCAATGCGTCTTTTCAGGGCATCGGAGCGGTTCTCTCGCACCGCATTAATTCTGTCGATCGCCCGATCGCTTTTGTGTCTAAGTTGTACACCAAAAATATTCTCAAATCGAGAAAGAAGCTTTAGCTATTGTCTATGGAGTGATAAATTTTCATCATTTTTTGCACGGTAGCAAGTTCTATTTGGTCAGCTACCATAAACCTTTGACGTCGTCGTATCACTCGTCAGTCAGTCCCAGCTCGTACTGCACAAAAGTTGCAACGTTGGTCTTAGTTTCTGTCTAACTAACATTACGAAATTTTGATTTGGCCTACGGCTCAGCAAGGCAATGCCGATGCTCTGTCTCGCCTCCCTATCGGTGCTGACGACGAGTTTGCATGCATGTCATGCATGTTTATTGATTCGCAGGATAAGGAATTAGCTGATGGTTTCTTGTGTATTTTCGTCGCATTGCTTCTGCGACAACCGCCGATGTTTCTTTATAGATTCTTTTGCGGTATATTCTTACTCCTCAATGGCTTCCATCTGCTACGCAGATTCCTGGTCCCCTTTTTCGACGTTACTTTGCGCTACGTCTCAAATTATCTTTACACCACGGGGTTATTTTGTTACAAACTGACAATGATCAGTCTCGTGTGGCTGCACGTCGTTCGTTGCAGTCGGAAATCTTCAGATTACTGCAATCTGGTCATTGGGGTATAGTGCAGTGAAGCAATTAGCGCGTCGTCACTGCACTTGGGTCGGTATTTATAAACAAATTGAGAATTTGCTTGCTAATTGTCGGTCTTGCACGGAGCATCAATCTGCTCCCCGCCAGATGACCGACTCCTACTGCGTCGTGGCAGCGTGTTCATATTGATTTTGCGGTACTTTTCTGGGACACCCGCTGGTTGATAGTTATTGATGTCTACCGCAACTTCCCTTTTGTTCTGCCTATGTTTTCTATTACATGTGTCAGTAATTTTCGGACTTTGACATCTATTTTTTGCATTGAGGGTCTTCTTGAAGTTATTGTCTCCGACAACGGTCCCCAATTTGTGTCCTCCGAGTTTGAAGCGTTTTGTGCTCCTAATGGGATTCGCCAGCCCCGTTCCACCCCCAGTCGAACGGCGAGGCTGAACGCTTTGTGCGTACATTTAGGTCGCAGATGAGCAAGTTGCACGCCACACACTATAGCGAGTGCGCATCTGGACTTTCCTTGCTTCCTATCGCTCCCATCCGCATGGCACCCGTTCCCCAGCGGTCGCTCTTGCAGCTATTGCGCCCTCCGCTGCCCACCCCTGCTATTTCGTCTCGTTCTGGCTTCGCGCCGCATAGTTTGGGTTCTATCGCGTTTTGTCTGGCTGACAGCGCTGGCATCAGGGGCGCATTCTTCGCCAGCTTGGCTGTGCCTTATTTGTCATTTCTGGTCCCTCCGGCATTGTCATGCGACAGTGGAACCAGATCCGTTTGTGCCGTCCTCGGTTTTCTGCCGCTGGTTCTTTTTCGGCAAACTTGGATGCTTCGCGGCTTCCGCCGCCACAGCCCGCGACTCCACCGTCGGCGCCTCTGTCTCTCACGCCTCCGGCATGGGCGCTCCTGCCTGCGTCGCCGCCGGTCCGGTTTGCTGCGCAGAGCGGGCAGCTCTCGCCGCGGCCGCTGCCCCACCTCTGGTCGCCGCCGCCGGAGTGTTCCTCCACTTTGCTGGAATCGATGAATGCTGAGGCTGCCGTCATGCCGCAGCCGCCGTCGCCGTAGCCCATGGAGGTTGCTGTTCCGCCTCCTCATCCGAGAATATCCAGTGGCGGTGCGAGTCCCGGGCAGGTTTTCAACGGGGCGTTTTCCTCGCCCCCTCCTGAGTAATTCGGGGACGCGAGTGGGCAGCACGCCCCAGCAGTTCTGCTGTCCGCCCCCTCAGTAGCACCGCCCCAGAGTCCCTCCACTCGCCATCGGAAGCCGTACTCAACGACGGTGCGCCGTTTTATGGGGGAGGGGTGTGGCGTCGATAGTTACGATGCCACAGCATAGGTGGAAGCAAGTAGTTTGGCACTACAAGAGGGGACAATTCACGCCGACCACAGCGCGCTCTGGCTGACGCTGTAGAGATCAACAAGCGCTGCTCTACTTTCGCCCTAGTTCATCAAGAGCAGATGGCTGAGAACCATTGCTTTAGCTTAAATTGCTATTGATACTTTCTATCGGGGCTACAACTATGCACCTACGTGCTCACCAGTACCAAGTTATGTATTGAAGTTTATAATTCAGGTTGGACTATAGTAAAACCAGTTTTACTTTACTTGCAGTACAGAAAGCTGTACCTCACCTGCTCCTATTCGCTTCCTACATTCGGCCTATGTAACAGATTTCAGGATCAGACTCACAGGCCGCCTTCCAGGCGGCATACGAAAGTAATTATAGCTGTAATAATGGTGAAATAATGAGTGAGGAAAGTATGAGTTGCACTGATGAAAGTCTTAATGTTTAAGATAGTTCTGAGGTGGAAGTGGAAGCACAACTTTCTTGCAAAAGCTGATTTTTATGCTTTTGGGAGAGGATTACATTAATATTTTGACAAGGAAACAAGAAGCAGAATAAACTGAAAAGCAAGATGAATGAAGTGTTGTGTTGGTTATGTACAAGTTTATATTTATGTTGGAATTTCTGTGTAACTATAACTATTTTAGGAGATTTCATTGTTTATAGTTAAGTCAGTATGTGTGATGGGTGACACAATATGGAAATGGAAAAAAGAACACATTGATACCGGTGTGTCGTACCCACCATACTTGCTCCGGACACTGCGAGAGGGCTGTACAAGCAATGATCACACGCACGGCACAGCGGACACACCAGGAACCGCGGTGTTGGCCGTCGAATCACGCTAGCTGCGCAGCATTTGTGCACCGCCGCCGTCAGTGTCAGCCAGTTTGCCGTGGCATACGGAGCTCCATCGCAGTCTTTAACACTGGTAGCATGCCGCGACAGCGTGGACGTGAACCGTATGTGCAGTTGACGGACTTTGAGCGAGGGCGTATAGTGGGCATGCGGGAGGCCGGGTGGACGTACCGCCGAATTGCTCAACACGTGGGGCGTGAGGTCTCCACAGTACATCGATGTTGTCGCCAGTGGTCGGCGGAAGGTGCACGTGCCCGTCGACCTGGGACCGGACCGCAGCGACGCACGGATGCACTCCAAGACCGTAGGATCCTACGCAGTGCCGTAGGGGACCGCACCGCCACTTCCCAGCAAATTAGGGACACTGTTGCTCCTGGGGTATCGGCGAGGACCATTCGCAACCGTCTCCATGAAGCTGGGCTACGGTCCCGCACACCGTTAGGCCGTCTTCCGCTCACGCCCCAACATCGTGCAGCCCGCCTCCAGTGGTGTCGCGACAGGCGTGAATGGAGGGACGAATGGAGACGTGTCGTCTTCAGCGATGAGAGTCGCTTCTGCCTTGGTGCCAATGATGGTCGTATGCGTGTTTGGCGCCGTGCAGGTGAGCGCCACAATCAGGACTGCATACGACCGAGGCACACAGGGCCAACACCCGGCATCATGGTGTGGGGAGCGATCTCCTACACTGGCCGTACACCACTGGTGATCGTCGAGGGGACACTGAATAGTGCACGGTACATCCAAACCGTCATCGAACCCATCGTTCTACCATTCCTAGACCGGCAAGGGAACTTGCTGTTCCAACAGGACAATGCACGTCCGCATGTATCCCGTGCCACCCAACGTGCTCTAGAAGGTGTAAGTCAACTACCCTGGCCAGCAAGATCTCCGGATCTGTCCCCCATTGAGCATGTTTGGGACTGGATGAAGCGTCGTCTCACGCGGTCTGCACGTCTGGCACGAACGCTGGTCCAACTGAGGCGCCAGGTGGAAATGGCATGGCAAGCCGTTCCACAGGACTACATCCAGCATCTCTACGATCGTCTCCATGGGAGAATAGCAGCCTGCATTGCTGCGAAAGGTGGATATACACTGTACTAGTGCCGACATTGTGCATGCTCTGTTGCCCGTGTCTATTTGCCTGTGGTTCTGTCAGTGTGATCATGTGATGTATCTGACCCCAGGAATGTGTCAATAAAGTTTCCCCATTCCTGGGACAATGAATTCACGGTGTTCGTATTTCAATTTCCAGGAGTGTATATCGCTGTAATGAAAGTAATATCTGAAGTTATCTGCTTGAGAATGGAACGCAGAAAAGAGTTAATTCCTGGGTCTGACTCGGAGTATGGATATGTTATGTCTAAGTCAGGATTTGAGGGAGGTTGATATTGATAAGTATGGGTACACTTATGAGTGAGGGGTAGCATTTTGGTTTCTGTGCGAAATCATTTATTTGAGGCTGTCCTAGGATACAGCTTGACTGGTAGCAAGTGCACATCACTGCTGGCTGTTCGTCCAGTCAATTGAGGAGTGACTGCAACACATGAAACAGGTGGCCTCTAACTGGACAACAGACACGTTTAGACTGTGCCTAATGAAGTGTTCAAATTAACGATTATATATATTGCACACCTGCAACACAGCAGTTAATGATATAATTGTTTAATTTGTGTAGATGTAAGTTTATTTCTATGAATGTTTGTGATTATACGAGTGTCTCTGATAACACTCACGCTGGCCACTGATGCGCTACTATTTTTTTTACAAATATTTGCCTCAATAGGTAGCCAAACAAAGAAACTGACATTATGTTAGTAGCTAATTTGCTGCTACTTTGTGTCATAATTAGCAGGCTAATTTGGCATTAGTAGGTGCGTGTGACATTATGACCGGCGAGTAGCTAAGCATAGTATTCAAAAACCGAATGTTAAGCTAATCAAATTATCATGTAGTGGCTGGGCCGGGTAGTCATCGGGCACTGGATAGTGTACTTGTTACTTGGGTGTGATCAGTAGTGGGAAGGTGCTCAGATGGCAAAAGATATCTACAGATTTTGGACTACAAAAAGTCTGAAGTTAAGTCTGAAGTTTGCATCAAAACAGCGATAGCAAGACAAGCTGGCTGAAATTATTACTGTATACACTCATCAGCCAGAACGTTATGACCACCTAGCAAATAGCTGATATGTCCGCCTTTGACCCGGATGGTACTGAAGACGTGTCATGGTACAGAAGCAATGAGGTGTTGATACGTCGTTAGAGAGTGTTCTCACTACATCTACAGCCACAAATCATCTAATTTCCGCATATTCCAGGGATGAGGACGATGAGTTCTGAAGCCATGTTCGGTCACATCCCTGATGTCTTTCATTGGGTTGAAATTTGGCTATTTGGGGTGACAAGCACTTCGTCTGGAGTGGAGCTTTACAATGTGTACCTCGAACCACTCCATCCCATTCCTGGTCTTGTGACATGGCGCATTGCATTCTGCTGTCTGGTAATATGATCGTTACGAAGGGGTCCACATGGTCTGCAACCGGTGTACGATACCCCTTCGCCTTCATGGGGCCTTGCACAAGCTCTACTAAACCTATGGACGCCCGTACGAATGCTCCCCAGCTCGCAATGGAAACGTCGCCAGCTTGTCTCCGCCATTCAGTATAGGTGTCAAGGAGTTGGAAGACCACGGATTGGTACCCTCCCATCGCCACGATGAAGGATTCATCAGACCATTTAACTCTGTGTAACAGCGCCAACGTTCATTGACAATGGTCATGTGCCCATTTCAGACCTAGTTGCGGATGTCGTGAGATTAACGTTGGCACACGCGTGGGTCGTCGGCTGCAGAGCCCTATCGTTATGAGTGTTCGATGCACTGTGCGTTCATACACACATGTACTCTGCCTGGCATTAATGTATGATGATAGTTCCACCACAGTTAGCCTCCTGTCCTATTCTACCAGTCTGCCTACGACGTCTAACACCTGTAATAAGGGGTGGTCACCCAACCCCACAATATCTGGATGTCGTTTCACTTCGGTTTCGCGACTTGAAGAGACTCGCCACAGTACTCCTCGAGCACCCGACAAGGCGTTTCTGTAATGCACGTGCCGAGCCTAGGGACCATCACAATCTGCTCTCGGCCAAACTCACATAGATCGCACGCCTTCCCCATTCTACACATGGACAGCACGCTCACTGATAGAACATGCACTGCTCGTGAGTGTGACTAGCAGTCATTCCTCGTCAGTTATGATACTATTGCCTGGAGGGTTTATATCGACAGCAGGTTGGTTCCGACCATATTCTGGTTGATTTATTCCTTATTAATGATGTTACTAACATTTACAATAAAAACGTTTTATAAAATCATTGAAAAATTATTCAGATACGCCTTATGGTTATGAAAGTCTGTTACATACACTATGTGATCAAACGTATCTGTACACACCGAGCGAGGTGGCGCAGTGGTTAGCACACTGGACTCGCATTCGGGAGGACGACGGTTCAATCCCGTCTCCAGCCATCCTGATTTAGGTTTTCCGTGATTTCCCTAAATCGTTTCAGGCAAATGCCAGGATGGTTCCTTTGAAAGGGCACGGCCGATTTCCTTCCCCATCCTTCCCTAACCCGAGCTTGCGCTCCGTCTCTAATGACCTCGTTGTCGACGGGACGTTAAACAACACTAACCTAACCTGTATCTGTACACTTGCCCGAAAATTACTTATACATTCTTTGCGCCTCCACCGGTAGTGCTGGAATTCAATATAGTGTTGGTCCACCCTTAGCCTTGATGACAGCTTTCACTCTCACAGGCACACCTTCAGTCAGGTGCTAGAAGGTTACTTGGGGGATAGCAGTCCATTCTTCACGGAGTGCTGCACTCAGGAACATTACCGATATCGGTCGGTGGGGCCTGGCACGAAGTCGGCGTTCCAAAACATACCAAAGGATTCAGTTCCGGACTCCGTGCAGGCCAGTCCATTGCAGGGATGTTATTGTCGTGTAACCACACCGCCACAGGCCGTGCATCATCAAGAGGTCCTCGATGTGTTGAAAGAAGCAACCGCCATCCCCGAATCGCTCTTCAACAGTGGGAAGTAAGGAGGTGCTTTAAACATCAATGTAGACCTGTTTTGTGATAGAGCCACGCCAAACAACAAGGGGTGCAAGCACCCACCATGAAAAACAAGACCACACCATAACACCAACACTTCCGAGTTTTACTGTTGGTACTACACACCCTGCCATCACATCGCCACATGTTTTACCATGATTCGCCACTCCACAGAACGTCCCACTGTTCAATCGTCCAATGTTTACGCTCCTTGCACCAAGCGAGGCGTCGTTTAGTATTTACCGGCGTGATGTGTGGCTTATGAACAGCCGCTCGATCATGAAATTCTAGTTTTCCCACCTCGCGCCTAACCGTCATAGTACTTGTAGTGGATCCTGACGCAGTTTGGAATTCCTGTGTGATGGTCTGGATAGATGTCTGCCTTTTACACATTGTGACCCACTTCAACTGTTGATTTTCTCTGTCAGTCAACAGACGAGGTCGGCCTGTACGCTTTAGTGCTGTACGTATCACTTCACGTTTCCACTTCACTATCACAACGGAAACTGTGGAACTAGGGATGTTAAGGAGTGTAGAAATCTCGTGTACAGACATATGTCACAAGTGACACCCAATCACCTGACCACGTTCGAGGTTCGTGAGTTACGCAGAGAGACCCATTCTGCTCTCTCGTGATGTCTAATGAAAGCTGAGGTCGCTGATCTGGAGTACCTGGGAGTAGGTGGCAGCACAATGCATCTAATATGGAAACCCATGTTTTTGTGGGTGTCCGCATACTTTTGATCACATAGTGTAACTATTAATGTCTGTTATTGAATGGCCATTTTTCTATTATGGTTAAACAAATACCCAAATGGTTATAAAAAGAAAAATTCATGAAGTAGGGTCAAAACTAAGATATCCCCACATGTACATCGCCAGCCTGACAGGTTCATCCCATTCTACCAGCATCATTATGTTTTTAAATAAACTGTCGTGCAAAGCATTTGGACGAAAGTTACTTTCGCTCGATAAGTCACAGCTAAATAACTTATCTCGATGAAATGTCTTTCATACATAGGAAGAACTGCTGCAGTACTATTCAGAACTTAATTGAAGAGTTACCCAATGAGAGGAACAGGAATGATATTTTTTATTTACGGACAATCATTACATTGAGAGCACCAACGATGTAATATTGCCTCTGGACATTACAATAGGCAGGAGACGGTTCTTAGTAGGGTGTCTGATCGCCACTGAAGGCAGTGGGTGCTGTGCCATGTGCTCACATACTCCATGCTGCTAAGGTAAGATGTTATTCCGATAGGTTGTTCATTCCTCTACCAGCAACACTGACAACTGCTGGATGGTTGTTGACGCATGCGAACACGCTGCAACATTATGCGTCCCCACATCTCAAAAACTCGACCACAAAAACGATCAAGTTCAACGATGACCGTGTTTTCATTACGTGTTCCTACCTCTCGCCAAAATCATCCCACATTTGTTCTATGGAATTAAAGTTTTGGCGAGGGGGAAGTCCTCCTCTACCTATGCTATTTGATGCGAAGGCCCACTGTCCTGCATAGTAAGAAAGTCAGGGCCGAATGCATCAGGCAGAATGCGCCCCATGATCAGACGCACAAGGGGAAGGAGTGCAGTGTTACAATAAGGCAGAACAATGAGAGTACCGTCGTCGAAGATTTGAAGGTCAGGAATACAGAAAGGCAAGTCACGGAAGAGTGAAATAAATAAGAAATGCAAGGAAGCTAAGACGAAGTTTCTGCGTGAAATATGTGAAGGAATGGAAAAAGAAAAAAAATATGTTTGTGCGAAGGAGTGACTCAGTATAAAGAAAAATCAAATCAACGTTCGGTAAAATTAAAAGCAATGATGGTAACACTGTTAAGAGTGCAACGGCAGTTCTGCTTTACAATGCAGAAGAAAGAGAGGATAGGTGAAAAGAGTACATTGAAGGAGAAGTGTCTGATATGATAGAAGAAACAGGAGTCGATTTAGAAGAGCTAGGGGATCCAGTATTACAATTAGAAATTACGAGCATTGGACGCTAAAGATCAAATAAGGCAGAAGGGATTGACAACATTCCATCAGAAATTCTAAAGTCATTGGAGGAAGCGGCAACATAACGACTATTCACTTTGGTGGGAAGGATGTTTAAGTCTGGCGGAATACCATGTGACTCTTGGAAAAATATCATCCACATAATTCAGACTACTACAATAGCTGACAAGTGGGAGAGCTGTCGCACAATCAGCTTTACAGTTCATTAATCCAAGTTGCTGACAAGGGTAATATACAGAAGAATGGAAAATAAAACTGAAGAAGTGTAAGATGACGATAAATTTGGCTTTATCAAACGTAAAGGTAACAAAGAGCCATATCTGAAGTTGCGGTTGAAAACGGAAAAGGACTACAGAAAAATCAAGACACCTTCATAGGGTCTGTAGACCTGGAAAAAGCGTAGGACATGGTAAAATGGTGCAAGATATTCGAAATTCTGAGGAACATAGGGGTAAGCTGTAGGGAGAGTCATGCTATATACCATATGTAGAAGAGAAAAGAGGGAATAATAAGAATGAATGACCAAAAACGAAGTGGTCGAACTATACAGGATGGAAGCCAAGGATTTACTCTTTCGCCCCTACTGTTCAGTCTGTACATGAAAGAAGCAATGGTGGAAATAAAAGGAAGGTTCAGAAGTGGAATGAAAATTCAAGTGAAAGGGTATCAATGATACGAGTCGCTGATGGCATTGCTATCCTCAGTGAATGTGAGGAAGAATAACATAATTTCCTGATGGAATGAACAGTGTAATGAGTATGGAACATGGATTGAGAGAATTGAACATGGATTAATTTTAGTTTCTCCTTCTAATTGTCATTTCTAGTAATTTAATAATTTCTATAAGCAAAGCGGCAAATAGCCGGATCTTTACCGAATGCAACTCTTTCACGGCTGAAGACCAACAAGAAATCTTAAAAATCAATAAGATAAAAATCGAATTAATATGGTAGTAAAGCAATTTTAAAAAAGGCAAGATATGCATAGTGCAATACCAATGGCTGGAGGCCACAACTAAATTTCAAAATTTTAAAATATATTACCATAATCTCTTAAATGAGATGGCCCCAATGTTTAAGGTTGAAAGATAAAGATTAATTTTGCAAAATTCTCAAGAAAACAAAGCAAATAACCATAAGCCTAAAATGTAAGGTAACTGCCAACAGATACTTAAACCCCGGTGGCACTCAGAAAACCTCCAGGGAGGTTGGTCAGCCCTTTTTCACTTAGGCGAGACAGGTGGTGAGCCCAACTATACTTGATCCGTCGGAACGCAACCAGGGGACAGCCATGGACCGACCGACACAACGATTTGCTTGCCACCAATCGGTTGATGGAAACTAAAACACACGAAAGTTACGAAGCACACAACACAAATGGAAGTGTCTTGGGTAGTTGAAACTACTACTCAACATTGACGTCCTGGGTCGGTGAACCACCAAGCTCGTAGCGATCGAACAGCTCCACACACGCTCCGACACTGCCCAGGGACCGGTAGCGGACCCAGTGACTGCACCGCGCGGAGACTTCTTCCCTGGTCCGCAGCAACCGACCGACTGCCTGCTGGTCCGTCCCCGACTGCTGCTCCGTCGCGACTGCACTGCTGGTGCGCCTCCCACTGACTTCCAGACAGACGACGTCGGAAATACTGACTCGGATACAACCACGCAGAGGAAATACGCACACTGGCAAAACGACGTCCCTGCACCAGGAAAGGACCGACCCAAGTTCCATAACTGGCCCAGAAGCGCTCGGAGAGCCAGAACACGTCGCGTGATGAGACGACCGACCTCTCAGAGGCAGTACACCGACAACTTTCAAAATAACCAGTCAATGGAAATAACGCGAACTACTCACACAACTTGACAAACACTTGCACGAAGACCTGAACGATACGCAACAGTAGCTAAACACATACGAGACAAATCGGGAGTCGATGCACACACACATAGCCGACTCATGAACACTCGGCGAGCCAAAAACGCGTCGTCCGGTAGGGCGACCGACCGACAATCCACCAAGACCGTGGCCCGGCTCAAGTAATGCATGGCGGCAATGGGTCGGGAAAGCCATGTCAAAGCACATCTCACTGCTGCTCCAATCCGACTGCCCTAGTGCCACATTGCCAATCCCCGACAGGCAGATACGAACTGCGCTCCAGATGCTTTCCAACTGACTGGCAGACCCAAACTCGCAATCCGAACAACCGAGACGAACTGCCAATCCGAACTAGCTTACGACAGACAACGACCGGGAAGTAACAGCAGTCGAGCAAGTTACTACGAGAGGGGATATATCGATACGCGCTGCTAACGCCGCTCACGATTAGGCAAAGCAGCAACTCAGTGACAGTAGTAATTTAAATTAACGTAGTAGGGTGGAAGTACGTCAAAAAAAAAAAAAAAAAAAAAAAAAAACAAGGTGTAAAATAGATGGTGGCGCGAACACGAGCCACGTACGAGTCACCATTGATGGGAATTAGAGCACACGACAGCAATGCTGAATATGATCGTCTTGGTGGTCCATGTATTGTTTTGTGAGGAGGTTTCATGTTTCATGGGTTCATTCACATTCAACTCTAATAAGAAGGTTCAGTCTCAAGTAAATGTGTTTTTCTGATTCTTCAGTTTCTCCCGGCGTATTTGATAATCAAAATATCCACGGGCGTACTGCCGGTCTACAGTGTCCAACGGGCACAATATATCGGCGATCATACATGTCGCCATCATCAGGTGAACTGACGGACTGAGCTCCTGTGAACGTGCCGGCACGGATCTCAGTGCCGGCACGTGCCCGTTGGACACTGTAGACCGGCAGTACACCCGTGGATATTTTGATTAAATGTTATTTTGATACTGTACTATTTTCCCACGTGCTTCTTTTCAGTGGTGCTTTCGGGCCAGTCGTCACTCTTATAAACGAAAACGCGCAAGTCGTAGAAGAAGTTATTCAGTGAATGGCGTAACCTGCCCACTCCCAGCGTAATATATATATATATATATATATATATATATATATATATATATATATATATATATATATATATATATATGAGATACCGAGAGCAGAACAACATTTCAGTTCTCGATATACACTCCTGGAAATTGAAATAAGAACACCGCGAATTCATTGTCCCAGGAAGGGGAAACTTTATTGACACATTCCTGGGGTCAGATACAACACATGATCACACTGACAGAACCACAGGCACATAGACACAGGCAACAGAGCATGCACAATGTCGGCACTAGTACAGTGTATATCCACCTTTCGCAACAATGCAGGCTGCTTTTCTCCCATGGAGACGATCGTAGTGATGCTGGATGTAGTCCTGTGGAACGGCTTGCCATGCCATTTCCACCTGGCGCCTCAGTTGGACCAGCGTTCGTGCTGAACGTGCAGACCGCGTGAGACGACGCTTCATCCAGTCCCAAACATGCTCAATGGGGGACAGATCCGGAGATCTTGCTGGCCAGGGTAGTTGACTTACACCTTCTAGAGCACGTTGGGTGGCACGGGATACATGCGGACGTGCATTGTCCTGTTGGAACAGCAAGTTCCCTTGCCGGTCTAGGAATGGTAGCACGATGGGTTCTATGACGGTTTGGATGTACCGTGCACTATTCAGTGTCCCCTCGACGATCACCAGTGGTGTACGGCCAGTGTAGGAGATCGCTTCCCACACCATGATGCCGGGTGTTGGCCCTGTGTGCCTCGGTCGTATGCAGTCCTGATTGTGGCGCTCACCTGCACGGCGCCAAACACGCATACGACCATCATTGGCACCAAGGCAGAAGCGACTCTCATCGCTGAAGACGACACGTCTCCATTCGTCCCTCCATTCACGCCTGTCGCGACACCATTGGAGGCGGGCTGCACGATGTTGGGGCGTGAGCGGAAGACGGCCTAACGGTGTGCGGGACCGTAGCCCAGCTTCATGGAGACGGTTGCGAATGGTCCTCGCCGATACCCCAGGAGCAACAGTGTCCCTAATTTGCTGGGAAGTGGCGGTGCGGTCCCCTACAGCACTGCGTAGGATCCTACGGTCTTGGCGTGCATCCGTGCGTCGCTGCGGTCCGGTCCCAGGTCGACGGGCACGTGCACCTTCCGCCGACCACTGGCGACAACATCGATGTACTGTGGAGACCTCACGCCCCACGTGTTGAGCAATTCGGCGGTACGTCCACCCGGCCTCCCGCATGCCCACTATACGCCCTCGCTCAAAGTCCGTCAACTGCACATAGGGTTCACGTCCACGCTGTCGCGGCATGCTACCAGTGTTAAAGACTGCGATGGAGCTCCGTATGCCACGGCAAACTGGCTGACACTGACGGCGGCGGTGCACAAATGCTGCGCAGCTAGCGCCATTCGACGGCCAACACCGCGGTTCCTGGTGTGTCCGCTGCGCCGTGCGTGTGATCATTGCTTGTACAGCCCTCTCGCAGTGTCCGGAGCAAGTATGGTGGGTCTGACACACCGGTGTCAATGTGTTCTTTTTTCCATTTCCAGGAGTATATATATATATATATATATATATATATATATATATATATATATATATATATATAGGACGGTCGCCTGCGATGCTTCCACTCCTGTCCTTGTACATCGCGAATCATGTCATCATATCAGCCGTCACTTGTCCTATTTCAGTGCCGGCCGCGGTGTCCGTGCGGTTCTAGGCGCTCCAGTCCAGAGCCGCGCTGCTGCTACGGTCGCAGGTTCGAATCCTGCCTCGGGCATGGGTGTGTGTGATGTCCTTAGGTTAGTTAGGTTTAAGTAGTTCTACGTTCTAGGGGACTGATGACCACAGCAGTTGAGTCCCATAGTGCTCAGAGCCATTTGAACCATTTTGTCCTATTTCAGAATAACAAAGTTAAGTTTGCTGCAAACGATTTCATGCAGTGAGGCACGTATGTTGTATGTGTTGTATGATAGATACACGAAACTTTTTAATTCACCGAGACGTGGAAGTAGCTCGTCTGCGGCAGTGACAGTTCGGAGGGTAAGGATGCACACAGGTGTCCATAGCACTGCTAGAAAACCAAAGCCGCGCTCGTGTACACTTGCACAGCACCCACAAAACGGTATAGCAGGACTAGTATAGATGCTCACAGCAGAGAAAGATTAAGAACAATGTACCCTGTTTCTCTATGTCCAGGGGCCCATCATTAGGCACAGTAACTTCAGTGCAATTATTGTCTTTGAATAAAAGTGTCATTTCATGGCAGATTTCTCTCAGATAGTTTCTGTACTACACTGTTGCAGTTCTTTCTATATACAATTGTACTTTCATCGAATTATTGTATGTGGCAGTGATAATCATGCGAAACCTCTTCCTTCAGTTTTGCACGTCACTGTAACAATTTAGAAACATATTTTTTGTAAAGTTGTGATTGTAAGTACAAAGCGTCCCACACCATGGTGATTAAAGTCCACGTTACTAGGTTCCTGCAGTTCTGTTTCTTGCGAATTGGTTTTAAATGGCTCTGATGGTTCAAATGGCTCTCAGCGCTATGGGACTTAACTGCTGGGGTCATCAGTCTCCTAGAACTTAGAACTACTTAAACCTAACTAACCTAAGGACATCACACACATCCATCCCCGAGCAGGTTTCGAACCTGCGACCGTAGCGGTCGCGCGGTTTCAAACTGAAGCGCCTAGAACTGCTCGGCCACTCTAGCCGGTTTGTCTTTAAATAAAGCGTGTGGTTTAGCTGTATAATTTTGGATAATGTAATACCAGACTGCTAATTAGCCAGGAATAAAAGTCACAAATGTTTGAAATAAAAAATATTATAATACGTTTGATCTTACGGATGGTGGTTATGTTGGAAGCTGTTATTCTGATTCAAGCAGTGGGTCACAATGAAGTTTTTAAATAGGAATGTGTTCATCGTCTCTGGGCTTCAACTCTTGTTCGGTGAAGTCGGTTTTGATAATGTTCTTGCGGCCAGAGAGCTGTTTAGGCTAAAATATTATTAGAACCATAGAAATGTTTCGACGGGTACCTGTTCTGGAATTTGTAACACTTCGATGGGAAACAAGTCAGGACTTGTAAATATTATGGGACTGAGTGCTAGTGGTCATAAAATCATAGTCGATATACCAGGGATTAAACATTTCAACCTGATAAACATGTCATTGTATAAAGACGTGTTCACAATGGTTGGACTTCAGGATTTTGGCTCCTTTTACTGTATTTAACATACATTTGTCATTGCCTACGAAAGCTCTCTTTGCCCTGGTGAATTAATTTTGTTAGTTTATTATGTTTTGTTCAGTAATAACCTGTGAGGCCGCCATTGAGATTAAACTTGTTTGTGGTTTGAATAAACGAACAGTATAAAGTATTATAATATTATATTCTATGGGATCATATTCGTGAAGATTTTTTTCTTCAGTTCGCTTATTAATTTGCTTGTTTATTTCAGTGACGTGTCTGTGCTAAATTAAATTGATTCATGATTGATGCATACTTCAATAATGATTTAAAACAAGAGAGCATGAGTGTAATTCTCTTGGTCAGCTCAGCCATAATCGAGTTAAAGGTCGTATACGCGCCCTCTGGTGGATACGTGGCAACGAATTATGGCTGAATGGCGATTAGTGTCTCATCGTTATTTATACCGATCCCTCAGTAAAGTTTCGAATCTTTGGTTTCTTCCGGATTAAGTCAGTTGTACTCTCTACAGCTGCAATAACGTGCCCCGCAAACAGTACGTGGGGCCTTATTTAAACTAGAATGCAGGTCGCTACAACGAGTTCATTTCGCTTTGTTTTGCTACGCTGGTTTCTACACCAGCTATCGAGAATTACGACTATGCTCCGAATTCTGGACTAGCATTTTAGTGTATTCTATCATTCACGGCCTCCGTTTGGTTGGACTAACTGGACACTGTTTATCGGAACGAATTTTGACTTTTGAATTGGAATCGTACTTTCGCGGTTTGTAAATAGACATGTGTCACTGATTGAGTCTGTAGTCTGTCAGTCATAACAGAATAATGAAGTCGCGTTCTGAAAAAATTAATGGAACAAACACAAGAAAGGCACAATAATTCATTAACAGTTTTCTATTAAATCCCAGACAAGCCAGCAGCAAATGTTGTCTCGATTTGTTAAATAAATGAGTGTTCATAAAGGAAAATACGATTGACCAAATTTTATGGAAGTAACTTTCAATGAATTCACTCGTCATTATCAGTCTTAAACTTATTGGTTCCGCTTGTAAACGTCCTCTTTCCATGTAGAATGAAATGGGCGGCTTGACGTACGAAAACCCTTAAATTCTAAGAGACACGTTAAAGGATTTGAATATACGTGTTCTGCAATGTCTTCACACTATCTGAACACTCACAAATGTCAAAGTGTAGGGTTTGCCACTTTGCGGATAAGAAGAAACCACGGCTGCGTCAATCGAGAAAATTTGAAATTAAGGCGTGGCGTGAACTTCACTGTGGCCGTCACCGGCATCTGAGACACTTCCGAACGACACAGGCATCTCACCGTAACTGATGCAGCAGCTAATTCCACACATTCACCAAACATATGGCATGACGTATCACCAAGGGAGGTACCAACAGACCGCTGGTTTCGTCACAGCCAGTGACAGAAAGCGACTTTTACGTACAATTATGGTTTGCACTCTCTGACGCGTTTCTGCTAATACGTAATACATTTCCTTGAGGAGAGGATTTTGTTATAGTGGAACAACTCAAAAATTACTCCGTAGCTTTCTCTAGGCAAAAAAAAAAAAACCATCTCCACATTATCTTCACGAAAATTTGTAACTTTACGTTTTGTCAGTGTTGGTACAGTTTTCTCACATACTCATATTTTCATATTTTCATATTTGTCAAGAAGAAACGAAAAATAAAGTTAAACAAAAACATTATTTGTGATATTTGAAGTTGTCATTCGGGGTGTGTTTTCGATCTGGCTTAAGTGACTGTCAATTCTTTAGCTATCCATTTTGTCTTCTCTGCTTCTCCGCCATTTCTTTCATCAGCTGCCTAAACACCAGTAATATAGGTTAAACGCCCCTTACTGTTTTCACGATATTTATCCCGGTTCAGAATTTTGGGACGCCCTGTGGCAGTTTCACTAACACTACAGAGTGTGCCAGAGGACTGAACCGGGCTAAATGTGGCGATAATAGTAAGAGGCAGGGACATGGAGGGTATATGTATAAGCAAAGGGAGTAGGGGGAAACTTTTTGGGTGACTTGTCGTACAAATCATGCATTACTTCTTCCTATCAAACATATTGCTAAATCGTCTTCATCAAAGATTTTGTCATAATATTCTTCCCTTAAAACAAGTATGATGACTCTTCGCGCCATCCCATTAAGAAAATGTGACCTGAGTCCCAGTTGACGGATACTAAGATGGCTGACTGGTCTCGTAGGTCACCCAAAAAGTATCTCCCCCTTTATTTATATTCATATTCACCCCGACCCTGCCTCTTACTATTTTCACGAAAGGTGGCCCGGTCCCAACTTTTGGGGTATATTTAAACTTTTGTGTTGTGAAGAGGCACTATCATCTCGCACATTTCATGTATATCAAAAAAGTAAATATATGTTAGTGAAAGTGCTGTGGGTTAAAGTCCAACACATATATATGGAAGGACAGCAAAATATTTTGACCATTGAAAATCACTTTGAATGAAGCGACAGGTTTTTGATTCTAATAACACTTTTATTACAGTAGCAAAGGACGATATTTAACGCAAACAACTTGAATCTGTAACTACCGTTTGTAGCAGCGATAAAAATTTCGAAACGAACTCATTCGAATCTCATTCCTTACATTAAAATGACCTCTGAAAAATGACGTTGAACAGTAATGCGTTCAGGTTTTGCACCAGAGACTAGAGCAGGCACAAACAAGCAAGCGTCTGGAGGAAGCTAATACGCCCACCGGAATTAACTTTACTCTGAATGAGGAAACAGAGGGGGATAAATTGTAGACGCGTACAAATCAACCTGTATGTAATATTGTAGGGGATGATGGTATGGTAGTTGGGCAGTGATGAAAGCGGTAGGAGAATATGAAAAAAATTTAATAAAGTCAAGACAGGTTTGAAAGAAAGTTGTGAATAATAATTGGTCATAAGGGTTTCCAAGCTTTACGTAATTAACGCTTGGAAAAAGTGCCCCATAGAATATTCTCTCTTGCGTTACTGAATAACAAAATTCAATAAAGTGGGAGTCCAGTAGAAGCCAACCTGAAACGGGAGAAAGTGTACAGGAACCGAGCAGCCTGCATGGCTTTTTTCCGTATGCGCGACGGCTGGCGCGCTGCAATGGAGTGCGGCAAGTGAAGGGCGGATGCAAGAACGCGCGCGCTCATCAATCATTCGCGAGGCTGGCGCACACACGCAAGCACACACGCACACACAAAAAGTGTGCAGCCGCGCCTCGCAGCGGCTGTGTGCCACGCGCCGTTTCCGATCAATAGGCAGTGGCGGCGGCAGCAGCAGCAGCAGGAGCAGCAGCAGCGACAGGGACAGCACAGGCAGGACATCGGGTGCTTCGTTCCTGTAGGCCAAAGCTGGCAGCTGCCACTGGCCTCCTACTTAAGTTCCGTGCTGCCTGCAGGTTGCTACTGCTATCGATGTCTCGCTATTTTTTCTAGGGCTATTCGGAAAGTAAGGAACGATAGGTCGCAAATTGGAAACCACAGTGAAAATCAAAACCTTTTTATTTGCATCGGTTAGTTACACCTTCCAGCTATTTCGCTACACAGTCGCCTTTCAGACTTAATCTGTAGTAGCGTTGTACCAACTTTTCAATTCCCTCGTTATGGAAGACAGCCGCCAGTGCTTTTCGACAATTTTCTACTGTGGACTGCAGCTCGTTGCCTGTGCCCAAATATTATCTTCATAGCCAACGGTTCATTTGCCCAGAGATGAACCTCATGCTGTATTGTGGGTGATCAAACACTTCCCATAGAAAACTTTGCAGGAACATCTTCATTGCCCCTGCAGAGTGCGTCCGATAATTTCCGTGTAGAACGAACCGTATGACAGTTATGTTACGTGGATTTCATAGCTCCAGGCGAAATCTTTCGGCAGGCCCTCATCCTTGGCGGGAGACGCTAATTTCTAGCCATCTTTACGTTCTCGCTGTGAGCTCAGAAGTGAAAAGAGCGACATGATGCGATCGACAGGTATACTAGACACAGTGCCCAACGCATCTGTGCAAAGTTTCATCAGATTTTAACTGTATTTTCCATTTCGCGACCTATCGTTCCTTACTTTCCGAATAACGCTCGTAGCTCTGTGGATAGGCTGATTTCAATAGATATGGAAATAGAGTAAAGCGTTGGATTTTCAGTAACAGGAATAGCAAAGTATATTCACACCATACGTCCCAAAACCTCAAGAAAATATGGCTATATATGAATGGCTTATTTCAATAGAGGTACGAGTCCATTTTTGCTCATTCTGAGATACAGAGTCCTAGAGTTAAATGAGCGCTGAAAAATCTGCAGTTGAGATACCTGAAATATTCAAGTATATATACTTTAATATACATACTTATATATACTTGCATAAGTAAGTAATAAGTGATATATACTTGAATAAGTATATATAGTTGAAAATTTCAGCTATCTCAACTCTAGATTTTTCAGCGCTCATTTAACTTTAGGACTCAGAATGAACAAAATAAACAAAAATGCACTTGTAACACTACTGAAATAAGACCTTCATATTAAGCTATTTGTGCCACAAAACCCAATTTCTAGATGCTTGTGCAAACCATCTTTCAGTTACGTTCCTAGGAGAGGCTCTGTCAAGTTCTGTACAGAATATGCGAAGGATACAGTTCCTTACCTGACCATAAAACACTACAGATAACTTGAGCCAAGTGAAGTTTCCCATCATCAGAAAAAGTAGTTGAAGAAGCAGAGCTGGAAATTGTTCCTAGAGAGCACGTATAATTATAGAAGTGTGTGTGTTGCATATTGCGCCATGCAGGGCTTCCAAAACAGCAAGGACTGTATTATGTGGTTGTCTTTGTTTTTTTAAAGTTTTATGTCTACATGACCAGCTATCTACTGGCAGGAGGTAGAACAAGCACTAGTGTTACATAGTTTAAATGAGCAGTTGTCCATGTATTAATACTAGTATCAACTGACGTTTATTATTATTTAACTGTTTAATGTTGTCTGATGGATTTTGAGTGCATCAAACTGGATAGCGATTTCCGTGGATTCAGTGGTCTAGTACATAGTATTACTTACTCCGCTGTACTATGGTAGCACAAGATTCTCGTAGATCTCTTAACTCATAAATTTTGCTCGTAGCATTGTGCATTTTAGTTACCGTCTAGTGTATTACAGGGAGTGCTTTGGCCTAGGCAAATTTAATTCTGCTATTTTTGGTGTCACTAATAACGGCCGTTTTACTCATATTTGTTACTCTGTTCTTCGCTTATTTTAATCGTTGTTTCGTGAATAATGGTCGTCGGTTTATATTACAACTGATTGTTCTACTTAATTTGCATTTATTTAGATTGCCTTCATTTGCTGTTCTATAACGCTAGCTGTTGTCCGTTCTCTGATTATTAAATTTGATACATTCTAGTTGTATTAGTCATATTTACCATAAATGATTGCCAGCTAATGTTTTATAATTATTGTACATATTTTACTATAAAATTTTGTCACTTGTTCGGAATTGTCTTCACGAATCTCTTGTTAATAAACTGTGTATTCTAATAAGAAACGTATGCCCCCTCGCAACCCCACGTCACTTCCACTCCTCGATTTGCGCTGAAGCCAAATGTGTCGTATAATTGCTCAAAACGTAAATTATTGGTTTTCTTTGACTACAGGATTAATGTTTCACAAACGAAGCTATATTATACACGTATTTGGGAGTGTCACGGCGTAAAGATGTGTAGTAGAATGTCATAGTTTCAGTTGTATGCAAGCGATTTTGGTTGGACATGAGCAACTGTAGTATGTGTACAAAACAGGCTGCACATCTCGAGAACAAAAACGAGCGATGGTGTGAAAATTCGCAAGCGTTCTCGACTAATCAGAGAAAATAACCAATACGGAACACTGTTCGTCTTTCTAAGATACTCACCAGGTAGGACCTATAGAGATGACGGGGAATATCCATAGAAGGAACCGCATATTTTCACAGCTTCGTTTAGTAAGCGATAAAGTATACAGAACATTCTTATCCAGTTGCAGTGGCGGACGCTACATGACAGTTATTGTGCATCATGGCGCAGTTTTCTCTAAACTATTCTAAGTTTCAGTTAATACATTGTTTCCTCAACAAAACAAGAGTGTAATGTCAGGCTTATCAATAACTGTTCTCATCGTAAGTAATTCGTGACTTGAACAAGAAAAGGAGGAAATGGCAGTGATACAAAAAGTACTCTTCACCACTAACCATAAGATGGCTTGCAGAGTGAAGATATAAATGTAGAAACATTGCTTTTGACAGTTGAAACATTTCCAAATGGTAAATAATGTAGCTTACATAGATATCACACACTTAATATTAGGCTAATAACAACTCGCGAAGTTACCGGAATGCTATCATTATTCACGCTCAGTCAAAACCAAAATCGAGAACAGCGTAAAGAAAATTAAGAGAAAGTTCTGTGATATATTTCGTAGTGTTCTGCGGACTATACGAATAGCTTTAGACGCTGATTTAAAACCTTCAATATTTTCACCAAAATTTTCGCCAGACTGTCAGAGGAACAATAGATTTTAAAGAAGAACAGGAACAAGTTGGCCCTACAAGTGGAACAACATTTAAAGATTTAGTGAAAATTTTTTTTGCCATGTCCATGAAGTCTGTTCTTATCAAATTTTGAGACATAGCTTGTTTCCAGCATCACCAGATAATCTACTCCAGTTCTATTGCATCCATCGAATTTTGTCGTCATAGTGAGAAATTTACAACAGAAAGTTGGCACTGTGAAGGGTATTTTAGGGCAAGAACATTAAATACCATCAAATCAATTTTCATGAGCCGTGGAGAAAAATTTTAAATCTTTGACTGCGAAAATGAAGGGAAAAACGTGCTCTTGAAAGATTTATGAACCAACCTCGTTTTGCTGACGAAATTCTATTCTTCACCTTTAGTACAAGTAAACTTCTAGACTATCTAAATAATCTTAGTGGAACGATTTGGAAAGGCGCGAGAATAGAAAGTCAGACTAAAATAACTGTTACTTAGGCAACATACGGAAAAGTATACGAGGGTCCAGTCCTTAAGTTTCATTGTCACCTCGAAAAAATGAAGTTGCGTAATTGTAAGTACATATTACGGCACCATTGCTCGCTACTAGAGGGACCAAAACAACATGGTCGATTAAACGGTGTAGTGTCCGTTTTCGTGCTTTTATAGAGGAACAACTCTGTGTGAGTTTTGCGGATCTTTGCGTCAACAACGAACCGTCATATGACTCACGTTTTACGTGTCGCAGGCGCTTCTCGTGTGGTAGAACAACACTGAACGACGAAGAACGATGTGGCAGTTCGCCTTCTTGTCGATCGCAAGAGAGGTCGAAGTACTGCTGCTCGAAGACCAGCATATCACAATGATTTGTCGGTGCAAAATGTAAAAATCAGTCAAGCACCAGCTTTCACCATGTTTCGTAACATTCAGTGCATGACAAAGACACCTGCCGGCTGGGTTACACGAACGCTCACACACGTTCTAAAGGCCCACAGAACCGAGGCAGTCATGCCAGGCCAATTTGGGTGTCTACTTTAGTTTTATGGTCACTGTGAGCAACTGCTGATACACAACTTTCACCCCGAGACAAAGGAGCAGAGTAAGCTATGCAAAATGTGGATTCACATCCATAGAAAAAGATGGACCAGAAAATCACTGCGTATGATTATGACTTCTTTTAAAATTCTATTGTGTTACGCCAACAAATTAAGAGGCAACCCTTCACAGGAGCATACAACTGACGAATTTGCAGTAGGTGTCAAGGTGAAATCGCATGAGAAGCTTTCGAAAGGGTTGTTTCTTGCTCCACGGCAACGCGTTAGCCTTTTCAACATATTACACTGACACACGTGTTTCTTTTTTGAACTATACCATTATACAGCAATTCCTGTATTCTTCTGATATGGCACCTACCAACTTTTCGCTCAAAAGAGACTTCTAAAACGAACGTCATTCGTTGCTGGGGGAACTGTATTCATAGAAAGGTGAATATGTTGAACACCATCTCCGACATTAACAGACTGATTTCTTCAGGATAACAGACTCTAATTCCAAAAAAAAAAAAAAAAATTAAAAAAAAAATAAAAAGGAAAAAGAAGAAAACCCAGTCACCACGGAGGAGTTATGCAAATTGGGCACAAATTTACTTTCATTTACTTACCGACGAATGGATGAACGTGTGACTCTGCAGCGCAATATCACCGCATGGCTATCAAGTATAGTGAAGAGGGCCAGATCATAAAGTCAATGCGAATTTCGTTCCCTCTACTCAGATGCACATTTACACCTGGAGATAGGCTCCATAAATTGCTATTTAATAAAGTATATTAATTTAATTTTTGGGATGAGTCAAGGCTTCACAAATTACAGTGTGGTGATTGTGATGCTACGAGGCCTGTTCAGAAAGTAAGCTCCGATTGATTGCCAAATTGAAACCACAGTGAACATCAGAAATGTTTTACTTGTAACAATTAGCAACACCTTTCAGCTACTTCTCTACGTAGTCGCCGTTCTGACTTAGACTTTTGTCATAGCGTTGTACCAAGTTTTCAATAGCCTCATCATAGAAGGCATCCGCCAGTGCTTTCCGCCAATTCTCCACGCTGGCCTACACCTCGTTGTCTGTGTCAAAATGTTGTCTTCAAAGACAGCGGTTCATGTGACCAGAGATGAAACTCAGGGGGAGACAATTGCGGACTGTATTGTGGGTAATCTCACATTTCCATTTGAAAACGATGCAGGAGCATCTTCATTGCCTCTGCAGAATGCGGCTGGGAATTGTTTTGAAGAAGAAACAGCACGACAGTTATGTAATGTTAGCTGCATAGCTTCAGGCGAAATTTCTCACCAGGCCCTCGTAATTGGCGGCAGACACTATTTTCTAGACATCTTTACGCACTCACTGCGAGCTCAGAAATGAGATGAGCGACGTGATGCTAACTGGGGTTATACTAGAGACACTACCCAACACATCTGTGCAAAGCTTTATCGGATTTGCATAGCCGTTTCCATTTTGCGACCGATCGGAGCTTACTTTCTGAACGCCCATCGTATTTTTGTGATTCAGATAGGGAGACGAATCGAAGATATCATGAGCATTTTGCGCTGGATAGAACAAACCTTACGGCACACAGATACGGGTCATGATCGTCCTGATTTGACATCACAGCTTAAGTTTCTGTGTAGAAGAGAAAAACACAAATATGTGAATCTCTTTTAGGATACGGAGCTATTCTGCAATTTAAGATCCCGTAATTGCAAGTTGACTAATTAGCAGGCAGTTACCAAAAGTGCCTGTTTTTGGGAGCACTTTGGGAGCTGCATAGCGCATGGTAAGAAAACGGTCTACAAGGCCAGCAACGTGACGGAAGATTAGCGGATATGAAGCTCTTATACAATGCAACACACTGACTCACGGTAAGAGAGTAAACTTGATGCGTATTTGGGCAAGCCGCTTCTTCAGCAATTTTTTGCTATGGGGTGATTACCATGTTTCCTAACACAAAATGGTTTTTATTAGTTTTAGTTTTGAGACCTACTTAGGATGATTATTTCGCGTATGTCAGTTTATTCAGTGAAGTTATAGCAGTCGCCCGCTTTGAAGTTGTAGTTTAATGTCAGTTTCTCACATGAAAAATAACAGTATTATAGCTCTGGTACATCATAAGGGAGAGTATTGTGTTTTTGTTAGTGTCTGTTTGTTACCTTTTGTGAAAATTCCTGTTAAGGATCAACGCTGATGATGTCAATTACGAGGCTGGTCAACGTCTTCGAGTATGATAAGAGAGGGCGTAACGTTGTGGTATCAGTTGAGAGATACAGAGGCGAGCGAATGTGCCGGGACTCACCCCAGTTCTACATCTCAATCTACATTTATACTCCGCAAGCCACCAAACGGTGTGTGTCGATTATGGTTCGCAGGAAGAACGACTGCCGTAAAGCCTCCGTGCGCGCTCTAATTTTACATTCGTGACATCCTGGGGACGTATAAGTAGGGGGAAGCAATATATTCGATACCTCATCCAGAAACACACTCTCTCGAAACCTGGACAGCAAGCTACACCGCGATGCAGAGCGCCTCTCTTGCAGAGTCTGCCGCTTGGGTTTGCTAAACATCTCCGTAACGCTATCACGCTTACCAAATAACCCTATGACGAAACGCGCCGCTCTTCTTTGGATCTTCTTTATCTCCTCCGTCAACCCGATCTGGTACCGTTCCCACACTGATGAGCAAAAGTATAGGTTGAAGGAGTGTTTTGTAAGCCACCTCCTTTGTTCATGGACTAAATTTTCTGAGAACTCTACCAATTAATCACAACCCCGCACCCGCCTTACCAGCAATTAATTTAGTATGACCATTCCACTTCAAATCGTTCCGTACGCATATTCCCCGATATTTTAGAGAAGTAACTGATACCAGTGTTTGTTCTGCTATCATATAACCATACAATAAAGGATCCTTATTTCTACGTATTCGCAATATATTACATTTGACTATGCTAAGGGTCAGTTGCCATATCCTGCACCAAGTGCCCATCCGCTGCAGATCTTCCTGCATTTCGCTGCAATTTTCTAATGCTGCAACTTCTCTGTATACTACAGAATCATCCACGAAAAGCCGCATGGAACTTCCGACACTATCTACTAGGTCATTTACATATATTGTGAAAAGCAATGGTCCCATAACACTCCCCTGTGGCACGGCAGAGGTTACTTTAACTTCTTTATACGTCTCTCCATTGAGAACAATATGCTGTGGTCTGTTAGCAAAAACTCTTCGATCCAGCCACACGGCTGATCTGATATTCCGTAGGCTCTTACTTAGTTTATCAGGCGACAGTGCGGAACTGTATCGAACGCCTTCCGGAAGTAAAGGGAAATGGCATCTACCTGGGAGCCTGTATCTAATATTTTCTGGGTCTCATGAACAAATAAAGCGAGTTGGGTCTCACACGATCGCAGTTTCCGGAATCCTACAGAGTAGATTCTCGGTTTCCAGAAATGACATGATGTTGTTTGTTGTTGTGGTCTTCAGTCCTGAGACTGGTTTGATGCAGCCCTCCATGCTACTCTATCCTGTGCAAGCTTCATCTCCCAGTACCTACTGCTTGCTACATCCTTCTGAATCTGTTTATTGTTTTCATCTCTTCGTCTCCCTCTTCGATTTTTACTCTCCACGCCACCTTCCAACACTAAATTAGTGATCCATTGATGCCTCAGAACATGTCCTACCAACCGATCTCTTCTTCTGGTTAAGTTGTGCCACAAACTTCTCTTCTCCCCAATCCTATTCAATACCTCCTCATAAGTTATATGATCTACCCATCTAATCTTCAGCATTCTTCTGTAGCACCACATTTCGAAAGCTTCTATTCTCTTCTTGTCCAAACTAATTATCGTCCGTGTTTCACTTCCATACATGGCTACGCTCCATACAAATACTTTCAAAAACGACTCCCTGACACTTAAATCAATATTCGATTTTTACAAATTTCTCTTCTTCAGAAACGCTTTCCTTGCCATTGCCAGTCTACATTTTATATCCTCTCTACTTCGACTATCATCAGTTATTTTGCTCCCCAAATAGCAAAACTCCTTTATGCCTTAAGTGTCTCATTTCCAAATCTAATTCCCTCAGCATCACCCGACTTAATTCGACTACATTCCATTATCCTCGTTTTGATTTTGTTGATGTTCATCTTATACTCTCCTTTCATGACAATGTCCATTCCGTTCAACTGCTCTTCCAAGTCCTTTACTATCTCTGACAGAATTACAATGTCGTCGTCTAACATTTTCACTCTTTTCCATGGATTTTAATCCCTACTCCAAATTTTTTCTTTTGTTTTCTTCACTGCTTGCTCAATATACAGATTGAACAACATCGATGATAGGCTACAACCCTGTCTCACTCCCTTCCCAACCACTGCTTCCCTTTCGTGCCCCTCGACTCTTATAACTGCCATCTGGTTTCTGTACAAATTGTAAATTGCCTTTCGCTCCCTGTATTTTACCCCTGCCACCTTCAGAATTTGAAAGAGAGTATTCTAGTCAATATTGTCAAAAGCTTTCTCTAAGTCTACAAATGCTAGAAACGTAGGTTTGCCTTTCCTTAATCCAGCTTCTAAGATGAGTCGTAGGGTCAGTGTTGCCTCACGTCTTCCAACATTTCTACGGAATCCAATATGATTTTCCCTGAGGTCAGCTTCTACCAGTTATTCCATTCGTCTGTAGAGAATACGCGTTAGTATTTTGCATCCGTGACTTATTAAACTGATAGTTCGGTAATTTTCACATCTGTCAGCACCTGCTTTCTTTAGGATCGGAATTATTATATTCTTCTTGAAGTCTGAGGGTATTTCGCCTGTCTCTTACATCTTGCTCACCAGATGGTAGATTTTTGGCAGGACTGGCTCTCCCAAGGTCGTCAGTAGTTCTAATGCAATGTTGTCTACTCCCGGGGCCTTGTTTCAACTCAGGTCTTTCAGTGCTCTGTCAAACTCTTCACGCAGTATCGTATCTGCCATTTCATCTTCATCTACATCCTCTTCCATTCCCAAAATATTGTCCTCAAGCACGTTGCCCTTGTATAGGCCCTCTATATACTCCCTCCACCTTTCTGCTTTCCCTTCTTTGCTTGGAACTGGGTTTCCATCTGAGCTCTTGATATTCATACAAGTGGTTCTCTATTCTCCAAAGTTCTCTTTAATTTTCCTGTAGGCAGTATCTATCTTACCCCTAGTGAGATAACCCTCTACATCCTTACATCTGTCCTCTAGCCTTCCCTGCTTAGCCATTTTGCACTTACTGTCGATCTAGTTTTTGAGACGTTTGTATTACTTTTTGCCTGCTTCATTTACTGCATTTTTAAATTCTCTCCTTTCATCAATTAAATTCAGTGTTTCTTCTGTTACCCAAGGATTTCTACTAGCCCCCGTCTTTTTACCTACTAGGTCCTCTGCTGCCTTCACTACTTCATCTCTCAAAGCTACCCATTCTTCTTCTACTGTATTTCTTACCCCATTCCTGTCAATTGTTCCCTTATGCTTTCCCTGAAACTCTGTACAACCTCTGGTTCTTTCAGTTTATCCAGGTCCCATCTCCTTAAATTCCCACCTTTTTCCAGTTTCTTCGGTTTTAATTTACAATTCATAACCAATAGATTGTGATCAGAGTCCACATCTGCCCCTGGAAATGTCTTACACGACAAATGACATGATATGCGAGCAAAAAACCTGTTCTATTGTTCTACAACTGATCAATGTCAGAGATATAGGTCTATAGTTTTGCGCATCTGCTCGACGACCCTTCTTGAAAACTGGAACTACCTGTGCTGTTTTCCAATCATTTGGAACCTTCCATTCCTCTAGAGACTTGTGTTACACGGCTGTTAGGAGGGCAAGTTCTTTCACGTACTCTGTGTAGAATCGAATTGGTATCCCGCCATGTCCAACGGTCTTTCCTCTGTTGAGTGATTTCAGCTGCTTTTCTACTCCTTGGACACTTATTTCGATGTCAGCCATTTTTTCGTTTGTGCGAGGTTTTAGAGAAGGAACTGCAGTGCAGTCTTCATCTGTGAAACAGCTTTGGATAAAGGTGTACAGTATTTCAGCTTTACGCGTATCATCCTCTGTTTCAATACCATTATCATCCCAGAGTGTCTGTATATGCTGTTTCGATCCACTTACTGATTTAACGTAACACCAGAACTTCCTAGGATTTTCTGTCAAGTCGGTACATAGAATTTTACTTTCGAACTCACTGAACGCTTCACGCATAGCCCTCCTTACGCTAACTTTGACATCGTTTAGCTTCTGTTAGTCTGAGGGATTTTGGCTGGCTTTAAATTTGCAGTGAAGCTCTCTTTGCTTTCGCAGTTGTTCCCTAACTTTGTTGTTGAACCACGATGGGTTTTTCCCGTCCCTCACAGTTTTACTATGCACGTACCTGTCTAAAACGCATTCTACGATTAACATTGTGAGTGTCGGAACAGAAATTTTCGTTTTGATCTGCTAGGTAGTCTGAAATCTGCCTCCTATTACTCTTGCTAAACAGATAAATCTTCCTCCCTTTTTTTACTTTACTATTTACTTCCAAATTCAGGGATGCTGCAACGGCCTTCTGATCACTGATTCCCTGTTCTGCGCTTACAGAATCGAAACGCTTGGGTCTGTTTGTTATCAGTAGGTCCAAGATGTTATCTCCACGAGTCGGTTCTCTGTTTAATTGCTCGAGGTAATTTTCGGATAGTGCACTCAGTATAATGTCATTCGATGCTCTGTCCCTACCACCCGTACTAAACATCTGATAGTCCCAGTCTATATCTGGTAAACTGAAATCTCCACCTAAGACTATAACATGCTGAGGTAATTTATGTGAAATGTATTCCAGATTTTCTCTCAGTTGTTCTACCACTAATGCTGCTGAGTCTGGCGGTCGGTAAAAGGAGCCAATTATTAACCTAGCTCGGTTGTTGAGCATAACCTCCACCCATAATAATTCACGTGAACTATCCACTTCTGTTTCACTACAGCATAAACTACTACTAACAGCGACAAACACGCCTCCACCGGTTGCATGCAATCTATCCTTTCTAAACACCGTCGGTGCCTTTGCAAATATTTCGGCAGAATTTATCTCTGGCTTCAGCCAGCTTACCGTACCTATAACGATTTCAGCTTCGGTGATTTCTATCAGCGCTTGAAGATCCGGTTCTTCACCAACACAGCTTCGACAGTTTACAATTACAATAGCGATTGCTCCTTGGTCCTGACTTTTCCCCGCACCCTTCGAGGCTGTTGCCCTTTATGTACTTGCCCGAGGCCATCTAACCTAAAAAACCGCCCAGTCCACGCCACGCAACCCCTGCTACCCGTGTAGCCGCACAACCTATCCAGGAAACAATAAGTGACGCTAAATAATGAAGCTAGGAAGCCAAAAATTCGTCATAATGAGCAGTAGTATGTCAAAATTAACTGGTACAAGTCCCAACGTGAATAAAGCAATAATTTGGTCAGTATCCACGTTTTTAAGAAAATTAAAAACGCTAAATATTAGACTTAGAAATATAAAAATTTGTATGAAGCTTCAGTTTAATATAAAAATAACTACGTGACTCCATTGACCTACCTCTAATAGTTTTCGAGTCATTTATTAAAAACTAAATTTAGAAGAAAGACGTCCTTATTTGTAGTTGATTAAGTATCTGTTATATTACTGCTAGAAGGTTCTGACTACAGCAAGAAATGAAACCTATTACATAATAGAGCTATAACAAATTTCAAGAACTTGATGCTAATAACAACCAAAAGAAGGTCTCTTAAAGTTGTAGTTCCGGGGTCATGTTCTACTATTAGTTCCGTTCTAAAAATTCTAGACGGCAACGTTTATATGTAGGCCAGCTAAATCTCTTTCTGTGATTATAGCCATCTTAACTACATTCATACAAAAATTACGAAAAATCAAAATTAGTGCACAACAGCACTACCGGAGGTATAGAGCGCACGAAAGCAGGTGCTCCCTTGGCCGTCCGTTGCGCCCGTATATAAATACGGCCCGAGAGGCAGGACGTCATTTCAGTTCTCACACATCTACCGTATGGTCCAAGTCAGTCAAACGCCGGAGCACGCGATGCCTCGGATGACATCACACCCAGCTCACCACTAAACTCATATTTTCGGTACAAATAGGAAGTGAAATGGCGAGGACTGTACACCGTCCTGTATCGCTTCGATTTCGCGGAAGTAACTATTTGTGTGCCGCCCGCAATGTTAACAAATCCACGTGGCAAGTGGTGACCCTTATTTTCCATTCTTTTGGCGAGCGGTTATTTAATTTATCATAAATAATAGGGCGAAAGACCATTTAATGGCAACTTACCGTAGATGTCACCATTGAACTGCTCATAGTGCTGTTTAGGATACTGAGATTTATTATTAGGAGGAGGAGGAGATTAGTGTTTAACGTCCCGTCGACAACGAGTTCATTAAAGACGGAGCGCAAGCTCGGGTGAGGGAAGGATGGGGAAGGAAATCGGCCGTGCCCTTTCAAAGGAACCGTCCCGGCATTTGCCTGAAGCGATTTAGGGAAATCACGGAAAACCTAAATCAGGATGGCCGGAGACGGGATGGAACCGTCGTCCTCCCGAATTTTATTATTAGTATTAACATAATGAATATTACGATGTTGTGCATGTGAAAATTAACCAAATATGTCTATCAATTAGGTCTCATAATCTTCATTTATAATCGTAGTCCTGATCCCGCTGAGTAAATAGAAAGTAGAAACTTTTTCTTTCAGTAGACTTTACAAGAATGTCGACTAGCAGTGTATGAACTATGGTCAGCATGTTCTCCATCGTTTCTGCCTGACCACAGAAATAGTTCCCGGGCTCCCGTAAAAGACACAGAAAATATTCTAAAATTTCCTATTACTTACGATTTATTATTATTATTAATAATCCGCAGTCCCTCAACGTCCTATTATAAGGAATTAATGTTTTTACATTTAATAGACGTTTTTGTAAATTTAATAAAACTATTCCTGATGTTAACTTTTCCATATTTGTTTTTAAGAAATTACTATGTACTTTTACCTAAAGTAGAGTGCCATAAAATTTTATGTTTTTGTTTATGCCACAGGGCGTAACTAAATTGTATATTTATGTCTTTACTGCGTTTCTAAAGTTCTGTTATGACTTAAAACTAAACTCCTCCCGAACAGGTCATGAAGGTCCAACGATACCGACCGGCCGCCGTGTCATCCTCAGCCCATAGGCGTCACCGGATGCGTATATGGAGAGACATGTGGTCAGCACACCCTTCTCCCGACCGTATGTCAGTTTCCTAGACCGGAGTCGCTATTTATGAATCAAGTAGTTCCTCAGTATCCCTCACAATGGCTGAGTGCACCTCGCATGCTAACAGCGCTCGGCAGAAGGTGTGTTCACCCATCCAAGTGCTAACCCTGCCCTCTCGGTCGCTTTCATCTTATACTTTCCCCTCGTCGGGGAAGTGTGTGGGGGACTTTTTAGCCTTGTGGCTTTTGCTCTTCTGTGTACTTGTGTTTGTGAATTTATCTGTGTCTTTTTGGTGTCTGTGAAGTGTGATGAATGTTCTGTGTGTGTCTCGTACTTGCCTGAGGTTGGCGAGATGATTATTATTTTGGGGGCGGGAGGAGAATTAGCATTTTGATATAGGGATGTTCTCTTCGACTTAGTCGTCGATGATCGTCATAGTGCATTTGTGCTTGTCGCGGGACGTGTCATACCGACCTAAGGGGTGGATAAGGTTATTTCCAGATCTGGAAGAGGTCTCATAGAAAGCGTTTGCCAGATCTTGGAATCGTTCTTTGAGGAGTGAATTTCGGCAGCGCCGTGCAGCTCATCAGTGGGGAATCCAAAGGGTAGGTGCAGTGTCCTCCTGAGGGTGCAGTTTTGCAGCCTCTGGAGTTTTTCCAGATGCTGCTTTGCCGCGTATCCCCAGACAGGGCATGCATATTCCATTACTGACCGGATCAGGGCTTGCGGCGATTTACTCCTATTGGGCAGGGACAGGAGCTGGTGGAATTCAGGATTGGGTATGGGATGGACATTCTGGCGCAGGCCTTCCTGTGGACCTCGTCTATGCGGGGGTTTCCACGTAAGACGAGAGTCCAAGGTTACGCCAAGGTACTTGGCGGTTCTGCGCCAGGGGAGTTGGGTTCCGTTTAGGTGAAGGTGGAGGGGTGGGCGTTGAGGAGGTTCGCGCCTTCCGAGATTGCGGGCAATCAGCACAGCCTGCGTCTTTTCAGAGTTGATGGTGATGAGCCAGCGACGGGCCCAAGTTTCTATGTCATTTAAAAATCTCTGTAGCCTATGGATGACCAGGTCCTTGTTCGCATTTCTCGTGTAGAAGGCTGTGTCGTCTGCGTACCATGCAGTGTCCACCAGGGGCCCGTTGGTGTGTCCGCAGTGTACAGGCTGTACAAAACTGGCCGCAGGGCTGATCCCTGTGGCACCCCAGCACGAATACGCCTTTTGGTGGAGGTGGCAGTTTCTACTTTGACAGAGAAAGTTCTGTTCGTGAGATAGCTTTTGATCAGCTTGACTATGCTCCCGGGGAACCCTTGTGTGTACAACTTGTAGAGTAGCCCTCTGTGCCATACTGGGTCAAAGGCTTTGGCTACAACACGTAGCACTATCCCGCTGTAGCCTGTGTGGTTGAAGCATTCTGTGGCTGCTCCAACCACTCTCATGATCTGTTGTGGGGCAGAGTGGTTCTGTCGGAATCCGAATTGGAAATCCGGCAGAAGTTGCTCTCTGGTAATATGTTCCTGTATGGGTCTTAGCAGGAAGCGCTCATAGATATTGCTGAGAGTTGGCAAGAGGCTAATCGGCCAGTTGGGATGCGGGAATAGAGGGTCTGTCGCTGGTTTGTATATTGCGACCACTTCCGCATGTTTCGAGTAAGCTGGAATCTCGCGGAATCGAGTAATCTCTTTGAGGACGTTCGCGAGGTGTGTGATCGCCGTGGGTGGGAGATTTTTGACTAACTGATTGGTGACACTGTCGTGTGCTGGCGCCTTTTTTGTGGGGAGTGACCTAATGACTTTTGCCACGTCCTCGGGGGCGATAAGTGTGGGTTCATCCTCTGGGTCCTCCTCATCATTAAGGAAGACAGCCAGTGGACGACGGACTGCCCCTTCATGCTCTTCAACCTGGGGTTCTGCCGCTTGAAACTGCTTCTCGAAGGAGTCGGCGAGGGCGTTGGCCTTCTCAGCACCGCTGTAGACCAGACCCCGCTCACCGTGCAGTGTCGGCATCCTAGCGCGTCTTTTTGTGAACTGTTTGGTTGCTGGCCATAGTGTATTATAGCCCTGCCCGACAGCGCTTTACTTCAGTGATCTGACGGGAACCGGTGTTACCACAGCACTAAGACCGTAGGCTCTGTTACGACTTGTGACAATAAAAAAATCAAGTGATTTTAAAGGTTATTTTGTGTGTAATCTTTGATTTTTATATTGATGGTATTCGTAGTATCTGGTGTCTGCGTGTTGTACGCTTTGTAATATACAGAGCACCATGATGCTTCATTTTTGCAATACTGAGATTTGCTACTTGGCTGTGTAAACGATAAGCTCACAGTACGTTAGTTCGACAATTAGTAAGGTTAACTGATAAGGTTAAAAGATAGGCTCTTCCGTAAAGTTCAAAATTTTTGTATGCACTGAATGTGAAGATATTTATTGAAAGTAATCATCGCAATACATACTATACCTCATAGAAAATGTGCTGTTGTGATTAGGGCCTACAAGGTTCGAATAATTTGATGTGTACGAGAATGTGTAAATTTGTATACATTTTCCTCTTTCTATATTTTTTATGGTAGCTACAAATAGGACCACATTCGTGTTAAGATCGTGATGTCTGATCGTTCTTATGTATTTTTAGCACTGAAGATAATCACAGAGTGATCGAAACCGATATGTGAAACAAAAGATTTCAATATTTACGATGGATGCTGCCATTATCTTAAATATATGGGCAATAATTTGTTCACGCAACGTGCGGTTCCCAATGGAATTAGGCATCTAAATATAGATCTCAGAAATTCTGCTTTTTAAGTGTTTGAAATGAGCATTCTAACAGCAATCCGGTTATAACCGATTCCTTATTTCAGGGTCACTAATAAGGACTTCATGTCAGCATGCACACATGGGAAACTAATATTCAAGATCGCTCCCCTACAGTCCCCTCCTCTTAGGGAATTAATCAAGGTCACCCATGTAAATGTACTAACAGTTTCTGCAATAGTGCAGGTTATACCCAAAATCACCCAGGTGAACCCCAGCAACACCGTTGCATCTTACGCAAGGGGACTCAGTAATGATGTAACTCTACGTGGTCCAGTGACATAAAATTGGCAGAAAACACCTGGGCCAACGGGAACCCGTTGAAACTACGAGAAATCACCACCCATCCCCCTAGGCCTAATAATATTCGATCTTTCCGCCCGCTTATCATCCTTTGCAATTAGCTGAATTGTGTTGACCATTACATACATGGTTTCCGCATCAAGAGGAGAGTTTCATATTTTCTTTTACACGAATATTGTTATGAACAATAATTCTGTAACGAAAGTATTTCGAAATAATAAATGTGATATAGCAAATAATGTTTAATTATTAACACTTCCCTTTGCGATACAAATTTTTGCAGTAATTTTTCCATCTTTTAACATTTTTTTGTCTTTCAATACCATTCACTCACATATAATACGAGAAACACATACGTAATTATGAGATCAATACAGTACTATTACCGTTATGGGGACGTCGTTTTATAGTTTATTTTTCATTACAAATACTTTCGTTTTATGTTTTAGCAGAATGTACTAGTTCTTTGTTTAGTGTGAGCCAAAATGTGCAATCATTTTGTTTCGCACCTGACTAAAGTTCATAGCAGCCACAGTAAACGTTAAACCTAGTTTTGTGTTTATCCTGATAACATCATTCGAATGTTTTTAAACGGTGTCGTTTTCGCGACACACTGTACATGGAGGACAGTACTCACTGTCAGTAGGGATATAGCATAGCTACGATGGTCGTCTGCTTGCTTGAGTAAGATTCCACATTGATCAGCTCAAGGACAGCCCTCATCTATACAGCTGACCACAGACAACCAGAGGCTCACCGGACTGAACGCAGATAAATGATGTTTTCACTTCTTTGAAGCGACCACACTGATGAAATGGTCCGGTTTCACTCTAGACAGAGCCTTTCATTCACACGTTACCGTGTCTGTTGAACTGTTTTTCTTGTGCATGAATAGATTTCACAATAGCTTTGAAACTGGATTCCACATTAGAGTCGTATAATGTATATTATATGGACGTTTATCAAATTCGTCCCCACAGGTTTCGCTAGTGTTAATGGAACTCAAAATATGCTCAGTACATTCACACATCCATCGTTAAATTCTTTTGTTATTATTTATTAAATTATGTAAGTTGCATAATAGTATCCTATTATTGGCGAACTACTTCTTAGATAAAGATTAGGCTGAATTCCTTTTTAAGGTTTGCAGTTATACGATCTCAGTAAGACGTAAATCATTGAGAACAGATATGTACCTGCTCCGTGAAAATAACTTGTCCGCAGACAGCAGAATAATGAGTATGCAAACGTGTAAAATATACGGGAAATCATCTGAAAATTCTGAAGATATGCTCGATCAGAGGAGCATCATGTCTTATTACTCATACAATTTCCACACTAAAATGTTATTCCATCACTCAACTGCATTTGCTTATCAGTTTACAATTAATAGATGGGAAATTTTCCTCATTCAAGCTCATGAATATTCTTTTCACAAATATAACTGTTTGAGAATAATACAGCTATACCTAAACCATTAATTATATCAGAAATAATTACATTCGGCTATAGTGCTCTGGTTGAGCTCGTAATGACTTCAGTCGTTTCAGTGTCATGATTAAATATCCGTTAAATTCACAGAGTGTAATTTCACCTCTAATATATACGCATGCAGTTGCTAACTGTTGCTATTAGAAGAGTTGCGATTACACTAGAGAGAAACGGCTAATTTTGTGTACATCAAAGAAAACAAGAGTCTCTTTACAATCGAAATTCTAGTCTCCTATTTGCGAAGATACTTTATTTTAAGTACCCATGAGTGTCACATGCGGAGATACGGTACAGCAGACACGTCTTCCTGCAGTATATTGTTTTCCTATTTCTGATTCATATAGTACCAAGGGAACACATTGGTTTATAGATGATTTCTGGCTAAACAGTTCAGAGAGATATGCAGCATTTATTTTACTTAAATTGTCTTTCTATTTTTTCTTTTTTTAGTTATCGCTTTTCTCACTGGTTTGATGCGACACACCATGAATTCCTCTACACTGGTACACTAATGTGAAGCAATTCAGATGTGAAATTGCTAGGAGCATATTTTTATGTGAATTGGTAGTCAAGGATTCACACCTTCTAAGATTTCTCAGTTCAGAGGAATGGATACAACCATCACAACCACCTATGTATGTATTGTTCCAGATCTTGGTGATTGTCCAGTCTTTTATTTTATTTTTATTTATTTATTTATCTTTTTGCCAGGCTACAAGGTAGCTCCCTGGGTGTAGGATCTGCATAGTTTCTTATGGTCCCGTACACAGTAGCTATTTACTCTTTCTTTACGAAGAGGAGAAGATTTTGGATGTGATTTAAGCAATAACGATTTCTACAGGTAAATATACTTGTGCAGTCGTAGCCTTCTCTCATAGACCTTCTTCCTAATGTAACCCTGTTCATGGTGTGCAATCGTTGAATTCCTTACCTTTCCTTACAACGTAAATTCTTTTTTATGCATGTGTGTGAATCCGATTGTCCAGTCATTAACTTATTTGCTTTTCTTTCAGAGATCTGGAAGTGTATAAGGGGTTGTGTAAAATGGCAAATTGTTCACTATGTACCCCAAATAGTTCTGTAAATTCCACCTAACGTACATGTTAAATACTTGCATATGTTCGTACAAAAAGATTAAATTCTCTGAAAATACCTTCAGGTAGGTTATTTTGTGGATGAAATTTTGATAATAAAATGTATTTTTCGTTCTAATCCTGCCGAAAAGTTTTCAATTTTTGGAAATTTGAAGCATTATCTCTTAGGAATGCGACAGGCTTACAACCGTTGGTATGTAATCTCTAAGATTTATTCTGATGATTGAAGGTGCTGTTGTCGTCTTCGTACATATTTCTGAAAAGATCATAAAGACCTATTAAGTAAATGATTCCACCTCATTCAGAGGGTTCTGGGTTGTCAACATCGACGTGCGCTATTTGCTAAGGTTGAGTTGGTAACACAGAGTGAAATTCTGTGCATAGCCGCACTTGTTTGTAAATTTCGTTCTCTGACGGATCTGACATGTTTTCAATAACTGTTATAGGTTCCGCCATAGCGTCCCTAAACCTAATATATAAGCCAAACTAAGTTGTTTCTGTAAGCATGAAGTACACACACACACACACACACACACACACACACACACACACACACACACACACACACACACACACACACACCAGTTCTTATGCTGAGTACTACGTCTGCAAAACGTTTTAGTGCTGTATGAGTTCCTCAAATGGATCTTTTGTGAGCAATGTCTGTACTTTGAGAAATCTTGGATCTGTACCTGATAGTTGGCCCATATTGGTACACATGCTTGAAATGTATTATCTACACTGGGTGTTTTGTATTAGGAGAACCCGGTAATCAGTAATTTCTTCAAATGATATGTCATATGAGGCAGACTTCGTGGTAGATACGACACAGCACACGCTACTACATTATCCTTACCACTCACGTGCACTATGTCAGAACTAAGAGTGTAATATATTTTTGAAGAAGGGCTGTCCAACTTATGAGTCTACAGTTAAGTAATTTACAGAATAAACAAAAAGCTTGAAAGCTATTGATCACAAAATACTTACCGCGTTCCTAGAAAATGTAGTAGTTAAATTCCTGGAATGCCCATATTACAGCTTGAGCTTCTAGCTCAGTAGACGAATGTGCATGCTCACATGCAAAAGTAATATTATATTCAATTTATTCTGTGGCATTTGAAGTAGATAGAATCAATGTGTGCAATTTAAAAATCTAAAATCACTTCTTGATAATGGAGGAATTTAAATTCTACTATAGCATTTTTACAGCATCTAAATCTGATTGCTATGCCTCCGTCCAACATCAAACTACATTTTTCTGTTGTAAATGTAGCCGAGCTGTGCTACTAAGCAGTTAATTAAGCACAAACGACGAAAAGACGAGCACAGACTGATTAATGACTTTAGCTGTAGCTTTTTTCTGGGGACTGGAAGATTATTTATTGCACTTATTTTAATAGGATCATGGTTATTCCTGAAGGAGATATAATGTGTCTTAGAAATTAAATTTCTTACTGACCAAACTATGATTTTTGTAAGTTGGCAGTCACTGCAACCTCTGAAAATTTACATAACGTTCTAGCAAGAAAATGAAGATGTAACCCCCACGTGTCAGTAGCAGATAAAGTGTCATCACCATACGGTGTCACTTTATCCAGCTGGTCAGGTAATACAATTGTATCCAGTGCACTAAGAAGTCATTGGGTATGGCATTGAGTCCAATTGATAATAAAAAAATTTTATAATTTCGGCAGCATGGACGAAATCAGTATAATTCCTACAATCATTAAGTAATGGACCAGCCAGTACAAAACTCCTACACCGATGCTAGTAAAAACGTGCACATTGAGAAATGTTTGCAACATATCGTCTAAATTTTCTTTTTGTGTATCTGATGGCACAATTATTTCGGTATTGTCAACTGCATCTAGGACTAAACGAATTTGCTTATCTACTGCTGCTAATGGCCTACAGTTCGGAGATTGAGATGATTCAGTAACATTGTAATGATGCACTCCCTTTCTCGAGCAACAACCTCTTACTTCTCCTAAGGCATGGAATCATTTTTTCTGTAAAATATGTCATGTAGTCCATGTGGTACACACAGATATGACGACAGAAAAAATGGCAACGCTAGGTAGTAATCAATCTAGTAACGAAATTTCGGGAATATATTTGTCTATGTAATATATTAGATTGACAGGTTATATAAGTGCGAGATAAGCCATCAAAGATGTGAAATACTGGTACGTTAATAATGCCAGAATACTGAATGCAGGCGTGGAAACGTACAGGCGTTGTGTTGCCTAAGTGCCGGATGTCAGTTTGTGTGGTGGAGTTCCCTGTCTGCTGCACTTGATCGGCCAATACAGGAATGGTTAATGCAGGTTGTGGATGACGTTGGAGTTATCTTGCGATGACATCCCGTATGTGCCCGGTTGGAGACAGATTTGGTGCTCGAGGAGGCCAAAGCAACATATCGACTCTCTCTAGAGCATGCTGGGTTACAGCAGGGGTATGTGGGCGAAAGTTTATTTGGAAAAAGTGTCCTAGAATACTGTTCTTGATTGGCAGCAGAACTGGTAGAACCTCCAGATTGACGTACAAATTTGCTGTCAGGGGGCATGGGATCACTCCGAGAGTGCCCCATCATTCATACGAAATCGCACTTCTGCCCATAAGCTTAGGTGTAAGTCCAGTGTAGCTATCGCGCAGACAGGTCGGTTTCGGATCCTTAACTAGCATCCCCCTAACCGACACACGGTCATGACTGGCACCGAGGAATCACAAAACACAACAGACCTCCACCCTGGTCTCTAATGCGCTTGCAGTTGACACCATTGAAGGCGTAAATAGCAGTTGTTTGGAATCAGAGGAATGCACGCTACAGGGCACTTCTCTCGAAGCTATCCTTGAAGTAACTTACTTGCAACAGTTCGATGTGTTACTGTGGTGCCAAATGCTGCTCAGATTGCTGCTGCATATGCAGTACGAGGCGCCAGAGCCCCACGTCGGAAACGATGGTCGTTAGCCCTAAGAGACGACCTCGTTCTCAGTTAAGAGTTCATATTGGCGTCTCTGTAGCATTGAATGCATTCTTGACTAACGCCAACTCACTGCTTCCAATCTCAAATATAAGTACCTCTGACGGCTGTTACAGCATGTATTTAAAGCAAACTTGATTTATATCCTCGTAGAGGCGCTTTACTAGTGACACAATAGAGTGAACGGCGTGAAATTCGAATACACATCACCATTTAGATGTACAAACATGCCTACCAACTTTCATGTACGTCACAAACCCCATCTTGGTGTTGCAATATTTTCCGTCAATGTATTTATTATACCTTGCCTTTCATCAAACACATGTAAATTGTTTGTAAGTAAGATTTTAGGGTTATTTGTTGTTCTGAACTGAGAAGGGATGATTCTATTACTTTATCGTAGGTGTAAGCTTCGTTGTCTCCACTCTTACCACGGAGACTTGAAGAAATATTTTCACTTGTGCTGTTTGCTTTCATGAATTTGTCTTAGTTTACTGTTAGTATATATGTCTTCCTGGGGCTCGTATTAAATCAACTACATTATCTTTGCCCGTAACGCACAAATAGCATTTACTCAAAGCAAACTCTAATTTTACATCCTTTTGTCAGCAAAATGTTGAATTTGAGTTCATCACTATAAACGTACTACGGGCTGGAAACGCTGGCTCGTTTTCCGAAGTAGAGGCGCCCTAGGCCATTTCGCAACTGGCGTGGACCTCAGCAGTATCAGACATCGCTGCAACATCATTCTAGGAGTAGCACCAGCAGCTCTGTGTTACAGGTCACAAGTTAAGTCCTGCAGCCGCATCTCGCTACTCTGTGGGTGCTGCCGCTTAATACGACGTGCTGTATTTTTAATGTATGAGAATATGTCACTACCAAATGCTGTTATTTCAAACTAGCTATTGCATCTACCTTGTCCTAACCCACATGTATCTTTTTCAGTGTCAGTTTGAGAGGAGGCGACGTGCACGTCTTGATATGGTGATGTAGTTGATCGGCCGCGATTATAGCAATCTATACGCAAATTTTCATGATCAATCAAAGAATCTACCTTCTTTATCATTTCATGTTTTATGAATTCCGATTACAATATGTTGTAGGCATTTTTATGCATGTCAACACTGTGGATTGTAACCTTCATTACCGATACGAGGTCTACCATACCACTGTTAACGACAAGCCAAGAAAACCAGCTACGCCCATTTTTAAACTCACGCTTTATTTGATTTTCTTTATCAGAGCGTCTCGCGTCTCTTATATTGCTGCTCTCATCAGTACCATTAGTAAGCAATTTGTAGTGATTAACACGTAGCAGAATTATTATGAGAAGGGCATCGCCCAGATCTGGGGGAGAATTGGCGTGATAACGTCTGGCTATTCAATTGCAGATTTTTGGCTGATTTCTCGCTTGCATCGGGAAATGCCGTTTGACAGTACATCGTTGTGTTTCTGCGTTAGACATTGATAATTTTGGTCTAATTTTTAGTTTTTCTGCACCACTATGCATATCTAACGCTTTCCACAAAAATCATGTGCATAAAAGTATATTCTGAAAAACATACGAAATGCATAGTGCTGTAGAAAAACTAAAAATTAGGCCAAAATTAACAGTGTCTAACGCAGAAACACAAGCAATGACTCTCACACAAGAAAGAGGAGATTGCTAGTAAATTACATTTAAAATTAGTTGTGGTAAATGAATCAGTCACAACCACTAACTCCAAACGGAACAGTTGCGGTTATTCACAGCACAGACAAAAATTATATCAATTAAAGATTTGCCCAAATGGGATGACCAAGTTACAATGTAAATCACAACAGCGCAAGAGGAATTGTCTGAGGTTAGAGGTCTAGGTCAAGGCAGCCCACCATTAACAGGTCGTGTGATAGTTCCAATAGTCCCAATATGGATCCCTCGTTGTACGGTGATGACATGAATTACGGTGAGTTATTTCTAAACTGTGTACAGTAGGAGCTAAGAGTCCCACCTTTACTATCCTCTGCTCCTCTATAACAAAAGTTCACTAAGTACAGACAATTCCAATTATTTTCGCCGGATAAACGTAATCCAAACCAGGTTGTGTTCATAAAGGCTTTCAGAGGTTTGAAACATTAATCCCGGAGAAAACAACAAAAGATACGCTTCACAACAGACTATATTCAGGGCGAAGGCACCTTCTGAAAAATTTACGTAGCACAAACTTCCCAAACATATGAACAATCTGAAAGAGCTTTTTTATCAAGATACTGGTCAAGATGCCACCAGGAAAAACGTGTAAGTATCGAGTGATCAATCATGAAGTATTTCATGGTAAATATAGTAGACTCCGCAGATAATTTGAGAATTAGTTAGACAAAACTCGTTATTGGGACGAGCCAATTTCTCATTAAGACGTGCTAGCAAATATATAAATTAATGTTTAGTGAAATAATGATATATGCACGCCACTGTAGTAGTTCTCTGTATGTTCAAACTTTTGGGCGTCCACGTACATTAGCCAGGTAACATAATTACTTCCAGTGATGTCATATAATATCACATCCTGTCGGCCCATCGCAGTATTATCATCGAGTGCGCCTACAAAAGAAGGTCTTTGATGATAGCGAGGTGATCCTGGGCAGGGCTGCATTGGCCAATGCGTTGCTGGCTTCAGAGTTTACCGAGGTGCTGAAGATGAGCCTGACTGTGGTGGTGGTTGTAGACAAGGTAAATACATATTACACGACACAGGCTAAGGCTGAGAAGTCATCATCACATTCTCAGTTCATGGAGTAAGTGTTGCACATATTCATCACGTCGGCACAGAAAAATTAGAAGAAGTGTAAGAAGGAGAAAGAGAAATTACTCGCCAGACTGCAGCTATAACGAGCACAAACACATAGAAAATCTGTAGGATCACCAGAGTGAAACAGAGGTGGCATATTAACCTCTGATGAATCATCGTGTTTATTATTGCGCTTCGTTTCGGCTGATCGTATCGGTTCTGTTGTATATTTATTTACAGAATCTGAAAGATGAGCGAAAGTCGGAAACCATGGAAACAACGGTAAACTTGTTAGTGGTATGATAAAAATCAGGATATGATACAGTCGTACAAGATTATATATATATATATATATATATATATATATATATATATATATATATATATAGGAAAAATTCATAATTTGTGACATAAGCGCTACATCAAAGTGTTTGCAGATATCTTGGAAAATTTCCTACAGAGCCACAAGCTTGTTCCAAGAAAGATAACTACTCGTATCAGAATCACTGCGCCATCTGCTCCCAAAATGAGAGATCTGCGCATTGAGACAGTTCGCAGTATCCTTGACATTACATGTAGAATTGGTTATTTATGCAGAAGGAAAGAGGGAGATATGAAATACACATTCTCTAATTATAAAGAATTATATTCTAATGAAGCAATCTAAATATATGGAAGAGAGGTCCTTAACGTAAGGACTAGATACAAGACAGGAATTGACACCATATAAACTATAATTACGGAAATGCGGTGCATTCTAGGGAGACATTGTGACAAGACAAAATCGTCATACTACCACTAGCTCTGAATGCGTGCGAAAACGATCAAGTTTTTTTATTTGGTTCCTGAATGCCGTTGCATTCACTCACAGTTAAGAGGAGCGGGAACGATCCATTTCCTCCATGTTAATTTTAGCAATTAGAAGGTACATTTTTCTAAGACAATTAAACATATTGCTCTAAAATTTGGACTCCATGTTAAGAATTATTTATTGGTTTTTGTTTTACAAGTTTTTTAAACAGATGCTTTTTGCCTCTAAAAATTATCCCTTTTTCTTCTATAACACTTGAATAATACAGTATTTTTTACCGTTTGCTGTAAAAATGAAGGAAAAGAAGTAAACAATATTGCGTACAAATTTCATTGATTTACTGTTAGCAGTTTTTGAGACACTGTTCTTTAAAGTTGAAAATTTTAAAGTTATGGTAATGGGTTCCAAAGTTTTTCAATACATTCCTGCCCCATATGATGGATTATCAGCATCCTCTTCTTGTTCCAGTGTTAGTTTTCTTCTCACTGGTCTTTTCTCTCCTTTTACTTCATGTTGTAGGCTCTTGTCTCTTCTTCCTGCACCTCTTAGTCTTTCTTCATCAATTAGGCGCATTATGGAAATGGTGTTGTGACCTGGTTGGAAACCTAAACCTTTCAGCACAATACATTTGATAATGTTTCCATCACTGTATGTTGCCACTGCATCATACTCTCCAAAATGAAATTTTTTTATCTGTAGAAACACTCTTTTGGGAATATCAATCCTAATTGAATTGTTTACACTTTCATTTGGATTTTGTGTTTTCCCATGTAAACACTTTACCAATAAACTTGCCTGTGATAACTCTCTGAATATGTGCTTGATTACATCAATTACAGCATTTGGCAAACAGTTTTTTTAGGCATATTTCTTTCCTGATTGGTACTTACATCATCAGTCATCACCTGTGGGGCACAGTGCATGTTCTGGGTGATGCAGTATGAAAAAATAATGCCCATACTGCTCTCCTCATATGCAAAATGTTTCTTGTATTTTGCCTAATTGCACACCCATAATACCTGTGCAATCTATCAATTGCTTCATCTGTCAATCTTCCTCATCCTCCAAGGGACTTACCACCACTAACCTACTGGGATCGTAATGTCTGCTTTGCGCAAGCGAGCCCCCATGCGCTTCTGCACATGTCCAATGCACTCCTGTTTTTTAATGTGAATTTCATTGCCATATGATTTGAGTTCCTCTACAGCCTTATATCCCTTAGAATCATCATCTCCTAGATAGTTATTGTATCGTATATTATACCACTCCTGTGAACTGGAAAAATTGCTTTCACTCCCTCTACTTCCATCGCTCCTCTTGTGCCGTGAAAATTTGCTTCACAAATTTCACTATGTTCATCCTTGGTATTGCCCTTACATTTACAATGTTCTGAGAGAACAGCAACAGCTATTACTTTGCAACTCTCTCCACTGGTAGCTGTCACAATTTCATTTAGAGATTTATGACCTCTACGTTGCCACGATCCATCTAAAGCAACATTTAAAACTCTACAATTCCCATTATCTGTCACAGCTTCTTCAACTGCTTTCTTAATTGCTGCTTGAGCAATATTTTGAGCAGAAGATCACACCAATTCATTATAAAATCCAAACTTGGTTGGTGGTTTTGGAAACTTCATAATTCCATATAACATTGTCCCTGCAGCACTGCCCTTGCCAATGCAACGCAAGCCATACAATAGCCTAAAATTTATATCATACACCTTCTTTCCATTATTACCACTACAAGGAATACTGTTAGAATTAGAAAACGAAACTTGTGCAGCACACTTGTTACACTTCAATAACATTTTACATACCAAACCAATGTGTGTAGTTACATTCAATTCCAGTCCTCTCTCTTTGCAAACTTGGCATAATACGTTATGTTGCAAAATATTAGAGACAAAGGAGAAGTCAAATATTTCATTCACATAATTACTGTCCCTTTCACAGTTTTCAAATTTTTCTGTGCTGTCACAAAGTTTCTTGCTGGAAGAAGTTCTATCACATTCATTTGGAGTAGTCGGTGAAGCTGTCTGAGCAGCATCTCCCTTCGAAACAAGAAAACATTTCTTCTTCCGCTCATTGTGCCTTTTCTTAAACACTCGATTGCTGGAACTGGGCATACTGATATCCACAAACTAAATACGTAAAGCAGGTACAAGCAAAATTCGTCAAATACCCAAAATTGAACAGCTAAACAACACAAAGCAAACTCCAAAACACAACACACGGTATAGCGTTTATGTTTACCTATATGAAGAGTCACCTGTCACAGAGATAGAGCCATACTACGTTGGGAAACAAAACACTGTCTAATTCCGCGAAGACACCATGCTTGCAGCGAGCGAGCGGTGCCGTCAGAGGTGACACACCAAGTCGCTACAATCGTTTACGCGGCGCGTCAACTTTGCAGCGATAATAAACACACTTGGAATTCACTTAGAAGGGTGAAACTTGATTTGTTTTATTCAGAAAACTCCAAATAATTTTATAATAAAAGAAACCAAAAACGTTAATTTTGTGATTTTAATCGTCCTGGATCCCCTTTATGTGCGTTGCAAGTCATATGTATTTTCAACCGCAAAAACGTTTTGATACAGTTTAAAGAGACATGATTCGTCAAACGAGGAGCGATACTTATGGACCAGATACTGATACTGCCGCAGATGAAATCGTGAGAAGATTTTGGATCACATATGGCATACATTTTATGTGCATGACTTACATTTGCTCCTAATATTATTGCTCAGCCTTTGTCTAATTTGGAACGATTTATCTTACGTTAATCATCTCTTCACTTGTTCTCTTTGGCTGTATAAGTTGTGGGAGATATACTGCTTTCGACGGAATAGCAGTTAACTGTTTTTCAAGAGAAATAACATACACTACAGAGAGAGGAGATCTGCATATACTGTCAGCCGAACTGCTGTTACATATCTGATCCTTGTGATGAGGAATGTTATGTAATTCAGTAGTGAATTTACGAGGTCAGTATGTAACCACCCCCTCACTTATCGACCTTAATGACAGTGAAAAATTAAACCGCGTGTACCTAATGGAAATTTGGGAAAAACAATCCTCACCGAAGTTAATCTGTCGGTAAAAAAGGAGGAAGGGTTACATCTAAATGAAAGGAAAAATGCAAATGATATTGGAGGAAATTACTTTTGAAAAAGGGTAAAGTTAATAAAGAAAGTAAATGTGCGGTCGTTACGTTAACAATTAACTGGGCGTTAATTAGATATTTGAGATTTAGTGAAAATTACGGTGGCCAGTCTTATGGACAACTACTATAATAACTGAAAGGGAAGGTTAATGCACATATAATTAGCACTAAAAGCGTGGCAACTGAAGGTTGACACGTGTTGTGTGAAAACTGAATGTCTGTCAGATGTAATAAATTTCGCTACACTCTGACATAATTTAGCAAAAGAATTAATAAAACCGGAAAACTGAAACTTAATTTAGTGACTGAAGTTAATAGTGAACTTTGTTTCTGAAGCACTACGAAATAAAATAAAACAAGGTTAGTCTTGGGCTACCTCAACAAACATCTCAAAAGCAACATCAAGCTACGCAATTTAGAAATAAGAGATTTAACTCTCAACTTGAATTAAATGATTCTGAACAATGAACAATAGTAAAATTTAGTATGTACCAAGCTGAGCTGCAGTCACAGATAAGCTAAAATATAACAAAACTGGCACTCTTTATTTGTGCTTGTGTAATCTAAATATAGTTCTGTTTGGTTATTGTAGCCAGCTATGAATACTTTAACTGAACTTTGAAATTAAAGCAGTGAAATGGAATAATATTACTTTAATGCTGGCGTTTGAATTTCAACGACACTCGGGTTCATTTCGGAATGTAATTGGTGCAATGAGCGACGAAGGTTCATGCTAAGTTGCTGTATTTTAGTGATGCAAATGGAACAGTTTAAAAAGCTGAGGTCTGCCATACAGTTCTACGACCTTACGTGCTTTCAGTCTTCCTTGTTGGTTGATTGCAGGATTGAACTCGTCGATCGAGGAGTTGGCGACAATCACCTATTGTCGGCCTTCGCTGTTACAAAAGTTGGATGTTGGCGTGCCCTCATCTCGACACGGTCACCAGGCGAAACGGGCTCTTGATGTGTGCCAGCTAATGTTTCTCTTCCGCAACACCGTGCCAGAAACTATCACAGCAAGTCGAACGCAATTAGATGCTGCCAAACCCCAAAAGCGCGGCAACTCGCGGGAGCATCACTCAGCACACCTGCTCCACCGCCCTACTTCAGCCAGACTCTGCTCTGCCCGCGCTCCACGCGGCAGAGTTAACACTCCCAAGATCCTAAACACTTTGGTTCTCCACACGACCTGTCGATGTAATCGTTCGACAGCATAGTATTCTCTAAACAAGACCCAGCGTAAAAAATACAAATAATAACAATATTAACAAAACAAACCAATCATACATCGACATAAATGCATAAATATATGTATGCAAATTGTAAAACAATTACAATACATGAAGACACAGAAATGGGAACAATTTATAGTACGATAGATGGAAATAGGAGGATATGCAATTCCGGCGTTACAAGTCGATAGCTTTTTAATGTTTAAAATTTTACCGTCATCCATTATTATCTATATAAAAATTAACATATACACACTCGCCCTAAATCGGATTCAGCCGGCGTTAAAAATGATTTCCCTCCCCCCCCTCCCCCATTAATACGAATTTGTGCGTGTTGATTAGCGTTACGCGCACTAAAATTCACATCTCCCCTGCCCCTGGCCCTGATGTATCCACATCGCAGCACACACACAAAATGATGTTATTACATGCGCGCAAAGTGATGTTATTAAATTATATGACCGAAAGTGCTGCCATGTATTGTCTGCACTGAGAGGTTTTTGCTTCCTATACGAATAACCGCCGAATCTGTGTTTCCCAGGCATGGATCTGATGCAAAACACTTTATATCACCCTATAATTTTAATTATTTGACGGGGAAAACGATTACGCAATCTCATGCAGTTCGTGTACATATACAAATGCCACAGAACGATTTGTAAACACCATTTGCAGAGTGCTATTAGTAAAAACATTCGGGCTTTTAAGATATTTTTATAAAGCTCACCTCAGATACTACTTACATCTGGCACAGACGTGTGGCCTTCTCTGCAGATAGCACCCAAAGTGACATGGGTGTGCTCTGCGTGACTGCGTGCGCCAGTTGCTTCTTGACACTTTGCAGCATTGAAGTTTTGTCTCCCTGGAAAAGATTATGCTCACTACCTCCCGCTATTATTATTACCGTTGAAATGTTGCATAGACTGATAGGTAACGGACACCGAGAAAAGCCTGAAGCTTACACCGACGGCTTCCGCGCGAGTGGGTACCTTCTAAAACCGCGTTATAAGAAATGTGTGCTATTTTTTGAACATGGCCAACAACGTCGGCTGATGCGTTGGCGGCACCCGACCGAAACCGGACACGATCGTCAGAGAGTCTCACAGAGTCGCAAAACTGTTCTTCTCTTTCAACAGCAGGTGTCCCGCCCATGTGATGGCCTAACATATACTGCATATACTAATTTTTACACATGATACTTGCTTACTTTCCTCTTTCTTTGCAGGCGAGATGAAGACTGTGTGAGGACTTTGGCTCGCACCCAAAACTTCTCCTCAACCTGACCAGACTATGATGCATTCGTCGCCCAGGACCTGTTCATCGAAGAAGTATTCTCCACGTCCACAAACACCACCACATCTTGGTCCGTTAACTTCAGTATGGTGCGGGCGACTGACACCTACTTGTTTGTGGATGTAGCCACGCCCTAGACTGTCTCGCACTCATCATGGATCACGGCATCGACATCACTTCGATATCACTCCGGGCCTAGAAGCAGCACTACCGCTGATCTCTCTTTTATGGATCACTAAGTTAAGCCCTGCAGCGGCATTGGACTACTCAGAAGTTCCTGGGCATCTTGGGTACAGGATCTCACATGCCTGTACTGACAAACGTTTGCAGGATACCAAATCCTGTCACTTTCCTCGATGCTTGTCATGGTGTTTTCGTATGGGTGCCCTGCGAAATTTTTAGTGAGCTGCGGGAACCTGCCATTATGTGTAAAACCGCTATATATGGTGAGCTCATGCGTTTCGTCCTCCTCCCCTCGCACCCCTAAGGACGGAAATTTTGCCCGCGAGGGGGGAGGGGGGGGGGGAGAGGGAGGAGACTGGCGTAATATGTCACGGGGTGATTCAATCGCAATGTGGTTCAGAATTTTTGTCAAGGGTGCCATTCTCAGCCATTTTCCAGACTTGTGAGAAAGGGGATTGGAGAGACACTCATCTATATATTGCAACTCGATGTACAATCGCAGGTCTACAATCCACGTAATGGTCGGCCCAATTTCAACTCTTCTGTGGAAGATTCTGCTTATATTAACGTCCATAATCTAGAAGAGAGGGCTGAAGATTGCTTCGCATGGTCACTTCTGGCCAGCGACAGAAATTACCTGAATCACTTCCAGAGTACACGTATATACTTAACATCTGATGCCTATGAGTGTTATAAATTCAAAGATACTTATCTGATTCTCTGTGGAACTCAAGGACCTACAAAAATTCGAGATGCAGAAAACTGATTACTGAATTCACGTATGCACCCTGGATGTCGGTGATAGTAAACCAAATGGTGAAGGTGATCATGGGAACACTGTGTAGAACAAAGGATTTAAGCATAAAGTCGTTGGAGCGCTCAGTTCCTCAAAATTAAGCGGTTGGTTCCTCAAACACGTAGATCTGCTGCTATTCTCCGACAGCGGAAGCAACACTACTCTCTTCCCGAGTATGTACAAAAGAATATGCATGGTATATCTGACGTAGATGTCTCAGCTGGTTTATCACGAGTTAGTATCAAGTAAGGCACCTCACCAACTGATCGAGTGAGGAATCGATATACGTGAAAATGCCTGCCGAGGATAAAAAATTTATTAGAGTTTATAAACATCCGGCACCAGAGCGTTGCCTCTTTGTCGTATATGAAGACTTTGAGTGCCTTCAAGATCTTGTGGAGCGTTCTGAGGACGAACCAACTTTCACCCATACTATCTTCAATGGACGGCGAACTTCACGTGTGTGTATCAGGCTGTATTCTCGTACGAGTCCAGTCGCAGATAATGCGAATCATTAAGTCTGGAACAATCTCGCGATTTGGTTGTTCGCTGAACTCAGACAACTTGCGTGGCATGTTGATAGAATTTCTTGCAACAACGTACCTCTGACCGACTCGCAGGAGAATAATGCCGCACATGAGCAGGTCGTTAATTGTCATACTTGTGAGTTGCTTCGGGATACAAACCATTGTCATCTAACGGAGAAGTTCCGCAGCGTAGCTGACAACAGATTCAGCTTGAACTTCCAACACCCATGGCACAATTTGTCTGATTGTGATGCTCACTTACTCGTTCAGTATTTTGGGTAAGTTCAGGTTGAATAATGACAAGAACAATGAAATTCTTGATACAGTTGAAATGAACATTTCTTCTTCCAACAGAATGACGCAAAACTTTCGCTGCGCTTTCTGAATTCGGTTCTATCCATGCACTCAACTCTTCAGAATCCTGTTGCGACAAAGCATCAGGTTGATATAGATATCAACAGAGCTGAAAACTGCGATGAAGCAAAGTTTGAGCTTGTGATAGAGAAGGGAATCTCCCCATACGAGTACCTGGATTTGATCGAGAGACTCCAATAAAACACACTGCTAGTTATAACAACATTCGCCAGCAAACTAACAAGCACTGCTTAATGGATGCCAAATATGAGCATGTGGTGAATGTTTCGCAGGAGTTTGGTGTTCATGATTTATGGAAATATGCCACATAATTCATAAACACCAATGTACACATGCTTGCGGACATTTTCAAGTAATTCCGCACTGCATGCTTGGGACACATCATCTGGACCCTGCCTTTTATTTCACAGGTCCAGGCCTTTTGTAGAATGCAAAGTTAAGATTCACATGTGTCAGACCCCAGGTGTTAAGTCATGTTAACATGCTGCTCTGTTTCAAACGCGGGATTCACAGGGGTACTTTGCCAGTGTGTCCATACGTACATCAAGGCGAATAACCTGCAAACGAGTGAAGAGGAGTATAGGCCATCAGACTATTTATGTTATGTCCCTTACTTGGATAAATAAAACCCCTATGGGCAAGCCATGCTAGGTGGATTGCCGTTGGAGTGTTCCGAAAGATGTCTAAAGAGAAATCGCTACGCAGTAGGAAAGCATCTCTGACATGGTTGCGGAGGCTGATGATGAATACTTTCAGGAAGAGGTGGAAATGACATATCTCGCACATTTGCTTGATATGCAAAGAGACCTCTCACCGTGTTTGGATCGCATATTCCAGCGAAAAATTTCCATGGCGAAGCTGTTGACAATGCTGGGGAATAGCACTATATTCTGCCCTACAGAAACCTCCGCGCATGCGGATGGAAATTTTTAGAATGATCAATGACATGTCCTTGAAGGAGTAGGTTCGTGTAATCACCGAACAGAGGGCTCTTGCATAGTGTGAAATTGAAAAAGGTTCTTACATTTTTATAAAAAGTTAAGTTTTTGAAAAAAAATGGAAAGCCTTGGGGAGAATGTCTCGAAATTCATTTAGTGTACTAGTGGGTGGCGGAGGCGAGTTCCGTTGTGAACAAGGGATTACATCACCAGGCCACATTCTGAAGCAGATTGTCATCTTCAATTAAAGGGTTTCACTGTGATAATGACCATTTTTCAGTACAGTTTACGAAAGCTGTCTATATTGCTGTATGAGTTCTGGACCTCTCCAGATTCAACATGTACCGATTCTGCTAAGGGTTTGCGAAGGTGATCTTCGCTAACGCCGGATTACTTTATTTGGATAGAAACAGAATGGGTGAAAAGCTGCGATCCATGTGAAGTAATAGGGTACAATCAGGAAGAATTCAGCAGGCCTATATAAGTGTCCCGTAATACTTTTGGAAGAACACAACAAACGAAGAATGTCGTGGACTTGACAAAATAAAAGGCGAATGGCCTCCAGATTGTGGACGATGATGGGGTCGGGTCATAAATGCACACTCCACATGCTGTTGCCACCCATAAGCTGGCTGAGAATGTGCCTCACGCAGCTGCAAAGGCTTACTTGCGTTGGCGCTACTCCACATACGGTGCACCATGTAGTCCTGTCAAAAGGTCGTAATATGGGCGGTCACATCATCATGACAAATGGTTCTACTATGTTGATGGCATACAGACATTCACGTACTGACACTATTCAATGAGCCACTGACAGTGTGGCTTGTTACTTTCTTTACAAATATCGGACGTATGGCAGATTACACGGATGATCCATTTGTCGCAGCTGTGTGTGTATGCGCGCGCGCGCTTGTGTTTATGTGTATGTATGTATGTATGTGTGTGTGTGTGTGTGTGTGTGTGTGTGTGTGTGTGTGTGCGAGTATGCATACCTGATTGCATACTATGTGTGCACATTACGCGTACGTTAAAATATCTTACTGTTTGTGTATGTCAGTTTGTGTGTGGGTTTTGCACCAGGATCAGTCTGAATAGTAAGTGTGTTACAGTATATGTTGTGTGATCTGGAACAGCCTCAAAAGGTAGTAGGTATCTTACAGTGCACATTTTGCTGAGAACAAAAAATTAAAAATAAAATAACAAATAGGTAGCTTGGCCATTTCCGGGTTAATTAGCTTAATTGCCATGAAAGCTATGCAAGCAGGCCATTATCTGCGTAAAATTCAAGCGGAGTGCCAGTGAAAGTGTCACCAAACATGTTCATTGATTGAGTTCCTAAAGCCGAACAGGCGAGTGATACAGAACTTGGACCATAGAAGGATTGAATACGGGCTAGAGGCTAAGCAGTCTCGTGTGTTATCATGTACACTATGATAACAACTGATGCCAACTGTATCTGGAGAGCCGAAGTAATATCTACTTGAAACAGCCTGGTTATCTAACGTCAATGGAAATTAGCTTGCAAACGGTAGAACGTATCAGTTTCGCTTCTTAATAATAATTATTCAGCACTTTCTACCCTGCAGCACCCTTACAAGCATTCAGATATTTTCTGACCGCTCTGCATGCAAAGATAAAATCAAAATGTTAACACTATATATAGAATGATCAGAAAGAAAATATAAACCTCGTATATAGAATGAAGAATGACAAATTAAATTTGAAGATGTGGTATTTATGTTTTTATGTACCAGATAGTAATAGTAATCTATATTTTTTAATAAAAGATAGCTTTGTAAATAAAATACAGTGTGAGTCACCTAACATTACCGCTGGATGTATTTCGTAAACCACATCAAATACTGACGAATCGATTCCAGAGACCGAACGTGAGGAGAGGGGCTAGTGTAATTGGTTAATACAAACCATACAAAAATGCACGGAAGTATGTTTTTTAACACAAACCTACGTTTTTTTAAATGGAACGCCGTTAGTGTTGTTAGCACATCTGAACATATAAACAAATACGTAATCAGTGCCGTTTGTTGCATTGTAAAATGTTAATTACATCCGGAGATATTGTAACCTAAAGTTGACGCTTGAGTACCACTCCTCCGCTGTTCGATCGTGTATATCGGAGAGTCCCGAATTACGTAGGGATCCATAGGGAACGGTGATGGACCTTAGGTACAGAAGAGACTGGCACAGCACATTACGTCCACATGCTAAGACCTTTTTATTGGTACACACGTGGTTTTCGTTTTCAATTACGGAGTCGAATAGAGAGTGTCCCGAAATTTCAGGCCAATAGATGTTCAATGTGGTGGCCATCATTTGCTGCACACAATTGCAATCTCTGGCGTAATGAATGTCTTACACGCCGCAGTACATCTGGTGTAATGTCGCCGCAGGATGCCACAATACGTTGTTTCATAATCTCTGGGGCTGTAGGCACATCACGGTACACATTCTCCTTTAACGTACTCCACAGAAAGAAGTGCAGAGGTGTAAAATCACGAGAACGGGCTGGCCAATTTATGCGTCCTCCACGTCCTATGAAACGCCCGTCGAACATCCTGTCAAGGGTCAGCCTAGTGTTAATTGCGGAATGTGCAGGTGCACCATCATGCTGATACCACATACGTCGACGCGATTCCAGTGGGACATTTTCGAGTAACGTTTCAGATCATTCTGTAGAAACGCGATGTATGTTGCAGCTTTTTTGGCCCCTGCAATGAAGTGCGGACCAATGTGGTGGTCGCCAATGATTCCGCACCATACATTTACAGTCCACGGTCGGTGTCGCTCTACCTGTCTGAGCCAGCGAGGATTGTTCACGGACCAGTAGTGCATGTTCCGTAGATTCACTGCCCCGTGGTTTGTGAAAACCGCTTCATCGGTAAACAAGTAGAACTGCAACGCATTATCTGTTAATGCCCATTGACAGAATTGCACTCTATGATTAAAGTTATCACCATGTAATTGCTGATGTAGCGACACATGAAACGGGTGAAAGCGGTGACGATGCAGTATACGCAAGACACTACTTTGACTCAGTCCACCGGCTCTCGCAATGTCCCGTGTACTCATGTGTGGGTTCATGGCAACAGCAGCTAACACACCAACTGCACCCGCTTCTCCTGTGACGGGCCTGTTACGGACCCGTTTGCGTGCTACGACCATACCTGTTGCATACAAGTGACGGTAGATGTTTTGCAATGTGCTACACGTTGGATGCTCTCTGTCCGGGTACCGTTCTGCATACACCCTGCAGGCTTCAGCTGCATTTCGTCGACACTCGCCATAGATGAGTATCATCTCCACCTTTTCAGAGTTCGAATACACCATGGTCACAGTTCCTACAACACTACACTGTCACAGACATCTGGTAACACGGTGTACTACAGTTGGTCTGCGTGCGGAGACGAATGCAGAATAACAACAGCAGCAAGCGCTACATGTGGACACTGCGACAGCTAGACCAAACCACAACAATGCACTGCAGCCACACTCATAAACACGGTCGTCATCGTAAACATGTCCGTGAAGATGCTGCTCGCCGACCGTGGCCCGTGTTTGTTACAACACGCAACTGAACGTCGGAGGTTTCAAGCGTCAACTTTAGGTTACAATATCTCCGGATGTAATTAACATTTTACAATGCAACAAACGGCACTGATTACGTATTTGTCTATATGCTCAGATGTGCTAACAAAACTAACGTGGTTCCATTTAAAAAACGTAGGTTTGTGTTAAAAAACATACTTCCGTGCATTTTTGTATGGTTTGTATTAAACAATAACACTAGTCCCTCTCCTCACGTTCGGTCTGTGGAATCGGTTCGTCAGTATTCGATGTGGTTTACGAAATATATCCAGCGGTAACGTTAGGTTACTCACCCTGTATATATTTACTGAAAAAATGACCGTGTAATACACAAAAAAGTGTGAGAAATAAATTAGCTTTGCGAAACGTTATATATAAGAATATACAGCCTCACAGTAATCCACTGTGTGTGTGTCATCAGAAAGAAATAGCTTTTATAAACGAGACCTAAAAATAATAACTTCCAACAGATACCAACAACTAATTCTAAAAATTTTTATTGCAAGATATATTGTTAATGACAGACCAGTGGCTAATCTGCTGTATCAGTGTTAATATTTCGAAACCAATTTAGTATAGAACTACTGCTAACAGTGTTGTGTTTAAAACAAACATAAGCCTGTCTTTATGATGCACAGATCTTGTACTTGTTATTAAAGGTGTTAAGGGGGAGGAGAAGCTCGAAATTGGGTAACTGGTACCAAGTTATTTCATGACCTAGTCCACTTGCATAAGGTGCGGGAGATCACCTGGGTGCCTCTGAATAAAACTTGCACGTCTGCGAATGATGTATGGGTCGCTTTGGATTTCCCCTGGGTGACCTTGTAAAAATCCTATGGTGAGGGGAGAGTGAGGAGCGCCCTTGAATATACGAGTACGTCGCCAAAGTGTGTCACCGAAATAAGGAGCCAGTGATAACCGGATCGTAGGTGGAATGGCCACAGGTAACCTACTACTTATAATTTACAGCGTTGTCACATCATTAGACAGGTGCATTGCCTATCCTCGTTGCCCCTCGGCTGAAAATTGCACTGCTATCCTACGTGTGTGAGAGAGACTTTTAATGCAAAAAATTATAAAGCTAGTGGTTTCTCAAACAGTGGTTGCTTGCTGAAACCGGTGTCAGAGATTTTGGAATGAACGAATGTGGCCGGCCACAGTGACCGAACGGTTCTAGACGCTTCAGTCTGGAACCGCGCGACTGGTACGTTCGCAGGTTCGAATCGTGCCTCGGGCATGGATGTGTGTGATGTCCTTAGGTTAGTTAGGTTTAAGTAGTTCTAAGTTCTAGGTGACTGATGACCTAAGATGTTAATTCCCATAGTACTCAGATCCATTTGAACCAATTTTTCCAACGAATGTGTCGGGGAAAGACTAGATTGGAAGATATAATTATGATGTAACTACACTGAAATGGTTATTTTAGGAAACGTTGCCAGATCTGTGGGTATCCGACGAATGAAGAGTTGCGCCAAAATTTCATCCAAGATCCTTATTTGAAGGTGAACTTGACTCCAGGAACATAGACTTCCTGTACAAGGAAGAATCATGCTACTCAAGGCCATAGAGATAGAAAATGTTTAGTATAGACAATAAAGTCTCTTATTACTACATAGACATGTAAAATAATGAGCAATTAAGAAGTAAATTAGAGTTTTCGGTAGAAGAACAAAAATTTTATTCGTTGTTAGATGACTTAAACACGTATGGTTCCATCGTGCTTTCTGATTTTAGGGTAAACGACAGATTCCACTGTAAGACGGTGGAGCAACCGTCGCACGCCTCCTGTCAGAGTTTATCGTCTCCAATACGATCACGTCCATCAAAGTTCAGATAAGTGCCTACCTGTGTACTTTCAGAACTGAAATAAGAACCGCAGAATATTGAAATATGACTAAGGATTCTCTCTCTTTGTAAAGGTATCTGGACGCGACAGGGGATGTTCGCTGAAAACAGAGGATAAAGATGGCAGGGACGAGCGACCGAAAACCGCGGAGGCATCCGGAAACTTAACTCATAACGGCGTGCGGCCGCTCTACTTCCGCAGAACTCGGCGGAACTGCTACGGGCACTAAGCGTGCGGTGCCGGCGCCGGCGCTGCGGGGGAGGTACGGGGGGAATCGCGGCAGATCTGCAGCCAGAATTTTGCGCCAACTTCGCGGGCGCCCCGAGAAATGTCGCGCGGGTTGCCGCCAGGCAGCGCGGCCGGGTCGCGAACAAGTGCGGAATCGTGACAGCTGCGCTACGCTCCCAATCCAGCTGAAAGAGAAATTTCTGGGAGGAAAGTTGATTTCCTCCTTCTTTAATTTTTTCCGCACGAAGTTGTGGAACATTCAGACTGTATCGCACAGACCAAATAGTGGAGTATCTGGAGTTTTTCCTTACTCTTGAGATCTCAACTACGTGGCACTCCAGAACCCTAGCTACAAGCACACTAAATTTGGGACAAGTAAATTAATCTACAGTACGTTAGAAAATATTCTCTGTCGTCCTTCTGAGGGAAATTATAGTAGAAACCCGACCTCTCGATAATCTCTGTCATCTTAGTCAGCGACATTATCTATCAGAAACTGCTCCGAATCCCTTCAATCATGACGTAATGCTATCATATACTGCCTCATTGTGTGCAATGCAGGGACACAAATGCCACCAATCATCCCACGATAACAACTACACTACCATCACTGTAATCCCTCAACGTAGATGATTCCACTCCATGTACCACTGTTATTGCAGTCGCTGTCGTAGTTGAAATTCTTATTGCATATTCTGATGTCTAAGGCCTCTCAGAATATGAAACGTCCCCTTAGAAAAATTGTACATGACTGTGCTTAAACTGACACACAATATTTTTTAGCGCAACGCAATCTGACTTTCAATAACCCCTGCAAGAGAATGGCCCTCACTAAATTAACCTATGCGTTTCACAAATCACTTACCTCACAAAAATCATCGTTACTCAAACTACTGCAATACAGCGAGCGTCACTACTGCCAGATAAATAAAAGATTCAAACTATGGAAGGCACTAACTACTGACAGGCATAGTTAGCAAATGAAAGATTCTGATAGAGAACAAACAATGTATTTATCTTAATAGTGGTCAAAAGTCATAATATATAGCAGTTCATGACATCCAGTCTTACAAATTTACTGTCTCTGATGGACACACGTCCAGATCAATCGCACTCAAAACTCCGCCATTTCTCTCCCCACATCCACCACTGCAGGCGGCTCACCTCCAACTGCGCAACGCAACGTGCTGTTCACATCCAGCTGCCGCTGCCCAACACTACAATAGCGAACAAGAATGCAAACCAGCTGCAGACTGCACACAGCACAGCCAGTGATTTTCATACAGAGCACTTCGTGGCGTTACGAATAAGAAAACCTAAACAGCCTACTTACATAGCCCCCATGCTCCCCACAAAAATTTCACAAATTGTTTTGGGCAGTGGCCAATACAGTTAAAAAATTTCATAATTACAATAACAAAGAAATCAAATGCTCACTTACCGATACAATGTTGGTCAAAAGCTAAAATTTTCTCACAGTCCATAAAGACAGTTCTGATAGTTCATCGCAGTAAAATTGCAGTGTTTTTCTCAAAGTCTGAGCAGTAAAAGAAAATGCACACAGAAGTAGTGGATTTCCATGCAGTCTTGAAGAAGTATTGTTGTCCTTCCAACGGAAAGACAGTGCTGACTCTTGACATGCAGACAGGTAATGGGCCACAACAGAAAAAAACCCACCGCATAGTCAGTCGAAGTTTCGAAGATTATTGGTAGGTAGGTCGTCACAGAGCAGACCTACTGTAGTCCTGGTAGAGATTACGGTAGTGGTGGGCCACCAGAGGGGCAGACCGACTGCATTCCTTGTAGAAATAATGGTCCTGGTGGGCCATCAAAGATGCAGACCAACTGTAGTCCTTGTAGAGAAGGCCAGCAGCCATCTCTTGCAACTGTGCAGGTGCAAAATCACCATTGAAGAGTCTTGCGGATAATATAGCGAGTCCATAAACCACAACCTGTACACTCACTTTTTTTTTTTTTTTTTGAAACGTCCTTAGAACCATCAATGCTGTTAACCATTCCCTTGCTGAATTATCAACACATGTGCAAGCACTAGCAGTCCTTTTTTTTCACATATTGTGCATATACTATGACCAACAGAAATGTGTGCAGTGAAATGAAACTTAATTTGAAGAACTGGTATCTATACAATTATAAATTTACAACATAAGAATACAATTACAAGGGTACAAAATACATCATTTAAGAACATAACAATACAGATAACGTTTGTGGTAATGCACGCTTTACAAAAGAATCGAAACAACATATACATCAGTGTTACAGGAATTATGGCATAAGTACGTACATAACAGATCAGAATAACTTTTGAAACAACAACTTCACACGTGAACATTAGAACAAAACAGAATAAATAGTGTCTAAACATCTTTACAAAGTAAATTACATATTATAAATGCAATATACAGCAGTTCATGACATCCAGTCTTACAAATTTACTGTCTCTGATGGACACACGTCCAGATCATCCGCACTCAAAACTCCGCCATTTCTCTCCCCACATCCACCACTGCTGGCGGCTCACCTCTAACTGCGCAACGCTACGCGCTGTTCACATCCAGCTGCCGCTGCCCAACACTACAATGGCAGACAACAATGCAAACCAGCCACAGACTTCACACAGCACAGCCAGTGATTTTCACACAGAGCACTACGTGGCGTTACCAATAAGAAAACCTAAACAGACTACTTACAAGAATAAGTCCAAGTTGCCTTACACAATTCCAAATACGGGCTTCTAGCAGTTGTGAAAGGGCTTAGTAGATATTCTTCAGATAAGAAACCCGTGCCCAGAAATGTAGCACTTAGAGTAAAATAAGCTTGAATATAGGATCACTTTCGGTTCTCCTTACCTATCGTACGCAAGCAGTACAGGCGATGTCCACTGACGTGTGTGATCTACACGAGTGCCCAGAATGGACAACGTACCAAATAATCATACAATGTAAGCTTTCACGGTCTGTATTGTCTTCACTTAAAACTTCCGGGCTGATAGGCCGTGGTCGAAGTATAAAACTCTTTCCTGACGTTTCGTCTCCGACTGCGGGAGACATCCTCGGAGGTCAAGCGGCGAACTGCGAAGAAAACTCGAGGAAGCGCTGATTATATAAGCAGTACAGAGGGCGCCACAGTCGATCACATGGCGTCGGCTATGAGATTGTCTCTGGTGATGCCAACATTCTCGATTGAAAGTAATCGATCGTCACGCTTGCGGTGCAATGCTGACATCCAAATTTTACCCAGTTTAACACCTTCGTCTTTCCTTTTAAAATTATTAAGATGTTTATCAATCTCGATAGCCTCTCTATACAAGCGTGCATAATAATGCGAGGTTTTTGATATGACGCTTGTCTGGCTGAATTTTATTTCATGATCACCTTCCTGGTAAACATGTTCCGCTACGGCCGATTTATTCGTGTGACCCAGGCGGCAGTTCCTCTTATGTTCCACAAGACGGGTGTTCACACTTCTCTTTGTGGTACCGATGTAGGAGGAGGAGGATATTAGTGTTTAACGTCCCGTCGACAACGAGGTCATTAGAGACAGAGCCCACGCTCGGTGAGGGAAGGATGGGGAAGGAAATCGGCCGTGCCCTTTCAAAGGAACCATCCCGGCATTTGCCTGAAGCGATTTAGGGAAATCACGGAAAACCTAAATCAGGATGGCCGGAGACGGGATTGAGTACCGATGTAAACCTGTCCACAACTACCAGGAATTTTATATACCCCCGGTGTAGCCAAAGGGTATCGTGCATCTTTCGCCGACCTTAAAAATTCTTTTATTTTCCTAGTAGGTCTGAAAGTAGTTTCCACCCCATACTTGCCTAAAACTTTCCCAATGCGATCTGTGACCTTACTAATGAACGGAAGAAAAACTTTCCCTTTGGGCGTCTGTTGTTCGTCGTAGCTCCCGATTCTCTGCCTAGAGCGAAGTGCTCGATCTATATCCTTGCTAGAATACCCAGTCTTCACGAATATATATAAAATTCGTTGTAGTTGTGGACAGGTTTACATCGGTACCACAAAGAGAAGTGTGAACACCCGTCTTGTGGAACATAAGAGGAACTGCCGCCTGGGTCACACGGATAAATCGGCCGTAGCGGAACATGTTTACCAGGAAGGTGATCATGAAATAAAATTCAGCGAGATAAGCGTCATATCAAAAACCTCGCATTATTATGCACACTTGTATAGAAAACTCAAACGGGCAATTCGGAACCGGAGAAGACGAATGTTGAGCTAGGGCGTACACATTCTCCAATGACAACGCTCGCCCGCACATCGCTCGGCAAAGCGTTGCTCACCTGCAACAGTTTCAGTGGAACATAATCACCCACCCACCCTATAATCCTGACTTGGCGCCCAGTGACTATCACCTGTTCCCTAGGTTAAAAGAACATTTGGCTGGAAAGCGATTCATCTCCGACGACGAGGTGAAAGAAGAGGTTCGTAACTTTCTGAAAAGCATGGCAGAGAGCTGGTATTACATGGGCATACAAAAACTGCCACAGCGTCTACTAAAAGGCATCGATAGAAATGGTGATTATGTCGAAAAATAACTAAATGTTCAAGCTGTAAACTTATGTAAACCATTGTAGAAATAAACAGGTCTATGTACTTATACAAAAACAGGAGGCCTTACTTTTGGGATTAACCTCGTATATAATATGTACAAGAACCAAGAAGGTGCAATACGCATCGAAGGCGAAAACGAAGTCCCCTAACAGAAATGACGCAATGATGAAGATAAAAAATAGATTACATAGTGAGAATTAATTCAATACGAAAGAATATCAACAGCGACGTAACTATTCTCGCCGAAAGCAAGGAAGATGTAGAAGACATACCAAACTTATAGAAGAGTCTAGCAATCACAGGAAATGTTTTGAGAGTAAAACGAAGAAATGCGAAAATAATAAGAGGCAGAGGAAAGAAGATACACAAGAAAGTTAACATCAGAATCAGGGACCACGAAGCATACGGATACTGAGTTCTGAAAGCTAGGAATCTGGCTTGTTCGTGATGGAAGAAGCACTAATGACATAAAAAGCAGAGTATCGCTATTATGAGAGCATTTATAGCCGAAAGAATTCTGCTAGTATCAAATATAGGCCTAAATTTGAAGAATAAATTGCTGAGCATTGGCATCTGGAGTACAGCATTGTATGGAGCTGAATTATGGCTGTGGAGGAACCGGAGAAAAAGGAATACCGAAGAATTGGAGATTTGGGGCTGTAGAATAGTGTTGAAAATTAGGTGGATTAATAATATAAACAATGATGGACTCTCCTTGGATTTATGCAACGGTAAACCCCTTCGAGATGCACTATTCTTCTTAAGCAGCAAGTGTCAGTGGAGTCTCATAAACACCTCCGTTACCGTTACGGATTCGCGAATTTTCAACGCACCAAATGTGCTGGAAGCCGCTTGGCGAAGTGCAGTTCTCAAGAAGTGGTCACATAATTTTTGGGCAAAACTATGAGCCACAATGGTGCTTCACGATAAATACTATTTTCACGGATTCATAGCTGTTAATACCTCAGGCTATTTTAAGAGACCGCAGTGTTGATATATGTGGAGGACCAACTGCCATGCTTTGTAGGAAGTGTCGATATCCTGCGCTTTAGACCACATTTCATGCAATTGTTTCAACTTATATCTTTCCAATATACAGTAGCTTCATGCGCCAAAAAACTCGTAAGGGTTTTGACCTTATGCTCCAGATCATTGACATCTGAAGTGAACAGTACACTAATGACCCGAAACATCATAACCACCGAACTACTATCGATATAAACCCATCAAGACGACAGCACCGTCATCTGGCGAGGAATAACTGCTAATCAGGTTTCCGTAAACATCGAAGCACAACATCCGCTCTGATAAAGGTGACAGATGACCTGAAACTTGCCATGGACAGACAAGAAACGACTATCATTTGCTTCTTAGATTTCAGCAAAGCATTTGATACTGTCGACTTTGACATCTTACTAGCCAAACTTAGCGGTCTAAATTTCTCACCAAGCGCAATGCAATGGTTTCGCTCATACATGACGTCTCGTCAGCAACGCGTCCTGTCTGGGAATATAAAATCACAATGGCGGCAGGTAGTGTCAGGCGTTCCCCAAGGCTCAGTATTAGGTCCTATACTCTTCTCTCTTTATGTCAATGATGTGTCATCGGTCCTGACCTATTGGAAATACCGTATGTATGCTGATGACCTTCAGTTGTATCTAAGTGCGAAACCAAGCAATCTCAAGAAAGCTATTGAAAATTTCAATACTGACCTCGAAGCACTGTCAAAATGGGCACAGGACATAGGTCTAAAACTAAACCCATCTAAAACCCAAGCGGTACTTGTTGGTCACTCTAAGCTCATTAGCCCAAAACATCGGGAATCCGTACCACCTCTTATCCTAAATGGAACAAATATTAAATTCTCTCCCTCAGCAAAGAGTTTGGGAGTAATAATAGATGAAAATCTAAATTGGACAGAGCACGTAACTGCAGTGTGCAAAAAAGCATCAGCATCCCTTCATGTCCTACAAAAATATAAAAAACTCTTCCCTTTCGATCTGAAAAAGAAATTAGTACAAACGCTTATACTCCCAATCATTGACTACAGCGATATTATCCTACAAGGCCTCTCTCAGGAAAATTCCCGACGGCTAGAACTGGTCACGAATGCCTGCGTCCGATATATCTGTGACGTTCGACTTTTTGATCACATTTCACCAGCATATGCAAAATTGTCCTGGCTGCGTGCAGACAAACGCAGAGATTTCCATACACTCTGCCTCATCTACTGCCTTATAAATGTACACTGTCCCTCATATCTCTCCTCGTCCCTAACACTCATGTCGGAACAACATGACAGAAACACACGTTCCCATCATAATAAAATCCTCTCCGTTCCACTGCATCGCTCAGTCACCTTCTCCAAGTCCTTTACAGTAGCGGGAACCCGACTCTGGAATAACCTCCCTCGTTATGTTAGAGAACTTAAAAACATGACCGGCTTCAAAAAACAGTTAATGTATCTACTTAAGCAACAGTAATGCCTTCCTCTGTACATGAGTGCACTTCACCTCATTAGTTCCCTCTTTCCCCCTCCTTAAACCTCCGTTACCCAAAACTCGCTATACTAGTAAACATCTACTTTACACACCAAGATATTAATGTACATCTGCACAAACCTTCATTACTATTGCCAATCTTTCCCATGTTTGTCATTATTATTTGATTTTTTTTTACTGTTATTATTATTGCTTTCACCATAATCTGTATGTATAGCACGTGATGTAAAAATACTGCCAGCATTTACTTTATTATGTCTTAGTCATGTTTATCATTATCATTTGATTTTTTTGTTTTAATGTTATTATTATTGCTTTTATCATAATCTGTATGTATAGCAACTGTTGTAAAAATACTTCCGCATTTACTTTATTAGGTCTTAGTCACTACTCTTTATTCATATTGTCACTAGAGTAAGCTAATTTTCTCATTTAAACTATGTTCATGATGTAACTCTGATGTGTGAAATGCTGCATGTGTGGAACACTGGTCCGATGTAAGAGAGGGCCTGATGGCCCTAATCTGATCAGGTTAAATAAATAAATAAATAAAAAATAAATAAAAATCAGACGCACGTGCGGTGCTTGTAGTATCATTGAGCGTGCCGTCCGTTTGTAGACTGGGGAATGCTCGCGATGTATCTGAGTTTGATTAAGTGGAGACCGTGATGGCCAGGAGGCGCAGCATGAACATCTCGGAAACTGCACAATTTTTCAAGTGTTCGAGAAGTATTCTGGTCACTGTCTTCAACAAGTGGCGAAACCAAGATGAAACCTCGTGGAGACATCTTAAGGTTGAGCGGCCACCGGTCATTACAGATGTCGGACGTCGAAAGCTGGACAGACTGGTAAGACAGAAAAGGTGGCGAACTGTGGCGGAACTAACATCAGACTTTAATTCTGGGCAGAGCACAAGTGTGTCTGAACACACTATGCAATCGAACACTCCTACAGGTGTGCCCTCGCAGCCGGCGACCCACGCACGTGTTAATTTTAACGCCACGACATCGGCTACTACGACTGAAATGGGCACGAGGCCATCGGCAGTGGACATTGGCGCTGCTCCAGAGTGTTGCGTGGTGTGATGAATCTTGATATCTTCTTCATCATGCCGATGGCAGGGCGTGAATCAGTCGTCTTCCAGGGGAACAGCTGCCGACAACTGTAACCGAAGGTAGGAGACCGGCTGGCGGCGGTTCCATTACGCTGTGGGAAACGTTCACGTGAGCACCCATGGGTCCAGTGGGGCTTGTGCAAGGCACCGTGACGCCAAGGAGTATCACACACAAGAACACAAGGAATATCGTACATTGGTTGCATACCACCTACATCCTTTCATGACGATTATGTTTCCCGGCGGCTGTGGTATTTTTCACCTAGGTAATGAGTCATGTCACAAGGCCAAGGATGTGATGGACTGGTCCGAGTAACATAGTGAAGAGTTCAAATTGGTATGTTGGCCCCCCAACTCACCAAGTCTGAAGCCGACTGGATATCTCTGAGATGTGATTGAACGTGGCTCACAGCTGATGGCCCCCTTCCAGGAATTTATAGCACTTGGGTGACTTGTGTGTGCACATGTGGTGCCAACTTCCTCCAGCGATCAAGGACTCATTGCTTGCATGCCACGACGCGTCAGCGCTGTTATACAGGGTGTTTCAAAAATGACCGGTACATTTGAAACGGCAATAAAAACTAAACTAGCAGCGATAGAAATACACCGTTTGTTGCAATATGCTTGGGACAACAGTATATTTTCAGGCGGACAAACTTTCGAAATTACAGTAGTTACAATTCTCAACAATACATGGCGCTGCAAGTGATGTGAAAGATATAGAAGACAACGCAGTCTGTGGGTGCGCCATTCTGTACGTCGTCTTTCTGCTGTAAGCGTGTGCTGTTCACAACGTGCAAGTGTGCTGTAGACAACATGTTTTATTCCTTAGAACAGTGGATTTTTCTAGTGTTGGAATTCCACCGCCTAGAACACAGTGTTGTTGCAACAAGACGAAGTTTTCAACGGAGGTTTAATGTAACCAAAGGACCGAAAAGCGATACAATAAAGGATCTGTTTGAAAAATTTCAACGGACTGGGAACGTGACGGATGAACGTGCTGGAAAGGTAGGGCGTCCGCGTTCGGCAACCACAGAGGGCAACGCGCAGCTAGTGCAGCAGGTGATCCAACAGCGGCCTCGGGTTTCCGTTCGCCATGTTGCAGCTGCGGTCCAGATGACGCCAACGTCCACGTATCGTCTCATGCGCCAGAGTTTACACCTCTATCCATACAAAATTCAAACGCGGCAACCCCTCAGCGCCGCTACCATTGCTGCACGAGAGACATTCGCTAACGATATAGTGCACAGGATTGATGACGGCGATATGCATGTGGGCAGCATTTGGTTTACTGACGAAGCTTATTTTTACCTGGATGGCTTCGTCAATAAACAGAACTGGCGCATATGGAGAACCGAAAAGCCCCATGTTGCAGTCCCATCGTCCCTGCATCCTCAAAAAGTACTGATCTGGGCCGCCATGTCTCCCAAAGGAATCATTGGCCCATTTTTCAGATCCGAAACGATTACTGCATCACTCTATCTGGACAGTATTCGTGAATTTGTGGCGGTACAAACCGCCTTAGACGACACTGCGAACACCTCGTGGTTTATGCAAGATGGTGCCCGGCCACATCGCACGGCCGACGTCTTTAATTTCCTGAATGAATATTTCGATGATCGTGTGATTGCTTTGGGCTATCCGAAACATACAGGAGGCGGCGTGGATTGGCCTCCCTATTCGCCAGACATGAACCCCTGTGACTTTTTTCTGTGGGGACACTTGAAAGACCAGGTGTACCGCCAGAATCCAGAAACAATTGAACAGCTGAAGCAGTACATCTCATCTGCATGTGAAGCCATTCCGCCAGACACGTTGTCAAAGGTTTCGGGTAATTTCATTCAGAGACTACGCCATATTATTGGTACGCATGGTGGATATGTGGAAAATATCGTACTATAGAGTTTCCCAGACCGCAGCGCCATCTGTTGTTGAAAATTGTAGCTACTGTAATTTCGAAAGTTTGTCTGCCTGAAAATGTACTGTTTTCCCAAGCATATTGCAACAAACGATGTAGTTCTATCGCTGCTCGTTTAGTTTTTATTGCCGATTCAAATATACCGGTCATTTTTGAAACACCCTGTACGTACCAAAGGTACCGGCTACATGGTGGGTGATGGTAATGTTGTGGCTAGTCAGTAACTACCTTGCAACAGTCTCTGGAGGATCTCCTCAAAGTTAGAAGAAATATTGACTTCTGCTAGAAAGCATCACATCCAGTCGCAGAACTGCATATATATTACGTAGTACTACGTCTAAAGGTGTGCATGTGTTTTACAAAGCGTCAGTCACACCGAGGTAGTGACGAGAAAGCGCTGACATCACAGAGATATGCATAAAGAAAATAATCATATCCATCAGAATGACGCTTGGATCACACTATCTGACTCTAAATAATAGTCATACAGCACCACTTGCATGCTGTTGAAAGCGACACTTAATTAGTGACCCGGTATATCTCAGTATAGGATATCACATGTAAGTAAACAGAAAAATGAAACAAGCAAATTTGTGTTTGCTTAAACGCTCATGCGCAATGCAGTGTTGCTATCACCGTAAATATGCATTGATCTACTTACAATAAATGCAATAACAAAGCATTTGCATAAGAATGAATTCGTTGTACTTCCACATTTCTCGTACAGGAAACGAATAAGTACTGCGATCCAGCACTGCCACATATAAGAAGCTCACGCTCACCAACAACACCCAGTGTTGCCTTACGTTATCTGATGCTTGAAAATAAGTAATTGTCGTTCTAATAGACTGCGCAAAACTTAAGAAAGTACTTTTCCATTGTGTGTCACTGCCAAGTAATGCAGCTCAATGAAACCTGGATTAAACATAAAAATAGCTGCTGCTGTACGTTAGGCGAAGAGACAAACAGAAATTACACCTTCATTCAGAGACTATAATTACATGTTTTCGTTGTGGTTTTATGCTGAACATTTGCGGGGACATGCATTTGCTAGTTCGATTCTCTAATGTAAAGTGACCCCAGCGTGTGAAGCACTGGTGGAGAGCTATCTGTCCTCACTGTACGAATTTGTTGTTTTCCTGGCCACTCCTGGTTGAAATGATTCTTGCTTCTCTGTTCCGTTGTGAAGGCGCGCATTTACTCAGTGTAATGTATGGTTATGCCGGCAACACGACCGAGGATCTCAGATTTGGTTAATGTGGTTTAGTCAGCTGGCTTTACTGTTCTATAACATTAGGGAACTGATCGTCCTTTATGGATTTAAGAGTAGTTATTTATGATTTGTGTTTTAAGTATCTGCTTTGCAACGTTAGTTTTTATCTGGCTAGTGTCTCATTAGTATGTGTTACAGAGTTGTCTAAAGGTCTAAATGTAGCCAAGAATGTGCTGGCCTTATTCTTGACATAATTCACGAAATTTATTTAAGCTGGGCTGGATACATGCGTTAAATTGCTTACGGCTACATATTTATTTTGCTTCTCTTGGGGATGTTCTGATACGGGCCCGTATGAACCGATCTGTATGACGTAGTAAGACCCTTATGCCATGCCGTGTGCGCTAAAGTTATTAGTGTCGTCCGAACCCTTAGTATGTCTGTTCACGGCATTATCGCGCTCGCCCACCCTTGTATCTGGTCCGCTCAGAAACTTCCCTGCTTCCGTCCAGTGCCTAAACAAGATAAGGAAAACAAGGAAAAGTATGACGTAGTAAGACCCTTATGCCATGCCGTGTGCGCTAAAGTTATTAGTGTCGTCCGAACCCTTCGTATGTCTGTTCACGGCATTATCGCGCTCCAGTGCCTAAACAAGAAAAGGGGAAAGAAATGAAGTGCTGTGTGCTGTATTTATTATTTTGAATCATCCGTCTTCTGACTTTTTTCATGTGGCCCGCTACGAACTTCTCTCTTTTACCACCTTCCCATCTCAGAGTACATCTATATCTACATCTACATAAATATTTCGCAAGCCACCGCACGATGCATGGCCGAGGGTATCCTGTACCACTACTCAATATTTCCTTCCCTATCCTACTCAAAAACAGAGCGAGGGAAAAATGACTATCTATATTCCTCTGTATGAGCCTTAATTTTTCTTATCTTCGTGCACCATATGCTCAAAGTATGCTGGCGGCAGTAGAGTCGTTCGGCAGGCAGCTTCAAATTCCAGTTCTCTAAATTTTGTCAGCTGTGTTTCTCGAAAAGAACGTCGCCTTCCCCAAAGGGAATCCGATTTGAATTCGCGAAGCACCTCGGTAACACTACCGTTATGTTCGGTAACAAATCTAGCAGCCCGCCTCTGTAAGGCTTCGATGTCTTGGATATTCTGAAAATACTCATTAAGAATCTGAAAACTTTCAAATTATATTACTCTCATTCATTAATAAGCATAAAATCAGAATACACAATTAATTTAAATGCAGCTGCTTGTCTCTTACACAGTTTAAAGAAATTTGAGTCTCCCGCGTAATGACGGCATACCTTTACGCGACAGCGATGTTATTTTTCGAAGCTGCACTCTCAAGCAAAATTCGAAAATGCAGCAATATTTGACACGTAGAGTGCCAGTTTTGCATAAATAACCACAAAAGTAATGCTTAATACATATATTATTCTTATTTCTCACCCTACAGTGCTGTATATGACAGCACAAGTAGTAAGTGTCTACTTTAGGCTACGTCCAGAGAAGAAGTTCTTCAGTACCCGATCTTGTTCATAATTTCACCAAGAAGACCTCAGAGCTTGTTACACTATATACTATTCAGATACATTACGTGACGCTAGTTATTGTTTGCCTAGTTAACTAAATCTATTTCACAATTATTCTCACACAAACAGCGTTTATCACATTTCCACCGTAACACATATTGAAAATAATAACCAGATGTCACACTTAATGTTCTCCATTGTGATGTGTTTAACATTTTACGTTATTTAATATGTCCGTCAATACGGGGAGCTACAAAGTCCCTTGGAATGCTGGGACTATACCGTTTATGACTAGCATTCTATACTAGCGTACCTCTTATATCCCGGTTAATAGCTGTTTTCAGTACTAGAATTCACGTTTTAGAATGTTCATTAACATTTTGTTAATTTACACATAAATAATAGTAGATATACAACAAATATACATTGATAAGTTTTTGCATCATATTTACTCGACACTTTGGCTGAATAAGGGCTTCTTTTTATTTGCAGCTTATCTTTCCTTTACCGCAACTGTGAATATAGTGTACATTATACAATTCCCATGGACTAGTATTGGTTATTGCCGTCGCTCCAGGGACTCGATTTGAATTCCCGAAGCACCTCGGTAACACTACCGTAATGTTCGGTAACAAATCTAGCAGCCCGCCACTGAATTGCTTCAATGTCTTCCTTCAATACGACCTGGTATGGGTCCCAGACACTCGAGCAGTACCCAAGCATAGGTCGCACCAGCGTCCCATATGCTGTCTCCTTTACAGATGAACCACTCCTTCCTAAAAATTCTCCCGATAAACCGAAGTCGACTATTCACCTTCCGTACCACAGTTCTCACTTGTTCGCTCCATCTCATATCGTTTTGCAATGTTACGCAAAGCTATTAAAACGACTTGACTGTGTGAAGCAGGACACTAGTAACATTGTATCCGAACATTGCAGTTCTGATCTTCCTGCTTATTCTCATTAATTTACATTTTTCCACATGTAGGACTAGCTGCCATTCATCACACCAACGAAATAAGGTTTCAGTCGTCTTGTATCTTCCTACAATCACTCAACTTAGTTCGTCATTTTACCGTACATCATGGCATCATCGGCAAACAACCGCAGATTATTGTCCATCCTGTCCGCCAAATCTTTTCTGTGTATACAGAACAACAGCGTTCGTATCACACTTTCGCTTGGCACTCCTGACAGTACCCATTTCTCTGATGAACGCTCGCCGTCGAGTACAACATACTGATTTCTATTACTTAAGAAGTCTTTTAACCACTCACGTATCTATGAACTTATTACATATGCATTTATCTTCGTTAACAGCCTACAATGGGGCACCATGTCAAATGCTTCCCAGAAATCTAGAAATTTTGCCCTTCATCCATGTTCCTCAGTATATCATATGAGAGAAGTGCAAGCGGAGTTCCCCACAAGCGATGCTTTCTATAACCATGCTGATTCGTGGACATATGCTGCTTAGTCTCCAGAAAATTTATTATATTCGAACTGAGAATCTGTTCAAGGAGTCTGCAGCAAACAGAAGTTAGGGATACTGGTCTGTAATTTCACAGGGCCATTCTTTTACCCTTTTTATATAATGGAGTCACCTGCGCTCTTTTCCAGTCGCTTGCGACCTTGTGCTGAGCAAGAGATATACGATAAATGCAAGCTAGGTATGGAGCCAACGCCGTATCGTGCTATTTGTAAAATCGAATTTTAATTCCATCCTGAGTTGATGAACCTGTTTCTCTACGCCAGATAGGTTTATTTTTATGTCGACCATACCCGAGTCTGTCAGATGGTATGTTTGTACGATTCTCATGTTTTAACGACTTCTTAAATGTCAAATTTAAAACTTCGGCTTTCTTTTTTCTGTCTTCAACTGCCGCACCAAAGCCACTGAGCGATTTTACCTAAGACCTGAATTTTCTCGGGTTCTCTACCAGATCTTCTGCTATGGTGTAATATGGGGAGCTCGACTGCTTTTCATAAGGCAAACAGCGGAGTGACGTAGAAGCGTGGTTTGAGGCCCCTTGCCATGGTTCGGGCGGCTGCCCCCGTTGCGGGTTCGATTCTTCCCTCGTGCATACGTGTGTACTTTGTCCTTAGCGTAAGTCAGTTTAAGTTAGATTAAGTAGTGTCTAAGCAGAAGGATCGATGTATACTTTCGTTAGACACCGTCTTGAAATTAGACAAACATTATGCCAGGAACGGCTCGCAAAGAAACTAAGGTAAAGTGAGAAAGAGAAGTAACAGCTTTCATCATATGCCAAGTAACATCTTACTATGACCAATCAGATGGAGACAAAAATGCGTATCCCAGAAGGTACAAAGATGAGAAATCGTACACTTCACAGTAGTTGCGAACTCAAGAAGTTAACTTATAACCAGTTTGGTTTTATAAGTTGCTAATCTACTCACGAAAATGCTGTAAGTGACAAAAGAAAAAATGCAAATATCACGACCAGATGGTTGTTCCCCACACTTGTAGCTTTTAACACTTTTGCGTGCTAATCCCCTCCCGGCACGAAGTTTTGGTAAGGAAAATAACTGTACAACATATATTTGTATATTACCTATTACTCAAGAAAAGCATCAAATTTTTAAATACGCGAACCGTATGTTTCACAGTAGGCAAAGCAACTGCATCGACGAGAAAAATTCGTGGTTTAATTGCTACAAAGGAACCTCAAACTGAATCCAGTGATTGATAACTACATAGAAATACCCGCACACTTTAAATCGGGATTCCACAGTTTGTTACCGACGCATGTACTGTCCCTCTGATGTCAATATTTACGTAAGAGAGAGGAGTAAAGCAATAACAAAAAATTATTTAATTACTCCTTCTATTAACAAACATCATAATCTCTAAATTTACGTTTTTGCTATGTTATAGGTAATGCTATATCGCCTCGAATAAGGCTAATGGATAAAATTGTTAATGAAAATGTCTCTATCGTTACGTAAGTATAGGCCACAGAGTATTCTGGATAATACTCATTAAGAAACTGAAAACTTTCTAATTATATTACTCTCATTCATCAATAAGCATAACATCAGAATACATAATTAATTTAAGTGCAGCAGCTTGCCTCTTATACAGTTTAAAGAAATTTGAGTCTCCCGCGTAATGACGGCATACCTTTATGCAACAGCGATGTTATTTTTCGAAGCTGCAGTCTTAAGCAAAATTCGAAAATGCATCAATATTTGACACGTAGAGTTCCAGTTTTGCATAAATAACCACAAAAGTAATGCTTAATACATATGTTATTCTTATTTCTCACCCTACAGTGCTGTATACGACATCACAAGTAATAAGTGTCTACTTTAGGCTACGTCCAGCGAAGAGGTTCTTCAGTACCCGATCTTGTTCATAATTTCACCAAGAAGACCTCAGAGCTTGTTACACAATATACTATTCAGATACATTACGTGACGCTAGTTATTGTTTGCCTAGTTAACTAAATCTCTTTCACAATTATTCTCACACAAACAGCGTTTATCGCATTTTCACCGTAACATATATTGAAAATAATAGCCAGATATCACACTTAATGTTCTCCACTGTGATGTGTTTAACATTTTACGTTATTTAATATGTCCGTCAATATGGGGAGCTACAAAGCCCCTTGGAATGCTGGGACTATACCGTTTGTGACTAGCATTCTATACTAGCGTACCTCTTATATCCCGGTTAATTGTTTTTTTCAGTACTAGAATTCACGTTTTAGAATGTTCTTTCACATTTTGTTAGTTTACACATAACTAATAGTAGAATTACAACAAATATACATTGATAAGTTCTTGCATCATATTTACTCGACACTTTGGCTGAATAAGGGCTTTTTTTATTTGCAGCTTATCTTTGCTTTACCGCAACTGTTAATAAGTGGTATATTATAGAATTCCCGTGGACTAGTATTGGTTATTGCCGTCCCAATTGGGCTATATCACAGGGGCTCCCAAGGTAAAAATCAGGTCAGATCAATAGACTATCCCAGTTTCATTTTCATACTTCACTTGCTTCAAATACACAAAAAAAATCAGACTACATAACAGTTAGTAAGTTTTTTTTAAGTTTGTAAATTGCCGAAACAGCTTCTGCAATCAATGCCGTTTAACGAGTACATTTATATCAGTTTTATTGCTTTAGTGTTCAGTGTTGATTGGAGTTCAGATGTTTGGGTACATAATCTTGTCGTACAGATGTTTACAAAATTTTACTCGTAAAAGAATTACATATCTTTGCATCAGTATTTCACGTCATACAAAATACATTTTGACATCGAAAACATATATTTGTTCTTTGATCATCTTCAAAAAAGAAATTTTGAGTTAAGGTTTTACAAGTGTATTTTGCAAATGTTTTTTGTCAGAGTACACAACAGTTCTTTAGCGCCATGTGCTGCTGTTATCTTCACGTCATCAAGGATGCTACATACTGCGACATCTGGAGAACGTCACCGTAAAGTCGAGGTACGCCCAGCTAGAACACATTTTCGGGTTGAAGCTGCTTGGCTAGGGTGCCGACAACCGTAACCATGCAGACATCTTCTCTCTTCATAGTCTTGTTCTTGAAAGCGCAGCTTCTCCCGATGTATACATGAAATTGAATTCAAACAGCAGTATCAAATTCTGGATAAATACAGATGTTATCTCACTGTGGAACGAAAACTCAGAACTGTTAGTCATTATTGTTAAGTACAGAGCCAGTTCTGTTGGTATTCGCAGCATCATATTTCACATCGTTTTTACTTTTCTCTCTAGCCTATGGCATGTTTGCTTTTCATCATTCACTACGACACTGCTTACACAGTTTGTCACGCGTCATTATATTCATTATTGATATTAAGCAGCACACGGTTTTGTCACTGATAGGCATCCAGCTGCGGGTGACTGACCGCATGCTATACACTATTCTACGAATATCTTCCACAGCGATTGCACACAGCTCATCTTTCAACGTCCGTCACGGAGTATGAATTTATATTGTTGATCGCGTTGCAACTTATGTTTCTGAACTATTGTCTGTGGATTTTTGTCCATAGTACAACCGTCTTTTTACCTTAAACAGATTCTAATTACGTTATGATATCTCACATTTAGTGTCTAAGATTTAAACTGATATATCGCTGGATACTATTTTTAAACCTTCAGTTTCTTTTCATCTTTGTTCCTTTCATTATTATACTGACGTTTAGTCACAGTCGGTACTAAGTGCTAAAGAATGTTCAGTATCGTACACTGCTGTTACTAACCACTGTTTGTAAATAGTTCCAGTTAGCACAAAATTTCGTTGTTGACTATGTCATTAACACGTGTAGCACAAAGTTAATGATATCAACTAATTCTATTTCATCTTACATGTCTCGTTACAAATTCCTTTTTACATAAACACATTTAAGTTACGGTTTATTCCATAGAACCCCAAGTAAATTTTGTAGACAAACTGATCCTCGCGATTTGGATTTTCCACTGTAGCCTGACTTTACAGTAATCTTTTAATTTATTCAACAATTAGAATAGATTATGGTTTTCATTTATAACAGATTACTTTATAGGACCAAAGTGTTTGTTCTTGTTACATACTGGTTCTTTCCTTTGAGAATGTCTTTATCTCGACCTTGAAAACTAAAACATAGATCGAAGTAGAGAGGATATAAAATGTAGACTGGCAATGGCAATGAAAGCGTTTCTGAAGAAGAGAACTTTGTTAACATCGAGTGTAGATTTAAATGTCAGGAAGTCGTTTCTGAAAGTATTTGGAGTGTGTCCATGCATGGAAGTCAAACGTGAACGATAAATAGTTTAGACAAGAAGAATAGATGCTTTTGAAATGAGGTGCTACAGAAGACTGCTGAAGATTAGTTGGGTAGATCACATAACTAATGAGGAGGTAATGAATGGAATTGGGGAGAAGAGTAGCTTGTGGCACAACTTGAATAGAAGAAGGGATCGGTTGGTAGGACATGTTCTGTGACATCGAGGAATCACCAATTTAGTATTGGAGGGCAGCTTGGAGGGTAAAAATCGTAGAGGGAGACCAAGAGATGAGTACACTAAGCAGAGTAAGAAGGAAGTGGGCTGCAGTAGGTACTGGGAGATTAAGAAGCTTGCACATGATAGAGCTGAATCAAACCAGTCTCTGGACTGAAGACCACAACAACAACGACTCTGATGTTTGTTCTACCAGTTCTGCCATTTCTGGCAGGCCTTGTGGTAAACACAATAATGCATCTGCTACAACGTTATCTGTCCCACTTATGTACATGGTTTGGAATCTGGGTTGTTGAAGCGCTAAAGCCCGCGTGGCCGACGTTGCATGCAGTAACTAGCAAGTAGGAAAAAAACTTTGCGCCTAATGGTCGCTAAGTACCTTAATCCATTTACCATACTCCTAGTACAGAGGCGTGCACCGAGCCTGCACGGCACTCCCGGGACTGCAGACTCGACAGCCGGGCGAGCGTCGACTCCCGCTGCCCGGTCAACCGCTCGTGCCACACCGGCGCCGGCCGGGACGTGCTGTGTCCCGCCAGAACCCGAGTCCAGCGGGGCGCACGTGCGGCTGGGCTGCTTGTCGCGCGTCCACATGGCGTCACACTGTTGCGGACGTGAAACGAAATCTCTGAGGTCCATTTGCAAGCAGTTCTGTATTTCGCACAGTACTTACCGGTACAGTACTTCACCTCTGGTCTTAAATTAAAATAACTGATTGCTCTAACATTAGCAATACCCAACGCAGGTTGTAACTGTTGAACCAACTTATTATTACGTGCATATGGAAAACCTCTGTACCTTACGGTTCACTGAAAATACACTGAAGCACCGAAGAAACTGGTATAGGCATGCATATTCAAATACAGAAGTATGTAAACAGGCAGAATACAGCGCTGAGGTCGGCAGCGCCTGTATAAGCCAACAAGTGGATGGCGCAGTTGTCAGATCGGTTACTGCTGCTACAATGGCAGGTTATTGAGACGCCCTGCTAAACCCGCAGGACAGGACAAGTAGTTGGAATTGTGGAAGGAGACAAGAATGAACAGCTGTCTGTTACACTCCAAACATAACACTTTATTTATTTGTCCAAACATTACAGCGCAACTTCAAAGCTTCACTATTGACATGAAACGTTTTTAATTCTAAAACGGCTGAATGACTATGAACTAAATACAACTGCTATAATAATTTTTTCAAAGACAGAAAGCTCTAGGCTTTAACATCAAATAGTACGTGAGGCCAAGTGATGTAAGACTTGACCAGTCAGATAGATTAAATTTTTAAAAGCGGATGAAGGCCCATAAATTAAAAAAAAAGCCTTAACTACAATAACCTTTCAATAGGCAGAATGCTCAAGCTTTATGACCAATAACAAACCTTACTTCAAGGCCTTACTGAAGGCCTTTGTGTAAAAAAAAAAAACTGCAACCAATTTTCCAAGGCAGAAGGTCCAAAGCTCTTAAACTTAAATAGTATTTGGCCAAGTGATGTAAGGCTTGATAAGTAAGAATCCAAAATTTCGAAGCGGCAGAAGGCCGATCATTTTAAGAACAATTGACGGCAGTAAATTTTCAACAGGCAGAAAGCCCACAGTTTTACCTTCCAAAACGTAATATTTGATAAGTAAGATCCTTAAAACTTAAAGCAGCTGAAGGCCGATGCTTTTCAAAACAATACAACAAATCTTCAACAATTTTCAACAGGCAGAAGCCCCAAGCTTTATCTTCAGACAACGTAAAACTTGCCCAATTTAGGAAAACTTCCTTTTAAAAGGGCGGAAGGTCCTTGTTTTTAAGCATACAAATTCCAACCAACGGCTATGAGACATTAAAAATACACAATTAAAATCTAATAATAAGGTAGTACGGGCAAAGGCGCTCAGAAGGTTCCATGGGGCTCGGTCTGCTGTTGAGATCAACGTTCGCTTTGGTGAGACAAGAAGTCGGTCCAATTATACTCGATCCGCCGGAAACACAACCAAGAGACAGTCAGGAACCCACTGACAAGATGACTTGCCAACCACCGTCCAGTATACGAGAATTCCAAAGCCAAAACGATACAGACATAGCCACCCACAACCAAATATACATTAAGCTATCAAAACTACACACCATGTTGGACAGCGACAACAGGTGAGGAAAGGACACTGCCTGAATTTAAGTCAGCGACCAGGACAGGTAACCGGAACACTAACTGCTACAATGGAGCCGGCCGCTGGTGGCCGAGCGGTTCTGGCGCTACAGTCTGGAACCGCGCGACCGCCACGGTCGCAGGTTCGAACCCTGCATCGGGCATGGATGTGTGTGTTGTCCTTAGGTTAGTTAGGTTTAAGTAGTTCTAAGCTCTAGGGGACTTATGACCTCAGCAGTTGAGTCCCATAGTGCTCAGAGCCATTTGAACCATTTGCTACAATGGAGAAAATTCCGCTGGTGCACTTGAATTTCAAATCGACAAATATAGTTAATTCCACCACACGGCGGCTAAATCTTCACCAACTCGAACACTCGCTGTTGCTCCCAGTAATACGACCAACAGCGATCCACCAACCAACGGGACAACGTGAACAGACGTGGCTTCGGTAGTTAAATTACCTCTCAAGTTTCATGTCCTGGGTGAGCCACGAACCCTCACAGCACCCAGAACAGCCCCCACACACCTTGACACTGTGTAGAGACTGCCAGTGGGCCCGGCCGACTGCACCGCATGGAGACTTGCTCGCTAATCTCACCGACTCGCGGCCAGTGTGCCAACAACATTTAAAACAAGTTGTCAGTAGAAGTGACACCAACTACACACAGAGTTTCACAAACACTTGTACGAAGACTTGCATGACACTCAGCAGTTGCTGTGTAGTCAAAAAGACAAATCGAAAGTCGATATACACACACAGCCAACCCATAAGCCATCCGATTCACGTCATCCAGTAGAACGAACGATCGACGGTCCATGAAGACCATCCCCAGCTCAAGTGATGCGCGGAGACAAAGGTCAGGCGAGCCATGGACATCCAGGACTCACTCCTGCTCCAACCCAACTGAACTAGTGTCGCGTTCCAACTCCACGACTGGCTGGTCCGAACTGCCCTCCTGGCACGTTCCAACTGACTCCACAACAGACGACCACTGGGAAGTAATAGCAGTGCAGCAAAGGTAACAAGTGAGAGCTATATCGATAGGCGCTGCCGCTGATGGGCAGACAAAGCAGCAACTCAGTGACAACAGAAATTGAAACTAACATAACGAGGTGGCATCACGATAAAACAGGATGTAATATAAGAGATGGCATGAGCGCGAACGACGCACGGCTCTGTTATCAAGATTCAAGTGAATTTGAACGTGATGTTATTGTCAGCACATGAGCGATGGGACAAAGCATCTCCGAAGTAACGATGAGGTGTAGATTTTCCCGTACGACCATTTCATGAATGTACCGTAAATATCAGAAATACGGAAAACCATCAAATCGCCTAAATCGCTGCCTCCGGAAAGAAAATCTGCAAGGACAGGACCAGTGACGACTGAAGAGAATCCTTCAGCGTGATAGAAGTGCAACCCTTCCGCAAATTGCTGCAGATTTTAGTGCTTCTACATCTACATCTACATCTACATCTACATCTTGGCCGTCAACAAGCGTCAGCGTGAGAACCATTCAACGAAACATAATCGAAATGGGCTTTCGGAGCTGAGGGCCCACTCGTGAACCCTTGATGACTGTATACCACAAAGCTTTACCCCTCGCCTGGGCCCATCAACACCGACACTGAACTGTTGTCTGGTCGGGCGAGTATCATTTCAAATTGTATCGAACGGATGGACGTGTACAGGTACGGAGACAACATCATCAATCGATGGGCCCTGCATGTCAGCAGGGGTCTGTTCAAGCTGGTGGAAGCTCTGTAATGGTGTAGTGCTTGTGCAGCTGGAATGATATGGGACCCTGATACGTCTAGATACGTCTCTGACACATAACACGTACATAAGCGTTCTGTCAGATCACCTGCATCCGTTCGTGTCCATTGTAGACTCCGACGGACTGGAACAATTACAGCAGGATAAAGATACACCATAAACATCATAACTGCTACGTAATGGCTCCAATGACACTCTTATAAGTTTAAACACTTCCTCGCCACTTGAATGTAACATTATTGAGCATGTCTGAGACGCCTTGCAACCTGCTGTTCAAAAGATATCTCCACCCCTCTCGTTTTGTTTCTGATTTATGGACTGTCCTGAAGGATTCTTGGTGTCAGTTTCCTCCAGCACTACTTCAGACATTAGTGGAGTCCATACCACGTAGTGGTTCGGTACTTCTCCGTGTTTCCCGGGGCCCTACGTGATGTTAGGCAGTTGTACCAGTTTCATAGGCTCTTCAGTCTAATTAATTTTAGTAATGATTATCCTATTAAAGCCTTGAAGTTTGGGAAATATGTCTGAATTCCAATCAAAGAGAGTGCTTTGATACACTTCTCGATTTCCTTGTAGAAATCCATCTTACTTCGGAATAAATAGCCAAGAATAAAATTAAGCAACATTTAAAAGTATTTGGAAAAATTTAAAAGACTGTTTTCGTGCTCAATCTAGTAATATCATCCGGTTTCAAAACCTCTTGCAAAAGACAATACTTTCCGAATTTCCAGTGCTACCAGATAAAGCGGTAACAGGTTCATTACCTGTCTCGTCCACAAATCAGTGCAAAGAAGTTTTTCCTTCTTACTCCTATATAAAAAATAAATCCAGAGACAAACTTCACAGGGAAAGTAATTTGAGACTGTCGTTACCTTCAGGGGTTTCTGATTTCACAGTTATGTCACATGCAAAGCAGGCGGATCCTTATCATCGAATTCCGAGGATTGGTTGAGCCTGTTACTTCCGTAATGAGAACTTGTATATTAACAGTTAAGTGTGAACTACTTTAGTGTGAACTACCCACTGTGCAAAAGCCTCATCAGGTCTTTTGAAGCGTTGCAGGTGAAGTGTAAAGCATTATAAAAGTATTAAGATATGGTAAACCATTTGCAGTGAATTCAATTACTTACATGTTACAGTGCATACTTCTTTGTGTTACACACATTATTTTACATTAAGCGATATTTTTCTTTACGAAGCATCAAGAAGCTCTGTTCGTATCATATCAAACCTGCACGATTCTCAAAGGAGTGCAGACGACTCACAAAGCTATTCCGCACATGTGGACAGTCATTGCCGCCTTCCCCGTCGTGCCTGTTAGCCCGCTGCACCGAGCCCTTTTGACACCCCGGCTCGGAAGGCTGCCCCAGCGAGCCGCGGGCATCGACTTCGCATCGCAGCTCGCGCTCTCCGTTGCCGGTACAGTTGGGCTCGGCTGCCCACGGAGCGGGCAACGGGATGGAACAGTCGGTCACAGCCGGGCTCGGGCGGGCAAATGTGGCGCGATGCTCGGCTGTGGCGCAAGTATTGAAATTTTGTCAACACTCGGAATACCGCTGGGCTTTCAATTCAATTACTCAATATAATGTTTCACTTGGACTTGGAAGAGCAGTTGAATGGAATGGACAGTGTCTTGAAAGGATGGTATAAGACGAACATCAAGAAAAGCAAAATAAGGATAATGGAATGTAGTCGAATTGATTCGGGTGATGATGAACGAATTAGATTAGGAAATGAGACACTTAAAGTAGTAAAGGAGTTTTGCTATTTGGGGAGCAAAATAACCGAAAACTGTCGAAGTAGAGAGGATATAAAATGTAGACTGGCACTGGCAAGGAAAGCGTTTCTGAAGAAGAGAAATTTGTTGGCATCGAGTATAGATTTAAGTGTCAGGAAGTCGTTTCTGAAAGTATTTGTATGGAGTGTAACCATGTATGGAAGTGAAACATGGACGATAAACAGTTTAGACAAGAAGAGAATAGAAGCCTTCGAAATGTGGTGCTACAGAAGAATGCTGAAGATTAGATGGTTCAAAATGGTTCAAATGGCTCTGAGCACTATGGGACTGAGGTCATCAGTCCCCTAGAACTTAGAACTACTTAAACCTAACTAACCTAAGGACATCACACACATCCATGCACGAGGCAGGATTCGAACCTGCAACCATAGCAGCAGCGCGGTTCCGGACTGACGCAACTTGAACCGCTCGGCCGGATAGGCCGGCTAAGGTTAGATTGGTAGACCACATAACTATTGAGGAGGTATTGAAGAGATAGGGGAGAAGAGGAGTTTGTGGCACAGCTTGACCAGAAGAAGGGATCAGTTGGTAGGACATGTTCTGAGGCATCAAGGGGTCACAAATTTAGTACTGGAGGAGAGCGTGGAAGGTAAAAATCGTAAAGAGAAACCAAGAGATGAATACACTAAGCATATTCAGAAGGATGTAGGCTGCAGTACGTAATGGGGGATGAAGAAGCTTGCACAGGACTGAGTAGCATGGAAAGGTGCATCAAACCAGTCTCGGGACTGAAGACCACAACAACAACAACAGCAACGACAACAACGTTTCACATTTGAAAAGCAGTATACTTGCATAGCCTGCTACTCTTATCTCCTCCTTTTTGTTCACTTCTTCTACTTGAAATAAACACGCACCTAGACTAATAGAAGATGTGTCATCGACAAAGCAAAATTCTTTCTTCATATTAGGGTGATATAAAATATTTGATGTATTACTTTATATGTTCAAATGCTTCCTAACATTCTAGCGATCAAAATAAGGTCGAATTTTTACGCAATAAATTCAGTGGAACCTCACTGTTAACTGTTTGGTCAGGCACGAATGTACAGAGGAATGGAGCAAGCCCAATTGATGCTTTTAACTGTTTTTTAGTTTTGGCTCTTGGAAATTCTGCAATGACCTCCAATTTCTTCTGCTCAGGCTCTACTCTTATCAGTGAGACGATGTGACCTATAAATTTTATCTGACGTCTACGTAATTGAGATTTTTCTAGGTTTGCCGTGATCCCGGCGTCTAAAACTCTTATCTCCTTCTTTTTGTCCACTTCCTCTACTTCGAACAAACACAGGTCGAAGTTGTTAACACTACATCATGTACATAGAGAGCCAGTTAATGAGCTACGTCCGGAACTAACACTATGTCCTATGAGAAATACTCCAGCAGTAACAATTAAGTCTAATTGAAATACCCTAAACTGCTAACTCCTACCCAAAGGAAAAAAAGCAGTGCAATGTTTCGGCTATTCCGCAGAATCTAAATAAAAGAACTCCTCCCAAACAGGCCATGAACGCCCAACGGTACCGACCGGCCGCCGTGTCATCCTCAGGCCATAGGCGTCACTGGATGTGGGTAGAGAGGGGCATGTGGTCACCACACCGCTCTCCCGGCCGTGTGTCAGTTCCCGAGACCGAAGCCGCTATTTCTCAATCAAGTAGCTCCTCAATTTGCCTCACAAGGGCTGACTGCACCCCACTTGCCAACAGCGCTCGGCAGACCGGATGGTCACCCATCCAAGTGCTAGCCCAGCCCGACAGCGTATAACTTCGGTGATCTCACGGGAACCGGTGTTATCATCGCGGCAAAGAAGTTGGCTCAATAACAGAAACTGTCAATAAAATATCTGAAATGTGCTACATTTAAATACTTTACCACCACAAAACTTCTGTGCCTACTCGACGTTTTCTGGCCTAGTGGACCTGGCAGTATAATTTTGTTTATGTCTCTAGCATCTAAACTTCATTATACTTTTGTCCCTGGTTTCGCCACAGTGACTGAAGGACTGCTGTATGGCGAAAGAGGTGGCTCTATGATTTTCCATTTTACCAGTTTTCTTTATTTGTTTGGTGCCATAAATGGGGTATACTTTGACTGATTATCAGATTCATTTGAGATTATAGTCACCGGTTTTTTTTTAACGTCCGTGTTATTTATGGCAGTAAACATAGCAGCTTTTATGAATGGATTACATACTAATTAGTTCAACACGTTTTGCAAAACGCAAACAAAGTAATCGAAAAAATTGTAGGTAGACTAGTTTAGCATGAATTTGGAGATACTTTTACTGGCCTAAACCTGCTCCACAACTGTCAACTAGCATTCCAGTTATGATCAGTATTTCAAAAACACAAAGAAGCTTTCACCACCCAGCAATAAATACACTCATCTAAAGTTTCCTAAAGCGCTTTCTTAAGCCAGGTAAAAGGAAACCCCTAGTCTGGTACATAAAAACTATGATTCACCATCATAATTGTAAATATAATGAAAAGTACTAGGACGCAACACCACACACAACTCCAGAGATAGTTGAGCATAGAACCCCCAGTTTCATCAATCTTACAGCTAAATCCTCGTTTCAGAACACCTAGTACCGTTATAACTGCAGTTATCTGTTAATCATTTATCGGGTTAATATCTGGCATTTGTGACCAAACAAACTTCATTCCTTGATTGTGGAGATATTTGACGTTGTATTTTATTCCTGAATCACTGCCTCAACACAAAACCTCGCAATTGGAGCTACAAGTGACTGACATTTATTTCTCTTATTTGCAGTTACGTCAACAATTACAAATGAGCAATTGTCTGCATACCGATTTCTAATGTTTGTATTCCTTAGATCTACGTTGTCACTGATATCAATTCTGTTGTAACAATAACTAATCGTCAAAATAACCCAGAGCAGAGAAGCCGTAAGGTACTGCATGTTCATACATGCGAGTAGAAGACTGATCACTGATTTAAATTCAGAATTAATCCAGTACCATTCGTGATATAGTTGAAAACACTAATGGCTTTCCAGATAAACGAGGGCGGTTGATTTTGCCCAGTCAGATTTAACACATTTTTTCATTCACAACTGTAAGTCGTAACAGCTTCGGCAACTGTTGCGCAAGAAAATGGCCACCACATGGCGCCATCAAGCATAAATTGGATAGACCCTTACACACCAAACATTATATACTAAACACCCCACTGAGAGCCAGAAGAGAGCTGTAAAGCTTTCGGTGTATAAGTTGTCACAGTGGTCACAGTACACCCAGTCTGTGATAACTACTTCTTTCATTGTATATGGGTTGGTATAACAGCACAACACAATGTCTTGTGTGACACTTCGCAGTATCGTACATATACCCTTTATTGGTCCTGGGTGTTCAGGAAAAAACATTTATGTATGCAGTCAACAACTGATTAGTTTACCTCTTTGCTTGGTGGTCAAGTATTCAGATTCTTTCACTTCGGAACGTACCACGTTAAGCTTCCCAGATAAGTCATCGGTTTCTGTTTTTCGGTAATAATATTCTCTGTTTCATAAGTAACTGCTAATTTGCAGTATATTTTCCCACTTGTATATCACCTAGATACCTTGACTACATTTTCCGTGTATCTTCTTTGCTTGAACCATCTCCAGTACTATTCCTCTTTCCTCTTATCTCAGTGGTGAATTCTCCACCTGAGAGGTCAATTTTAGCCTTCCTCTTGCGCAGGAACACACAGCTCAGAATACAAATCACCATCAGTCCCGTCGCTACCAGAAAAATGGACTACAGGGAGTATTTTCCAGTTATCATCTCCAGCTGGTGAAATGAACACCAAAAGCAACTGTCTCCTTGCAGTTTGTACCGGAAATTAAGGCAATTTATGGGCCTGACTTATCGTCTCGTTAATATCATAAAACATTAACGGATACTCCTATGTCTATAATTCGGTTCACAGGTGTGCCTAATACCTTTGCCTCAACCACAGATTGCACTTCTTACAGTTCAGACATCTACTCGATCAAGCTACGGTCAACAGTACTTGTTGTATACCAGTGCCCTCGTTGAAGCTCAACACGTCTACATTTACGTTTTTCTTCAGTGTTACTAGGAGTACCCTCACTTCATCCTACTGGTGATAATGGAGAGTGTGTTGCTGTTGGTTCTAGATTGCTGAATGTGAGAAACCAGGATGGCTATCGTCCATCTACTGTCCTTACATGGTGTTCTGGTTTTTCCAAGTCTGAAAGTTTTTAGTTGAAGCCTGTTACAGGTTGTTGTTGTTGTGGTCTTCAGTCCTGAGACTGGTTTGATGCAGCTCTCCATGCTAATCTATCCTGTGCAAGCTCCTTCATCTCCCAGTACCTACTGCAACCTACATCCTTCTGAATCTGCTTAGTGTAATCATCTCTCGGTCTCCCTCTACGATTTTTACCCTCCATGCTGCCCTCCAATGCTAAATTTGTGACGCCTTTATGCCTCAGGACATGTCCTACTAACCGATCCCTTCTTCTAGTCAAGTTGTGCCCCAAACTTCTCTTCTCCCCAATCCTATTCAATACCTCCTCATTAGTTGCGTGATCTACCAAACTAATCTTCAACATTCTTCTGTAGCATCACATTTCGAAAGCTTCTATCCTCTTCTTGTTCAAACTATTTATTGTCCATGTTTCACTTCCATACATGGCTACACTCCATACAAATACTTTCAGAAACGACTTAATGACACTTAAATCCATATTCGATGTTAAAAAATTTCTCTTCTTCAGAAACGCTTTCCTTGCCATTGCCAGTCTACATTTTATATCCATTCTACTTCGACCATCATCAGTTATTTTGCTCCCCAAATAGCAAAACTCCTTTACTACTCTAAGTGTCTCATTTCCTAATTTAATTCCCTCAGCATCACCCGACTTAATTCGACTACATTCCATTATCCTTGTTTTGCTTTTGTTGATGTTCATCTTATATCCTCCTTTCAAGACACTGTCCATTCCGTTCAACTGGTCTTCCAAGTCCTTTGCTGTCTCTGACAGAATTGCAATGTCATCGGCGAACCTCAAAGTTTGTATTGGTTACTATTGTTATTTGTAGTCGTATTATTTGTATTTGCAGGTGGCCCTTGATTTTGGTTCCTCTGCACTGATTACCCTCTGCATTTGGTTTCTTGTACTTCTCTACTGAGTATCACCAATGTAACTTGCATTCAATCTATGATGATGCCTACACTTTCTGTTAAATTGAGGATGTCCGCTTCCATTTGGTGATCTTCCACTGTTTTGGTTAGAATAATTCTCTCAAAAATTTTCATTATTATTATGGTTGGGATAATTGTTCCTACTTTCATGTTTACACAGAAGCGAAAGACTATTACGGTGTTCACTGAATTGTTTCATATAGTTCTGTATTAGAGCTGTTGAGACTAACAAGGGAGACGAGTGTTAAAAATAATGATCAGGCATATTGATCAGTTTTTCATTGAGGTTATTCGGCAATCGTGCCATTAGTAGGCGAATCACATCACTGTTAGAGATCGGTTCGTCCTAATAAACAATCTTGTTTAAGTATCTTTCAAAGTTTTTATGTAGGCTCCATTGCCTAGGATTGTACGCTTTGAAAGTGTACACCTTTTCCTTAGCCAACCCTGCACGCGGAGTGACCAGTATTCCGACAGAAATGCCTTATGAAAAGATTCACAAGTGTAACAGTCGTCGGCGGTCTCTGTCGCCCACTGCGTTGCTTCACCTTGAATTTGAGATAAAATGAAGTGTTTCTTTTTTGGGGCCAGACACTAGACATTTTTTGACAGAGCGACTCATTATGAGCTTCATAAATGAAAGATATGCTAACTAGTGTGTGCATATTTATAAAACATTAGAACGGTTATACTAAGTTCTCGATTCGTCGTATTTGTTTATGATTTGGGTCCATTGACACATTACGCGAAAGGGCAATACTCGGACACAGACCGTAATAAGAAATACGTCTGTTCATGTACGGGTCCACAACCTCAGTGTGTTACCTAAATGAAGGAACCTTTTCAATCACCATAGGCTGCCAGTTTTATTCCTTTAATGCACCATGCGTACAAATGACATTAACGGCCAGTTTCGGCTCTATGTCATTACCACATGTATAATGCCGGTGATGTATGTGACACATTTCAAGTACAAATTTCACTACACGTCACATTGGCGGAAACCGTACTAACAGATACTTTTCTATTCCTTGATCTACATATAACAGTATATCCTATACTTTCCACACTCATGCATAGGCATAACTCGCTTCTTTTTCAGGTACGAGTGCGGAAAATCACACAGTATGCTGCTATACGAACCTGTCTAACAATTAAAAGAAATTTGACACTGCCGCGTAATGTTGGCGTAATGTTGCGCGAGGGCTAGTAAGTTAACTGTCAGTATGTTGCAAGATCTATTCTTTTACTGCACCATGCATATAAATTACATTAACATCATCTTATTCTCCAAAGCGCTCACCAATAATTTCTTTCTGTTGGAGCTATTAGTTCTGTAAGGGGTTCGTTGATGCCTGCACATCATCCTCTATAGCTCAGTGTGTGCTGACTGCAAGTTTTGCACTTGAATTGCTAAACATTGACTAAATTTTGCAGATATTTGCAAGCTTTTCTTTCATTTTAGCTACTTCATTTTCAATCTTGTCTACTTCTTCTTTATTTTTTAAGTAACTAAGCTTGGCCCTCATTTGGTTAACTACTGTTCTAAAGCCATGTCGAATTTCTGTCACGTTCTATTAGCTTCTATTCTAATTGCCTGTCCCGTTCTGTTTGTCTTTGTTCATGTTCTCTGTCCTTTTCTCCCAGTGTCTTCTAGATGCCTGTCACATTCTCTATCCGTTTCTTCAAGTTCCCTAAAAAATTCTGTAACAGGATGTGATATACAGATGACCATATAGGCTCAGTCTCTAACTGTGCTCAGTTCAACATTCACTGACTTGGGTTCTACATGAGCTGATTCTTCCGTTCTTCTGAAACTGCGTCTTCCCTCTTCATGCTATCTGCTCCCAGTACTACGTTTGCCGTAGTAAAGACTACACTGTTATTTCACAATTGCTCACGTCAGGAATATTCCCTTGCGAAAACATGCCTAGCTTTACCTTAACTGATTATATATTGATATATTTCTCACTCTACACTTGCAAAAATACTATAATCGCATAAGTGAAGACACAGTCGCTATATAGAAGATATAACAGACATTTAACTGTAGAATCTCAGCAAAAACATTCCAGATTGTTTGCAAATACAAGATAGTAAAAGATCTCGCTTCCGCGTGTTTGAGAAATCTGTAAGTTTTTACTGAGAATTCAAATGCAAAACACCTTGAAAATCTATTATGCACCACGAGTAATTTGATGTATTACAACTTCCAATTTCACACACGCTCAAACAAGAGTGCGTGCACTATTGTACTTGCCTTATTATACATATGCTTTTCATATTTCTCTCTGTTATTGTCATTTTACCAAAATTCGGTAAGCTCTCCTCAAGGTTATTTGTATCATTTATTCGTTTTCTTCATAAAGAAATTACCTCTTTCTCTTACATCTAAGAGAAAAGTCAAGATAATTAGTGCTTAGAATGCATAAATACGTACATTTGTACAAACTACTGTTTCTATTGTACGTTTTACATACATTCGTGCTATGGGTTCCTGGGCGCCAGCGATACTGTCCCTCGACTTTATGTATGTATGTATTTTTACTTTTAAAGTACGTACACACGTAAGCGACAGAGAGAATCAAAAGCAATAACGAAAATATGGAAAAATTATTTAATTATTCCTTCTGTTGAATTAGATCGTCATCTGTTACTTTCAATGCTTTATGGTCTCCAATAAAGTTTATGAATAAAACTGTTAGTGAAACTTTTTCCATCCTTACGTAAGTACACGTCAAATGTATTGCAAAAATACTGATTAAAAAACGGTAAATTTTCTTTAAATTATGTTACTATCAATCGTTAATATGCTGAAAATCCAAATATGTAATTTACCTTACGTGAAACTGCGCACAGCGTTATTATTCTTCCGAGCTGCAGTCTTAAGTGAAATACGAAAATGTTTAAATATTTGACATGGAGGGTGTAATTTTTACGTAAATTTCCACGGAAGTAATGCTTAATACATATATTGTTTCTCGCATTACAGACCTGTGACGACAGTGTAAGTAATAAGCTTGTGCTCTCTGCGACATCCAGAGAGTATGTTTAATATCCGGTCTTATTCATTGTTTCGCAAAGAAGACCTCATAGTTTATTACACAATGTACTGCTCACATGTATTGCGACACACAATTCATTCTCCACCTAGATAACTAAAACAATTTTACAAATGTTGTACAGAAACAGCGTTTATCGCATTTTCATGGTGACGAGTGTTAAAAACAATAATCAACTGTCACACGTAATGTTCTTCACTGTGATGCGTTTAACATTTTGCGTTATTTATTATGTCGAGCTATATGGAGACTCTCTACGCAGTGTGATAGCATCCCAATCAACTCGTAAAATTTTTGACAAAGCGGTCATTGTCAGCGTCATAAATGGAAATTATGCCGAATTTTGGTGTACGTAAGTATAATACACTAGAACGGATATACTAAGTTCTCAATTCGTCGTATTTGTTTACGATTTGGCTCTACTGGAACATTATGCGAAAGGGCAATGCTCGGACACAAAACATAATACGAAATACATCTGTTCACGTACGGATCCATAGCCTACAAATATTACCTAAATGAAGGAATCATTTCAGTCACCAGAGACTGCCAATTTTATTCTTTTAATGCAACATGCATATAAATTACATTAACGGAGAGTTTTGCTTTCAGGTCATTTTCAGATGTGTAATGCTGGAGATGTATGTGTCACATTTCAAAAACTCGTTTCTTATTGTTTGTGGACAAGCAATTCCCCTCAAATACGTTTGTCGAATATCACAAATGTAGTTTCGCACGTAATAATCAGCTTGGCAGCACAACTTTCACAACACGTCACGTAGGTGGAAACCGTACTGAGAGTTACTTTACTAATCCTCGATATACGTTTAACACGTACCCCCACTTTCCACACTAATGCATAAACATAACTCAGTTATTTATCAAGTCTGAGGGTGGGAAAGTACACAGTATGCCGTTAAAAGTATATGCGAGGGCTAGTAAATTATCTGTCAAAGGGGTTTTCACCTACATGGCGTGTTGTGAAAGTTGTGCTTGTAAACTGACAGGTATGAGCAAAACTATATTTGTAATATTCGACAAATGTATGTGTGGGGAAGCGCCTGCCAAACATAGCAGGAAACGAGTTTTTGAAATGTGACACATTTACATCTGAAAATGACCTAAAGCCGAAGTTGGCTGTTAATGTAATTTATATACGTGATGCATTAAAGGAATAAAAGTGGCAACCTATGGTGGTTAAAATGGTTTCATCACTTAGAGTGCCACTAATAAAAATGACACAGTGGGTAAGAATGGAGACATTAATTCTATTTATTTGAAAGAAGCAGCAAGGCACTAACGCGAAGAATCTAAGGAACAGCATTTGATATGAAAGTAAGTCTAATATGGACGCGTGCAACAAGATTCACATGGTAGTGAACGACACTGTATATGAATTATGAAGGTAATAATGGCTGTAAGCACTATGGGACTTAACATCTAAGGTCATCAGTCCCCTAGACTTTTAGAACTACTTAAACCCAACTAACCTAAGGACATCACACACATCCATACCCGAGGCAGAATTCGAACCTGCGACCGTAACAGCTGCGCACGCCTCCGGACTGAAGCGCCTAGAAACGATCGGTCACAGCAGCTATTTTAGTTTTATGCTTTATACAGAAAACTAAGATACGTGTAGCGTACCGATAAACTGCTGCAAAACCTTACCTCTGATTTACATATACATCAATAAACGGAAGTAAAGTCCAGGTGATGTAAATAGAACATCTGTGAACGTCGTCTGGTGAACGGAGTTGCCGCATATAGTTCTTTTTTTTTTTCAGGCACTCCAAAAGTAAATTAATTTAGCAGAAAATGACAGGCCGTAAAACTGAGCATCTGTGTATGCGGAAACGTACAGTCAATAATATTTATCGCATATGATCCTAAGTACAGCGTGGAGCATATAGGAAAGAATTTTCTGCAAGTACTTTCGTCGAGAAATCTTATCAATGCTGTCGGATTGAGAAAGTATTTATATACACACATCTTTCTGTGGGCTATAATGTTGCGTCTCGGTAACAAAGAGTTGCAATTACGGTTACCTCTTTTACCTTTATTAAACTTATCGAATTAGTGCGAATATTTATTTCGCTATCCTATGTATATAGATGAAAGTCTGTCTTCCAGATTGGTTAGACAACACATTTCAATCATACAGCATGCCTGTGAGGAAACAGGATCTTAATAGGAAGCAATATATCAACATTGAACGTATGCTTACTTGGGATTTGTCCACTACGTCACCCAGCAATGTAAACCGCTTCAATGTGATCACAGCTACAATTCCACACACACCTCCCTCTTCCTGTCAAAAAAGGGCATAGATCATGAGATAAAGGGGGAAGGTAACCTATAGCAAGACTGTCAGAGAGAGAGTCCTCGTCCCTAACGCAGTTACATTACGGAAAGCAGTTTAGATTATGAATATAATCGTGAAGTAGCCATTATTCAACAGCAAAATAAGTTGACTTTGTAAAATACAGAGTGCCCCATTAGAAAGCGATCCTACAAACATGTGTAGTAATACCGCTGAAACTGCACTGTGTAATTTGTGACGTTTGACGTGGCAACACTGCACTCTGCAACATCGTTTGACCCAACAGTGTGTTTCCGCGCGTCGCTCTGGCTAGAGCTCAGGGTTCAGTGTTTAATGACAATGTATCGCTATTCCGTCGAAGAGCACGTGTTTCTTGTGAAACATAGGATTACTGGCTCCATTAACACATCTCAGCGAGTGTTGTTGAACGGTTTAGTGAGCAGCATACACGGTTTAAATGCTATATACAAAAGTTAGTGAACAAGCTGGAGAGCAGTGGAATGGTGTTGGATCCTCACGGCGGGGGACGCACGTCATTATCGGAAGAATAAGTGACTGACGTGAAACAACGATTGTTGGCCTCTCCTGAAAAGCCTGTTCGACGTTTATCCCATGAATGTGCAATGTCACTGAACACATGTCACACAACTGCAAAGAAACCCCGGTATGTATCCATACAGGTTTGCAGTTGTTCAGGAATTTTATGTCAATGACAAGCACAGATGCATTACATTTTGCAGCTGCTTTCAGCAATTTATTGCTCAGTGGCAACGAATATTGCAGCATACATTATTTAGTGGCGAGTCGTGGTTCCACCTTCCTGGCTATGTAAGATCTCAGAATAAACATTTTTGGTGTAATGAAAATCAACATTCACTGATCGCGCTACCCCTCCAGTCTCAAAAGACTGGCGTGTTCTGTGTAATATCATGTTCGGTGTAATATCACAACGTCGCATCATCGGACCTAATTTTTTCGAGTCTACTGAAACAAGTGCAGTTTACATCGAAATGTCCCGGGACTTTGTGAACCAGTCGGAGCATGAAGAACTTGCCCTCGACTCCTACCAACAGGATGGCGCCATATGCCACACGTCTCAAGTGACCATGGCTGAAGTTCATTATTTTTCCCCAACAGAGTGATTTCGAACTGACTGGTCACCTAATTTAACACCACTTAACTTCTTCCTCTGGTGTGGCATAAAAGTTAAGTCTACAGCAACAGACCACTCAACTTGTACGATTTACGAGAGAACATCATCTGCGAAATCCAGCTAGTGACACCAGAGTCTCTGGCAACAACATTCGAGAGTTTGCAGCGTCGTCTTTAATTGTGTTTACTGTGTTACGTATTCCTTTCCCCAATGAACAAGCTATGAAACGCTCATTTCATTTCATTTCCTGATTTTAATGCAAAGTCTTTGAGTATTATTTAAGCAAATGATTTGCTGGGCCTCTTTCGTGTGCGACACACCGCACGTGATGTGGTAGAGACGACAGCAAAATGTCACAAATACGATTCATAGGACTGACCTCTCGCTTCGACTTTTAATGAGTTGTAACATTCATGCCACCGATAAAATGTCTCAGATAATGTGTTCTGAGATATACATTTTTCGTCCTCCTATCTCCGAGATATTCAAGCTTCCCTAATTAAACAAAAAGTAAAGTCGTCGATGCAGATCAAACTTTGTTCTTCTTTCGAGATGGACGTCCAATTGACTGAGCTATTTCGTCGTTTAACAAAGGGGATTGACAGGCAATTAAACGAACGCTATTGGAAAAGTTTGACAAGCGCGCACTGGACAAGTTTGATAGACCGTCCGATGAATAACGTCGTGTTCATTATAAAGCAGATCGTGGCCCTCGCAGCTGCCATGCATTTACACTGGAGCCATCAAGCTCATACTGCAGACCATCTGGTCTGTAAAGAACAAGCAGAGTGTGAACAAACATTTAAGTGAACAGCATTTATGAGCAGCGTATGGCATAAGAGATAATACATAGACCTGGATTATAAACTTTTCCGATTTCAGATCTAAAAAGTATGTTTCACAATTTACCTTTATAAGATCTGAAAAAAGAGAAAGATTTTCAGTAGACGCAGCGCCCTGCTGAGGTTCAGTTACTGTGAATACATTGAGTAGATCGTATTCCAAATAAATGAGACACATAAGCGAATAAATTAAAAGTGTACTGTAACCTCAGAGGTCCATAGAATTGTACACTGACCTGTGATTTAAGTCTATGAAAGGAGACTTACATAGAACAACTGTCCTCCAATGCGTGGAGGCAGGTACAGGCTGAGTGAGACGGCTCGTACTAATTCTGTTTTATTTATCGGGTCATCTACTTTATTTCTAACCACCTGTCATAATTCCTCTACAGTGCTAAGACCTCCTTTTCCGAGTAACATTTATATGTCACGTCCTCAATTATTTTTCGTATTGTTCCAATGCCATGTGAACTCCTACAGTCATTATAGTGGTACATCTGATAAGGTGAAAGTTATTCCTTGAACTCCAACGCAATTACCAACATAGCTTGATGTTTTTCCCTGTTGTCTGAACACATTTTCTTTATAGTGTCTGGTCTTCTAATTAGTATTTTGCACGAACTCATTTTTCAAACTATTTTCCGTAGTAATTTCTGATTTCTTCCTTATCGGGCATCTTACTATCCCACACCCATCTCTTCCTTCTTCATTGTATTCAGGAATCCCTCGAATCCTTCGTAACTTTGGCAGTGGACATCAATATCATGAATGTTATCACTCATGAATATTAGACATTTTTTCGAATTCTTTCGCTATCGCCTACAATGCTTCACTGACTTGCAGGTCGACCAGTAAAGGGCAACGGCTCCACTATTGCCTTAAGTCCTTGTTAATCTCAGAATTTCATTATTAGTGCTCCACACTGTTCTCTCTTGGTTCTTCTGCAAAATTACCAATTTGTCCGTATGGCATCATCCAATTTTTGCGCGTATTAATTAAGTTTCACCTTTTTTGGATGTGCAACGCTTTCCCTCGGCCAATAAGCTATGGAAGCGTCTTTCTCGAAGATATAATTTGAAAAGGGTGCCCAGAAGAGATGGCCAGTATTCCGGAATACGACACGAAGGATAACTCGAAGCAAAACTGTCTAGCAAACATGGGCTCCAATTTGCATAACTTAAGACCTATGAGAAGTTTGACATCCTCGATATTGTGAACCAGATCTCTTCCACTTCAAGATTTTATCTTTCGGCATTTTGAGAGGTGGTACTATGAACCAAGACAGAATAAAATGTCCAGCTAACATTGGCTGCAAATTGCTTACCTTATGAGGTATTAGCACTAGTCCATCTGCGCTGCTGTAAAACACATCTCTAATCTACTGAACAAGTGCTCGTAGCACTTAAGGAATGCATCTCAGAGTGCATGTTTACTAGCCTTTTATCCTTCGAGTCATTGTTCCTGTCATATGCCTCAATATTGAACATTCCTCTTGTGACACCACGTAGAGAGTCACACGTCATGTTGGATTGTTAACTTTATTTCTGAATAAGTAATTTTATCTATGACAGCCAAGCAGTCAAAACGAAAACTGGCTCTCCGCCTGCCATCGACGACAAGTGTAGGTAAGATCTGAGGCCGTTTAGTCATGACTGAATTGTAGAGGCAGCATCGATTGTACTCTCCCATCCACCATCTCTGTGCTCACGTAGAAACTTCCGCTAGTCAACGCGTTTATCTTAAGACCGATCTTTCGCTAGTCAACTCGTCTATCTTGAGACTGATGAAGCAAATCGTCACCGGACTCTCGACTACAAAGGGATCTAGACGTACCTCAGAGGAACTACGTAAAAATTATTTTAGTAAATAAAAAAACATGTGGAACGCCCTCGTCACCAGTTGCTACGAAACTGATCATCCCACAAGATGATGTGTGGTGCTGAACTGCACGATCATCAGCGCCCGTACCAAGTCCCAATTTTTACACAGTCCAATAACTTTTTTTTACAATCCAATGTAACCACAGTCCCGAGTAATGATCATGATTATGATGAAATGGTGAGGACAACACAAACACCCAGGCCAAAGGGCAGAGAACCCACAAGAGCTCATATTCTACCATCTTTTAGGGAAGAAATGTGTTTTGACTGTGTTCAGTGTTGGAAGTGGACACTAGTCTCATGAGGAATTTGGACTGTTTACTGGGCAGAAAAGAGAATGTGTAACTTGGCCGTACGCGAGGGACAACCAACAGCTATCCGACTACAGTGCAAGACCAGGCGACTCTCCCTAACTTGTCGATATATCTACCTTCAATCAAGCGTCCGCTCCATTCTTGGTACGACTAATTCATACTACACACATGCAAACCCAACGGCGTACACGAGGTGCTAGTATCATCCGAGAGACATTTCAATTAGGTATGTAACCAAATGTTAAGAGATAGTTTTAATGCGTTTCAGGCGTTCAACCTCGAACATACATTTAATGCACTTGTAGACTCCTATTATTTGTGTCGCATTCCTCGTTGTGGTGCCGTGCATACTGTAAAAGCAGGGTGCTATTTTCCATTATGGAAGATTCACCAACGAAGCAATCTCACGTCCCATACCCCGCTACATCAGTGAGCGATGCAAGCGTGCCGAGCTCGTTTAGGCTTATTCTGTCTTAACATGTCCAACATATAATTATAGAATTTCAAAATATTTGTGTTACTTCGAGATTTTTTCCCTAATAATGCAAAGAAGTCTTATTTATTAAGGCATACATATCTCAAAACATTCAAATATTTATTACAATTTCTTGTCATCACACATTGGTGTGTATCAGAGATTTTCCAGTTTTATTCGACTTATTACTCCGTCACCTAAGAAGGAAACAAACAGGGATGGAGAACAACCTATGACGGAGTACACTGGGGCAGGAAATTTAAGCGACATTTTCATGGAAACAGAATGGCCTATTTAATATCAAACATCATCAAAATGTCTCTAATAATAGCAGATCTGTGAGCAAAGCCACATAGTTTTCTAAAATTTTGTTACAAGAACAGTGCACCGTGGTCGTCATCACCAGCAATTTGAAAGTCCTGAAGAAGATTGAGGAGCGGCGCTCTGCGTAGCAGGCAGGCGTATTAGGCTGAAACTGAGTGCTCTGAGGACTGAACCAATGCTACGAAGCCTGCTCTTTGTATCCAAACACCTTCAATGATAATTTCGGCCACAGATGGTTGGCAACCACCGACAACAACTTACTTCTTCTGTCGTAGACACTGCAAATTCTAAGAAGCAATCGAAAACATGAAGTAGAGAGATCAAGCCATAAAAACTTCCCACAGCAAACGAAGAAACATGGTTTTTAATTCGTCAAAAAATCATTTTACATGATATTTCTTCACTTAGCTTTTCTATGAAGAATAGGAAGTATAGCTTCTATTAGTTCACGCTGTTTGCGAAATCTTGAGACACGTCTGAGTAAAGGAATACCTTGCAACTGGTAAATGGTTAACAGTTTATATCTCATTAGTACACAAAAATTTTGCGTTTCTTGTACCCTTTCACTCGTCACTGCTTGCGACGGGAGTCAGTTATTTGTATCAGCTGCTGATAAGCATCATAAATTACGAAGTATTAAACGGAATTCCGTCTACAAGAAAATAAATTTATATAGACGTGACGCATAGCGCGAGGTTTGGCAATTTGTGTCTTTCGTATAAGACGGATAAATGTGTTAATTAACTCCACCTATTAGGTCGCCGGGCTATTGCAAACACATGCATGTGATTATTAGGAATTAGGTTTCCACATTGTGAAAGGCAGTGGCACACCTGTCAGAGCACCCCGGTAAACATCGCTATGCTGCAAAATGTCCACTGCCTAAACGGTGCTCGAATGTGATCAGAAAGCTATGCGTTGTGTATTTATAGTCGCCCTCCTACCCTTCCATCGGCTACGTGTACAGTGATTCACCCGTCCTGGTGACAGTTTCTTCTGCTTTTGGGATTGAACATTGGTGAGTGGTGTATCGTACCGTTACTAATATCTGTAGCCTGAGACATGCGGTAACCAGGAGCATAAGTTAGAGACAGAGGCTTCTGTACATTACAGCCACCTGGTACATACATTATTACCTGCTTGTATGGGAATGTATACTTGGACTTTGTTTTTGGCGTTGGTTTTTTGTCAGTTATGCACAAAATAACCATACTATAGAACTGTTCTCAATACTCCATTCCTTTATCTACCCTCCTGTCCATAACGTATCTTACACCAGATGCACGATATTTTCCTTTCGTTGGTATTAAACTATACTCTTCTGTCTCGTGTTTCCAGATGTAGTCTTTCTATTTCACTTTTCATTTATATTTCCAAACATGCGAGACATTCCACGCTCCGATTCGTAGAGAGTATCCACTCGTCTTTAATCTTCTTCCAGTGATCATATATTCCTTGGCAGTTCCCCCCTGGAGATGCGACTGGACAGATCTGTAATCGTCATTAAGCTTCCTGAATTTCAGTCTTCATTTGCTGTAGATACATACCTTGATCTTGCCGCTGGTTTCTGCATTGTTGATCGCGGCTGAATCTTCAACCCTGTGGTGCACTTTTCCACCGTAAAGCAAGACCGAACCATGAACTTGTGTCTCCTCTTCTTTTACATGGTCGCTAGCAGAATGATGACGCTCCTGACACCACGGGTCTCTGGCCACTACTACCGATCAATGTTATTCAACTCAAACTAAATATTGGGATCACACCCCGCATTCAGGGCGCTAATATCTACATCTACATCTACATCTACATCCATACTCCGCAAGCCACCTGACGGTGTTTGGCGGAGGGTACCCTGAGCACCTCCATCGTTTCTTCCTTCTATTCCAGTCTCGTATTGTTCGTGGAAAGAAGGATTGTCTGTATGCTTCTATGTGGGCTCTAATCTCTCTGATTTTATCCTCATGGTCTCTTCGCGAGATATACGTAGGAGGGAGCAATATACTGCTTGACTCTTCGGTGAAGGTATGTTCTCGAAACTTTAACAAAAGCCCGTACCGAGCTACTGAGCGTCTCTCCTGCAGAGTCTTCCACTGGAGTTTATCTATCATCTCCGTAACGCTTTCGCGATTACTAAATGATCCTGTAACGAAGCGCGCTGCTCTCCGTTGGATCTTCTCTATCTCTTCTATCAACCCCATCTGGTACGGATCCCACACCGCTGAGCAATATTCAAGCAGTGGGCGAACAAGCGTACTGTAACCTACTTCCTTTGTTTTCGGATTGCATTTCCTTAGGATACTTCCAATGAATCTCAGTCTAGGATCTGCTTTACCGACGATCAACTTTGTATGATCATTCCATTTTAAATCACTCCTAATGCGTACTCCCAGATAATTTATGGAATTAACTGCTTCCAGTTGCTGACCAGCTATTTTGTAGCTAAATGATAAGGGATCTATCTCTCTATGTATTCGCAGCACATTACACTTGTCTACATTGAGATTCAATTGCCATTCCCTGCACCATGCGTCAATTCGCTGCAGATCCTCCTGCATTTCAGTACAATTTTCCATTGTTACAACGTCTCGATACACCACAGCATCATATGCAAAAAGCCTCAGTGAACTTCCGATGTCATCCACCAGATCATTTATGTATATTGTGAACAGCAACGGTCCCATGTCACTCCCCTGTGGCACACCTGAAATCATTCTTACTTCGGAAGTCTTCTCTCTATTGAGAATGACATGCTGCGTTCTGTTATCTAGGAACTCCTCAATCCAATCACACAATTGGTCTGATAGTCCATATGCTTCTACTTTGTTCATTAAACGACTGTGTGGAACTGTATCGAACGCCTTGCGGAAGTCAAGAAGCACGGCATCTACCTGTGAACCCGTGTCTATGGCCATCTGAGTCTCGTGGATGAATAGCGCGAGCTGGGTTTCACACGACCGTCTTTTTCGAAACCCATGCTGATTCCTACAGAGTAGATTTCTAGTCTCCAGAAAAGTCATTATACTCGAACATAATACGTGTTCCCAAATTCTACAACTGAGAGACGTTAGAGATATAGGTCTATAGTTCTGCACATCCGTTCGACGTCCCTTCTTGAAAACTGGGATGACCTGTACCCTTTCCCAATCCTTTGGAACGCTACGCTCTTCTAGAGACCTACGGTACACCGCTGCAAGAAGGGGGGCAAATTCCTTCGCGTACCCTGTGTAAAATAGAACTGGTATCCCATCAGGTCCAGCGACCTTTCCTCTTTTGAGCGATTAGTTGCTGTTCAAAAAGGAAGATAAGCATTCGCTTGATCCTTACTCCTTACTCCTTACTCCTTCCAAATTAACAGTGTAACTGCAGACCACATGTAGCTTGAATTCAAAGAAATAGTATCGACAGAAATTGAGAGATTTATACCAAATAAATTAAGAAATGACGTTCCTATTCCCCTTGGTACACAAAACTGTTCAGGACACTGTTGCAGATCAACGAAAGAGGCATGCCAAATTGAAACGATCGCAAAATCGCCAAGATTGGCCCACTTTTACATAAGCTCGAAACTGATCCTGGGACTTTGAAGCGAGATGCTTACAATAGTTTCCGCAACGAAATTTTATCACAACACCTGGCATAAAATCCTAAAAGATTCTGCTGGCATGTAGAGTATGCTAGCGGACAGACAGTCAATGCCTTCTTTGCACCATAGCAGTGGACATAATATCGATGCCAGTGCTGTTAAATCAGTTACTAAATACTGTCTTACGAAATTCCTTCACCAAAGAAGATGAAGTAAATAGTGCAGAATTCAACGTGAGTAACTCATAAGTAGGTACACTCTGAGTAGTGAAGCAGCGTAATTCACTTAATAGAAACAAGTCTTCCGATCCAGACTGTGTACCAATTAGGTTCCTTTCAGAATATACTGAATATACTGAATATACTGAATATACTCAAAAATCATGTACAAGCACTCGGTCGACGACAGATTCATACCCAGGGACCGCAAAGTTACACAGTTCGACACCAATATTCATGAAAGGCAATAGGAGAAGCCGCTAAATTACGGCCCATATCATCAACGTTGATATGCAGCAGGATTTTGGACCATACATTGTGCTCGAACATTACGAATTAGCTCGAAGAGAACGTTCTATTGATAAATAGTCAACACGGATTTGGAAAACGTAGTTCTTGTGAAACACAACTAGCTCTTTACTCACAAGTGCTGTTGACAAGGGATTTCAAACTGATTTCGTATTTCTAGTTCCAAAACGCTTTTGACACTGTACCACAAAATCGGCTTGTAATCAAACTGTGTGCTGATGGAATATCATCTCAGTTATGCGAGTGAATTAGTGATTTCCTATCAGAGAGGTCACAGTTCGTAGTAACTGACGGAAAGTCATCGAGTAAAATAGAAGTGATTTCTGGCATTCCCCAACGTAGTGCTGTAGACATTTTGCTGTTCCTTATACATATAAACGATTGAAGAGCAATCTGAACAGTCGTCTTAGGTTGTGCGCAGATGATGCTGTCATTTATCGTCTAGTAAAGTCGCCAAAAGATCAAAACAAATTACAAAACAATTTAGAAATAGTATCTGCATGATGCGAAAATTGACAACCAATCGCAAATAATGAAAAGTGTGAGATCGTCGACACGAGTGCCTAAAAGAACCCGTTAAACTTCGGTTACACGATAGATCAATCAAATCCAAAGCCGTAAATTCAGCTAAATACCTGGAAATCAACATTACGAACAACGTTTAGAGAAAAGAACACACAGAAATTGTTGTGGGATCAGTGGACCAGAGAATGAGTTTTATTGGTAGAACTCTTGGAAGATGCAACAGATCTTCTAAAATCACTGCCTACACTACGTTGTCCGTCTTCAGGAGTACGTCTGCGTGATATGTGATCCTTATCATACGAGATTAACGGAGTACATCCAGAAAGTTCGAAGAAGAGCAGCGTGTTCTGTATTACCGAGAAATAGGGGAGGGAGTGGACATCATAGAAACAAAAGCGTTTCTCGTTGCAGCGGGATCTTATCACGAAATTTCAATCACCAACTTCAGCCTCCGAATACCAAAATATATTGTTCATGCCGACCTACATAGGGAGAAACTATCATCATAATAAAATAAGGGAAATCAGAGCTCGAGCAGAAAGCTACAATCGTTGTGTTTCCTGCGCGCTGTTCGAGAGTGGAATAATAAAGAATAATCTTGAACGTAATTAGATAAACCCTCTGAAAGGCACATAGGTGTGATTTGCTGGGTTTCAATGAAAGCATAGCTGCAGATGTACACGTAGAAAATCTAAATGAGTACTGCAATAAATTTGTGATGGTAATAGCGAATGCTCTGTTCAAGAATCACTAGAGGATGAGAAATACTTGGAAAAGGCACAGAGACACGGACGATTCCGGCTGGATAGTCGCATGGTCAGACAGAGATTCCGAAATCTGACATTGGATTGTAAGGCGAACCCTTGAGCAGATATACAGTGGGCCTCAGAGGACGAAATTTCTGAGAATGTATGTTTGGAACTCGGCATTGAATGGTAGTTAATCATGGGCTGTGGGAAACCGGACTAGCAGACAATATAAGCATTTGAGTTGCCACAGTAGAATTTTGAAAACCATGGTATTAGAAGGTTCTCCGCTGAATCTGTGAATAAAGGAACATACACTAGAAGAAGGGACGGGATGATAGGACGTGTTAAGGCATCAGAGAATAATTTTCGTCACGTGGGATTCTGTTCAGACGTGTGTAATCATTGAATGAAGGTGGTGCTTTATTTCCAGATATCTGTTGCTACTTATACGCTGTCGTACACAACTTATACCGAAGTCTTCATCTTCATTTCAGTACAGCTTTTTCTGTGGAAATGGATGGTATCCAGTGAAGAGCAATATACTTACGAACTTTTTTTTGCATCCATTGGATAACTCATAGCTGTGATTATTGTTCTGTGCAACATATCGGACACTATCACTGACAATCAAGTTCAATACCTCTTGATCAAAAAATTCTTCAAAACACTCAACAGCAGATTTTCCTTTTACTGCTGCTACCAAAGTGGACTTTTGCTGTTCAATTTCTGCTGTAGCAGGATAGGTTTTAGAGTAAGTCGCATCTTCTCTTGTCCACTTAAAAGTGATAATAGCTTTCACTTTCTTCTTTCGTTGGCCTGCATTTTAATCGTTTTCCTTTTCTCCATTACCATGAATTTCCACGGAATGTGGCACTCCAAATGTAACAGTATTTTCAAATATATTTTCGTCGATATCTTCACAGTCAGACATGTCGTGTACATGACCTGGAGGAAGCTCGACAATGTCAATGGCCTCATTCACATCACCATCATCACCAGAACAAGCAATGAAGTTCGGGTCATGTATAATTTCTTCAATTTACCTTATGGCAAATGCTTTATAGCGACTCATTGTACAAGAGGAGAAAATAAAAACGGAGAGTTTTACATGGAAACTCCCCTTAGCCACAAATGGGGATCGAAGGCTAGACAGCTGTCATACAAAAATGAAGTTGGTCTTTGAAATAAATTATAGATAATCATCTCCTTCAGTAATTACGGAACTAGCCTGTTCTAGCGTTAAAAGGTTTTTGCTTTTCGTATTTAACCAAATATAACATTGATGATGATAATTTATGGCAATGTTTGCCGACAAGATAAAGAATGCACCCTTTAACACTAGATTGCGTACTCACGGCAGTTCTCCTTGGCCGTTTTTTTGGTACGACTTGGAAAGAGAGAAAAATCAATTAATGATCGACGATGCGTCGGTTCTCGATTGTGTTCAGGAGACGTACAGATTGACTGCGTGAAAATAGTTTCTCAAATGATCTCTTAACCCGGATTGCTTTCACGCAGTCAGACTCTTCAATGAAATTACCCAAGGGACCTATTTGAATAATAAAAAAAAATGCAAAACAGTGAAATTTTGTAAAAAAAAGTTGTCAGATCGGAAACTGAACACATTAATGGTCCCCCAAATACAATCGAGACACCGCGATAAAGAGCGAACCTGTAACAAAGTTCATTTCAACATAAACATTATTTGTGGTTAATTTAAAGAAAAGAATAAGCATAGATTTTCTGTACAGTGAATCATCAATATATTCTTAAAGAACAAAGGCGTTAAACTATAAACATTAACAAATTTACAATGAATACAAAACTTACACTTTAATGTTTTTCTCATACGTGGAACAGTCCAACAATCGCTGCTTTCGTATGTGTGATATTTTGTAAAAATTAAATGTCCTGTCGTGCGCGTAAGTATTTTTTATCGTCACAAGGTTTAAAAAAAACGTTATCTTTCTTGATGATAACGTGGTTTTCTCACTAAATGAAATATAACTTGTAGCGGTGCTACACAATACGTCTTAACAAGTCGGCAACCAAACATCAAAGGTAATGAAGTACATGTTAACATATCGGCGACCAGAAGTACAACTAACTATAAAGACTCTAGGATTTTCCTAACAAATGATAAATTGTTCTTTCTTCTGTTTCGCAGCTTCTTGCTATCAAGCGCTGCGGCAATGATTTTAAATATCTGCGCCCAGCGAGTCATAGTGTTTAAAAGTACCTTTTAAACGCTGGCCGCGCGTCTTGGTATAGGCGCACGTTATAAACAGATTTCATTTCTTTACTCTCGCGTTGTCATGCTTAGTATCATTACAAACTATAGCTCGATGGCTATCCTTTTCTCATATGCAAAATGTCTGAAATCCAATAATATCACATTGCTTCCCGCGTGAGGAGCGATGACTCCGTCAGGATCATCGCGACTCACGCGTAGTCGTGATATTATTGCTTTCGTGAAACAACTTAGTATTACTTGCAAAAATTCTTTACAATAGGTTTTACACGCTACATCAGGCAAAGTGGTTAACATACAGAGTATCAGGTAAGTATATTCGTACAACTGAAATTGATAGTAACTTGTCCATAGGGTAACGACATGACAATTGAACTGTGCTCTTTCTAATGTTTTGTACAAGGATAACAAATGTTCATTTCTCGGTAAAAGATAGTGAAATTAAGATAAAGATACACATACATAGATACATTATACATGGCATTACAAATATTAAAAAATAACAAAGAAATAAATTACTTGACTTCGCAGGAAGTCTGGGTGCTGTGTGCACTCGTGGAAAAAATATGTTACAAAAAATTGACATTCTTCTTTTACAATGACATATTACAGGAATATTTTTGTCGTTGTTTCGTCGAAGATTTCTTGCAGTAAATACGTAGCACTTTACTTATTTGTGGCTTTCATGACCTGCAAAAAAAAATTTTTTCACTACACTTGGGTAGGTATGAGTTGCACTGGGAGTGGTAGAACTTCGGGTATAAATGATAGCACTGCACTTGAGTGGGGAAATTGATTACACTTTCACAGTGGAGGAAAAGTAGGGCATCACTTTCACTGTGGAAGTTGGAGTAGTTGTCGGGGTGTGATGTTGCGTTGGAAATACGTCGTGGGTCAGGAACTGGAAGATTGGTTCTGCAACATGTTGAGCCGTATGGTGGCGGTCTCTATTTCACTTGACACATGTCCGTGCTTCCATTTATGTTTTCGTACATGAAAAATACAGAAAAAAATCTGTATTAGAATGTGCTTACTTACTAATAACTTAGTCTAAAACAAAATTGGATTAGGTAAGGATAACAATTATTTATGTACATAATCTGTCATTCTCTTAGGAATGCTTAGTTCTCATATTTATCTATTTTTCTGGTTTTATTTGGTTCGACACGTTTTCGTCATTAACACAGGAAGTTTTGACTTTAAGATCATGATTACATCTTTGGTTGAAATGGGCGTGTCCCAATACTGAATTTTACGTAGATATTTTTCAAAATAATGTCTCAACCCTCCTCCTTTGGTGTTGAAAGGTTCGGCGTTGTAAACCTCCTTTCGGAGTCTTTGTTGTATACCTGAACTCCAGAATTTATTCAAAAAATACTTTTCAAAATCTGCATAGGTGTGACATTTGTCTATTATTTCTGTACCCCAAATTGATCCTTCACCGTGTACATAGCCTAAGATGAACTGTATCCGCAGCCTGTCGTTCCATGATTCCGGAAAAGCGCCTGTGAATGATTTTAGAAATACCATGGGATGTATATTTCGTTTTTCAGGTATAAAAGGCTGAAAAACTCTGTGTTTTAGCACACTCTCGTCTCGCATTAGTTCAACGAGTGTTAGTTGATCGGCATGACTACGTGACGTGGAAGTTTCGCCACGCGTATTGTTTACTGTTGGTGAGAATTGTACCTGACACTCGGGATATTGACTACTATCGTGTTCTGGCGGTAGCGAATACTCACTTTGATTGTCACCTTGCAATTCCGTAACTTGTCGTTTCAGTTGATCTATATCATTGCTTAGCTGACGTTTCCATTCCGGAAGATCGTGGCTAAATGCTCGTCTGATTTCACCTAATTCACTGGTTAAAGTGTCACCAGAAGTACCGGGAGCGGTTAAGATTTCTGCTGCAGCAGATTTAACCGTACCCTTTAGTTCAGCGTGTACCTTGCTGACAATGTACTGTTCTTTGGATTGCATCCACTCTTCAAATTCCCTATTAAGTATTGCTTATACCGGTGTTTACATCTGCGATCTTTTTGTCAATATTGACATCAGATATTTGCTGAGCAAGGTCTTCGACTCGCTCGCCAACGTGGTTGACACTTTCTGTCAATTGGCTTACTCTCTCTGAAACCACACTGTAATGTTTCAAAGAGTCACTCGCAGTTGATTTACACACATCTATTTGGGCCTGCATATCTATGAACTTGCTACCAATATTGGTCTCGGCGGATTCCACCATCGAAAGAACACTATCAATTCTTGCGTGTACGCTTGCGTTTAGCTCGCTTGCGTAAGCAGTGGTAATGGCTTTAATTTTTTCCTCCATGGTGTCATTCGAATTTTTGATTTGTGCTTGGATGTCGGTAATAAGAGAATCTATATTGTTCATTCGCACTTGAGTGTCCTCTATCCTTGATTCTAAACTGTTGAACCTGCTGTCACTTTGATTTGCTAACTGACTGATTTGCGTTTCAATATTGTCACTTTGGTTTGTTAACTGACTGATTTGCGTTTCAATACTGTCACTTTGGTTTGTTAACTGACTGATTTGCGTTTCAATATTGTCACTTTGGTTTGTTAACTGACTGATTTGCGTTTCAATATTGTCACTTTGGTTTGTAAGCTGTGCCATGTTTGCTTCAAAACTGGTTTTCATATCAGCAAACAATTTTAGTATATCTGACAGCGAGCATTCACGTGACTGCGACGCGGTCTGTGGCGCCGACAGTTCACGTGTCGCTTCGTCGTCTGTTGTTCCCTCACTACGAGATTCATGTTTGTTTACACCCGCGCGCGGTCTAAGTTGCCTTGGTTGCTCATCAGCCATTGTAAACTTAAAGTAGTTACACTGCACGAGCTAGAAAAGATAATTTTTTTTTTATAATGGTTTTCACTTGTCAGGTGCGCCAAGGATTTCGCGTCCTGATTTCACAGATATTGCTTGCGCGTTATAAACAATTGAAACTCTGACACACGAAAATGCCAATATGGCAACGGGAGTGATAAAATAAATGAAAAACACTTATAGAGCACTGAAACTGGCACAGATAGCGGCCATTGTGCTTCACTTAAATGCACAACAATGGAAATTCTTCCTAACTATTTCTAACTATTGTAAGCGAAACGATGTGATAGAGGCGGATCTAATAGCAAAAGGAAACAGAAATTTGGAAATTAAATAGCTTGAGGAAAAGGAAAAAAAGCGTAGAGAGTGAATGTCACGAGCCGACTGAATGCTCGGTACGCAAAGCTTCGAACGTAATGAAAAATCGTACTCACATTAGTTGTCTTGCGCGCTGCTATTTATTGCTGTTGTGGATTCTTACTGCGATTCTCTGCATATGCGTCCTTTTTTTTTATCACTGGTTTTGGCTTCCAGTTTTCTCCAGATGGTAGCATGAAAATAAAAAGAACAAATTAGTTTTTTAGTCAAGTCCCTGTTCGGGCGCCACATCTAGCGTTAAAAGGTTTTTGCTTTTCGTATTTAACCAAATATAACATTGATGATGATAATTTATGGCAATGTTTGCCGACAAGATAAAGAATGCACCCTTTAACACTAGATTGCGTACTCACGGCAGTTCTCCTTGGCCGTTTTTTGGTACGACTTGGAAAGAGAGAAAAATCAATTAATGATCGACGATGCGTCGGTTCTCGATTGTGTTCAGGAGACGTACAGATTGACTGCGTGAAAATAGTTTCTCAAATGATCTCTTAACCCGGATTGCTTTCACGCAGTCAGACTCTTCAATGAAATTACCCAAGGGACCTATTTGAATAATAAAAAAAAATGCAAAACAGTGAAATTTTGTAAAAAAAAGTTGTCAGATCGGAAACTGAACACATTAATGGTCCCCCAAATACAATCGAGACACCGCGATAAAGAGCGAACCTGTAGCAAAGTTCATTTCAACATAAACATTATTTGTGGTTAATTTAAAGAAAAGAATAAGCATAGATTTTCTGTACAGTGAATCATCAATATATTCTTAAAGAACAAAGGCGTTAAACTATAAACATTAACAAATTTACAATGAATACAAAACTTACACTTTAATGTTTTTCTCATACGTGGAACAGTCCAACAATCGCTGCTTTTGTATGTGTGATATTTTGTAAAAATTAAATGTCCTGTCGTGCGCGTAAGTATTTTTTATCGTCACAAGGTTTAAAAAAACGTTATCTTTCTTGATGATAGCGTGGTTTTATCACTAAATGAAATATAACTTGTAGCGGTGCTACACAACACGTCTTAACAAGTCGGCAACCAAACATCAAAGGTAATGAAGTACATGTTAACAAATCGGCGACCAGAAGTACAACTAACTATAAAGACTCTAGGATTTTCCTAACAAATGATAAATTGTTCTTTCTTCTGTTTCGCAGCTTCTTGCTATCAAGCGCTGCGGCAATGATTTTAAATATCTGCGCCCAGCGAGTCATAGTGTTTAAAAGTACCTTTTAAACGCTGGCCGCGCGTCTTGGTATAGGCGCACGTTATAAACAGATTTCATTTCTTTACTCTCGCGTTGTCATGCTTAGTATCATTACAAACTATAGCTCGATGGCTATCCTTTTCTCATATGCAAAATGTCTGAAATCCAATAATATCACACTGTACACAGATATTGGAAGTTATTTACATAATAATATAGCTTGCGCTGTTTTGAAAATGTGCAACTATTTTAACACTGAAAAACTTAGTGTCTTCACAGAAATAAAAGTGTACAACTCGCTCTTTTAACAACTGACAAAACGTCAATGCTATCGCTCGATAAAGGTCTGGACAACAATGGTTCAAAAATGGCTCTGAGCACTATGGGACTCAACTGCTGAGGTCATTAATCCCCTAGAACTAAATCTAACTAACCTAAGGACATCACAAACATCCATGCCCGAGGCAGGATTCGAACCTGCTACCGTAGCGGTCTCGCGGTTCCAGACTACAGCGCCTTTAACCGCACGGCCACTTCGGCCGGCGGACAACAATGGAAAATGGTAGAATTTGCTGCCAGCATTATCAGAATATCTAAATTTCCGTTACAAAGACAAATCCCCAAATGGGGATGGTGGCATTTAATTGACCAATGCGGATAGTAGGAAGAAAAAACCTGTAATGTTTGCTACAGTATCGCTAGTGTCCTACTTGACATAGTCAAGTCGTTTAAATACCTGGACGTAGTGGTGGAAATCGTTATTAAATGCAGCGAGAATGTGAGAACTTGGGTAGGGAGGGCGAATGGTCGACTTCGGCCCATTGAAAAATTTTGGGAAAGAGTGTTTCATCTGTGAAGGAGGCTGCATAGAGGTCGCTGGTGCGAGCTATTCTTGAGTACGGACTCGCTTCTCTGGAATACTTCTTCAGGAATCATAGCTATTTCAGTTGGAATCTTTAGTTTGTGCTATGTAACTTTGTTCTTGAATGCATCCTGCAATAACTTACTTCATATCTAGTAATTTTCTTTTGTTAAACGTTAGTACATATGAATTACGCTTCTGTGACCGCCAAGAGACGAGTCACAGAAGTGTTTCATAATTCTTTGTTATTATTGGACACTCTCTCTGTTTTCAGAAGTGGATCTTCACTTCAGGAAGAGTGTTCACATATTTCCTCTGTGGTTGGGATCTTTCTTGCGCTTGAGAGGGTGTCATGTACTTTGTTATTATTTTCAACACCGTGTACAAACTTGTAATATACTTCTTCGAACTTTAGTAAATCTTCATTAGGTAGGTCGATAGAAAAGTCACACTACTCATATTTCATTCGTCACTTCACTGTGTCTATTTATGTCACGCTTGCAATTAATTTTAGTGCTTATGATCTGTACTACAGTGGACTTTGTCAAAAATATGAAGTATGTAAAGCTTTGCTGCAAATCCTATACCCCACAACACGTGCTTGATCGTATTGTAATGTCTCTCTGCTGTATTAAGCAATATGGACGAATCTGGAATCTTACGAGTAGTAAGCTTCATAGTGAATAATGGCCAGCAACTGTGGCAATAATGGAGTCATTTGTAAAATTCTCAGTGCAGCAATATGGTTGGAACTCTTATCATCTCTTTTTACATCTAAAATGTGTATGCAGGCTTGTGGCCACCTGCAGATTTTTCAGTCACTTTAAAATTTTCGTGCAGTGGTCTGTCCTGCTAAACGAAATGTTCTTAATAAACACATCAAGAAAAGTTTTTCGTCACCTCAGTTCCGTGAGTTCCGGAACCTGTACAGAAAATTGGAAAAGAGATCAACATAAACATCATTTCCACCCTATTTACTGCTCATGAAAAATATACATTGCATGTTCTGCCACCATACAGCGACACCTTCAGAGGTGGTGGTCCAGATGGCTGTACACACCGGTAACTCTGATACTAAGTAGCACTTCCTCTTGCTTTCATGCATGCCTGTTTCGTAGTGACATACTATCCACAAATTCATCAAGGCACTGTTGGTACAGATTGCCCACACCTCAACGGCGATTCAGCGTAGATCCCTCAGAGTGGTTGTCGGATGACGTCGTCCATAAACGACCCTTTTTCAAACAATCCCACGCATGTGCGATAGGATTCATGCCTGGAGAACATGCTGGTCACTCTAGTCGAGCGATGCCGTTTTCCTGAAGGAAGTCATTCACGATGGGGGCGCGAATTGTCGTCCATGAAGATGATTGCCTCGCCAATATGCCGCCGATATGGTTGAACTATCGGTAGGAGGATGGCATTCACGTATCGTTCAGCCGTTACGGGGCCTTCAGTGACCACCAGCATCGTACGTCGGCCCCAAGTAATGCCACCCCAAAATAGGAGGGAACCTTCACGTTTCTGCACACGGTGAACAGTGCGTCTAAGTCGTTTAGCCTGAAAGGGTTGTCTCTAAACACGTCCCCAACAATTGTATGGTTGATGGCATAAGCGACACTCATCGGTGAAGAGAACGTGATGCCAATCCTTAGCAATCCATTCGGCATGTTGTTGGGCCCATTTGTACCTCTCTGCATGATGTGGTTGCAAAGATGTACCTCGTCTTGGACTTCGGGAGTGAATTTGCGTATCATGCAGCCTATTGCGCACAGTTTGGGTCCCAACACGACGTCCTGTGGCAACACGAAAAGCATTATTCAACATGGTGGCGTTGCTCGCAGAATTCCTCCGAACTATAATTCTTAGGTAGCGGTCATCCAATACAATGGTAGCCCTTGGGCGGCCTGAGCGAGGCATGTCATCGAGTGCTCCTGTCTCCCTGTATATACTCTGTGTGCGAACAACACCGCTTTGGTTCACGCCGAGACACCTGGACTCTTCCCTTGTTGAGAGCCCTTCCTAGCACAAAGTGACAATGCAAACGCGATTAAACCGCGGTATTGACCGTCTAGGCATGGTTCACCTACAGACAACACGAGCCTCCTTCTTGGTGGCATGACTGGCCGTACCACCTCCTCTAATACGCGCTGCTCATGCATGGTTTTTTACTTGTTTGGGCGGGTTTACTGGCATCTGTGAACAGCCGAAGGAACTGTGTCTGTGATAGAATATCCACAGTCAACGTCTATCTTCAGCAGTTCTGGGAACTCGGGTGATACAAAACATTTTTTGATGTATATGAGTGACTTTTTAAATTATTTTAACTCTTCCTTTGAACATGGCAGTGTTAAAACGTTTACATCGCTAAACTTTGTTGTGTCTCCTTTTAAACTTTCTGCGTGCAGCACAGGTCGCAAATAACTGACGTACTTAGATAATAATTCGCATTTATCGATCAATAATTCCGAATTCTGTAGGTATTTTCTGGGGAAGGTACGAAGAAAACATCTTCGAAGTTCATGAACAATTTATCACTTTCAAAGCACATCATGACCAACTTTAATAAATTCTTGAATATAAAGTGGACAGCCCTTAATCCCATGGGAATCCATTTGTACTTATAACGCTATTAGGGTGTACTGAAAGCATTTCTTTGCCGGTTCTTCTCGTCCAGTGGCATCTGGTAGTATCCTATCAATGAATCTAGTAGCAAGAAATACTTTTCCTTCTCTAAAGTATCTAGACCTTCATCTACATGCGGAAGAAGAAAAACGACAAAACAGTCGTTTAAGGAACGATAATGTGCCACCATCTGCCATTATAAACACATCAAAAGGGGTTTAGCATCTCCCCGGTTCCCAGAAATCCTGAAGATAGATGTCGACTGTGGATATTGTATCACAGACACATAGTCTTACAACTAATGCTATCTTTACTCAAGGTACACTTCTAATATAAAATTTGACTTTTAGAGGTGATTATTTTCTTTTTGTTCTCTTAGATATGTGGGTATGTATATGTTATATTTCTATCAAGTTTTGTGTTTCTCTAGTGAGCAATACCGAGGAGTGTGCAGTTCACTTTACTTGTCGTTTTTTTGTGAACTGCTTTTACTGTAGCCTCTAGATGGCCGCTAACGTCCACGAAAAGAAATACATTGAACAGTGTGCATGCAATGTAAGTCCTACTGAAGTCATGAGGTGCAGATCAACGACGGGATCTTCTCTTGAGGGAAAATGACGCTTCAACACGAGAGGCTACCTTCGATGGTTATCATATTGGTTGACGTACAACACGATCTGTACGCAAGGATCCTACACTGCTGCCGTACAGAGAATAATTGACAATAACTAGACGTAGGGTGCTGCTGACGGCTCCAACGAGAACTTCTGAAATTCTGAAATAGTGAATTGCTGTATAGCGGCTGATCTGTAGATGGTGAGTGATAAAAGTAAAACTGGTGGAATAAATTTGAATATATGCAAGGAGATATGGGTGTAAGTGTAGATATTGTGATCATTGGTATTTTAATGTGATCCACTTCAGTGTGTTGTTTGTTTTTTCTCTGCATCCAACAATCTTTCCGCAAACACGTCACGTACTTTACTACCGATGTTTTCTACACATTGTAACTGCAGCACTAAGTGGACTACACCTGTCAGTACCTATTACTGTGTTCCAACAACTTCAATATCTCACCTGTTGACCAGTGGAAAATAAACATTAACAGCTGCCACTTAACGCATATACTTGGAGATACTAACCATACTAAAAACACATTAGCCCTAATAGTTGTAGTTATCAGTCTGTAAATGAAGTAAATACTAATGAAATATTTTCAGTATACTGTTTTCAGTCGCCGGCCGCTGGGGTCGAGCGGTTCTAGGCGCTTCAGACCGGAACCACGACGCTGCTACGGTCGCAGGTTTGAATCCTGCTTCGAGCATGGATGTGTGTGATATCCTTAGGTTAGTTAGGTTCAAGTAGTTCTAAGTCTAGAGGACAGATGACCTCTGATGTTAAGCCCCATAGTGCTTAGAGCTATTTGGAACATTTATTCCTTCAGTCACTAATAAAAATATCTGCACTTATATCCCTAACAGCAAGCATATTGCAAAAGATACATAAATGCGTCCCATCTTGCTGCAGTGTCAAATAGAAAGAATTCACTCTTCTTGATGGTTTGGCGAGGTACCACCTTACTGTACTACAAATAATAACACAATGAAAATCTAAACGAGAATAGGTACAATTCCGAGAAAGAGCGAGGAATGTTTAATTGAAACGAATCAAAAAACTGAGCGTTACTAGCCGTGAGTTGGGTATTGTGGGCTATGAGGCAGGGGCCAAACGGTGGGACTTGCCACATTGCGGTCAGTCGAATGACAATGCAGGAATCTCGCTGTGAGAAATTGGGTGACCAAAAGCTACCACTGTAATAGCTGCGGGTTTCCTGACGAGCAACTTGTTGACCAGACAGGACGGTATTAACACAATGCTGTGCCCAGGGAGGATGAGGGCAACACTTGCAGACCAAAATGGCGGTAGATGCCGCACTCCCAACTGTGATGTGCACTTGTCCACATCAGGTAACGAGTGGGCCTGGATAGCGGCTGTTGTCGGCTCTGTTTGTAAACTCGGACACCAAGACGTACTGGTTCGGATGGGTCTGAGCCCTATGGGACTTAGCATCGAGGGTCATCAGCCCGTATACTTGGAACTACTTAAACCTAACTAACATAAGGACACCCGTGCCCGAGGCAGGATTCGAGCCTGCGACCGAAGCAGCAGCACGGTTCCGGACTGGACCGCCTAGGTAACGGGTGGGCCTGGATAGCGGCTGTTGTCGGCTCTGTTTGTAAACTCGGACACCAAGACGTACTGGTTCGGATGGCTCTGAGCCCTATGGGACTCATTCCGAGCTGGGATGCCGCGAGAGACAGAGGTGCGTCCTGATGCGACGGGTGTGGCGGATCGCCGTCCGGCGGAGTTTGCTCCGTCGGCGGCCCCATCCGGCCCCCCACCTACAACGACCCCGCACTCGACAACGGTGAAGATTGGGCCTACGAAGAGGACGAAGACAGCCGCAGCCGGCGGCGTTATTGCGCTGCCTATGACCGCCACCATCTGCGCCTCCACCATCACCACCAGAACCATTACCACCACAACCATCACATCCACGGTCATCTGCCCCTCCCCTGCCACTCCCGGTCGCAGTTTCATTGATGCAGCCATCAATGAAACTGCACCTAGGGCGATTAGGGAAATCTGCGCATCAGGGCCCCCTTCATGTGGGACAAGCCCGCGTGCGCCGCGTTCTAGATCCCGCTCCCCCCTCTCCCCCCCACCAGACCGCCACTCGACATGCCGGACATTCAGGACGCTGTATGCGTCCCCCAACCGCTTCCGGCACCCGACGAAGACCTTGCGTCCTTACTGATGTCAGACGCAGACATACAGGAGGGACTGCAGGAGCACCTGATTCCCCTCCGCGACGCCGCAGAGGAGGGGGGCCAGCCGATTGACCCTGTACAGCTTCAGGCCCTCCGCTACCCGAACATGACTGCCGCGGCCGACGACAGCGATGACGGGAGCGTGATGGAGTACGATGACGACCATCGGCGCCCGGTCGCTGAGCGTCGGAAGCGGCAGTTAGCCTCCTCATCAGACTCTGAGGCCACCCAGCCCGCTGAACGCGGGCTCTCCAAGAAAAAGATGGCCATTGTTGACGCGGAGGGGTTCCAGGTGCCGCGCAAAACGGCACCTCGTCGCCAGTTCTCCACGTCATTGACGGACGTGCCTGTCAGCAACACATTCGCGGCTATTGATGGTGCCGCAGACACCCCACCCACTCCCCCGCCCCCCCACCATCAGCCACTCCTCCTGCCCCCCCCGCCCATCTACCTACAACACAAGGGACCCTTGAAAGAGCTTGAAGACATCCTAATTGCTCACACGGAATACCCCTTCCGCTTAAAATGGTCGGGCAATGATAATTATCGCCTGCATCTCCAGTCCCCCACAGACCTTGTTAAGACCCTTAAAATCTTGAGCAATCTCAACATAGGTTTCTCCACCCCCCCTAAAAAGACCCGCCGCCTTCGGGTTGTTGTCAGAGGGCTCCCCATGGAGTACTCTGATGATGACCTGAGGAAGGCACTTGCGTCATTAAACATCACAACATCTGTTATATCCAGGATCATTTCCCCTCGAACTCGACGCCCCACCCCACTCTTCTTCGTCTCCGCCCCTGACACGCCGGAGAACCGCCACCTCCTAACCCTCTCGCTTCTCAATCACGTTAGTGTGACGATGGAGAAACCGCGCTCCAGGAGGATGATACTGGTATGCTACCGCTGCCAGGGACTGGCGCACTTCACGGGTGACTGCACCCGCGAGGTGCGTTGCGTGGAGTGTGCTGGTGGTGACGCCTCCTCGGAGAGCACCAAACCCCGAGACGCCCCCCCCCCCCCCACCTGTGCCCGCTGTGGCGGAAATCACACGGGCAGTTATATGGGCTGCCCAAAAATCAAGTCCTTCAAAGCAAGCCAGAAACGATTTGCAGGGCCATCGGCGGCGGCCCGCCCGGACACCAGTTACTCTGGTGCCCTGGTGGGACCGGCGCCGTGGGCCCAGCCCCTTCATGCGTCTCGCTCCCATCCCGCCCCTCTGGGCTCCTACCCACCCCCCCTCCTCTCCATAACTGTCCCACCCCCCCAACAGCCTTCCCTCACCTCCCTACCCAGCAGGTGTCAAGCACTGCTTCCCCCTCCTCACAGCGGGTGTCACGCTCTGCTGTTCCTTCCACATCCCACCAGCAGGCGTTAAGCACTGCTACCCCCCTCCCCCACCCTGGTACATTCTCAGCAGCACCTTCTCCCCACCCTATTCTCTGCTCCCACCCACCTCAGTGACCTCATCACCAATGTTGTTGAGGCACTAACCTCAGCAATCTCCACCACATTCAACTCCCTCCTCCAAACCATCCCATACCAACTTGCCACCGCCCTCTCCCAATCCATGTCCCCCACCACCACCACCGCTCCCATTCCAACCAATCATGGCTGTTAGACATCACGGATTGACATCCATGATCTGGAATGCCAATGGTCTCCCCAAACAACAGGGCGAGTTCCGACAGTTCCTCATTGATGAGAGGGTTGATATTTGTCTTGTTGCAGGGACACACCTCAAACCCAGTGTTTTTGTCCGTGTAGCAAACTACTCCTGCTACAGGACAGACAGGCCCACCGCCTATGGTGGCACGGCGGAGTACGCGCGTATCTCCCTCCGCCACCACCCCATTCCCCTCCCCCCACTTAACACTGTGGAAGCCACTGGCGTTGTTGTCCACACGGTGAGGGGTCCCATCACGTTTGTGGCTCTCTATAGACCACCACGAGGCCTTCTTGAAGCACCGGACTTTGAAGCATTGCTGTCGCTCGGCAACGACGTCTTCGTTGGCGGTGACTTCAATGCCAAACATGCTGCCTGGAACAGTAGGTTAACCAACACATCAGGTCGTCGACTCCTCTGGGTCGCGGAGCGGCATCATGCCCGCACCATTGGCCCGCACGACCCCACCATTTACCCTTCTGGAGGACGTCCCCCAGATGTCCTAGACATCGCAGTGGTGAAAGGTCTACCCCACCCCATCACTGCAGCCACCTGCATCGCTCTAGCCTCCGATCTCTGGCCGGTCATCTGTTCCATCGATCTCGCTGGAACCTTGACCGCGCCGAGGGAAGGTCTGGACATTCACGGTATTGACTGGCAGTCCTACCAGAGACGGGTCGAAGCAGCCCTACCCACAATCCCTGCTGCCGATCAAACGGACACAGATCGTACCCTCATCCACCTCACCACCATTGTACTAGATGCTGCAACAGCAGCGACCCCTCACCGTCCGCACCGGCCCCCAGATCATCTGCGTCCACTCCCCCCCCCCCCCCCCACATCCTTGCTCTCATCACAGAGAAAAACCGGACCACCCGTGAATGGCAGCTCACTCGGAATCCGGCAACCAAGCGCCACATCAATAGATTACAGCGCCAAATCAAGGCTGCGTTGCAAGACCACCGCAATCAGGCATGGGAGAACAAAATCTCTGCCATTGACCTGAGTGACCCGTCTGCTTGGCGGCTCACAAAAAGCCTTCTGAGACGAGGGCAAAGGATCCCCCCACTACAGGTCGGCAATTACTTTGTGTCCGAACCAGACGCCAAGGCTAACGCCTTGGCTGATGTCTTCGCGCACAACTTCACCCCGGTCAGTGACCCCGTTGACCCCGACCATATTCGCCTAGTAACGGCACGCCTCCCTCAATTCCTTGCCGTCCAGGACGCTGAGGATGAAATCACCCCCATCAACGAAGAAGAGGTTGCACTACAATTGCGGTACCTCAAATCCAAGAAAGCTGGTGGCCTCGATAAGCTTACGAATGCCCTCCTCAAGCAACTACCCCCAGCTTCTATTCCCATCCTGACGGCCACATTCAACAACATCCTCACAACCAGGCAAAATCCCACTGCCTGGAAACACGCTGAAGTGGTCGCCATACCCAAGGCTGGGAAGGATCTTCGTTCCCCTGGCAGCTACCGCCCTATCAGCCTCTTGCCGCCATCTCCGAGGTGTTCGAGAGACTGTACCTTAAACGACTGCTCATCCACATTGCCCGAGAACGAGTCCTCCCTGATGAGCAGTTTGGCTTCAGGCAGGGACACGAAACCACTCACCAACTCCTGCGCCTTGTAGAAGAGGCACTGGACGCCATAGAACGTAGGGAGTACTTCGGGGCCATACTCCTCGACGTGTCCAGAGCGTTTGACTTGGTCTGGCACGAAGGGCTGCTCTACAAATTATTTACCCCTGGCTTCCCAGTGTCCCATGTACGGCTAATAGCCACATATCTGGAAGGACGCACCTTCCATGTTAGGATCCCTGACGGGAAATCCACATGACGACGCATCAGGGCAGGAGTACCACAAGGCAGCGTACTAGGACCGCTACTCTACTCCCTCTTCACAGCCGATCTGCCCTCTTCGCCGAGGGTACATTTAGCTCTCTACGCAGATGATACTGCACTCTTCTCTCGTTCTCGGGGTGCGGCAGTTCTTCAACAGCGGCTCCAGGGGGCTACAGATTCCCTAACCGATTGGGCTAGGACCTGGCGACTGGCATTTAATCCCTCCAAAACTCAAGCCCTTATCATCTGCCGACGCCATATTCCCATTCGGCTCCCTCAGGTGATGGTCCTTGGTACACCAGTCCCCTGGACTCGTACTGCAAAGTACTTGGGTGTTACCCTGGACCAACGCCTTACCTGGCGCCCCGACATAGATGACGTGTGTCGTAAAGCAATGGGGCGGCTATGCCTGCTCTACCCTCTCATCAATCCAACCTCTTCACTCCCCTCCCACCTTGCTGTTAGATTGTACACCTCCCTTGTTCGCCCCATCCTTGAATACGCGGCGGTGGTGTGGGGCAATGCTGCCCCCACCCACCTCCGCCGACTCTAAACCATCCAGAACCGGGCTCTCCGGCGTGCCCTCCGCCTCCCCTTCGACTTCCCAACCCAAGAGCTCCACATCCTGGCTGAAGTGCCACTCCTTCGTACCCGCATCCTCTCCGCAGCCAACTCCTTTTACCAACAAACCCGTCACTCTCCTAATCCCTTAATCCTTTCCCTGGGCACCCGTGTTCACCGTCCAGCCAACACTCGATGGCCCGACCTTTTATTTCGCCCCCCATGACTTCACATGCACCAGCCACCTCATCTCATGACAATTACCTCCCTCACACCATAGTTCACTCCCCCCAACATGTCATGTCATTCACTCCCCTCAACACGCCACCCAATGCTGGCCTAATCAATGATAGGCCCTTCCTCTTCCCACTTCTTCATCTGTCACCCTCTGACTTCTTTCTCTTCACTCCCCCATTCCACCACTTCAAGACTGACTACCACCACCATCAAGACGCCGCTATGAAGAAGTGGCCAGGATAATGGTCTTTCGCTTTCACTAACTCTCACTATTCCTCCTCCTCTCCTTTACTCTGTAATTTAATCATAATTCCCGGCTAGTCAAATGGCCGTTCGTTTTTCACCACTCTTCCACTGTCCCTTCTACTGTCCTGTCTTTTTTTTTAAAAAAAAGAAAAAAAAACTGGCCAGTCAATTGGGCCTTTCGTTTTCCCATTTCTTCCACTATTACTCTGACTATCCTTTCAACTGTATTTAAAAAAAAAAAGCGCAGTAAGCGCTAGAACTTCGTTCCCGGCAGAAGGTTCAGCCCTCCATCATGTGCGCCGTCCGTCCCTATGGGACTCAGCATCTGGGGTTATCAGCCCGTATACTTGGAACTACTTAAGCCTAACTAACCTAACCCGACCGTAGCAGCAGCACGGTTCCGGACTGGACCGCCTAGAACCGCACCGTGGCCGGCTCAAACCGTACTTTACGTTCGCAATAAATAAGTCCTTGTAGCCAATATGACAGCGAGAGGAAGGCAGAACCTTTGAGTTAGTGTGCGGGTGGGTAGGTGGATGCACCATTGTGTGGGTGGATGCACCATTGGGCGGCTCGGTCTCTTTCACTCACAGGATGGGACGCCTGTCTGGAAATCTTATAAGTAAATTCGCCTCATGAGCTAAATATTCACACCCTCTCTTCAATAATTTACCTTGTGGGACATCGATGGTATTCGTTGGCTGGGGAAAATTAATCTAACTGCACAAGGTGATCGATTAAGTTTTACGACTTTTTAGGATGAATTGGTCCGTCTGCCTGTCTGTCCCACTGTTAAAACCATATTTCTCCGGAACGGATAGACGTACATGTTGAAATTTATGTCACATTCTTCAGTAGATGTTCAGTTGTTGTTGTTGTTGTTGTGGTCTTCAGTCCTGAGACTGGTTTGATGCAGCTCTCCATGCTACTCTATCCTGTGCAAGCTTCTTCATCTCCCAGTACCTACTGCAACCTACATCCTTCTGAATCTGCTTACTGTATTCATCTATTGGTCTCCCCCTACGATTTTTACCCTCCACGCTGCCCTCCAGTACTAAATTGGTGATCCCTTGATGCCTCAGAACATGTCCTACCAACCGATCCCTCCTTCTGGTCAAGTTGTGCCACAAACTCCTCTTCTCCCCAATCCTATTCAGTACCTCCTCATTAGTAATGTGATCTACCCATCTAATCTTCAGCATCTGTATCTGTAGCACCACATTTCGAAAGCTTCTATTGTCTTCTTGTCCAAACTATTTACCGTCCATGTTTCACTTCCATACATGGCTACACTCCATACAAATACTTTCAGAAATGACTTCCTGACACTTAAATCTATACTCGATGTTAACAAATTTCTCTTCTTCAGAAACGCTTTCCTTGCCATTGCCTGTCTACATTTTATATCCTCTCTACTTCGACCATCATCAGTTATTTTGCTCCCTAAATAGCAAAACTCCTTTACTACTTTAAGTGTCTCATTTCCTAATCTAATACCCTCAGCATCACCCGACTTAATTCGACTACGTTCCATTATCCTCGTTTTGCTTTCGTTGATGCTCATCTTATATCCTCCCTTCAAGACACCATCCATTCCATTCAACAGCTCTTCCAAGCCCTTTGCTGTCTGTGACAGAATTACAATGTCATCGGCGAACCTCAAAGTTTTTATTTCTTCTCCATGGATTTTAATACCTACTCCAAATTTTTCTTTTGTTTCCTTTACTGCTTGCTCAATATACATATTGAATAACATCGGGGAGAGGCTACACCCCTGTCTTACTCCCTTCCCAACCACTGCTTCCCTTTCATGTCCCTCGACTCTTATAACTGCCATCTGGTTTCTGTGAAAATTGTAAATAGCCTTTCGCTCCCTGTATTTTACCCCTGCCACCTTTAGAATTTGAAAGAGAGTATTCCAGTCAACATTGTCAAAAGCTTTCTCTAAGTACACAAATGCTAGAAACGTAAGTTTGCCTTTCCTTAATCTTTCTTCTAACATAAGTCGTAAGGTCAGTATTGCCTCACGTGTTCCAACATTTCTACGGAATCCAAACTGATCTTCCCCGAGGTCCACTTCTACCAGTTTTTCCATTCGTCTGTAAAGAATTCGCGTTAGTATTTTGCAGCTGTGACTTATTAAACTGATAGTTCGGTAATTTTCACATCTGTCAACTCCTGCTTTCTTTGGGATTGGAATTATTATATTCTTCTTGAAGTCTGAGGGTATTTCGCCTGTTTCATACATCTTGCTCACCAGATGGTAGAGTTTTGTCAGGACTGGCTCTCCCAAGGCCGTCAGTAGTTCCAATGGAATGTTGTCTACTCCGGGGGCCTTGTTTCGACTCAGGTCTTTCAGTGCTCTGTCAAACTCTTCACGCAGTATCGTATCTCCCATTTCATCTTCATCTACATCCTCTTCCATTTCCATAATATTGTCCTGAAGTACGTCGCCCTTGTATAGCCCCTCTATATACTCCTTCCACCTTTCTGCTTTCCCTTCTTTGCTTAGAACTGGGTTTCCATCTGAACTCTTGATGTTCATACAAGTGGTTCTCTTATCTCCAAGGGTCTCTTTAATTTTCCTGTAGGCAGTATCTATCTTACCCCTAGTGAGATAAGCCTCTACATCCTTACATTTGTCCTCTAGCCATCCCTGCTTAGCCATTTTGCACTTCCTGTCAATCTCTTTTTTGAGACATTTGTATTTCTTTTTGCCTGCTTCATTTACTGCATTTTTATATTTTCTCCTTTCATCAATTAAATTCAATATTTCTTCTGTTACCCAACGATTTCTACTAGCCCTCGTCTTTTTACCTACTTCATCCTCTGCTGCCTTCACTACTTCATCCCTCAAAGCTACCCATTCTTCTTCTACTGCATTTCTTTCCCCCATTCCTGTCAATTGTTCCCTTATGCTCTCCCTGAAACTCTGTAAAACCTCTGGTTCTTTCAGTTTATCCAGGTCCCATCACCTTAAATTCCCACCTTTTTGCAGTTTCTTCAGTTTTAATCTACAGGTCATAACCAATAGATTGTGGTCAGAGTCCACATCTGCCCCTGGAAATGTCTTACAATTTAAAACCTGGTTCCTAAATCTCTGTCTTACCATTATATAATCTATTTGATACCTTTTAGTATCTCCAGGGTTCTTCCATGTATACAACCTTCTATCATGATTCTTAAACCAAGTGTTAGCTATGATTAAGTTGTGCTCTGTGCAAAATTCTACCAGGCGGCTTCCTCTTTCATTTCTTAGCCCCAATCCCTATTCACCTACTACGTTTCCTTCTCTCCCTTTTCCTACACTCGAATTCCAGTCACCCATGACTATTAAATTTTCGTCTCCCTTCACTATCTGAATAATTTCTTTTATTTCCTCATACATTTCTTCAATTTCTTCGTCATCTGCAGAGCTAGTTGGCATATAAACTTTTACTACTGTAGTAGGTGTGGGCTTCGTATCTATCTTGGCCACAATAATGCGTTCACTATGCTGTTTGTAGTAGCTTACCCGCATTCCTGTTTTCCTATTCATTATTAAACCTACTCCTGCATTACCCCTATTTGACTTTGTGTTTATAACCCTGTAGTCACCTGACCAGAAGTCTTGTTCCTCCTGCCACCGAACTTCACTAATTCCCACTATATCTAACTTTAACCTATCCATTTCCCTTTTCAAATTTTCTAACCTACCTGCCCGATTAAGGGACCTGACATTCCACGCTCCGATCCGTAGAACGCCAGTTTTCTTTCTCCTGATATCGACATCCTCTTGAGTAGTCCCCGCCCGGAGATCCGAATGGGGGACTATTTTACCTCCGGAATATTTTACCCAAGAGGACGCCATCATCATTTAACCATACAGTAAAGCTGCATGCCCTCGGGAAAAATTACGGCCGTAGTTTCCCCTTGCTTTCAGCCGTTCGCAGTACCAGCACAGCAAGGCCGTTTTGGTTAATGTTACAAGGCCAGATCAGTCAATCATCCAGACTGTTGCCCTTGCAACTACTGAGAAGGCTGCTGCCCCTCTTCAGGAACCACACGTTTGTCTGGCCTCTCAACAGATACCCCTCCGTTGTGGTTGTACCTACGGTACGGCTATCTGTATCGCTGAGGCCCGCAAGCCTCCCCACCAACGGCAAGGTCCATGGTTCATGGGGGGGGGGGGGATGTTCAGTTAGCTTACGTAAAGCGCTTATTATTCTGATTGAATGCAATCAAAAGATACAGTCGTTTATTTCACGTTTTTAATACTCGCAAACTCAACGATAAAACCTAGTGGGTACTTCCCGTTGGCCTAGTATCAAAAAAATTAGCAAGCGGCATATTTTCACAGTGAAGCCAAACGAAAAATTCGAAAAACCGGAGATTTGAAACTATATCATACGAAAAACCTTTTCTTGCTATTCGTTATCCGACTGTGTATCTATCTGTCCCTCCGTTATGTTCCTTTTCTCTCAGGAACTGGTTGACGAGTAATGTTGAAATTTGTTTAACATACTAAGGTCTATGGTCTCTCGGTGGTGTGACACATTTAAGCTCCCAAGTCAATGCAATCAAACGGTATGGTCATATGTGTCACATATTTAGATACTTCAAAACTTGCTTATCGAAGTTTATTGGGTACTACCCGTTGGCCAAGAATAATTAAATTTACCAAGAAACGAGGCTTAACAGTAGAAGTACAGAAAAAAATGGGAAATTTTAGCATATTACAGCCCCGTCAGCAATTGTGATAGACTAATATATTGAAAAATCCGCCTCAATTGCGAAAATATTCTGGTCTCTACCGAGGTTTCGGCTAGAATAATCTAGCCTTCTTCAGCAGCATACAGTTATTATAACATGCCAGAGTAAGGCACAGTCAACATTAAAAATTAAAACCTGTATACCGTTTTACCATGTCGAATTAAAATTACTTCGCCGGCCGCGGTGGTCTAGCGGTTCTGGCGCTGCAGTCCGGAACCGCGGCACTGCTACGGTCGCAGGTTCAAATCCTGCCTCGGGCATGGGTGTGTGTGATGTCCTTAGGTTAGTTAGGTTTAAGTAGTTCTAAGTTCTAGGGGACTTATGACCTAAGCTGTTGAGTCCCATAGTGCTCAGAGCCATTTGAATTTAAAATTACTTCACTGAAGTCCTGACCCGGCACCACTTCATCACGCGGTCTGTTGGCGGCGGCAACTATGTTGGCATGTTATAGTAATTTTATGCTTCTGAAGAAGGCTAGATTATTCTAGCCGAAACCTGGGTAAAGACCAGAAAATGTTCGCTACTGAAGCGGATTTTTCAATATATTACAAAATTGGAAATTTAAAATTTGTCATTATACTGCCTTTGTTATTTGTTACACGACTTCAAACTTAAACCTTTGCGAAAGTCTTGGAACTCCCAAGACAGATATCAATGCTTTTAATAGACCAAAATTGTCTAGATTCTCGATTCCCAGGCTCGACGAACTGTCTGTATCCACAATTAAGTTTGTGCGGAGCCCTCGTAGAGTGAATCTCACTTGCACCTGGCCAAATTTTACATAATGGTCCATCCTGTGTGGGATAACTATCGAGAAGCTCGAGGTTTTGTTACCAATTCGAATCTCTAGTAGGACTCATCGAATTAATTTAATTTAACTCTCTTTCTTTTCTGATAGGCACTGGCCCGGACAGCTCTCGTGGCAGCGCCATGGGCGTTGTAAGAGATCAAAAAGTATCCCTGTCACAGCCATCTGGCCAGGAGAGGGGAGCAGTTCCGCGAGCTGTGCTGCACACTCTATGGAGCAGTGGTTGGCTTGGCTGACCAGCGTTCTGGTGGTCGGCTGTTCAAATTCGATCGCCAGCAAATATTTGTTACTTAAAATTTATCGTTTCCAGAAGGTTCTCGAAATAAATTATGTCGGCCTACTTTGAAATGTTTTACATTTGAGTAGGTAGAAACAACATCTGTGTTGGAAGAAGTTCTGTTCGATCTGTACTTTGGTATCTGTAAGAACCGTGCTTAAAATTCGAAGTGTTGTAGTTCATGGACGAACCTGCTTTCTATTTCGACTTCACTGTGGCTATAATGTGATAATATCAATAAGCACCAGAGTGCAACTGCAGCCTTGGTCTAATCCCAATTTATGTTTTCCCTTATAATTTGTTTTATTATTAAAACTGTTCGGCTCCGGTAGCTGAGTGATCAGCGTGACGGAATGTCAATCCTAAGGTCCCGGGTTCGATTCCCAGCTGGGTCGGAGATTTTATCCGCTCAGGGACTGGGTGTTGTGTTGTCCTAATCATCCTCATTTCATCCCCATCGACACGCAGGTCGCCTAAGTGGCGTCAACTCGAAAGACCTGCACCAGGCGAACGGTCTACCCGACGGGAGGCCCTAGCCACACGACATTTCATTTCATTATTAAAACTTACAAATTTATATTGTCTAGCCGAAGTAAAATAATGTCTTCCAATTTTTTGTTGCTTCTTATTTATTACAGGTATAGTAGTTAAATTGTACACATGAATTACTACAGTTTTCCTTAACTTTGTGCAGATGTGTATTACTTGACTCTGTGATAGGCAGATACAGTTGTGTAGCAAGCAGGACACCAGTGATGGGTAGAGAAGACAATAGATTCCACCCATGTAGGGTGCTCAAATTTTCTGGCTCCTTTACTGTGTACCTCTGGAAAGGAACAGTTCCGTGGTTGGTATCTGACGAGATAAGACTTTTACCAGTCAGTTGTATTACCTTAAAATCGACGCTTCCTGTGTCCAGTTTCCGTGTAGTGTGATCGCTGGATTTGGGTTTTGTACCTCTGCATGGAGCTGGAACAGGTGGAGAGACCGTTCACCGACTGAAGGTTATACCTGTTTGCTGTACGGTGGACACACGAAGGGTCAGACCGACGGCAACTGCCTCTGCAGACCATCGGCTCCCAGACCGGGACTCAAACCTGGGGCTTCCACCTTTCGCTGAAAAGTTCTCTGACGGCTTCGCTAAATTGTTTCTGTTTTGTTTTTCATTCACTCAAGAGTTTCGCCTTTATCGCCTGCCTTTAGCTACTGTAATCAGAAATGAATAAAATGCACAGCCGCGCTTATAGCCGCGCAGTCGGGGGCACCTTGCCGCGGTTCGCGCGTCTCCCCCATCGGAGGATCGAGTCCTTCCTCGGGCATGGGTGTGTGTGGGTGTGTGGGTGGGTGGGTGTGTGTGTGTGTGTGTGTGTAAGCCTAGGGGCCGATGACCTTAGCAGTTTGGCCCCATAGGAACTTACCACCACCAGAATGGATGTTTTCTCACGAAAGCACGTTTTTCTAAATTATTTTAATTCTTGACTTTTGACGTTCATCCTCAACAAATAAAAGTTTCATCTAAGGATATTTAAGAGAAAATTAGGTATTGTACGTGAAATATAAGTTCAACTTGAAAAATTTGTAAGCATTTTGTTTCTTATAAAGATAGATCCATTACAAAACTCCACGGCAGGTTAATAATATGCACCGGTCCGGAACACGAACCTCTGATCTTTGCACTTTATGGGCAAGTGGTCTTTTTTTTTTTTTAAATAGACTCGGGAATCCCATAGTTGTCCCCATATCAGAACCAAATGTACACAATGTGATCAAAAGCATCCGGACACCTGGCTGAAAATGACTTACAAGTTCGTGACGCCATCCATCGTAAATGCTGGAATTCAATATGATATTATCCCACCCTTAGCCTTGATGACAGCTTCCGCTCCCGCAGGCATACGTTGAATGAGGTGCAGGAAGGTTTCTTAGGGAAAGGTAGCCCATTCTTCACGGAGAACTGCACTGAGGAGAGGTATCGATGTCGGTCGATGAGGCCTCACACGAAGTCGGCGTTCCAAAACACTAATGAAGGTGTTCTATAGGACTCAGGTCAGGACTCTGAGCAGGCCAGTCCATTACAGGGATGTCATTGTCGTGTAACCACTCCGCCACGGGCAGTGTATTATGAACCGATGCTCTATCGTCTTGAAAGATGCAATCGCCATCCCAGAATTGCTCTTCAAGATTGGAGAGCAAGAATTTGCTTCAAACATCAGTGTACGCCTGTTCTGTGATAATGGCACGCAAAACAACAAGGGGTGCAAACCCCCTCCATGAGAAACACGACCACACCATAACAGCAGCGCATCTGGCACTACACACGCTGGCGGATGACGTTCATCGGGCATTCACCATACCCACACCCTGCCATCGGACAGTCCCATTGCGTACCGTGAACTGCCACTCCTCAGAACGTTTTCCACTGTTCAGTCGTCCAATGTTGACGCGCTCTACACGAAGCGAGGTGTCCTCTGGCATTTACCTGCGTGATGTGTGGCTTATGAGCAGCCGCTCAACCACGAAATCCAAGAATTCTCACCTCTCGCCTAGCTGCCATAGTCCTTGCAGTGGATTCTGATGCCGTTTGGAGTTCCTGTGTGATGGTCTGGTGGTCTGGATAGATGTCTGCCTACTACACTTTACGACCCTCTTCAACTGTCGGCGGTCTCTGTCAGTCAACAGACGACATCAGCATGTACGCTTTTGTGCTATAAGTGTCCTTTCACGTTTCTAATTCACTATCACATCGCGAACAGGGGACCTAGGGATGTTTAGGAGTGTGGAAATCTCTCGTACCTACGTATGACACCAATGACACCCAAACACCTGACTACGTTCGAAGTCCGTGAGGTCAGCGGTGGGCCCCATTCTGCTCTCTCACGATGTCTAATGACTACGGAGGTCGCTGATATGGAGTACCTGGCAGTAGGTGGCAGCACAATGCACCTAATATGAAAAACGTATGTTTTCGCGAGTGTTAGGATACTTTTGATCACATAGTGTACCTCAGTGTGTACTAAGGCCGCAGACGGTGAATTCTATTAATTTTTATTTTCTTGAGAGTTTTTCTGATATCCAAGTACCATTTTTTTGAACCGTCTTTCTAAAACTCTTGTTGTCATAACCTATTGTTTTGTAATGTATTTGCTTTTGTTTGTGTGATACTGTAGGTTGGAGATAGTTCCTTAAATAGTAATGAAGCTCTGGTTGAAAGACCAAAAGCACGCACAGACAGCGCAGCTCGTCTGTTGGTTTTCTAGGAGGCTTCCAGTGGCTACTGTGATGTCAGACTTTATTGGGATTACAAAGTCTTATCAACACATCGTAACTGCGTCGGAAATTAACAAGTTTGCTGTTAGCAATGGTATTCATTTTTAAAATGATTTGCTCTGTGATTTATGTGCTCTACTATTGTGAACTAGAGGTACCAAAACGGTAGAAATGAGGGCACAGTATAGAAATACTGCTCATTTTTCTTGCTGGTCGTAATTATAACTTATTCAGATCATGATAAATTTATCCGAGGTGTCGATTTCAGTTCTAATTGAGTCCTTTGTGTTATTGCAACTGTAATTTGCCCTGTAATGTAACTGAGAGGCGACAGAAAATGTTTCTGGCCGTTAGACGAAATCAATATCCGGCAGCCTGACTCAAGCAAGATACCTTCACAAAACTGTGCCAATGGCAAGACAAAATGTGTTGTAACGGTAATTTGACGAACTGTGCTACTACGATTAGGAAGCAGCGCAAATATTGAATGTTAAAGTTACGTAATACAACCGCAGAGAAGTACACAGTTAGGTTGACTAGGAAAATGAGAGGCTTCTGCGGAATCGGCAGTTTTCCTTGAAACCAGAGTTGGAGGCAGGCGTAGAGGAACAGACTAATCCTCAAATGTAAAAACTTGCAGTTAAGTGTTGCCATCTGTTGTTGGATACGGGAAATATCAAAATTGACATTAGTCTCACCCGTAAATATCGCTTAGGGGTGAGACCAATGTAAATTTTTACAGCTTCCGTACCCAGCAACAGATGGCAACAGTTTTCTCTAAGTTTTTACATTTCACAGTTAGTCCGTTTCTTCCCCGCATGTCTTCAGTTGTTAAATAACCCGCAAAGACTGAGCTCTGCCTCACTGGCACCGTATCTCTTGTTCCGTCAAGAAGTGTTCCATGGTTGGTAAAGTCGTCTGCTCACCATTTGTTCCTACCGTTTTGGCACCATGCTCAAACAACGATACAGTCATCAAAAGGCCGACAGCATATTGCAGGATAGTTGTAGAAGCAATAAACAATAAATGTACTGTAACTCTTCAGGCTTTCCCGGAGAGATCTTGACATGTGGAATAATCGGGTCTACTGCCGGATGTTTGTGTCGCTCTGGCACAATATTTCGGCCACGTAACTCGTTGCCTTCTTCAGGTGCTACCTTAGACTGCCGTGTTAGAGGATCTTGTCCAGTATTTATGCCCAGAGGGCGCTGGGTGCTCTCTGCCGTCCGCGCCCGCCTGGCGCTGCTTGTAATGTGTTGTCTCTTCCCCGGTGTTCCCTCGGATGTCCGCGCCCGACTTGGGGGCCATCTGTGGCAGCTCTCTGAGGCCTGTCCTTTGTTGGGCGCTCCATTCGCGGTCCGCGTCCGCCTGGCGCTGATCCTGCGGTGTGACAGTATTGTAGTTCTGCCAGCTGATAAGGGTAACTCCACGGTCATCTTAAACAAGTTGGAGTATGATAGGAAGGTGCAACAACTTCTGGAAGACACTGCTTACAAATACACTAGATGATGACCCCACTGACGAGGTGGACAAGAAGACCCGGAAGTTGCTGAAGGAGACACTTCTACCTGAACAGGTCACCAAGAAGCTTTATCCTAAAGCACCTGTACCACCCAGACTCTATGGACTCCCCAAGGTCCATAAGGAGGGGGTCCCTCTTCGACCTATTGTCAGTAACATCGGCGCAGCGACATACCTCACTGCACAATACCTGAAGAAGATATTGGCACCATATGTGGGCAAATGTGCACACCACATTCGGAACTCGGAGGACTTGCTACAATGGCTAAGGCAGCTACATATCGTGGACTCTGACATCATGGTCAGTTTCGATGTGGTGTCGCTCTTCACACGAGTGGCACTCACCGATTCGTTCAATATCATTGGAGAGAAGTTCGTTGGTGCCCTACTCGACCTGTTCAAGCATGTACTGACCTCAACATATTTTCTTTATGGGGGTCAATTTTATGAGCAAAAAGAAGGAGTGGCAATGAGCAGCCCTTTATCACCAGTGGTAGCCAACCTTTTCATGGAAAGGTACGAAGAGGAGGCACTTGCATCAGCCACTTACCAACCCAAGTGATTTCTTAGGTATGTTGATGACACTTTTGTCATTTGGCCAAATGGTAGGTAGAAGCTAGATGACTTTTTGGAACGTCTAAATTCACGCCACCAAAGTATAAAATTTCCTATGGAGCTAGAGAAGGATGGACAACTCCCATTCCTGGATGTCCTGGTCAAGAGGAAGGCAGATGGCACTCTGGGGCACAGTGTGTATCGTAAGCCCACCCACACTGGCTTATACCGTCAAGCAAGTAGCTGCCACCACCCAGCACAGAAGAATGGTGTCTCTGTCAGATACAGAAAGTCTGGCCACAGAGATAGAACATCTACATCTGGTGTTCAGCAGAAATGGATACTCCTCCACAGACATCGAAAGGGCACTTCGTACTACCAGTCAACCACAGGGTACACAAGAGGAGTCAAAGAAGGTGGCATACCTGCCATATGCTAGACCTATTTCTGCAAATATCAGCAGAATTCTTTCCAAATATGATATAAAGAGTATCTTCTGTCCATCCTCCAAAATTTGGACCATGCTAGGGAGTGTGAAGGACGACCTGGGGCTACGTAAACCACGCATTTACAACATCCCGTGACAGTGTGGAAAGTCATACATTGGCCAGACAACCAGGACGGTGGACGTCAGGTGCAAAGAACACCAGAGGCGCACCAAGACTCGGACAGGCAACAAAATCTGCCATAGCGGAGCACTGTCTGGAGCTCGGCCACTCAATGGACTATAACAACACCAAAATTGTCACACAGACGCCAAGATTTTGGGACAGTGTCATAAAGGAGGCCATCGAGATCAAGGTCACAGAAAACCTAATAAACCAAGACAGCGGTTACCAGCTCATCTCGGCGTGCAGTCCAGCTCTGGAGCTTATCAGGGCTCAACGAAATGAACTAACAAACACCTCAAGAAGCAGTAACACTGCAGGAGCAGCGCCAGGCGGGTGTGGACCGCGAACGCAACTCCCGACGCAGGACGGGCCTCTGACAGCCGCCACGACCGCAGATGATGGACGAGCCGAGCACGGACGACCGTTGGAGCACCAGGGAAGTGCCGACACCGCGGGATCAGTGCCAGGCGGGCGCGGACCACGAATGGAGCGCCCAACAAAGGACAGGCCTCAGAGAGCTGCCACAGATGGCGCCCAAGTCGGGCGTGGATGTCCGAGGGAACACTGGGGAAGAGACAACACATTACAAGCAGCGCCAGGCGGGCGCGGACGGCAAAGAGAGCACCCAGCGCTCTCTGGGCATAATTACTGGACAAAATCCTCCAACACGGCAGTCTCAGGTAGCACCTGAAGAAGGCAACGAGTTACGTGGCCCAAATATTGCGCAAGAGCGACACAGACATCCGGCAGTAGACCCGATTATTCCACATGTCCATAAATGTACTGTTGGGTTGCTAGTTTCGAGAATCATGTCATCTGGAACTACTTTAGCGACTCACAGGTATGATCGCAAGCACAATACAGTTGCCTCTATGACGCCATTAAGATACTACACCAAGTTCTATTGCTGGTCCGTCTGTCTCTCTCGCTCGTGTTCAATTACATGTGTTAGTTCTTCACAGTGTGTCCTTTAATTATTCATGTGTCTGCTTTTACTTGACCGACCAAGTGTTGTCTCCCGGATCAGTTTAACTTCTTGGTATCCAGACGCCTTTTGCCAAATATTTCTCTGCTTCTATCTTAGATCTGTGATCTTCTTTGTTAAGACTTGTCAGAAAAAGAACCACAACCCCAATAAGAAGTTGTGCGACGTAAAAGACCGTTGGTAGTCGTATTTCTACAATTGAAAGATATCTTTCTAAATTTCATCGCAGTCGCATTAGAGTGGTGCTAGTAGCACTATAAGTAGGCAAATCAAGTTTGCTTTAAATACACGCTGTAACGGTGATTAGCGTTTGTTACCTTTGAGACAGGGCGCAGTGAGTTGATGTTAGTCAAGTATGCCTTTAAAATGACTCAGACGCCATTATCAACACCTCACTGTTTGAAAGAGGTCGTGAAATACGGCTACAAGAAGCTCTATGTTCCTTCGGCGATACTGCAGAAAGACTAGGCATGAATTTAACCACTGTAAATGAGTACTGGCAGCGCCAGTCACGAAAATGTACTGTCGCAAGAAGACAGGAGGCTTTAGACGGCCACGTGACAATACCGAGAGGAGACAACCTTGTATTCTGCGTATGGCTAAGGCGCATTGTACTGAATCTACAGCAGCAATTTGAGTGGCAGTTGGCACCATACTGACACAACTAACTGTTACAAATTGGTTACGTGAAGGACAGTCCCGAGTCAGACGACCTGTAGCCTGTATTACACTAATCAGAAACCACCGTCACTTGCTGCTTCAGTGGCGTAAAGCAAAGTCTCACACGGGGTAGAGGTCAGTTGTATTTTTCAATGACAGCTGCACCTGCCTCGGTGAGAGTGATGGCCACGTGTTTCTTAGAAGGGGGCCACTTGACCACGTCCAGCCAACCTGTCGGCATGCTAGACTCACTGGACTTATGGTGAGAGGTGCGATTTCGTATGATGGCTGGAGCACTCTCATTGTTATCCCACGCACTATGACTGCAAATTTGTACGTTGATCTGGTGATTTGATCTGTTGCGTTGCCCTTCATGAACAGCATTCCAGTTGTGTTTTCCAACAGGGTAACGCTCGCGCACATACCGCTGTTCTAACTCAAAATGCTCTACACGGAGTCGACATGTTGCTTTGGTCTGCTCGATTACCAGATCTGTCTCGGCTCGACCACATACGGAGCATCATCGCACAACTCGAGCATTATCCACAAGCAACTTTAACTATTCTTGTATTCACCAACCAAATGCATCAGTCATGGAACTCCATCCCACACCTGTACAACACAATGCATGCACATTTCCATGCTTGCATTCAACATCATGGCCATTACATCTGTTTTTAATATGCCAGCATTTCGCATTTGCAATGGATTATCTCGCGCTTAGGTGATGTGGCAATGTTACTCAAATATGTTACCTAGGGAACTGTACTACCGAAATTCCGTTAATCTACATTAATTTAGTGTTGCATTTTTGGCATCAGTGTATGTTTGTTGGGCTTAGTGGACCCACATACATTTCAGTGAGTCTGTGATGTATTCTGAAGCTCTATTGCGCTATCCTATTCTGCTGTTAATCTGTCCACAGCAATTCTGAATACGAGGTTGAACGACGCCTATGGTAGGACTTAGACTCAGTTAGCACACGGACTAGGGTGGTGTGCGCGTTTCTGAGAACACAGTTGGGAATGCTGTTTAATATTTTTACAAGAGGAACCCACACACTTGCCTATCATTGGTATTCATTAGCTTCAGTTATTAGAAAGTTTAACACATCCTTGGCCGGGTAGTTGATTCATTTCAATACACATTATTTAGAAGTATATTTATAATACTGTGATATATCAGTATATCCTTAGTATAACACACGTTATACTAAGGATATAACTGATAAACCCCTTGTACAGGGTGGAAAGATAAGAAAGCTTCAGAGAGCAATCTAGAGTAGTAAAGTCATCTGTCGATTGATTACATTCATTCAATTAACAACAAATAATTTTTAACATGGTAATGATCAGACTCCCTCTGAAAAAGAGATGTGTCAAATATGTATATAAGGGAGATATTCACACAGTAAAGAACAGTAGCATTTCATATTAAGAAAATGGTAAACATGAGGCATCGAGGTCTATTCCCACAGTTAGCATTCACCCTAGCTGCGTTTCTAATCGCAGAAACTGCTACAATTTATGGTACAAACAGTAATATCATGAAAGGCAAAAGTAATCTCATAGAAGCATTAACACATCCTTATACCAAGAAAAGAAGTGAATACACTGTTAACTCAGAATATTCCCCTGCCCCTCTATTTTATAAACCCTTTTTTAAAATGAAAATCACCAAGGTGTTTCCAGAGGATACAAGGTGAAACTAGTACGTTGGGAACTCAGGTTAAGACAATTAAAACAAACAGCTTCATACGAACTATGAATCCCTAAAGGTTGAGAAAAATCTGCTACAGTACAGTTACTTAAATCTGAAGCTCTAATAATCTAGAAATTGTGAGGAAAATGCTATAATTTTCAATACAAATACACGATGTAAAGTACACAAGAGAACTTGACATAAGTGGTCCGTTCCAAAAGATGCCATCAATTAGTGTGCTTAGGCCAGGCCCCCACGCCACGACACAAGTTAACAAACAACGAAGCGGTGCCTAACTTCAATAGGTCCCTGCTTCCGTGCTAAAATAACCTGCAGCAGAAAATACAAATAGTAAATTTAATTGATCTAATGAAACATTTCAGCTCAATCGGAATTTCACGTGTTCATCCATAAGAAAACTGGGACCCAGATACACAACAGAAATGTTTAAAGAATACTAAAGGACTAAACGTGAACTATTAACACTCTTATTAAAAATAGATGTCCAGAAACATTTAAATAAAACAGTGAAAACATCAAAGTAATCAACAATAAAATGAAAATCACCTAGAAACGACAGAGGAGCTTCGTGGTCCACAACCTCGTAACAGGACACGGCCGTCCACCCACCCCACCGCCGCCCCACATCGAACCCAGGGTTCTTGTGCAGTTCGGCACCAAGTGGACCCCCCGCCCGAGGAACGTCTCATCCTGCCGTGTGACCCCATATGTTTGTATGGTGTGGCGAGGCGGGGGGCGGCCGTCTGCGTTTTCTTAACTCTATCGTTCAGTACGCCTATCTCGATAGCATTCTTGCCGATGTCCCTTCACTCTGTGGTAACAGATTCGTGCTAAGCAATCTAAAGCGTCGTTGATGAAACCACAACCTAATTCCTACCACACAGAGGCCGTGTAACTCTACTTGAAAGTCAGTTCCTGAAAGTTCCCGATTAAAAAATCGGGCGTTCTGGATCTTCAGGGTACTAGCTGAAAAGTGTTTAAAATAAGATTAACTTTTTATTCATATTGAAACACATGAAATGTCAATCGAGTCCCAAATTAATATAGTAAATCCGTTACAATTCAATGTTCACTGTCTGCATAACAAAAATTCACTCCAAAAGCAGCCAGAATTTTAGTAAGTCCGACCCGACTAATTTTGACGTTCTATCAGTCACCGACACACTACAATTCGCGAGTTAAACCTTCGGTCGTTTCAGTGGTCTTCTTCGTAAGAGGTGCCCTCCTAAATATTACGTACAGAGCACGAAACACACCACGCGGAGTTGTTACTACGATAAGAAATTTCACACGCTCATATCTCTCAAAATATTTTATTTAGAAACACCAAGCTTTCATTAAATTCATCGCAACTCCAATAGCTTCAGTCACGATATGTTCGAACCGAAATTAGCTCACTACATCCTCATCTTACAAAGTATTTTTAAGGATCGGACTGACATCGCGTTATTCGTACACTGGCTAGCAAGCCACTCCTCTCGAGGTACTCTCCTATATGCCCATTCCTCTTTTCAAGTGGGAAAAGCTTAGTTGTAATTGGCTGTTGATCTAAACGACCAATCAGAAAAATCCCTCCAGATCATTCTCGCGGCAAGTCTTACCTTATCTAGTCACGAATTTGATACTAATTAATGTCAGCAAAACTTCTAATTCTTACATTTTGTTTAATCAAAATAAACTAAGTGCAAAATATTCTTTAAATTGATTAATAGACTTATTCCATTGTAGTTACTTTTGTACAAAAGTAAGCACATACCGAAATACGTCACCTCAATCGTCGTGGAAATATAACTTTCCCACGATAACTTTCCGGGTAAAATGAAATATTAAATTCTTACGTATGTCCCGCATAAACTCTCTCATTCTCACGCACTCATAATGCAAAATATAACCAAATAATAGTTTTTACCGATTTTTATATTACGTAATGCACAGTGACTGCAGGTCTCACAGCAGGCAGCGTCAAATGTGTTGTGAGCAAAGCGAAAGGAAACAGCAATCATGCAGCCACCGTACTAGATGGCTGTGTGCCTTACTGCAACGAATTTCATCTTTTAATAACTTACTGCTTTACACCCCCCTGCCCTCACCCACTACGAACCTAAAATTACTTTCAAAGGCAAGTATTCTTAATATAACGGGAATGTTATTATTGAATTCTTTAACTGAAATGACAAATTGAACTTGGTGATTTTTAATGAAAGTTGTTCCTACTTACATGTTTTTTTTCAAATGAAAGAAATATCAAAAGTACTTTACAGTTTTTTCGATGTTACATCGGATTTAAAAGCCTTGGACTTGATAGCGAATAATAAAACTGATTTACAAAATTTCCCTTTTTCTTCCGAGATAAAATTTTTCGTGGAAAATTCCACATTTTAACGTTTTACAAAAACAAAGAAAATACTTATCGAATTATTTAAATTTGTAAATATTAAAGTTTTCTGCAAATTAAATTTTACTTTAAACAATTACTTTACAATTTTCTATATCGTTTTGAAATGAAATAAACTACTTAATGCTCTTTACAGTCGCTATGTTAGCGTTCATGAAACCTAATACATTATTACAGAAAAGATTCGACTTGATTAGCGTTATTCCACAAAATTTTCCAGCATAACACTAGCTTTAATCATCTCTGTGGAAAAAATGTTTCTTTCGTTACGTTATTCTAGATTTGGGGAGCGTCTTTTTTACATACTTCAGCAAGAAAACCCTTACTTTCTGTGGCAGCACTGGGTTGGCACATTTTTCTTTCTCACATTTACACTTCGGTTGCTTTAAAGGCGCTTCATTATTATACAGGGTCCAGTCATCTGCTCTAAATCTGGTTTGTTATAGTCTCGTATCAGGTTTTTCAGAATTTCATACCTGCAAAATACAGTACTTCTAAGCCACCACTCTCAATTTCTGTACCCTAATTTTACACAGATACACGTAACATAATACGTACTTTTTTTTCTAATCTAAAGTGGAAACTTTGCTAGTAACCTTCCAGACTTCTAGTGTACTCAACATTTACTGCCTATTTTCACAAAACTCTTTTCCAAGGAAACTGAATATTCATTGAAATTCTACATCTTTCATCAAATAGTCTTATACACTACTAATTATTTTCAGTAAAGAATGGATTAACCGTTATTCAAAAATAACAACACTACCCAAATTGGCAGTATTACTTAACTCTTTCTCAAAAAAAGCATTATATACATTTTATGGTGGGATAATTTCTAAGGCAGTTCCAGCTAAAAGCATGACTTATCTAAGTACGACGCAAATAAGCAAAAGAAAAAAAAAGAAGAAAATTTTTTCTAAAATGGAAAAAAAAATTTTGTTTATTAACTTTTCTTTTCAGAAAAAATATTTACCGTACCATTACTTTTACATATCTCATGAGTTGACATAAAACAAGCTTTTATACACAGAGAATACAAAATTACTGGAAGTGTTGTAAATATTTATTCCAACTTATGTGGTTCTGAAATAGACATCAGATACATAATCTGATTACTTTCTTCTACTAGGCACATTCCTTATGCAGTTTACCACAAACATCCGCCAACATCATTTCTATATATATTGAAAATGGCTTAGCAATCACATAATAAGCAGTCACATTACATTATTTCTTCTGTATAACTCTAAATCACATTCACTCCACACTCATCCATCTTATTGTATAGCAATCATTTACCTCCAAAAATATCTTTCTTTAAAATGTTCAGAAGGCATTTATTCTCCATGTACATTTTATACACATTATTTACTACTGTAAGGAAAAAGGAAAGAAAATGGTAAGAAATATCCGAATAATGAAGAGTTTGGTTGACAAAACGAAACGAAACGAAAAGGAAATAACATTGCCAACAACTCAGGATTCCTAGTGTCAGTCATACACCTGACGACGCTAAGAATGCGCATCCCCTGAAGCCTATTAACTACTACTGTCCCCATCATCCTTCTGTATGTACTTCTTCAAATCAATGATATTTTGCAATCCCAGAAGCTTTTGCGACTTGACATTTTCTAATTCATATACATTGGCAGGCAGCTTTGCCACAATTGTAGAGGGTCACACATTTTCATCTGTAAACTTTCTGGTTTCTGCAGTAAGCTTTTTAGACTTATCCTTGGTTTTCACCAGGACTACAGGTGCAAAACCAGCCGCTTCATGTTTCAAGTGATTAATCACCTCTTCAAAATATTCTAAGTAGTTGGCCCAAGCTGAGTTCTTCTTGTGACAGTATGACCTACGGAGACGATTTAGTACTTTCATTATTTTATCGCACATTTCCCTGGGGAAAATAGGCCCAGATCTAGGTATGTTCTTTATTCCTTTTGTTTAAACATACCTTGAACCTATTAGACATAAACTGGCCCATTATCAGATAAAACGCCTTTTGGCATCCCAGTGTTTAAAACATAGTCTTTCTCTAGTTTACTAACAATTACGTTGGAGTTTGTCTCTTTTATACGATAAAATCTAAAATACTTCTTATATCCATCTAATAGTATGAATACCTATTCAACCCCCCCCCCCCCTTGAAACACGTAAAAGGCCAAAAAGGTCCACAGGTACGAGATTTGAGGTTCTACAGAATACATTTGTCACTGTACGATCCTGATATTTGCTCGCACGTTTTGACATCTGTCACAAGATTCAAGTCTATCCTATATCCTGCGGCACATGTCATTCAATTTCGCAATACATTTTCTGGCTCCATAATGCTTGAACTTCCCATGCACATAATCTGTCAGCAAGTCTACGTTTTGTTCAGGGAAACAGACGCGCCATTTTTGATCATTGTTCTTTCTTCGCCTAAATAGTATCTCCTAACGTGTTTTGTAATATTCCGCTATTTTCGGAAAGTCTGGATGATCAGTTTATTATTGTCATCTTGTTTTTGTTCACTCCTGAGGTTCTTACAAATGCGTTTAAGCGGCCTTTCTTCCTGTAATTGTATTGTTGCCAGCAAAACATCACTCCAACCCCTTTGTCCTAAAGGATCTAATTCCTGCCCGATTTCTTTCACGTTTGTAGACAATACATCTCTAAGCCCTTTATGCATTTTATCTCTATATCAAATTGCAGGACATTTATTGACCACCTCCTCAGTCTTCCCATTTTTAGTTGGCATGTCTGCAAATATGTTAAGACCCGATGGTCACTGTAAGCTGTTACTTTGTAGCCTAATAGGTAATGTTCAAATTTCTGTAGCCCAAATATTATTGCTAGAGCTTCCAGCTCAGAAATGCTATAGTTCTTTTCCCCTTGTTGCAACGATCGACTAGCAAACGCGATCGTTTTGTGAACTTGGTTTTCTCCTTCTGTTTCAACATGGAGCAGATTCATCCCCAGACCATAACCACATGCATCTAATCCAAGACAAAAACGCTTGGCAAAGTCAGGATGGCTTAAGATCTGACTACTTCGCACGGCCTCTTTAAGTTTTTCAAGGGCCTTCTGACACTCATTTGTCCATCTCAATGGTACATTTTTCTTTAATAGTTCTCTCAGGTAAGGTGCATTGAACAATTGTCCAGGCACAAATTTTCGATATAATCCAAAAAGGCCAAACATACCTTTTAATTCCTTTTGGGTAGTAGGTGCTAAATAATCCCTAATGGCGATACTTTTTTGAGGATCTGGCGTAATTCCTTTTCCACTAACAATATGTCCCAAGAATTTTATTTCTTTCCTCACAAACTATGATTTGTCTAATTTGAGTTTCATTCTACCCCTTCCGATTGCTTCTAAATCCTTATCCAACAACATATAGTGTTCTTCCCAAATGGGAGTTGAAATCAACATATCGATCACATGACCTATAATTCTTCTTAATAACTGGTCACCTAGCACTCGGCACATTGCCCTAACAAATGCACAAACGCTAATGTTTAACCCAAAGGGTACAACTTTGTACTGATAGCACCTTCCCTTGAACAGGAAATCTGTGTATTTCTTAGATTCTTTCGCTAAGGGTAGGTTCCAGTAACCACAGGTTACATCCACCTAAGTGAAAAATTTTGCACCTTTAAATTTTTGCAATAATTCTATATTTTCAGGTCTATCTCTCTCTTGCAATATTATTTTCTTCAAATCTCTAGCGGCCAAAATGAACCTAATCGAACCATCCTTTTTAAGCACCACAACCAATATAAACACTAATTCCCCATTCTAGGATATCCCATTTAAGCATTTTCTGAATCATATCTCATACAGCGTCTTAATGTACTTCGCAACAGCGATTGGCCGTCGGAAGAAATGTGTATACTCTTTTACAGCTAGATAACATTCGTAATCTCTGACTAGTCCCTGCTGGTCAGGAAACACTTTTTGATGCCCGCTCAAAATTTGTTGTAGCTCATCCTACTGTGTGACTGTCAAATCTGATAACCCCTGCGCTTTTTCGTTAATTCTTACTCGGGCGTTTTCTACTTCAAAAGGATCTACTTCCTTCCTTTCGCCATACTTATTATAACCCACAACATCCTCTTTCTTTCCGCGGTAACGAATAGGGATGTCACTTTGCTCGTCGGATCCATAGTGGGTTTTACCAATAAAAGGAATAGCTACTAGTCTTCCCTTCATCACAATGACCGCTTCATTACGTCCAAAATTAACTTTTCCTTTGTACTTTTGTAAGAAGTCTGCTTCCACCAGCATTTCCACGCTTAAACCACTTACTACCAGAAAATTTTGCTCCAACTGTACATCATCGCTCCTGACAGGTAGCATAACTTCATGTTTAACTAATTTCTTACTTTTCCCTGGGGCCGCAATAGTACTTATGCCATTTTTTGGCATTATAGCCACATCGTTACTAGCAGGGAGAGCATTCACTATGACACTGCACATAAATGTAACCACTATCCAGTACACAAGAAACCTCCTCAGTAAAAATAGTAACGTCTATTATAGGCTATCCCGCAGTTTTCTCTCAGACTTCACCATCAGGTTCATCTAACAAATCTTTCACTACATCACGTCTACTGAAACCTACTCCTTCTGCTAAAATTACGCACATAATCACGGAGTCTTCTCCCTCTTTAACTGTGGCAGCCTTAATTAGTCTGTCCTCTGCTGACAAATAAAAACACTTCTCCGAACACTCTCCTTCTTTAATAATAATATCGGATTCTGCAACCTTTCCTTTCGTGTTGTCAGAATTATCAAACTAACCCCCTGCTTCGTCCACTTCTGTTCCTTCTTCTTCACTATCAGACACTACTCCTAAACTACGTAGAACGTCCTCTGCCGTTCTATATTCTTCCTCAGGAACCTCTAATACCGTTTCCCCTAATTCCCAGTTCACTGTAAGCTCTTCACCTACACTGGAGTGCTACCTCACACTAACATCCTGTTGTGCATCGTTATTTTCTAATAGTTGTTCCTCATTAAGTTTGTTCCTGGAATCGCTGTTACGATCTTTTCTTGCACAAAAATCTACTACGCTTCCCTGAAAATCACATATTTTTACAGTGTCCCTCTCCTCTGCAACAGTTGTTTCTACTATACCAACCCCAAGAGGTTCAGCCGGTGGCCGCCAGGAAAGGTTTTGCTAGCGTATTTAGCCTATGCTGCAGCAGCCTGCAAACGCTAGCACCATTACAGGCTGCCATTAGTTTTTCCCCTCTCCTACGCGGTCATTGCCACTGACATTTCTTTCAGCTGACAGTCTACACCACTCCGCCCAGCCAGCGGACTGCTGCTGTCTGTATTCACCGTTTCGGTGTCTGTCATATCTACTTCCAACAGGACCCTCTCGCCCTGCCCGCATCTCGTGGTCGTGCGGTAGCGTTCTCGCTTCCCACGCCCGGGTTCCCGGGTTCGATTCCCGGCGGGGACAGGGATTTTCTCTGCCTCGTGATGGCTGGGTGTTGTGTGATGTCCTTAGGTTAGTTAGGTTTAAGTAGTTCTAAGTTCTAGGGGACTGATGACCATAGATGTTAAGTCCCACAGTGCTCAGAGCCATTTGAACCAACCCTCTCGCCCTTGGTACCTGACTGTGTAATTACTGGCTCTTTGTACTTCTATATTACTTACATGTGCCTTGGCTCTATTTTCATTTTGCTTAACGGGAGGCCTATAATTCCGCCTAGCATTCTCCTCCTCCTTTAGAAGAATTTCGACCCTGTCAAGATAATGAATAAATTTATCAATATCATCCCTAGGTGACGAGATTATTTTAACACGCCAGTACAAAGGCAGCTTATTCACTATCCCCATAATGATTTGTTCTGTCTCCACTTGATTATAATCCCATGATTTGTGCAAAACGTCTTCAAAATCACCTCAAAATTCTTTAGGGTGTACATTTTTACTTCGATCAAATCGCAAAACTTCCGATACGTCACATATGCAGTTTCTGAAGATTCTACCACACCATTAGATATAACATAGCCACTACCATTAGTAACACATTGCTCTACTCTTTTTAGTCTACCATCACTGCTACTCAGTTGTTCACCTACAGCTGTACTAAACAGAGTCATGTTAGATTCCAGGTTAGTAAATGTAGCAGACACTTGTGCACCAAATTTCTCGCACACATCCTCTCCTCCCTTGATTTAATTTCCCACTATTGTGTGACTATCCTCACATTGCTTTTCCACATTATTTACTTGTTCCTACATTTCACTTAACTCTGAATTTACTTGTTCCCCGAACTGCTTGCTGCTATGACCAACTTGCTCAATCTGAGGTGTCAATTCATTTTTTAATGTTACAACAGCATTATTACATTCATGTTACTAATTCATGTTACTAATTCCACCTTTTCACTGTCACTAAATAAAATCATATCGTCTTTCCATGAATCTCTTAACCTAGAAATTTTGTTTCCCATTCTGTATTCCATTTTTACTGGCATGTTAGTAAACCCTTGATTAGATTCTGAACCCAATCCATTCATTATGCTATTCTTAATTCCCAGGCCGGCCGGTGTGGCCGAGCGGTTCTAGGCGCTTCAGTCTGGAACCGCGCGACCGCTACGGTCGCAGGTTCGAGTCCTGCCTCGGGCATGGATGTGTGTGATGTCCTTAGGTTAGTTAGGTTTAAGTAGTTCTAAGTTCTAGGGGACTGAAGAACTCAGATGTTAAGTCCCATAGTGCTCAGAGCCATTTGAACCAATCTTAATTCCCATAAGTCTCAAAATATTTGCCAACATTCTTCAAATACTATCTTTCTTCTCACAAGCAATTGACAATGGTTCCTGCTTCATCTATGTAACCATAACAGGTGTAAAGTTAACATTAACCTCAGATTTTGCTTCCCCTTTTTCCTACCGAGATGGAATAGGTTTGGAGTTTTCAACCTTCAACTCCCCTTTTAGCCTTTGAACACGAAATGTTGTAAACTTGACATCGGTATCCAACGTGTTCTGTTCATTGTCTGTCCCATGATTAGCATGCATTGAATCTGGCAAGCCACTATCATTTACATGTGATGCATCAAAACTAAATTCACCAGCCAGTGCATCATCTGCATGTATTACTTCCTTCAAATCTACCCCCACATTCTCATCTGCTTCAGCAGGATTATTATTTCCCGTTATGTTAACAAGTTTCTTTCCACATACAAACACAAACACAAACACACACCAAATTAAGTATAATACAATTTAGCGTTTCTCCATCTTCGACAGAATGGTGAGATGTTACAGCGGGTCCGTTCGTCAAGCCAACACAGATGTAATTTCTGGGTCCACATTCCGTCCACTGCTGCCAACTGCCACAGACTCCTGGCTACTGTTGCTCGCTGCACTGCGATGTTATGCCGTTGCCAACATCGTCAGCCGCCTTCTCCACCGATTGTTCTAGCCGCTAAATCTTACACTTCGCTATTGCTGTCCTTTCCCTTGATCACATGTTTCCACTGTCTTTGTATCAAAGTTTATTTATACACGTGTGAGTCTTTCTTTTATAGGGTTAGCTACAATGCTGCTTTTAAAGATCGCACACACTTCAGCTTCACGTTTCCCGGTCGCTAAACGCACCAACTGCAGCAGAGCGGAACGGTCGTCTGCGTTTCTGTTACCGTTATCGATCAGTCCATCTACCTCGAAAGGATTCCTGCCGATGTCCCTTCAGTCTGTGGTAGCAGATTCGTGCTAAGCAATCTAAAGCGTCGTTGATGAAACCACAACCTAACACCTTCCATGCAGAGGCCGCGTAACTGTAGCTGAAAGTTCCTGAAAGTTCCCGATTAAAAAATCGGGCGTTCGGAATCTTCAGTGTACCTGCTGACAAGTGTTTAAAATTAGATTAACTTTTTATTCTTATTGAAACACATGAAATGCCTATCGAGTCCGATATTCATATGGTAAACCCATTACTATTCAATGTTTACTGTCTGTATGACAAATATTCACTCTAAACGCAACCAGAACTTCAGTAAGTTCGACTCGACTAATTTTGACGTTCTACCAGTCACCGACACACTGCAATTGGTTCAAATGGCTCTGAGCACTATGGGACTCAACTGCTGAGGTTATTAGTCCCCTAGAACTTAGAACTAGTTAAACCTAACTAACCTAAGGACATCACAAACATCCATGCCCGAGGCAGGATTCGAACCTGCGACCGTAGCGGTCTTGCGGTTCCAGACTGCAGCGCCTTTAACCGCACGGCTACTTCGGCAGGCTACACTGCAATTCACGAGTTAAACATTCAGCCGTTTCAGTGGTCTTCTTCGTAAGAGGTGCTCGCCAAAATACTCCGTACAGAGCACGAAACACACCACGCGGAGTTGTTACTACGACCAGAAATTTCACACGCTCATATCTCTCAAAACATTTAATTTTGAATCATCAAAATTTCATTAAATCCTACGCAAATCCAGTCGCTTCATTATGTTCGAACCGAAATTAGCTCGCTATTTCCTCATCTTACAGAGTATTTTTAAGGAGCGGTCTGACATCGTGTTATTCGTACACTGTCTGGCAAGCGAATCCTCTCGGGGTACATGCCCATTCCTCTTTTCGAGTGGGAAAAGCTTAATTGTAACTGGCTGTTGATCTAAACGACCAATGAGAAAAATCCCTCCAGATCATTCTCGCGGCAAATCTTACCTTATCCAGTCACGAATTTGATACTAATTAATGTCAGCAAAACTTCTAATACTTACATTTTGTTTAATTAAAATAAACGAATTTCAAAATAATCTTCAAATTGTTTAATAGACTTATTCCGTACCTAACTTCCATAACTTCCATTGTAGCTAATTTTATACAAGAACAAGCACTCACCGACATAGATCACCTGAATCGTGATTGCAACATAATTTTCCGACGATTCGTTCGTAGGTAAAATGAAATATTAAAATTTTACGTATGTCCCATATAACTCTCTTAATCATTCTCACGCACTCATACGGCAAAATATAATCAAATAATAATTTTGACCTATTTTTGTATTACGTAATGTGCAGTGACTGAAGTTTTAAAAAATTAGTTCTAATTAATTGATTTTTATGCACTGATAACTGTGGAATGGCTTCAAATGATAATGAAAGTCAATCTGTTATTGTTCCTAACTTTAAAAAACAAGTGCAGGTTTTGGAGTTTTTGGTAATTCTCTTCATCTCGATAACTATAATAATAAAAAATCTGAAATTTTGGCAGCATCATTCATTATTACCATAAGGCTTTGTACCAGATTTGAAAAATAATCGGATAATAATTAATATGGATTATTTACATTCGTAGAGGGTATGAATCTTCGTATGGACTGAATGTTTCGCTATGCAGTTCTCACGGCAGGCAACGTCAGATGTGTTGTGAGCAAAGCGGAAGAAAACATAGCCATCCTGCATCCACCGTACTAGACGGGTGCGTGCCTCACGGCAACGAAAGTCATCTCGTAATAACTTGCTGTGTTACAGTGGTAGAGTGATGATGGTGTACGTGTACGTGGAGACCGCGTTTGTACAGAAAACACTGGTATAATGTAACTGAGACTGAATAAGGGGAATCATCCCGCATTCACCGAGACAAATAGAAAACCGTCTTGAATACCACCTGTAGGCTGGCCGGCACACCGACCTCGACACAAACCCGCCGGGCGGTATCTTGCCGGGGACAATCACGGCTTCCCGCTCGGTAAGTAGCGCGTTAGACCACGCGACTAGAACGTAAAAGAACATTAGTTAATTAATTGCCCTCGGCCATTGTAACTGGACTTATACGACCAAATTATACATGTAATAAACAACGGAGGAAACTAAACTCAGAGTGCCACTGAAATGCACTAATACAAAATTAATAAAAAATACCAACATATAAAAAAGGGAGCACAATCAGTAATTACATAAAATTTAGCACTTTAGGAAGCTGCCAAGACCAGTCAGAGCCAAAAGCTCTCGTAGTGCGAACACTGTGCGTGAAAGGTGCAAAAAGCGAAGGCAAGTTGAATATTGTCAGGGCAGCATCAAATATCTAGTCGCACACAGCGTTGAATCCCCCGAATCACAAACCGTCGGACGTCAAAACGAACAGAATTCACACAACAGGACGGCGTCCCCCCAAAATTTGCGGAAGGCGAGAATAGGTAAGGCCGTGACCAAAACAAGCACCCGAGAAATGTTGCTGCCCTTGGTAGTCTTTTTGGCTGATGGTCCTCGTCCGCCTTACGCAGTTCTTCGCTTGTCCTCGTCCTACTGGCTCCCCCCGCGTTCCGCCGCCGCAACCACCCCTTCCTCGATGCACCTACGGAGATGTTGCTTCACAAAGAGAATCGATAACCACAGGGAAATGTCACGCCATACACACACACACACACACACACACACACACACACACAACACCATTTCGGAAGACAGGTAACAATCGATAGGAAGCCGTCGCCGTAACTTAATAACTGTAGATGTCTACTGCCTTACACCTTGTCGGTTTTACGTCTCAAATTCCCATTCAGGAAGATACAGATGACGGTATCTTCTCTGTAGCGAATACCATAGATGAGAAACTCTGATAACTATGATTTCATGTCGAGGTGTCACTCCAAGCTTCGCAAACGCCTGGATGTCTACTTCCTGTACTATTCGAAAGGAATGCAGAATATCACAAGGTTGGAACGAACTGCTATATCTTGGTTGCCTACAATCAGCTACATATCTTACATTTTCTAATATTCATTACCGTGGTCGTAACAAGACTATTTGGCTAGGCTGGTTGTTACATACAAGTCTTTTGTATATTCTTTGCGATGTACGTGGAGACATAACAGTACGTGTCTTTAATTGTCGTGTTATTGTGAAATAATTTCATTCCCTGTTGCTTCCGCAATGTCGACGTTACCGCAACGAAATGTATTCTGTTTTGAGACGTTCTAATAACACAAGTTCAGCGGTGCTGCATATCACTTCTACCCGAAGCCTATCTGAGTAGCAGCAGAGCGCTCATTATAACGTGAGGGAACCTCAGATTCGTGGGCGTGAGATTTCACCTGTTGCTGCAGTCTCAGGGATGCGTGAATTGTGCCGCTCTGACAGGGGAAGTATCCCAGATGCAACGGCTATAATAGAGCATCAATGATTTTCAAATGCCGACATAAGCGTGTTGTACCGCCGATCAAGGACATTTACCAGTAAAACTGTGAAAATGAGTACTACTTATGTCCGAATTTAAAAAATTCTTATCACTACAGCAACGAACGTCGCGATCTAACACACCGTGATGGCCGGCACATTCATAACACTCATAAAATAAATGTTACTTGACAAAAATCTAAGAGGATGTTTGAAATATATTGCCTCATCCGGTACTTGAAGTCTCACATTTTCCGAAGAATAATTCCTGTGTTTCCATACATTCTCTTGTTACTCTTCGAAGTACAGCCGTTTAGTTTATTTAAATTAGCAGAAGTTATTGCTGTAACTTAGGATTTGGTTATAGTGGAGAACGGGCCGAAGTTTTAGCAAACGTGGGCTTATTTTACAAAAAAAAAAAAAAAAAAAAAAGCTCTCCAATGAACACAAGAAAATGAAGTACCATGCAGGAATAATTCCATCGGGACCAAAATATTCTGATGTAACGTAAATGTGCAGACAAACAATGATCACAAGTTCAGAAAAAATGGATGATTTATTCAAGAGAAAGAGTTTATAAAAGTGAGTAAGTCAGAAACGCGTTGGTCGACCTCTGGCCCTAGAGCAACCTTTTCAGCTTCACATTGATTGAGAGTTGTGATGTGCCCTCTTGAGGTACATCGTGCCGTGGTCTGTCCAAACCGCGCGCTACATTGTCTTTAACTCGAGACGGTGGGAGGGCCCTGCCTCTAATGCTCCGAACGTTCTCAACTGGGGAGAAGACCACAGGCGTTTCTGACCAAGATAGGGTTTGGTAGTAACCAAGATAACCAGTAGAAATTGTTATCATGCACGGACGGACATTACCTTGCTCAAATGCAAGTGACGACCCTGTCAGATTATGCACGACGTCGTCAAAACCAGTTGACCGTTCTAACGAGTTACACTCCTGGAAATGGAAAAAAGAACACATTGACACCGGTGTGTCAGACCCACCATACTTGCTCCGGACACTGCGAGAGGGCTGTACAAGCAATGATCACACGCACGGCACAGCGGACACACCAGGAACCGCGGTGTTGGCCGTCGAATGGCGCTAGCTGCGCAGCATTTGTGCACCGCCGCCGTCAGTGTCAGCCAGTTTGCCGTGGCATACGGAGCTCCATCGCAGTCTTTAACACTGGTAGCATGCCGCGACAGCGTGGACGTGAACCGTATGTGCAGTTGACGGACTTTGAGCGAGGGCGTATAGTGGGCATGCGGGAGGCCGGGTGGACGTACCGCCGAATTGCTCAACACGTGGGGCGTGAGGTCTCCACAGTACATCGATGTTGTCGCCAGTGGTCGGCGGAAGGTGCACGTGCCCGTCGACCTGGGACCGGACCGCAGCGACGCACGGATTCACGCCAAGACCGTAGGATCCTATGCAGTGCCGTAGGGGACCGCACCGCCACTTCCCAGCAAATTAGGGACACTGTTGCTCCTGGGGTATCGGCGACGACCATTCGCAACCGTCTGCATGAAGCTGGGCTACGGTCCCGCACACCGTTAGGCCGTCGTCCGCTCACGCCCCAACATCGTGCAGCCCGCCTCCAGTGGTGTCGCGACAGGCGTGAATGGAGGGACGAATGGAGACGTGTCGTCTTCAGCGATGAGAGTCGCTTCTGCCTTGGTGCCAATGATGGTCGTATGCGTGTTTGGCGCCGTGCAGGTGAGCGCCACAATCAGGACTGCATACGACCGAAGCACACAGGGCCGACACCCGGCATCATGGTGTGGGGAGCGATCTCCTACACTGGCCGTACACCACTGGTGATCGTCGAGGGGACACTGAATAGTGCACGGTACATCCAAACCGTCATCGAACCCATCGTTCTACCATTCCTAGACCGGCAAGGGAACTTGCTGTTCCAACAGGACAATGCACGTCCGCATGTATCCCGTGCCACCCAACGTGCTCTAGAAGGTGTAAGTCAACTACCCTGGCCAGCAAGATCTCCGGATCTGTCCCCCATGGAGCATGTTTGGGACTGGATGAAGCGTCGTCTCACGCGGTCTGCACGTCCAGCACGAACGCTGGTCCAACTGAGGCGCCAGGTGGAAATGGCATGGCAAGCCGTTCCACAGGACTACATCCAGCATCTCTACGATCGTCTCCATGGGAGAATAGCAGCCTGCATTGCTGCGAAAGGTGGATATACACTGTACTAGTGCCGACATTGTGCATGCTCTGTTGCCTGTGTCTATGTGCCTGTGGTTCTGTCAGTGGGATCATGTGATGTATCTGACCCCAGGAATGTGTCAATAAAGTTTCCCCTTCCTGGGACAATGAATTCACGGTGTTCTTATTTCAACTTCCAGGAGTGTATTTTTTTCGTGCGGCCTGCGCCTGTTTTGGGTCTTTTTGTGCGTTGAATTTCGAGTGATATGGTTATTTCACCATGGAATGTGATAGATTTCCCAGTCTTGTGTACGAGAACAATGTTTATGGGATATAAAAGACAAATATCAACATAAGAGATATTTCGCGGCGAAAGTGGGAGGAAACTGCTACAGCGCTCAACAATAGTAATAAGAACAACCTTCTACACTCCTGGAAATTGAAATAAGAACACCGTGAATTCATTGTCCCAGGAAGGGGAAACTTTATTGACACATTCCTGGGGTCAGATACATCACATGATCACACTGACAGAACCACAGGCACATAGACACAGGCAACAGAGCATGCACAATGTCGGCACTATACAGTGTATATCCACCTTTCGCAGCAATGCAGGCTGCTATTCTCCCATGCAGACGATCGTAGAGATGCTGGATGTAATCCTGTGGAACGGCTTGCCATGCCATTTCCACCTGGCGCCTCAGTTGGACCAGCGTTCGTGCTGGACGTGCAGAACGCGTGAGACGACGCTTCATCCAGTCCCAAACATGCTCAATGGGGGACAGATCCGGAGATCTTGCTGGCCAGGGTAGTTGACTTACACCTTCTAGAGCACGTTGGGTGGCACGGGATACATGCGGACGTGCATTGTCCTGTTGGAACAGCAAGTTCCCTTGCCGGTCTACGAATGGTAGAACGATGGGTTCGATGACGGTTTGGATGTACCGTGCACTATTCAGTGTCCCCTCGACGATCACCAGTGGTGTACGGCCAGTGTAGGAGATCGCTCCCCACAGCATGATGCCGGGTGTTGGCCCTGTGTGCCTCGGTCGTATGCAGTCCTGATTGTGGCGCTCACCTGCACGGCGCCAAACACGCATACGACCATCATTGGCACCAAGGCAGAAGCGACTCTCATCGCTGAAGACGACACGTCTCCATTCGTCCCTCCATTCACGCCTGTCGCGACACCACTGGAGGCGGGCTGCACGATGTTGGGGCGTGAGCGGAAGACGGCCTAACGGTGTGCGGGACCGTAGCCCAGCTTCATGGAGACGGTTGCGAATGGTCCTCGCCGATACCCCAGGAGCAACAGTGTCCCTAATTTGCTGGGAAGTGGCGGTGCGGTCCCCTACGGCACTGCATAGGATCCTACGGTCTTGGCGTGAATCCGTGCGTCGCTGCGGTCCGGTCGCAGGTCGACGGGCACGTGCACCTTCCGCCGACCACTGGCGACAACATCGATGTACTGTGGAGACCTCACGCCCCACGTGTTGAGCAATTCGGCGGAACGTCCACCCGGCCTCCCGCATGCCCACTATACGCCCTCGCTCAAAGTCCGTCAACTGCACATACGGTTCACGTCCACGCTGTCGCGGCATGCTACCAGTGTTAAAGACTGCGATGGAGCTCCGTATGCCACGGCAAACTGGCTGACACTGACGGCGGCGGTGCACAAATGCTGCGCAGCTAGCGCCATTCGACGGCCAACACCGCGGTTCCTGGTGTGTCCGCTGTGCCGTGCGTGTGATCATTGCTTGTACAGCCCTCTCGCAGTGTCCGGAGCAAGTATGGTGGGTCTGACACACCGGTGTCAATGTGTTCTTTTTTTCCATTTCCAGGAGTGTATTTTGAAGTGGAATTTACATTAATTAGGTATATAAGCAATTAAAATCAATTTTTACATTTCGTCCGCCTAGAACATGACTTGTAGAGCTACAGATTATTTGAGTAGCTTGTATTGAAACTGAATTTCACCTGCTGGACTAACAATATAATTTTTCGAATTGTCCCTAGCCTCATTCGCGCTTCCACCGTAGTGATTTTATCTCCGTGAAACTGGCACATTGTGGAGGAGAGCCGGACGCTGGTGGCCGAGCGGTTCTGGCGCTACAGTCTGGAGCCGCGCGACCGCTACGGTCTCAGGTTCGACTCCTGCCTCGGGCATGGATGTGTGTGTTGTCCTTAGGTTAGCTAGTTTTAAGTAGTTCTAAGTTCTAGGGGACTTATGACCTCAGCAGTTGAGTCCCATAGTGCTCAGAGCCATTTGCACCATTTTTGTGGAGGAGATTAAAGTCCACCTTAGGAGTATGAAGGGATGTAAGACCTTCCTTATCGATGATTACGTTATACAAAAGACAAACGCATTTACTACGATCTCTATTTTATCTGTATCGATATGCAGTTCAGTTTTTAAACACTTCCATTTTGCTACCCAGAGTACGAAAGGCACATTTTACGTGTCGTCTAGCTCTTGATAGCCCATAATTGAAAATCCGTCTTCGTCTTGAATATGATTTCAACGAATAGGTTTTTAGAGGATAGGCATCATAATCCAACAGAACAAAGGGTGCTGAAATGTCAATTGACGGAATACTTTCATTATCTGGTTTGTTTGAAGTGTTTGCTTCAAACTTTCGATAAGCATTTGAATCTGAAATGGTCCCTCCATCACTTTGCTTACAGTAAACCCCAACTTCAGTAGCAATGAACTTGTCGTCTGCATCACTTATTCCCTACAATACAACAGGAAAATAGCCATTATGGTTGAAATAAATCGACCCTGTTTGGAGATTTTCGTGCGAATATGTTACCTGTCTGTGCTACCGATGCAGTTGGGTAATTCCATTTGATGTTGAAGTCACTCACGATGGTTAAGCATTTTTCGTGGTAAAGTAAGACCTATGTACAACGCTAAAGCGCTCCTATACAGCCTGGGATATTTCGTAAACTAAGTTTCGAATAGCACCGTGTGAAATTCTGTAGGTGAAGCATAGTTCCGGAAATGACATGCCCGTTGATAGAAGTCTGTAGTAAGAAACAACTGCTATACAACAAAGCAACATATCCATTAAAACAATAAGTCAGGACACAAACACAACATTAGGTTGCAATTAAAAACGTTAACATTTTTTTCCACAAATCTCAGGTAAAGCAGCCAAAAGAAAGTAACAACGTTTGAGGGACACGTTTTACAAGGAACTGAGTAAGAATTCTAAAATCCGGAGTGAAGACGAAGGAAGAATCATCAGAGAGGATAACTGGGCCTTTTCCAAAATTAAGAAGTTCCTGAAGAACCAATTTAAAAAAATGTAACTACTAGATAATGTGTCGGGCGATGTCACATTTGATGCTGATACCCAGAATTCAACTACAACTTTTTTCTCCTGAGCCCCCTCAAAACGAACCACAATCATAGACACAAACTGTGGAATCACCCGGGAACGAAACTAATGAAACTAAACAACCACAAAACTTCACCGCTCCTCAGAAAAAATGTTATCAATATGATTACTGCCAATGAGGATAAAATTTTAGGATACTTGAAGAACAAAATACACAAACGTTCATGGCAAAGAATTCAGTTTCTATAAATGAAAATCCGCACTATAATATTCTGACGAGTTTACTGCCATATTAGAGGAAAGTACCAGAAGAAAGAAAAATGTTTATGAGGACTAAACCCCAACAAGTGTTTTACAAAGAGGGGGTGGGGGGTGGGAGGAGGGGCAGTTCCAAATTAACCTCAGCTAATCCACCATCCTACACCAAGTGTAACATCGTTTGAGTTAACGAACATTTCGCTCTCAATTAAGTATAGGGCTGAAAGTGACAGCCTTCCAGAAATTGTGAAACGAATCCTGTCCTCCAGTACCGTGTGCCACAAAAAGGGCAGGTTCGGTAGGAGATTGGGAAATTCAAAGACGTGCTGAATGAGGCCAAGCTGATCAGGCCTAAGCGCTGTAGGGTGCAAGTGAGACAGACGAGAACCTACGCCATAGGCAAACCCCATAGCAGCTGTTCGTGCCCAGGGAGACGTAGCAGTGTCAAATATGACGGACCTAAGGTCGGCCATAAATGGAATCATTTATGAAAACTATTTAATTCTTTAGTAATTCAGGTAATGAAGCCACAGTATTTTCAATCTACCATATTTCTTAAATTTTCATGGTGATTCCAATAAAACTTGAATATTGATCATATGTATGATAGTTTAGGATTTACGAGAAGTGAAAAGACAAGTTTTCTAACAAAGAACCTAATACTAAAATCTGAACGCTTTGTTCGATATGTTCGATATTAACGATCGATATTTTATAAAAGTGCATGATTAGAATGACAAATGTCGCAAATGTCAACCCCATAACTTTATTTGTTTAAAAGATATAGTATTTTCAATTAAGCGTCAGATCATTATTTCCTCCACACAAAATACATTGAACGATGATAGCATGACAACTTATTGAATCATTAAGTAATAGAATTTTTGTTGTAAAGTTTAGTGCTCTGTATTTATTTACCAGAAAGCCCACTGGTGCAGGGCTACTGGCCGTGACCTTCAAAGTTTAGAATGAAATTGTATTGGTTTTATGTAAAATAACATTTATTATGTAATGGATATTATTGTTACTTTATTTAGAACGTGAAAGTGGTCAAGCTTTGATTATTTAAATATGTTAAAATGTAAAATAATATCAGATGGACGGCTTCAGGAAAGGGAACGTCACTAGTCACTTGAGCGATGATGTTCGGCATGCTGGAGATGCGGCCGGAGACGGGCTGAGGGACAGTGCCAGTGGCGAAACGAAAGGTAGCTGGGAAGTGAAACGACTCAGAAAATTTCGCGTTGTGTGGTTCGACGTAGAGGAACCGCATGTGAGCCAGAACATCTTTGGGATGTTTGCACGCAGTCGACGAGTGATATGTGGGCTTCACAAGTGGAAACTCCATTGAGTACTCATCGATGTAAAGACTTATTCATTCTTTTGAAGTGTATCGCCTAACGATATAAATTGAAAATGCCAGGGCCATTTGTTCCATTTTGCTGTGCATTTTATTTCACTTCTTTATAATTTCATTTATATTTGCAATAATTAAAAAATAATAAAAATTAAATTTACCAATATTTCGAATCTCCATTGAAATAAAGAATTGAATACATTGTTAATCGTTTTCTTGCATTAAAGTTACAGCCAGTCTTTGGTCTGCCGGAATACATTCAAGAAAATTAGAGAATTGCTATCCCTTCAATTGTGTATTCAAATGTTGCTGGTCTAATCCGGAAATACTCGAAAAACTTTTCCGGTTGGTCCCACAATTTTTTAAACACCATTTGAAGCTCTCCTTTTTCGTCTCTGCTAAAAAAATAGGTTCTGGATATGCTCTGTTTTTCAAACATGTAACAACAATAAATTCTTTAACGGACTTTCAAGAAAATGAAATTCTTCAAATTCGTCCATCCTTGCTGGGAGGCAGAAACGCACTGACTATCAGAATACCGGAAAAAGCGCACATTGTAATCGCGTTGTTGTGACGAGGATTTTGCACTTGATCGTCGGAACACATTTTCGTCATAACTCACATCCATAGTAATAGTAGCATAAAGGTTCCTCCTGGTGTTCGCGCCATATGGTGGGGGGAAACATTCAGGTTGGTATCCGGGGTGTCTCCAGATGTCGGAATGAAATGTCTTTGATTCTTGTAGAATTGTCTTCAGTCGTGAATCCCCTTCTAACTGCGTCCCGATGACGAATGAAGACTTATTTGGAGATGCCTTGTCTCTATGCAGCAGTACTAATACCGTAAAGCCAGGTTATACAACCACAACATAGTAAATTTTACGAATTTAGTAGTACATTGCCTGTTCTGTTTGGGCATGGGCTTTCGTTATACATTCGCCAACTAATTAAGTGCGACTTTACTGTATTTTTGAACATATCTCTTTCATATGGTAAATGGAATCGCTAACTGTACAGAGATCCTTACATCATTGAACAAATCTCAGATAATTCATTTAGAGCCATTGATAAACTACATCCGGTGTTCCACTGTGACTCGTTAACTTACAAGTGCTATACTGCCTGAACTAACTCTATGGATGGAAAAGCAGAAAAGCTGATGCAACACTGACAAAATCACGTCGGAATAGCATGTTAATTAGAGATATTTATATATTCATAGTGTAAGACGTCGTGGTCTCCTGACCTTCACTGCTTACATATTCCGCCCTCACAATCATATTCCGCACATCAAGACGCTTCATTCGAACCCAAACTCGATAAGAAATGGCTCTGAGCACTATGGGACTTAACACCTATGGTCATCAGTCCCCTAGAACTTAGAAATACTTAAACCTAACTAACCTAAGGACATCACACAACACCCAGCCATCACGAGGCAGATAAAATTCCTGACCCCGCTGGGAATCGAACCCGGGAACGCGGCCGTGGGAAGCGACAATACTACCGCCAAACTCGATAAGATAAAGTCAATGTTGTATGAATTCATGTAAACGATATGCAAATAACTAATAAATCGCAAGTGCGCACCATGGTTGAAATACTCGAGGCTGGCGTACACACAAACATTCCTGACACCACGGTCACAGGAGCTTTTTGTTCGAGAGAGGCAATCGCACGCCAGGAGGCCAGTTCCAACCCATCTACGTCGGCATTCGGGAGGACGACGGTTCAATCCCGTCTCCGGCCATCCTGATTTAGGTTTTCCGTGATTTCCCTAAATCGCTTCAGGCAAATGCCGGGATGGTTCCTTTGAAAGGGCACGGCCGATTTCCTTCCCCATACTTCTCTCATCCGAGCTTGCGCTCCGTCTCTAATGACCTCGTTGTCGACAGGACGTTAAACACTAACCTCTTCCCTCCTCCTCCATCTACGTCGGTCGGTGGCTGCCAGTGGAGCGGCCAGCCTACACATTCTTTACACATAGCACGCAGTTTCAGAGATTTTCACAGGGAGACAGCAAATGCCAAACGACAATACTACAGATTTCTGGATTGGTCGCCTTAAACAAAACTTCATTCTCCCGTTTTAGAAGAGCAATACTGATTGTCAGACGATATTTCTGATGCCTTGAGCTGAAGGAGAAATGGAAGAGACCAAAAGATATACCCCTTCACGTCTGGTGTGGAGAGGCGCCGTTCCGTTGTCGCTGTTGGAGCGAGGAACAATTCTCTCCTCAGTATTTCACTGGGACAGCACCTCTGTCGAGAGCGAATCGAAGTATTAGTCCTTGCGATTAAGCGTTTTCACTGAGTTGGCTGACACACTTATTGCGTGGTGTGAACGGACAGAGTGATAGTTAAACGCCTGCGAGCGAATTTCTGAGTGGCATCGCCGTGGACTGGTTATCTGAGCGGTGTACCACGCCAATAGGTAGACTAGGGGCGAATAGGAATCCTTGACTTCATCATGGCATAGGGAGAGTTTGATTGGCGAAGGTCCATCCAGATAGAACGAGAGTTACCTTTTTTGTCAGCAATGAGCGGCGCAGACAGCAGTCATAGCGGCTTACGGTATTGTGCGCTACAGCTATTGCGAGCCCCATATTTCCTCCACAACAGTACACTTCACTGCATTTCACACGCGACATTCTCGACCGTACCTAGCAACATTCTAAAGGTTAATTATTCAAGTTGAGTAGGTGCACCTCTCAGCCATTCTGCCAAGTCAACAACAATGTTAAACTTTGTATAGAAATTTTATTAGCGAATCCTATCCTTGAGAGGTAACTTCACATTCTGAAAAGAACCAGGATATAACTTGTTCAATTCATAGCTAAAAGTGCCATTGTGATTTCTCAGAATTTTTGCAAAATAAATAATAACTTTTTTAGTTTCATGTTTTTCTTACACTAACTAGCATTACTCCAGTACCCAAGTGTCCCACTAGTTACGTAAGAAATTTTGTGAATTTTTGTGTCATTGTACCCGTGGTCTAGGGGTAGCGTCTTTGATTCATAATGGAAACATCTTCGGTCCTGGGCTCGATCCCCGCCGCTGCCTAAATTTTGATAAATAATCAGCATTGGCGGCCGAAGACTTCCGGCATAAGAAGTCAACCTCATTCTGCCAACGGCCTTGTCAAAGAGGGCGGAGGAGCGGATAGAGGTTCAGGGCACTCTCTTGTCCTAGGGGTGGGAAATTGCCCCTAAAGGCGGAAGAATCAGCAACGATCAACGACGTGAGGACGCAGAAGACAATGGAAACCACTGCATTAAAGACACGTAACGTGTATCCCCAGGACATGTGGCCTGTAATTGAAGAAGTGTCTTGATGATCTCTCCATTGGCTAAAGATTCCGGAATAGTCCCCCATTCGGATCTCCGGGAGGGGACATCCAAGGGGGAGGTTACCATGAGAAAAAATTTGAATAATCTACGAAAGGGTAACGTTCTACGAGTCGGGGCGTGGAATGTCAGAAGCTTGAACGTGGTAGGGAAACTAGAAAATCTTAAAAGGGAAATGCAAAGGCTCAATCTAGATATAGTAGGGGGTCAGTGAAGTGAAGTGGAAGGAAGACAAGGATTTCTGGTCAAAAGAGTATCGGGTAATGTCAACAGCAGCGGAAAAAGGTATAACAGGTGTAGGATTCGTTATGAATAGGAAGGTAGGGCAGAGGGTGTATTACTGTGAACAGTTCAGTGACCGGGTTGCTCGAATCAGAATCGACAGCAGACCAACACCGACAACGATAGTTCAGGTATACATGCCGACGTCGCAAGCTGATGAACAGATAGAGAAAGTGTATGAGGATATTGAAAGGGTAATGCAGTATGTAAAGGGGGACGAAAATCTGATAGTCATGGGCGACTGGAATGCAGTTTTAGGGGAAGGAGTAGAAGAAAAGGTTACGGGAGACTATGGGCTTGGGACAAGGAATGAAAGAGGAGAAAGACTAATTGAGTACTGTAACAAGTTTCAGCTAGTAATAGCGAATACACTGTTCAAGAATCACAAGAGGAGGAGGTACACTTGGAAAAGGCTGGGAGATAGGGGAAGATTTCAATAATATTACATCATGGTCACACAGAGTTTCCGAAATCAGATACTGGGTTGTAAGGCGTACCCAGAAGCAGATATAGACTCAGATCACAATATAGTAGTGAAGAAGAATAGGCTGAAGTTCAAGACATTAGTCAGGAAGAATCAATACGCAAAGAAGTGGGATACGGAAGTACTAAGGAATGACGAGATACGTTTGAAGTTCTCTAACGCTATAGATACAGCAATAAGGAATAGCGCAGTAGGCAGTACAGTTGAAGAGGAATGGACATCTCTAAAAAGGGCCATCACAGAAGTTGGGAAGGAAAACATAGGTACAAAGAAGGTAGCTGCGAAGAAACCATGGGTAACATAAGAAATACTTTAGTTGATAGATGAAAGGAGGAAGTACAAACACGTTCGGGGAAAATCAGGAATACAGAAATACAAGTCGCTGAGGAATGAAATACACTGCTGGCCACCGTAAATGCAACACCCTGAAGTAAGCATCCGAATCAAGTGAAATTTACACCACGGGTTTGCAGCGATGAGATATGCAACCGATTAGAATTTCAGCGCAGACGCACATCACGCGCGCCTGTGGCGCCACCTCATAGCGCCATTTAAGGCTTGGCGATTTCGACGAGTGTACGTTCGGCACGTGTGTTTACCTTGTGGTCGTTTCACAAGACGATCAGTTTCGCCTCTTAGACAACAGCGAACATCTTTTGATCAAGTATCCGAGTTCGACAGAGGAAGGATAGTGGCTTACCGAGATTGTGGATTATCATACAGAGAAATCGCTAGTCGTGTTGGACGAAACCAAACAACTGTAATGCGGATGTGTGACCGTTGGATGCAGGAGGTTACGACGGACCGACGTGGTCGATCGCATTCACCTCGGTGCACCACTGCACGTGCTGATAGGCAAATTGTGCGTATGGCAGTGACGGATCGCTCAGTGACATCCCGAATCATAGAACAGCACATTGCGTCTGTAACGCATCATCCAGTGTCTGCGCGTACCATTCGACGCCGTTTACAGCAGTGTGGTCTGTCCGCAACACGTCCATTGCTTCGTCTACCATTGACGCAGAACCACAGACATCTCCGTCGCCAATGGTGTGATGACAGACGGATGTGGACGGCAGAATGGAATGACGTTGTCTTTACTGACGAGGCGCGCTTCTGTCTGCAGCACCACGATGTTCGGATTCGAGTGTGGAGACACCGTGGACAGGGGATGATGGACAACTGCATTATGCACCGCCACACTGGTCCTGCACCGGGTATTATGGTATGGGGCGGTATTGGATATTACTCTCGCACGCCTCTAGTACGCATTGCCGGTACTTTAAATAGCCAGCGTTACATATCCGAGGTGCTGGAGCCAGTTGTCCTTCCTTACCTTCAGGGCTCGGCCACAGCCATATTTCAACAGGATAATGCGCGACCACATGTGGCACGCATTGTCCAAAGATTCTTCGTCAATGACCAGATTGAATCGCTTCCCTGGCCGGCTCGCTCTCCGGAGCTTTCGCCGATAGAAAACATGTGGTCCATGGTTGCTGAACGAGTGACCCAGATTACATCCCAAGCTGCCACACCAGATGATCTTTGGCAACGTGTGGAAGCTGCTTGGGCTGCTGTACCCCAGGAACACATCCAACGTCTCTTTGACTCAATGCCGAGACGTGTGGCAGCGGTGATCTCCAACAATGGCGGCTACTCTGGCTACTGATTCTGGCAGGAACCACATGTCACAGATGTCTGTAAATGTAATCATTTCATACTTGGTCAACATGTTATCTACAAAATAAATCTTGTTGTGCTACCTCTTGTCTTTCTTGGTGTTGCATTTACTGTGGCCAGCAGTGGAAATAGGAAGTGCAGGGAAGCTAAGACGAAATGGCTGCAGGAAAAATGTGAAGACATCGAAAAAGATATGATTGTCGGAAGGACAGACTCAGCATACAGGAAAGTCAAAACAAACTTTGGTGACATTAAAAGCAACGGTGGTAACATTAAGAGTGCAACGGGAATTCCACTGTTAAATGCAGAGGAGAGAGCAGATAGGTGGAAAGAATACATAGAAAGCCTCTATGAGGGTGAAGATTTGTCTGATGTGATAGAAGAAGAAACAGGAGTCGATTTAGAAGAGATAGGGGATCCAGTATTAGAATCGGAAAAGAGCTTTGGAGGACTTACGGTCAAATAAGGCAGAAGGGATAGATAACATTCCATCAGAATTTCTAAAATCATTGGGGGAAGTGGCAACAAAACCACTATTCACGTTGGTGTGTAGAATATATGAGTCTGGCGATATACCATCTGACTTTCGGAAAAGCATCATCCACACAATTCCGAAGACGGCAAGAGCTGACAAGTGCGAGAATTATGGCACAATCAGCTTAACAGCTCATGCATCGAAGCTGCTTACAAGAATAATATACAGAAGAATGGAAAAGAAAATTGAGAATGCGCTAGGTGACGATCAGTTTGGCTTTAGGAAAAGTAAAGGGACGAGAGAGGCAATTCTGACGCTACAGCTAATAATGGAAGCAAGGCTAAAGAAAAATCAAGACACTTTCATAGGATTTGTTGACCTGGAAAAAGCGTTTGACAATATAAAATGGTGCAAGCTGTTCGAGATTCTGAACAAAGTAGGAGTAAGCTATAGGGAGAGACGGGTCATATACAAATGTACAACAACCAAGAGGGAATAATAAGAGTGGACGATCAAGAACGAAGTGCTCGTATTAAGAAGGGTGTAAGACAAGGCTGTAGACGTTCGCCCCTACTCTTCAATCTGTACATCGAGGAAGCAATAAGCCGGCCGAAGTGGCCGTGCGGTTAAAGGCGCTGCAGCCTGGAACCGCAAGACTGCTACGGTCGCAGGTTCGAATCCTGCCTCGGGCATGGATGTTTGTGATGTCCTTAGGTTAGTTAGGTTTAACTAGTTCTAAGTTCTAGGGTTCTAATGACCTCAGCAGTTGAGTCCCATAGTGCTCAGAGCCATTTGAACCATTTTTTCGAGGAAGCAATGATGGATATGAAAGAAAGGTTCAGGAGTGGAATTAAAATACAAGGTGAAAGGATATCAATGATACGATTCGCTGATGACATTGCTATCATGAGTGAAAGTGAAGAAGAATTAAATGCGCTGCTGAACGGAATGAACTGTCTAATGAGTACACAGTATGGTTTTGAGAGTAAATCGGAGAGAGACGAAGGTAATGAGAAGTAGTAGAAATGATAACAGCGAAAAACGTAACATCAGGATTGATGATCACGAAGTCAATGAAGCTAAGGAATTCTGCCACCTAGGCAGTAAAATAACCAATGACGGACGGAGTAAGGAGGACATCAAAAGCAAACTCGCTATGGCAAAAAAGGCATTTCTGGCCAAGAGAAGTCTACTAATATCAAATACCGGCCTTAATTTGAGGAAGAAATTTCTGAAGATGTACGTCTGGAGTACAGCATTGTATGGTAGTGAAACATGGACTGTGGGAAAACCGGAACAGAAGAGAATCGAAGCATTTGAGATGTGGTGCTATAGACGAATGTTGAAAATTAGGTGGACTGATAAGGTAAGGAATGAGGCGGTTCTACGCAGAATCGGAGAGGAAAAGGACTATGTGGAAAACACTGATACGGAGAAGGGACAGGATGATAGGACATCTGCTAAGACATGAGGGAATGACTTCCATGGTACTAGAGGGAGCTGTAGAGGGCAAAAACTGTAGAGGAAGACAGAGATTGGAATACGTCAAGCTAATAATTGAGGACGTAGGTTGCAAGTGCTACTCAGAGATGAAGAGGTTAGCGCAGGAAAGCAATTCGTGGCGGGCCACATCAAACCAGTCAGTAGACTGATGACAAAAAAAGTGTCATTTCCTTACAGCGGACAACACCAGAAGATATTTATTGCTGAAAGTTTTTCAGATATTTCTCTTTGGAACGTCAGGAGCGTCTGTCTGACTTCTGTAGTAGTGTGGGGTTGGAAATTGCATCTTGCAGGAGCCACAGGGTAAAGGGTACATCTCAGATTAATCCGTTGCGCAGAATTACAGAATAGCAGATCAAACCCACGCTCACAGAAAATGGCGAAGCTGCCAGGATAGGTAAAATAGGTAAGCTACCAGGATAGGAATGTGTCAGGATAGTTAGGTACGGCAGATCGCAGTCAGTATGTTACAACTATTTCTGAGTTTGACGTACTTTCATAATGATTCGTTCGAACAATCGTGTCGAAGATTCAGACATTGAGCAACAGTGTGGATCGTCGATTAGTAGAGCTCGACCGCGTATTGGAAAGAAAGTTGGGACACAACAGATACATTTTTTACGTGGAAGAACATTTTGATTCATGGCGACGTCAGCCACCATAGTCGTCATATAAAGACTCATTGGTTGTGCCGTAATGTATTGGAAAAGTATTCGATGCTCATTTATGTTCATCCCTTGCTACGATGTCTCTATCGCAACAGACTTCCACAGTCGAAAATAGAGAAAGTGGAAACGTTGTGACATCTACAAGCACTTTTGCGAAACACGTTATCATATTCCATTTAAAAATATGTTGTTATATGCTGTGCAACGAAATGCAGATATAGTTCTCAGTAAACAACAGTACTTAGCTGAAATACTTTAGGACATCTCAGTGTATGTCAGAGCTCTAGTCCTATCAAGTATAATCTTTATCTTGCAGATCCCGTAATTTAAATAAATAAAATGCACAAGTCGGAATAGAAACAACTGAAGGAATAGTTTCATGCTGTAGCAAATTCGTACAATAAGATTTCGCATATCGTTCACTGGAGAAAGCAGCTTGTTAGCCTAAGGTGTGGAATGCCAAATGCGTATGGAAATCAGCTGCGAGAGCCATATGGTAATTTCGTAGTCACTATACGTTTGGGAATGTCGCTTTCAGTAGTGTGTAAACTGCGCCAAGATTTATAATTTGTTTTCGCTAGATATACATTGCAGTTTTATTAAATATTGATAACAATAATAATAGTAATAATTGTAGCAGTAGTAGTAGTAGTACTAGACTGCAGCTTGTCAGTTAGCACTGATCTGCTGATCTTTTGGATACATATGCCTTAGCTCCGACAGTGAACGCCGTCGAGTATGTTAAGCTGCGTATGAATTGACTTTAGATAAGACAACTTAGGAAAAGTAATATGTTACGTGACGCTGAGCTGGATAGTTCACTGATTTATTGTTATTAATAACCACCAAATATAGGGAGTGGTCAGATTTAACCATCACACTATACAAATAACTGACATTCGTAAAAAGTCTTCGATGGTAGTTAGGTGAACGTTACGGTACTCTAAACGGCTTTGTAGTATACTGGCCGAATAGCTGAAAAACTATTTCGTTTTTACTGAATTATTTACATGCAACATCAACCCTCCTGGATAGCCACACATGCTGAAGTACTGCTCGGATTACCTACGAGGGTCAGTGCGGGAGCCAGCCTGCATGTGGTTTTCAGGCGGTTTCCCACATCCCACTAGATCAATATCAGTCTGGTGCTCGAGTCCGACCTTAGTTACACGATTCGCAAATATTTTAGAGAGGTGTAGTCCACTTCCAGGTAACTAAATATAAACATAGGGATTTGGAGTACACACTTTCTGCGCTGGGTGGTAGCGGCCTGGAGACAGGAAGGGCATCTAGCCACCCCCTACACCGGCCGTGCCACATCCGTTAATAAACTACCTGACTATGCGTCGATGTGGGACAGAATAAAAAGAACAACATTTGCACGCAGCATTCATAATAGCCGGTCACTTTCTTTCCCTGCACAATATTGATAACCAAATAAAGCAGAGTCTACAGCAGGTGATGTACCTCGTACAGGAACAAGCAGAAGGAAGCCTGTTTAATCCGCTACATTACGTAAATAGCAGAGATATCTCAAATAATGACGTAAATGAAATGTATAAGACAGTTAGTGGAATAATATACGTTACAAAGACATACCATCTCTGACTATAAACAAAATGAGCGGCCGCCGATGGTGGCTCTATGTGTACTCTCCATCCTGTTCAACGCATAATGCACATACAATATAGATCTAAATCCGGGTGTGCAGTGTGTAAATGGGAGAGTGTTAAGTAGCGCATTTGCTTGCACCGCGGACGTGAAAATTTCCCACCAACAAAACAGGGCAATAGCACGGCTCTGCTAGGATCCACCGCGCTATAGAATTTGCATGGGTAATGGTCGCACACGCTGCTGCGCCGAGCACGCGCTACCCCCACTACCACCTCCCCCAGTTCCCCCCCCCCCCTGCCACTTTCCCTTCCAGCAGTCGCACAGCCAGCTCACGTCACAGCTAGCGGTTCGGCGCCGGCCGGAATACCAATATCTGCAGCTCCAAAAGCCGCCCCTTTCCGCGAGGCCCATTCTCGGCCGCCGCTCGCGATATTGTGATGCAAATGCGTCGACTAATCCCGTATGCGGGCCCGCGAGTCCAGTCGCAGAAAACAAGCGCGTAATTGAACGGCCGCGTTCCCGCCGCCGGCCAATGTCTGGCTTCTCACTGTACTGTCCGGACTTCGACAGCCGGGCTTCCTGGCGCAACGCGGGTGCTCTGCCCACACGTCCGCTGTGGCGCGGAGTTCGCTCTCGTATAGTGTCCAGTAATTCGGAACGACAGTGACGGCTACATTATGTTACTACGGATGTGTAAGCGCACTGTACATGGTGTTTGTTTTTCATGTCGAGTGGCTATAGCCACCGGTCGGGTAGTCTGGTCGCCTGCTGCAAGTCATTCTTCTCGGTTGATGCCACGTGGGCGACTTGCGTGTCGATGAGAATGATATGATGATGAAGACAACACCCAGTCCCCGAGTGGAAGAAATCTCCGACCCAGCCTGGAGTCGAACCCGGGCGATTCATATGGAATTCTGCCGGGCTGACCACTTAGCTATGGCGGTGGCCTACAGGGTGGCAAGAAACAGCCTGAAAAGCCCGTACGAGTGTTACAGGGCAGGTCGTGCTGAGAAACAATAGTTACTTTGGCTGCTTGCGAGTGTATTAGCATCAATCAGACCGTTATGCCTGCCAATTCAAGTTGCCCGACAAACACAATTAAAGTCGGGTGTTCTCATACCTTAGGTGATAGCACACGAAACTGATTAGCCTATGGTTCAGGTTCGATCATTACTACCACCTCCTGTGCAGCTTTTGTATCACTCTCTTCGTCCGCCGGCCGCGGTGGCCGTGCGGTTCTGGCGCTGCAGTCCGGAACCGCGGGACTGCTACGGTCGCAGGTTCGAGTCCTGCCTCGGGCATGGGTGTGTGTGATGTCCTTAGGTTAGTTAGGTTTAAGTAGTTCTAAGTTCTAGGGGACTTATGACCTAAGATGTTGAGTCCCATAGTGCTCAGAGCCATTTGAACCACTCTCTTCGTCCGTTTTAGGAAACCGTCTCTGGGGAACCGCTCGAATTTGTGCGCGCTACGACCTCATTGGCTAACTTCAATGGTAATTAACTTGGAAACGGCACACCATATAGAATTTTGCGTTAACAATTATTTTCCAGCACCATCTACACTGCAAACCTCTTCCAGCATTTTCAGACAGTTTTTGACAATACTGTGCAGTGCAAATCACCTTGGAAAGTTACACAAATTGGGCATACTGCCTTGGAGGAACTTAGTGATCATCTTGTAAAGGGATATCTTTCCTTGGATTCGTAACATGTTTCGGCACTTTAGCAACTTCTGAATTAATGGCTCATTGCTTGTAATCACTGCCTAATCCATACATGAAATTAAAACGAATTTGACGTTACACTTTTTTCAATATGAACTTAACGCTACAGAAAATTAAAAATATGACTAAGAAGGGATACATACAATCTCACTAGCCCATTCAACATGAAGAACTACACATGTAAAATGATTCAGCTCTAAAGAAAATAATCCTACTACTATACACCAAAACTAGAAAAATAAAGTAACCAATTTACGCACGAACTTAAGTTACAGAGTACAACAAAAGTTAATGTATCGTTTCATGAACGTAGCGCGTTAAAAAAACGAAACCTAGGTATTAAAACGCTTTCTGCGCTCGTTTATATATGCTCTCGCTACTCGACTCGTCAGCAACCTCCCAGACAGCAACACTCGTAACAGCGACCACCCTCCCAGATAAATAGAAGTGGCGTGTTGTGGGACCTATACTTCAGTTCTGTACTCCAGTAACATGGACCACAGTGTTTCGAAAAGAAGTCAGTTTCAGACCTTAACCACCAAATGATAAAAGGCGTAGAGCCATTTAAAAGTTCCCAAAATGGACACACTGCAATTTCTATTGACATTTCATTTGTATTTTGTTTAACTAACATCGATCAACACTTATGAAATTAAAAATAAACATCACATTATTACTTTTTTTAAAATAATGAACTGAAAAGCTGCGTGGTATGTTGGAGGAGGAGACTGTGTGTGTGTGTGTGTGTGTGTGTGTGTGTGTAGTAGTAGTAGTAGAAGGAGTACTAGGAGAGTGTGCTGAGCTGATGAGTACGTGTGCCAATGTGGGGGAGTCAGAGTGTGACACAGAGAGAGAGAGAGAGAGAGGAAGAGGGAAAGCTTGGTTTCGTTGTAAATTATTTGGTTTCTCCAGTAAAATGGTTCTTTGAAATGTTCGAAGACTAAGGTTATTTGCCAAATCTGTTTGTCCATTGAAGATAGTGTGGGGGACTTATTCTTATGAGCAAAAATTTTTGGAGATCCATTTTTATTCCTTTGCCTGGAGTGTGTAGGATATGGAGGTGTTTCAATGACTGTTTTGTGCTAGGTGGGCTGCAAAACTATATCTACTTTGTTTTTTTTTAATTTAGTGCATCTGTGTGTTCTTTGCGTCGAATTTCAAAGTCGCGTGTTGTTTACCCAGTGTAGTATCAAGAGCAGCTTTCACAGGTTACTCTATGTATAAAAGGTTTTGGAAGACTTGGTTTGGCTCTTTTGGTGTAATGAACTATTTTGTTTGTGTGGTAGCTTATTTGGACTCTGTGTGATTTAAATAGATTTGCAACTTGGTATGAGCTGTTACTCAGGAATAGCAAGGAGATATGTTTAGTTTCATCTGCTATTGAGGGCTGTGTCGCTGATGCCGTTTGTTCGGTTTTTATCTTTTCATCTAATTTGTCAACTATGGGTGGGTCATAGGTATTGTTGTGGGCTATTATTTTTAAGATTCTTAATTCTTTGGTATTTGCATCAGGTTCAGCATGCATTTTGTTTACACAGTTGTGTGCTGATCTGCAAAAACGCTAATTTGTGTTTATTTGGGTGACATGATGTTATTTTTTGATATGATGTGGTTCGTTTTCCTTACATTTGGAATTTATAATTGATGTTATGACATGTTATGTTTAAGTCAAGAAAAATAATTCCCTGTTCAGTATGGTGTTCAACTGTCAATTATATTTTGGGATATATATTATTTGGTTTTTCGCTGGCAGTATCTAAGGTCTGTTCTTCTAATTTCTCCATAAAAAAGTTTGCAATTACAGCTGGGTCGAATTTTTCCTGCCGATATTTCAGAACTGTTTAAGTGTTGTTTGACGACCACAAACGTCAAGTGGGATGAACAGTTTTATGAGCAAACGGATGGCGTGGGTACGGAAAGCCCCCTGAGTCCTGTAATTGCAAACATCTTTATGGAGAAATTCGAAGAACAGGCCTTAGGCACAGCCAGATAAAAACCAAATGTATGGTTCCGATATGTGGATGACACGTTTGTGCTGTGGAGACATGGTAGGGAAGAACTAATCCGGTTCCACGAACATCTGAATAGTATAAACTCGAGAATTCAGTTTACAATGTGCTGGTTTTTAGAAACGAAAATGGTAGTTTGGGCCACTCAGTATATCGCAAACCCACGCACACGGACCATCATTTGCACTGGGATTCGATCCACCACCCACAAGAGAAGCGAGGTGTTATCAAGACGTTAGCGGACAGATCTAGAAATATTTGTGAATCTGAGTTACTCGACGCGGAGATGGAACATCTCCACGATGCACTAATGAAGAACGGATATTCGTCCGCCGAAGTAAAACGTGCGTTGAGACAGCCACGCAGAAATCACAGTGACGTACAGGCTACTGCAAAATCTAAGGTTTTCCTGCCGTTTGTTAAAAATGTAACGGAAAGAATAGGGAGGATCTTGACGAAGCGGAATATTACCGTAATTTACAAGCACACCAGGAATATACAGAAATAGGATAAGTCTGCCAAGGACGCTTGCAAACCATTGGAAAAAGCAGGAGTGTATGGGATCCCATGCAGCTGTGGAGATGTTTATGTGGGTACCACTAAAAGAACTCTTTCAAAACGTTTGGAAGAGCACAAGGGCAATTGTAGAAGAGGAGAAACGGAACGATCAGCTGTTTCGGAGCATTCTTTCCAGCCAGGGAACCACCATATTCGTTTCGAGGAGACGCAAGTACTAGCTGCCACAAGCGGGTACTACGAAAGGCTCTACAGGGAGGCAATCGAAATTGCTAAACACCCTAATAATTTCAATAATTTCAATCGAATGGAGGAGGGCGTGAAATTAAACGGTATAAGGATGCCGGTGTTAAAGAAGATGTGTACCACCCGTCCACTACTGGGTGATGGCAGCGGCGATCGACGGCAGCGGACAGCGGCCAATTGCACTGACGTTTTCAAAACACGTGACGTCACGCCGCGGCGCGGGAGCTCGCGGACACGGATTTTAGCGGCAGTCAGTATCGAGCCAGCGGGTGTGTTTGACCTTCCATCGGGCTACAGACCCCCTTGAAGATGTCTTCCGCAGACGGGGACGAAACGTTGGGAATTGAGACAAAATTCATCAACCTACCACGGCATAACAGCCCGGATAATCATAATGGACATAATAAGGGATACTGTCATACACAATTTCGTTTGCTTTGAAAAATTTAGTTTCCAGATTATTAAAGTAGATAACAACTAAAATAATTTAAAAAAAAACATATATCATATGTAGGAGGGAAGCCTCAAAGCAAAGTAGGTAGAACAAACATATGCAAAGTACAATAAAAATGGCTGAAGGCCACAATTAAGTTTCAAAATTTTAAAATATATTACCATTATACTTTAAAGGCAGAAGGCTGCTATGTTTATGCTTGAAAAATAATTTTAAGAATAAAGTTGCAAGGCTGAAAACCCACAATAAATTTTCCAAAATTTTTAACAAATGTAACCATAAGCCATAAATTTTAAGTAGCTGAAAACAGATAATTAAACACCGCTTGGAAAGACATTAAAGCAACGGCACTCAGAAGCCTCCAGAGAGGTCGGTCTGCCCTCGTTCACTTAGGTGAGACAGGTGGTGAACCCAACTACACTTGATCCGTCGGAACCCACCCAGGGGACAGTCACGGACCGATCGACACAACGACTTGCATGCTGGCTGCTGGTCCGTCCGCGACTGCTGCTCCGTCGGGACTACACTGCTGGTGCGTCTCCCAGACACTTCCAGACACACGATGGAGGAGATATTGGCTCGGACCTAACCATGCAGAGCAAACACGCCTACTGGCTAAGCGACATCTGTGCACCAGGAAAGGACCGACCCAAGTTCCTCAAGATGGTAATCGAAGGGGCCCAGAAGCGCTCAGAGAACTAGTTACAAGTTGCCCGATGAGACGACCGACCTCTCAAAGCCAATACGCCGACAACATTTAAAATAACTCGTCAATAAAACTTACACAAACTACACACACAACCTGACAAACACTTGCACGAAGACCTGAACGATACCAAACAGTAACTAAGCACGCACGAAGACAAAGCGGGAGTCGATGCACACACACACACACACACACACACACACACACAGCCGACTCATGGACGATCAGCGAGCCAAAACGCGTCGTTCGGTATGACGACCAACCGACGATCCACCATGACTGTGGCTCGGCTCAAATGATGCGTTGCGACAAAGGTTGGGCGAGCCATGTCGCCGCAGACCTCACAGTTCCAACCCGACTGCACCAGTGCCGCATTGAAACTCCCCGACTGGTAGGTCCGGACTGCGCTCCAGACGCGTTCCAACTGACTGGTAGAACCGAACTCGCGTGCCGAACTCACTATCCGAACTCACTCACGACAGACAACTACCGGGAAGTAATAGCAGTCGAGCAAAGATACTACGAGATGGTATATATCAATACGCGCTGCTAACGCTGCTCACGGTCAGGCAAAGCAGCAACTCAGTGACAGTAGTAATTTAAATTAACGTAGTGAGGTGGAAGTACATTAAAAACCAGGTGTAAAATATATGATGGCGGGGACACGAGCCACGCTCGGCCCAACATACTCTGATAAACACTTTTTATTGAATTTTGGCGAGAACTGTTTTCATTAACTTCAGTTTGTACCTTCTGTATGTATTCATTGTTGCTTTTACCTTGCTAGGTAGCAAAATAGAACCATTATGCATTACGGATGTGGATCACTTAATTACTTCTACAACGAAATGACGACAAAGAAAATCTGCTCTGGACCGGAACTCAAATCCGGATTTCTCGCTTTACCCAACCGGTGTCTTTAATAGCTTTGGTTATCCGTGTACGACCCACGGCCAGAGCTAGACTTCCACATGTCGTCGTTCCCACCCAGCAACCTGTAGTCGCACACACATTATGTAATTCCCGTAAAGGGGATGACATTTTAATTAAAAGACGCTTCCCTGTGTTGACGGAAATATAGGGTATTGTATAACCTGTTTTATTAAGAAGAACGACGTAATGGTACAAGTTGTGATGCAGGAACGACAACATACGGAAATTTTAGTGTGTCGTGCGTCGTGCATTGACAAACGAATCACTTAAGCCGACTGCTAGCGTGAAGGACGAAATCCGAGTTAGATTCCCAGTCCTGTGCAAATTTTTACTGTAGTCGTTCCCTTCCACAGCTGATGGTTGTTCATTTTCAATACATTTTATCTGTTTCTGACGGCTACTGCCACCGCCGTGACTGTTCTTTCGGACAGACACGCATGTTCGAACTTACATGGGATCGTTCTTAACGACACATGTCCTGCAATATCGTGCATTCAGAAGAAGCAGATGAAGTTAAGCTTTTCCGCTGCATTGAAAAGAAAAATTACACGATAGATGAAGGGAGGAGAACGAATACAGCAAACTGGGGCAGGCAAAGAGGACATTTCTAGCGAAAAGCATTCTGCTAGTTTCAGACACAGGTCTTAAAATAGATGTGAATAATGGACTACGGGATAATCGGAGATGAAGAGTCTCGAAGTGTTAAAGACATTTTTTTGTAGATCGATGTAGAAAACTAGATGAACTTATAAGAAATGACGGGTTTCTCTGCAAAATAGGCGAAGAGAGGAATACTTGAAAAAACACAGACAAGAAGAAATGACGATACGATGCGACTTAAGGTAACATGGATAACTTCCATGACTTTAGAAGGAACAGTAGACGATAAAAACTTTTGGGGAAGGCAGAAACTGGAAACAGTAAAAAATCAATTTTACTACAAGATCCTGTCACCACCAGGACATGTGGAGGGACATGAGGTGCTATTTACCCACACGTTCGCAAACCTATCAAACTAGCTGACAGATCGATTTGCTATTCCAATTCTACATAAGAATTCATATCCCAGAAGTTTTAAGTAAGTAATTCGACTAGACAAAGGCTGAGTCGAACGCTGCTTACATGCCATGGGAGCTCTCTTCTACAAAATGGTTAGAACAGGCATTGAAGACACTATGCGAAAGCATAGCTAGTATGCAAATTTAACGTAGTTCCCACAGAAACCAAACGAAACAACTCGGTAAGAAATCGAATGTCAAACAAGTGGCGAAAACTTATACAGAAGTTAATAAAATTGGCTTATATATTAAAATGCGTAGATTTATTTAAGAGTTGAAATAACAGAGGTTTTAACTATTTATTCAGCCGAAACTTTTCCGAAGGAAAACCACACGTAGAATTTGCTGAATTATTTACGCTGAAATGGTAATTGAAAGTAATAAATCTTAACACAGGAGATTCCTAAATTCAGAAGTTCTAAAATAGACATTCAACTACGGTATGGCGCAAGCTACGCAGCTCTGTAGCGATCGCACAACATCACATGTGTATGGAACCTACGAGGCAACTGACTGCCGCGCCTCCCACAAACGAATGGCGCAGAAAGACTTAACTTCAGTCCTCGCGGATGGCATTCCCATTCCTCCTTGTTTTCTTTTTTTTTTTTTCAAAGTGCGAAAGATTAGTACTTAAACTAGGGTAATCGTGCAGACCTCACACATCACAGTGTGGCTTCCCTTTAAGGTATTTGGTATCGTTTCGGCCACGGACGGACTTCTCCGACAAGTACTCGCTTATGCGCCACACGCGAAGTTGAAACACTCGAGCGGTTTCTAGCTATAATCTGACACGCTTTCTTTTTCTTACTTCAGTGTATTGCAAAAACATTGAGAACTTCAATTAAAACCAGCTAATCTCTCATGCGATGGACCCTATCACTATTCTTCGTTAGACCGTCTGCTTAAGAAGAAAGAAAAATAATACTCGGTAACAAAATTTAAGAAGACATCAACTAACTACTGTGTAGAAATTCACGGACTTAAATGTTGTTGTTGTTGTGGTCTTCAGTCCTGAGACTTGTTTGATGCAGCTCTCCATGCTACTCTATCCTGAGGCACGCTTCTTCATCTTCCAGTACCTACTGCTGCCTACATCCTTCTGAATCTGCCTAGTGTATTCATCTCTTGGTCTCCCTATACGATTTTTACCCTACACGCTGCCCTCCAGTACTAAGCTGGTGATCCCTTGATGCCTCAGAACATGTCCTACCAACCGATCTCTTCTTCTCGTCAAGTTGTGCCACAAACTCCTCATCTCCCCAATTCTATTCAATACCTCCTCATTAGTTATGTGATCTACCCATCTAATCTTCAGCATTCATCTGTAGCACCACATTTCGAAAGCTTCTACTCTCTTCTTGTCTAAACTACTCGTATTTATCGTCCATATTTCACTTCCATACATGGCTACACTCCATACAATTACTTTCAGAAACGACTTCCGGACACTTAAATCAATACTCGATGTTAACAAATTTCTCTTCTTCATAAACGTTTTCCTTGCCATTGCCAGTCTACATTTTATGTCCTCTCTACTTCGACCATCATCAGTTATTTTGCTCCTCAAATAGCAAAACTCCTTTACTATTTTAAGTGTCTCATTTCCTAATCAAATTCCCTCAGCATCACCTGACTTAATTCGACTACATTCCATTATCCTCATTTTGCTTTTGTTGATGTTCATCTTATACCCTCCCTTCAAGACACTGTCCATTCCGTTCAACTGCTCTTCCAAGTCCTTTGCTGTCTCTGACAGAATTACAATGTCATCGGCGAACCTCAAAGTTTTTATTTCTCCTCCATGGCTTTTAATACCTACTCCGAACTTTTCTTTTGTTTCCTTTACTGCTTGCTCAATATACAGATCGAATAGCATCGGGGAGAGGCTACAACCATGTCTCACTCCCTTCCCAACCACTGCTTCCCTTTCATGTCCCTCGCCTCTTATGACTGCCATCTGCTTTCTGCACAAATTGTAAATAGCATTTCGCACCCTGTATTTTACCCCTACCACCTTCAGAATTTGAAAGAGAATATTCCAGTCAACGTTGTCAAAAGCTTTCTCTAAGTCTACAAATGCTAGAAACGTAGGTTTACCAATTGTGGCCTTTAGACATTTGTATTGCACCTTACCTATGTTTGTTCTACGTACTTTGCCTTGAGGCTTTGCTCCTAGATATGATAAATTTTTTTTATTTATTTTAGTTGTTATCTACTTTAGTAATCTGGAAACCAATACGTTGCACAATAGCTCGTCAAAGCATAACACACCTCCGCACAGGCCAGTATATCCGTTCATAGCGTAAACAAGACGGTGATCTAACTTCTGAAGCTGAAGTCCACAATTAATTACGTAAATTGGAACGTTGGTGAGTTGTAAATCACAAATATAAGACTAGAAATATTCAGAATGTACAGCTTGTTGTGCAAGACAGTCATCTGAAAGAGAAAACTGGTAAAAGAAAGATCACATAAAATCTTGCATACGTAAGCGGGGTACGTAAGCCGGGTTCCTTGACGCCAGCCATGTACGTGATCCCCGAGTAACGATCTGCTCATCACCAGTCCGTAATTCACAGACAGTGAGAAACAACTGTTAAATCAAGGTTCTACTGAACAGCTAAATGCTTCAAACTTTGTATATCAACATTCATAAGACTTTATTAAATTACAATTATTTTACAAATAAAATAATTACCAACATCTAGTGGAAGCAGCACAGAAAGTCCTTTAATGGGCCCAAATAGAAGGAAAATAGATAACCTGTGTCTTGCGTAATGGGAAAATTCTCTTCGGGTTTTCTTTGCTTCCTAGGAACGTAAATAGAGCTACAAAATTAAACAGATGATAGTATGTGAAGATCACACTTACGACACTTAACAAGTAAGCCGCTAAATTATTCACAGTTTTCCCAGTTACCTTTGTTATGGCATCTAATTTTGTTTCTGTGCACTTCTTTCAGAGTGTTTACAGGCTCACATTTACGAGCGCGTACGTTTCACTGTAGATCTCTCTCTACTTGGAACATACGAATCCAGAATACCTAATTTTCAATAGTATTTTCGAGTTCTTTGCTTCTGTCAATTTCACTCATTGGTTATCATTAAACAATAAAATACATTATCATCAATGACTGTCATGTGACGCTTACGTGTGCTGGATGGTGTTGTTTGTCGCTGATGCAGGCTGAACAGGCTGATAGCGAATGTTTGTTTGTGTAGCTGTCTTGTGTTAATAAAAGCTTCATAAAGGGTATTGATTCGTGGAGTTATACTACATAGTTCCTTAATCCTAATCTTTAAAATATAGAATTGTGTTATGGGAAGATTTAAGGCCTGCCATCCACTCTGAAGTTAAATTCTTTGTGTGTTGTGCGTTAGTGTCCTATCCGGTGGAAACTGGCTTTCATTTAGTGACTATCGAATCTGCACTTCTTACGCGAGTATGATCCCAACTTCAAGTTTAACTTCATTTGCATTAGAAATCAGATTTTCTAAAAAGCTGTTACACCAGATCGGGTGAGCAATGTATGCTACTAAATACGATCTACTTGTTTTAATACATGTGCATGCTGTAGTTGGTAACAGTTACTGGTCACTTTGAAAAATTTATGTGTCGCTAGTTCATGTATATTAACGCCGTTGTACTCCCTCTTTCATGGAAATTATTCAGCACTGAACCGAGTGAAGAGAAAAGGACATAGAAGATGAAAATTCCAGCATGCTGAAACAACGATAATGCCGACAGGAGAACACTTACTTCACAGTTATATATACACTTCATTATAAAGGCCTTCTGTTGTTGAGTTTAATACAATCCATCACAGTTCTGTAGCGTAGATTAGAGCAGTTTACCCACAGGCACCCCGTAGATGGATTTTTTTTTAGGTAATTTTTTTAAATTTCTACCAAAGCCTAGCACAACCATCAGCTAAACACTCATAAATTGTTTTCGTTACAAACAGAGCTCTGCTGCAGATAATTTTTCTTCTATATGATGAATAACCTTCCCCCATGAACCATGGACCTTGTCGTTGGTGGGGAGGCTTGCGTGCCTCAGCGATACAGATGGCCGTACCGTAGGTGCAACCACAACGGAGGGGTATCTGTTGAGAGGCCAGACAAACATGTGGTTCCTGAAGAGGGGCAGCAGCCTTTTCAGTAGTTGCAGGGGCAACAGTCTGGATGATTGACTGATCTGGCCTTGTAACATTAACCAAAACGGCCTTGCTGTGCTGGTACTGCGAACGGCTGAAAGCAAGGGGAAACTACAGCCGTAATTTTTCCCGAGGACATGCAGCTTTACTGTATGATTAAATGAAGATGGCGTCCTCTTGGGTAAAATATTCCGGAGGTAAAATAGTCCCCCATTCGGATCTCCGGGCGGGGACTACTCAAGAGGACGTCGTTATCAGGAGAAAGAAAATTGGCATTCTACGGATCGGAGCGTGGAATGTCAGATCCCTTAATCGGGCAGGTAGGTTAGAAAATTTAAAAAGGGAAATGGATAGGTTAAAGTTAGATATAGTGGGAATTAGTAAAGTTCGGTGGCAGGAGGAACAAGACTTTTGGTCAGGTGATTACAGGGTTATAAATACAAAATCAAATAGGGGTAATGCAGGAGTAGGGTTAATAATGAATAAAAAAATAGGAGTGCGGGTTAGCTACTACAAACAGCATAGTGAACGCATTATTGTGGCCAAGATAGACACAAAGCCCATGCCTACTACAGTAGTACAAGTTTATATGCCAACTAGCTCTGCAGATGATGAAGAAATTGATGAAATGTATGACGAGATAAAAGAAATTATTCAGGTAGTGAAGGGAGACGAAAATTTAATAGTCATGGGTGACTGGAATGCGTCAGTAGGAAAAGGGAGAGAAGGAAACATAGTAGTTGAATATGGATTGGGGGGAAGAAATGAAAGAGGAAGCCGCCTTGTAGAATTTTGCACAGAGCATAACTTAATCATAGCTAACACTTGGTTCAAGAATCATAAAAGAAGGTTGTATACCTGGAAGAATCCTGGAGATACTAATAGGTATCAGATAGATTATATAATGGTAAGACAGAGATTTAGGAACCAGGTTTTAAATTGTAAGACATTTCCAGGGGCAGATGTGGATTCTGACCACAATCTATTGGTTATGAACTGCAGATTGAAACTGAAGAAACTGCAAAAAGGTGGGAATTTAAGGAGATGGGACCTGGATAAACTGAAAGAACCAGAGGTTGTAGAGAGTTTCAGGGAGAGCATAAGGGAACAATTGACAGGAATGGGGGAAAGAAATACAGTAGAAGAAGAATGGGTAGCTCTGAGGGATGAAGTAGTGAAGGCAGCAGAGGATCAAGTAGGTAAAAAGACGAGGGCTAATAGAAATCCTTGGGTAACAGAAGAAATATTGAATTTAATTGATGAAAGGAGAAAATATAAAAAAGCAGTAAATGAAGCAGGCAAAAAGGAATACAAACGTCTCAAAAACGAGATCGACAGAAAGTGCAAAATGGCTAAGCAGGGATGGCTAGAGGACAAATGTAAGGATGTAGAGGCTTGTCTCACTAGGGGTAAGATAGATACTGCCTACAGGAAAATTAAAGAGACCTTTGGAGAGAAGAGAACCACTTGTATGTATATCAAGAGCTCAGATGGCAACCCAGTTCTAAGCAAAGAAGGGAAGGCAGAAAGGTGGAAGGAGTATATAGAGGGTTTATACAAGGGCGATATACTTGAGGACAATATTATGGAAATGGAAGAGGATGTAGATGAAGATGAAATGGGAGATAAGATACTGCGTGAAGAGTTTGACAGAGCACTGAAAGACCTGAGTCGAAACAAGGCCCCGGGAATAGACAACATTCCATTAGAACTACTGATGGCCTTGGGAGAGCCAGTCATGACAAAACTCTACCATCTGGTGAGCAACATGTATGAGACAGGGGAAATACCCACAGACTTCAAGAAGAATATAATAATTCCAATACCAAAGAAAGCAGGTGTTGACAGATGTGAAAATTACCGAACTATCAGTTTAATAAGTCACAGCTGCAAAATACTAACGCGAATTCTTTACAGACGAATTGAAAAACTGGTAGAAGCGGACCTCGGGGAAGATCAGTTTGGATTCCGTAGAAATGTTGGAACACGTGAGGCAATACTAACCTTACGACTTATCTTAGAAGAAAGATTAAGAAAAGGCAAACCTACGTTTCTAGCATTTGTAGACTTAGAGAAAGCTTTTGACAACGTTAACTGGAATACTCTCTTTCAAATTCTGAAGATGGCAGGGGTAAAATACAGGGAGCGAAAGGCTATTTACAATTTGTACAGAAACCAGATGGCAGTTATAAGAGTCGAGGGGCATGAAAGGGAAGCTGTGGTTGGGAAAGGAGTGAGACAGGGTTGTAGCCTCTCCCCGATGTTATTCAATCTGTATATTGAGCAAGCAGTAAAGGAAACAAAAGAAAAATTCGGAGTAGGTATTAAAATTCATGGAGAAGAAGTAAAAACTTTGAGGTTCGCCGATGACATTGTAATTCTGTCAGAGACAGCAAAGGGCTTGGAAGAGCAGTTGAACGGAATGGACAGTGTCTTGAAAGGAGGATATAAGATGAACATCAACAAAAGCAAAACGAGGATAATGGAATGTAGTCAAATTAAATCGGGTGACGCTGAGGGGATTAGATTAGGAAGTGAGACACTTAAAGTAGTAAAGGAGTTTTGCTATTTAGGGAGTAAAATAACTGATGATGGTCGAAGTAGAGAGGATATAAAATGTAGACTGGCAATGGCAAGGAAATCGTTTCTGAAGAAGAGAAATTTGTTAACATCGAGTATAGATTTAAGTGTCAGGAAGTCGTTTCTGAAAGTATTTGTATGGAGTGTAGCCATGTATGGAATTGAAACATGGACGATAACCTGTTTGGACAAGAAGAGAATAGAATCTTTCGAAATGTGGTGCTACAGAAGAATGCTGAAGATAAGGTGGGTAGATCACGTAACTAATGAGGAGGTATTGAATAGGATTGGGGAGAAGAGAAGTTTGTGGCACAACTTGACTAGAAGAAGTGATCGGTTGGTAGGACATGTTTTGAGGCATCAAGGGATCACAAATTTAGCATTGGAGGGCAGCGTGGAGGGTAAAAATCGTAGAGGGAGACCAAGAGATCAATACACTAAGCAGATTCAGAAGGATGTAGGTTGCAGTAGGTACTGGGAGATGAAGAAGCTTGCACAGGATAGAGTAGCATGGAGAGCTGCATCAAACCAGTCTCAGGACTGAAGACTACAACAACAACAACATGATGAATAACATTTAACTGAAATTAAGTATGTATTTTCGGAATTTTAATAAAGTTTTTGAATGTTTAAGACCTGATCGCAGTGGTCTAACTTAAATTCTTATATTGGAAAGATAGTCGAGTCAAACGCTGAGGCAGTAAGAAATGTCACTTCGGCAAGTCAGTTGCGCAAACCTCTTGCCACTTTACTTCAACGATTAGAGCCCATATCCTCAACGTTGTCCATTTTTCTTGGCCACGTTAGGGAACTCATGAAAAAATGGAAGATTTAGTTAAAATACAGCAGCGTGGAGGGTAAAATTCGTAGAGGGAGACCAAGAGATGAATACAATGACTCAGAAGGATGTAGGTTGCAGTAGGCACTGGGAGATGAAGAAGCTTGCACAGGATAGAGTAGCATGGAGAGCTGCATCAAACCAGTCTCTGGACTGAAGACCACAAAAACCACAATAGGATTGTATGACAATATAATTCGCGAATAACCTTCGTGAAATAACAAACACACAAGATGCGACGCAAAACCTTCGTGAAATAACAAACACACGAGATGCGACGTAAAGGGACCTTACTCAGACTTTGTGTTACGGATGTTTCACTAGTGAAGGTACTGTCTAATGAGACATCCACTTTGGAACACTGCACAAAATTTTTTTTTTGGTATAGCAGACAAACTACTTTACAGCACGTGGAGAGAAACGATTTAGATACCTTTTGTCAAACTAGGACAGAGGCAAACTTGTCCCAGTAGTTATCTGATCGTCGCCTTAACAATCTGTGTAGGAAGGACCATGGAACGAATTGTTAACCATCGTCTGGTCTGGATGTTAGGAACGAGACAACTCCTTAGTCGTTGTCAGTTTGGATTCAGGAGCTTTCGATCAACTATCGACACTGCTTGAGGCGGCTGTTCAACAATATACCCTACATAATCGTCAACTTACTAGTGTAGATCTTGACGCCTGTAAGGCCTACGACACTACATGGAGAAGCAGGCAGTGCCACCAGCGGAGCTTTCGTAGCCACCTCCCCATCGTCATACGGTTCATACGGTCTTTCCTATCTAAGTGCCCTTTCACACTAAAGCGAGAAGCTGTCGGATCTTTGAGCAAGGGAATGGTGTTCCTCAGGACAGTGTTTTAAGTTGCCCTCTTTTCCATAGCTATCAACAATATCATGTATGCTGAAAGACGTCTTGTGATATGCTCCTTATTTGTGCACGATTTTGAAGTTTTCTCTTCTTTCTCCAGTGTTGTAACACAACTCGTTAGCTACACCAGTACAGAGGTTAAAGGATTTTACTGGAGATGTGTGTGTGTGTCTTCAGTTTAATCGTTCTCGTCGTATTTTTAATATACTTGACTTGCATGTGATGGAGACCCTTCTACCTCTGTGAGGTTTCTGGGCCTCATTCTTTATTCCTCCAGTGAGACAAAGCCAGAACCCTGAAGCCACTGAAGACCTTAAAGTGCTTTAGCTACATATCTTGGGGAGCTGACAGGACAGGTCTGCTCTAGCGTTACAGGGCTGTCGTGCGAACGCGACTAGACAATGGGTGGACAGTGTATGGATCAGTGAGATATTCTCATCTGAACATCATTGAGGCTGTCTACCGTGAATGAATTAAGGCTAGCCACGGGTGCTTGCAGGACCAGCACTATAACCAGTCTCTGTGCTGATGATGAGGAGACACCTGGCGGTAAGCCTTCATAGTGCTTCAGGTACGTAAGTTCCGCTCAGCACTGAAATTCACTTTCATACCACACTGTTGATCCTACGTATCTGGAACGCCGTTTCTACACTCGTCAACTAGCAACCGATCCGTTTGTGGTCCACATGCAGCATTTGCTGGACTCACTTGGTGGTGGCGGTGGTGGGGGGAGGGAGGTGACAAGTTGGTCTAAGACATCAAATCCAGCTCTTAACCGCCTGCTACTCCGCTTACTGCAGAGACCCAAAGTAATTCTAGATTTAGTGTAATGCAGGAGAGGTTGCACCCACGCATAGTTTAATTTTTCACAATTTAACTGAACACCTCTACTGTGTCGCTGTATTTACGTAGGATAGTCAAACGGCTAAAATTTTCACATTCACAGAGCGGAGCTGTGTGCTACATTACGCTATTGTCAAAACGACGGCCCGCAATGAAAACATACGTAGAATGGATTAAGGTGAAAAACAGCATCGGCGTTTCTGGCGAGCCAGACAGAAGAATTCAGCAGAATGTAATGGGTCGTAATAGCAAACAGGGCCCTTTCACCATTATGTGACGAATGAAGGGCTACGTTGAATGCAATACACCGTTCGAAGAGCTCTTACGAATCAGTTCTACGCTATAACAAACTCATTAAGCAAGCACAGCTGATGGGAAGCCACTGATAACTTCGTAGCAATAACCCCTATGCTGTCACGACGAATGATCTCCGGTGAGCAATACTTCACTGTATAAATGCCGCAGCAGTTTAGGTCGTTAGTCAGTTGGTCTGATGGATCGTTGGTGTACATGACGTTCTCACTCGATTCCCTGATTGCAGTGAAGTGACGTCTGGCACTAGACTGATGTAGATTTCAGGCACGCTACGGACAACAACAGCCGCTACATTTTCCTCGTAAGCGTCAGTCGTAGAGCGTAACACCTCATTTTGCCTCTGTCGCTGATGGGAGGACATAAAGATGTTTCTGTTCCACCAGGATCAGAACACCAGCGTTCCTGACATTCCGGCGGATTGTATAGGGCCTACTTGGACAGCACGCCAATACCGTCAAACTTCACCGCTACACGGTAACCGTCATTAAGTTACGACGGATGACGAAGAAGGGTGGTGGATGGGAGGGGACAGAACACCTCCGCAGTCGGCGATTTCAATACACCCACTGTCGCTGTCGCGGTATAGCCGGAGCCGGGGCCATCGCAAGCGGCGAAACATCAGTGCAGCAGCCGGCTGGAACAAAATGTGCGGTGTCAGCAGCTGTGAGTTGGCTGAAGACCGCTTACGAAGTATTTATCAACGATCATTGACAGACGATAGCAACCACGAATAAAGACGCTAACTGCATTTTAAAGGAAATGAATAACTAATCCTGAACCTTCTTCCAATACGCCTACTGAGCAAAACAGGCAAGGAGTGAACTGGGAGCTTACCTCCTGACACAAAACCAACTCTACTAATGCCCTGCCAATGGTCACCTCTTGCAGTAGTTTTACCTGATCGTGTCCTCATGATGCAACTGCGTCAAGACCTTATTGTAGCCGACATAGAATTATATGCGAGACTGTGATCAATGGATCACATGAGACTTGTTTAGAGTGCTCAATTCTTCGTCTGTTCCGTCTACTGGAGAGACCTTCACTCTTTCCAATGCTTGTGCCTGCCAGGTAAAGTAGTATAGAAAATCCTAGACTCCCCCTCCAAAGGTTGGGAGTGGAGGTGTCTTTTTGATGGGTGACAGGGCGCATGTATGTTACATGCCACGAAAGTAGGAATATAGCAGCCACAGATGCGTATTGTCGTCATCACTTACGTCAGTGTGGCATCCTCTTGCATGCTATAGCTTCGCTATTGATGTACGGAGTTATGCGTCGATGGAATAACAGAGGCTGGAAGTGACAGACAACAAACTGCGTTTTATAAAGTCCAGAATGAGACTATGGCACACCTCCTACCAGCCACGCAGTTATTCCTTACTGGTCACAGCCCTATAAACATAATTTCTCACTCCGGCGGGAGGACTCTCCAATGTATTGTCCTTGTGCAGTACAGATCAATTTGCACCACATTTTACTGAACAGTGTTGTATTTTTAGACTCATTTACCGACAAATTGGCTCTCCATTTTAGTTGACAGTCAAACGAATGAGGTGTGACTGTTAAGGGTTTGTGGCTTCTCCTAGTGGTGCGTTAAAATTTTATGGCGACGTTTGTAATATGTTATCATGATTGTTGGCTCAAGCATGCATTTTCAATGTGATCAGTGAACCACATACTCTTGTAGAGCTATTTTGGTTTTCCTATTGTCTCAGATCTTTTAACAGGTTCTGAAGATCTGGCAGCTTACCTTTATTTTGGAATATGCGAGTTGGTGTGATTGTGGGAGTGAATGTAGGTGAGATTGGGAGAAAGTGCGGAGGTTTTTATCAAAGACTGCCTTTTACACTTTTCTCGCATTTTATCCTGTTTTATTCACATTCATTTCACTTGATTATGTATGGGTGCTGATAACCTCTTGCTTGAGAGCCCTAGCCCACTAACGCACACGCACCCCACCCCACCCCCACCCACCCACCCACACACACACACACACACACACAACCACACATACACACACACACACACACACACACACACACACACACACACACACACAGTGCTGTCAGTTGGTTAGCGTGACTGTTTCTAATTTCATTCGACATGGCTTACTTCTTTGACCAGGGAGTGGGCTAAGGGTGATAACAAAACAGTTTATTTGACATGACATTTTAGTGACATGTGTAATTTTTATTGCATCTAGTTTCTCTTCAAACGCTTTAATATACTGCAGTATAATTTAACTCAGATCTGCCGGTTGGCCTTCAGTTAAAAACTGTGATTCTGACACGTTATTGGTAATTTGTGTTTTTAGACATAAAACAGCAAGTGTTAAGCTTTCTACGAGTATTGCTTTGGGATTTCCTTAACTATAAATTTGTTTATTACCTCTATCAGTATTTGCCGTGGTCGATTTCTGATTGTGCCAGATCAGGCATCACTTCCCGCCCATTATTTTTAAATTTCAATTTTCTCATAGAGATGTCTATTTGTGCTTGACTCCACCTAGAAAATAAACACCGATTATACAGTATGTAGCCAGCGTGTTAAGCACAGGGAATATGCCAACTGTTGCTTCATTTCCTATGGTAGCAAGTGTAAGTGCATCCTTCCTCCAATTCAGTGATTGGGTTCCAGTAGCTTCCATGACCCAGTAATTATAATTCAGTAAAGTGGGAGTAGATGTTGTTTGACATAATTTTCGTAAAGGAAGATCACACTTTCTGTGGTGTCACCACACTGGTTAGGTTGTAGGCTTCAAATCGGCCGCGGTCCGTCAGTACACATCGGACCCGCAAGTCGCTAATGTCGACGCTAGCAGACCGAGCGCCGCCACTCGACTGGTCTTACGAGAAAAGCTAGCGCACTGCCCAGTTCTACAGTTGACTTTAATAGGAATGGTTCACTTGTTATAGCTTCAGAGATCTCACTTGCAGAGACCCCAGTTAGCACAGCTTTCAGCTTAGTCAGTAGCTACGATGTAGCCAGGCGCCACATACAGATTAAAGATTGACCATTGATCTATATGTGTGAAGCAATCAGAATTTTAAAGAAGTATTCGTAGTTCAGTCTATAACTGCACTTGTAAAGATTATTGCACAAAGTCAGGATCGACGTTCATCGCTGATACTCAACTAAAGCTAAGTGTTTCATTGTATTCCTGTCTACTTACTTCAAATCACCTAGGATGTTCCAGATACATCCCTTCAAGTATAGTTCATTGATCCTCACGTCAGCCTACGTGATCAATGCGTGCAATAATGGCCACCCATTGTGATCAGACGAAGAGTCAAATTGCGTGACTCAGCCCGCCGGGTTACCCCTTTTCCATAAGACCCATAGTTTCGCCTCATACAGAACACTTACTGCAGCACCTTTTTCAAAAATTATCACAGATGTATATGAAGGGCTTATTTCAATAGTGATACAAGTCCATTACCTCCACTCTTCTGTCTATAATGCTTCTGAAATTAATGAACCAAACAAACAGAAAGAAAGATTCATTTCTAGCAAGAAGCCGTATGCTTTAATATTTGTGGTATCTCAACTGCAGATTTTTCAGCGCTCATTTAACTTTAGGACTCTGTATCTCAATATGAACAAAAATGGACTTGCACCACTATTGAAATAAGCCCTTCATATTTCCTTCATATATATATTGAAAGCTGACTGTGACACATTACTGGGCTGAGTCAAACAAGTGGAGGTATTAGATCATAATTTCTCTCTACCATTGTCATAAATCTTATTTTTTGCTGTTGGCACCACCGCCATTCTTTGATCAACCATTCCCGTCTACACAGTGTCAAATTCAGTTTTGTGGTTCACAAATAGACAGTCGATTATCATCATTTGCCCTGTTTACGTCCAATTTAGAATTCTGCCAGTTGTAGGTCATGTCGTAAGTGGTTCGTTTGTTGTACTAGTGTGAACAGTGCTCGTTGGAGTAATTGATGTTGAACATATGACCCTGTCTTCCTGGCTTTCTATGATTGTTTTCATTACTGTTATTATTCCATTATAACAGCAATAATCTTCTTCTTCTTCACTCCATGTATTAGGAAATTCACCTATTACGATAAAGTAATAATATTAACCATAATAATAATAATTATTATTGTTATTACAGCTGCAGTTCTCATCATTCATATTCTGTTACCTGTGATTATTTGCAGTTTGTATGCCACCGACTGTGATCATGCTGACTGTTTTACTGTGCCTTCCATTCAGGCCAGACAGATTTGCATCTTCGTTTATTAAATCGATCGAGTCTAAAGCAGATATAAAGTCTTTTATGTTACATTCGGATACCTTGACTAACTTCTCTCAAGTACTAGTGGGTGGATTCGCCTTTAATACCCTCAACAAGTCATACTATGATATTGGATTATCACTATATTTTATCTTATTCAATCACTTTATAAAATATCTTTTCAAGCCTCCTTAGCACCTCTGGAATGGCTCAGAGACAAATATCTCTTTAAGCAATCTTTCCAGTACACACACCAACCAGTACTTGGCCAAGATCGCCTATTCGGAAACGACCTAATTTCAGCAGTATTAAGTAACGTCCATCACCCACAAAGTGGCGTCTCCCTGAATGAAGCCTGTCATGGAACTAAGTCGTTGTATGTCGGACCACTAACTTGACTTTGCTCCATGAAACGCTTTTATAAAAACAACAGCATGCACACATTTACTTTTTGGCTCGAAATCATCGATCTGTTGGTGTCTTATCAGGTTTCCTTCCCTCAACATACTCATGAAATACAGCACTGCCCCATACCACGCTGAAATTAATGAGACACCGCATTCGGCACATGAGGTTACACACGGGGTAATCTTCTAGGCACTGGGTAGTATGCAAAATATCCTTACACATCTGGCTATGATCTAGCGTCCTGTACGATATCTTGTACTTTCACTTACCGTTCCTCGTTTTCATCAAATAGGTTGTTGACGCATTCCACCATAGCCTAAGACCTTGGATTAGATGATCATTTGAAGGGCTTATTTCAGTAGTGGTACAAGTCCAATTTTGTTCATTGTGAGATACAGAGTCCTAAAGTTAAATGAGCGTTGAAAAATCTGCAGTTCAGATACCAGAAATAATCAAGCAAATGGCTTCTTGCTAGAGATGAAACTTTCTTTCTATTTGTTTGGATCGTTGATTTCAGACGCATTATAGACAGAAAAGTGGAGGTAAAGGACTTGTACCACTATTGCATTAAACCCTTTATTTGCCCTCCGCAGTTCACTGTTGAGTGGCACGTCTGTTAGAATTTTAACGTCTGAGATTTCTGGATAATTCCTAACGTTAACTTCTTGTACTTTTAGGTCAGTCAGCTTTGAAATGTCTTCATACTTGCCCAACGACAATGTAGTGAACTTCTCTGCTACGACATCGCACTGTGATTCTATTTCGATTCACATCATCTTCTACTGCTCAGCGTTGAGATTATCTAATTTAGACAACTGCCAAGTTGTTTCCCACAGCGCGGTCTGTGTCTGATTGACGTCTCCTACTTCGGTGGAAACATTTACAGTGGGACAACAGAAGTTACCGATAGTAAAAATTACTAAACCACGAGTGAGGTAGCATTAACACTGTCCCCCGGTTTTGACAGGGGAGAGAGCGGGATTCCAACCACAATCTAAGCAGAAACCTCCGCCTCTCTTTACAAGATTACCTGCTAATGTAATTTCAACTGTTTTCTTAATAACACTATCTCTCAAGCTTGACATGCTGTCCAGAATCTCTATAAAACGACCGGTGCCAAGACAACGTTCTACAATAACCAACTCACTTGGCTGCTGTAAGCGTTATGTGACGCTTTTGCTCAGTACAGTGGTCCTATACGCACTGATAGTCTGACTAAAATACAATAAGCTACAGTTGCAAGGAATACTATAGACACCTGCACTACGCAAACCAAGATCATAACGGAAAAAGGACCCTAATCTTAGATGGAAGTCGTAAAACGCATTTCATATTGTACTTCCGTAAGGCAGAATGGCCGTAGACCTTGGTGACAGCATTATCATTACTCACCCGGTGCAAGTTTGGTCGATAGCGCAACTCACGGCTCATCTGTCTTTTACTGTACCCGTACTGACGAAAGGCTGGCTAAATATGGATTAACTCACCTGGAAAAATCTCAGGATCTGAATTAACATGGGCCCTTTGAACCAAGGTCCGTGGTATCGGTTCCCGCTGATCCGGATGGTAATAATTATCAGGTGTCGATGCAACTCAGCGTGGGTAGGCTCCCTATAAACAGCATGTCTCAACATGCCATCCTCCTTCCTCTTAACGAACTCATCAAAAAAAAAAAAAAAAAAAGGGAAGGCAGCCATCCTTTTCCGCCCTTACTGTGAAAGGAATATTCGGGCGGATTGAATTCAGGTGTTCTAGAGTTCGTTAAATTTCTCAATGACATAAAGCCAAACAACAAAAGTAACGTGTACATATCTGAAACAGCCGCCGACTACAAGGCACGTTCATCGAAGTATTCCATTCACAAATCTGCAATAACTGCTGACAATGGGATCCTCATCACAACGCCATTTGTGTGCTCAACATTATTCGTAACGAAAAGAGGAACTCCGGTGAAGAGGTGACTACATCAAAATTTAGTAGAATATCGGAGTCATTCAAATGCATTCCCTGTAATATATATGACAAACACTACGACTTCTTAATGTGGCAGTCACACCGATTACCTAGTGGGCTCAACAGAGTAGCAAGGTGTTCTGCTATACGATATGTCGGAGTAGAGATTGTGACTTTCGTTAAATTTTTTTGCGCGTTTACACTGAGTGAATGTATAACGTTCTTTATCGATTTTTTTTAGTATATTGTATGAATGCCGCAACTGGAAATTCATACAAAACTGGAGTTATCCTGTTGCGTGTTGCAACTGCAAGTGGTATCGTTATTTTGTGTTATTGTCACCAGAAACTTTATATGAAGTGATTTGGCAATGCCACTCCCAATACCAATAAAGAAATACAGTCATTGCAAAGTACATTCATCCCTTAGGTACTGAATCTTCTGGTGCCGTTCAGAACTGATAACTTTGGTCATTGTGCCCATACCAAATTGTCTTACTATCAGCAACGGTGGATCGCGATATATTCTGGTCTCTCATGAAGAACAATAAAATATACTAACTACAGCCTCAGCGCTGTGTAATGCTGGCCGTAATACTTTGAAATGTACATAAAGCCCTTTTGGGTGATAAAGGAAAACATTTAAGAAAAAGTCAATGTCTGTAACAAACATATGGCATGGACAGTGATGGTGTACTGACTTGGGTGAATTACAGACACTCACCTTCTCGATAGAGAAATTGCATTAGAAGCTAAGTTTGGCTTTGCATAACATGTGACCATTGAAATTACATTATTGAGATAAATTACATCCTTTTTAATAATTAAGTCACAAAGAATGAGATTTATACAGCACCTAACCTCACTAAAAAGGCAGAAAGACAAATCATCAAATTACATATAACTTTGGTAACAAATCTTAGAAACAGTACAAAAGGAAAAAATCTAACTGGCTTCTTCATCAAATCTGTTTACGTACATTCTGAGTTTATTCAACAGTTAAGAATTATCAGCCAACTCATTTACGCTAACGCGCTGGCAACGCGAAAATCATAAAAATAGAACTTCTTTATCTCACTTGCGAGAAGACGTCTGCTTTCACATTTGTATTTTCAATAATACATGTTCCCGTAATTTCTACTTTATGATCTAACACTTGGTGGCCTTACAGAGCACACCACAAACACTGCCTACTCCGTCTCTTTCGCTCACACAGAGCTACCTACAACTGTGCGCCTAGCGCACTCTTACTCCAACACTGCAATCTGAGACCAGAAGCAGTATCTTTGGTTCTGTGGTCGTGCACAGTCAGAGATCCGCTTTATAGAGCCCGTCAGAGACATACATCGTTTACAACGTAATAGTTTTATTTTAGTTTAGATTAGTATCATTACAGTATTCGGGTGCTTCATATAAGTGTACCCCCGTAGACCCCTTTCAAAATATTACTCACAATCGTACGGAAAAGTACTCCTTCTTTTTGTATCTTTGAAAGGCTATATAACCGTGAGGGAACAGCATAATAAGTAATGACATTCTTGAGAATCTCCTGCGACAAGGAACTTTTCCTCAGGAGGCTGTTAGCCTCTCTCTCAGCACAGTCCGTGCGGTCGACACCGATACTGCGATATGCTTTCGCATATACTTAACACCGCCTTTTTTGAATATAATCCTTGTTGGCCATAAGAACTGATCATTGCTCTTCTCCATAGGAAAAACGTCTAAGGCCTCTCTGCAATACGAAGGGTACATTTAAATAAGAATGGTTATATTATGTGGAAATGTGAAGCTATATTCTTTTTCCGACCTCCAACTTGGAATATGGCGCTTTTGGGTTCCTTTAAGGATGATCTGTGTTCGCCTAAGACTGTGAGCACCGTGTGACCCCGGTGTACTGGGAATAAGCGTCACACGGGCTTACAACAGCAAAGAAAATCGGTAATTGTAAAACATTGTCTTGACACCTTCCTATGGACTATAACAATTCGGAGATTCTAGAATACACTTCCAGCTTTTTCGATAGTGATATTGTGGAAGCAGTTGAAATTAAATTTCAAGTGACCATGTAAATGGAGGTGAAGTCCTTGGCTGAAATTATGCATGCAGTCTCCATTAGGAAGGAACAGAGTGACAGAATTACTGCTACTAATATGTCAAAAGTCCGCCTCAGTTGCGAGATTTTATTGGTCTTGACCCACGTTTCAGCTAGTGTAATGTAGCCTCTTCAGAAGCATAAAATAAACTAGTACACGTCAGAAGAAGGCACGGTCTGGCATGTATTACTTTATTTTATGCTTCTGAAGAAGGCTAGATTACTATAGCTGAAACCTGGGTAAAGACCAGTAACATTTCGCAAATGAGGCGGATTTTTGACATATTAATTTATCACAGTTGCTGACACGACTACAACATGTTAAAAATTCCTAAATTACTGCTACCTCCCCGTGGTTTAGTAATTTACAGTGTTGATAAATTCTGGCGGCGGTCATATTTCATTGTGTGGTGGCACTAGGTCTGCTATCTGTGTGTGTGTGTGATGTTTTCGGAACGACTATACAAACCTAGGCTTTAAATCTCCTTCTACGGTATTTACTTGTTGCAGTTTCGCCTTGAAAATGACAGGGTGGTCACCCCTCGAAATATTGGCGGTTGTCGACGACATAAATCGGTTGTTCTCGGGCAGTTCATTTGAACACTGAATACTGGAAGAAAAACTGAGGTGTCACAGGTTTATCTGTTACTGGAACAAATCCAAAGTAGCTATTTTTCAATGATATTTGCTACTATGAACTCCACTCACTTGTTACCACGAAGTAAGAAAATACGTTACCACCAATGCCCACAGGTGTTTCCGTTGTTAGTCTCTACTGTACGTTGAACTTAATAAGGGAGAAACAATTGAGTAGCTATTGTGTTAACGCAAAGTTTGCAAAGATAATTCATAGTCTTATACAGCCTAGTATCTCAGCCCTCACCTATGAAGTATTTAGGAAGTGTTACGGAAAGATCTTATGCCTACCGTTCCTGTAAATCAATAATTTAATTAATAGTATACATTGCGTTAGTATCTTGCTTGTCAGGTGTTAGCTAGCTTTCATAACCCTTAGTTATTATTTCATTTAGAGACAAATGAACCTGTACTTTTCGTACGAGTCTTATTTAGGGTTTAGCTTCACGTTTAACTTCACGTACGTTGGAAATCGGATCTTCTTTGTTACGAAAGATCAAGAAAAATGCGTGTATCCTTATGTACATGTTGTTCTGTTCACTCATGTCGTGGAAAATGGTTCAAATGGCTCTAACAACTATGGGACTTAACATCTGAGGTCATCAGTCCCCTAGACTTAGAACTACTTAAACCTAACTAATCTAAGGACATCACACACATCCATGCCCGAGGCAGGATACGTCGTGTAACTTAGGCATAAGATAGCCAGCATTAATAGGATAATACTTGTTTATTGAAGAAAACTCTAGAGTTAATTTACAGTAATAGCTGCTGCTTCCATTGAGAGATACCGGGTAATCATGTCTCGATAACTGTACTTAACAAAATTCTCTTGGTTACTAAATTGCACGAACACGAGCAAATATTGTATTTGCGGGAAAAAGCACAGCAGCTCTACGAACGTATAAATCGGCACCAGTTGTTAATATAGTATATGATACTCGCACCCATTTTGAAGTAAACGTTAATCTTTACTGTCGTGACTGTACAAAAAGCAAGGAAACCCTGTTTTCAGGTGCCTATATTCTGTATCGATCAACTGTACCGAACTGCTATATTCCTAGAGAGATTCATAGATTAATTCAAATATCGGCTACAGAATTACTGTCTATTGTCTGATGGTCTGTCTACGGATGAGAGGAACTCCAAGTATGCACCCAGATATGTGAGTACCGAATTGAAGATAACCTATACTAAGCGAATATCTAAACCGTTTATTCGACAACAGTATAACCGACCCCCTTCCTGCATTGTGAACATCGAAACTATTGATTTCTCCATAATGACCTCGATTTCGCCTGGACTATTAACCCTAACCTTTACATCTGCGTGTCTTCGATAATAATTTTCCACTTCGCGAAGATTTCTATTTGTTAACAATTTGTTCCTAAGGTACCCTCTAATCTTGAAGTATTTAGAGCTATAGATTTCACGACACATTTGCAATAAAAAGCATCTCTCACTTGCCGTACGTTTTATGATCCACTTCGTCTGAGATAGTCCTGAAAGAACCCTTGAACATCCCACTCCCCCCACCCCCTCTCTCTCTCTCTCTCTTTTTCATTCAAATGAGTGCTTTATGGTGATGAGTACCGTACAAGCGCAGTGAAAGAGGAATTTGAAGCTGTAAGAATATGGTCGGCTTACTCCTGGAATATTACCACCATAAACCTGAGATGAATAGCGGGGATATACTTCACAGAATGCAAATATTCTAAAAAAAGAGCTTCAGGCAGACGCTGAATATCCTGACTGAGGTCCGTGTCATAACATTTCCGGATCTTATTTAATGTCTTAAAATACTCATATAAAAAAAAATAAATGAAATATAAGTTTCAGTGGGAGGATTCATGTAAGTATCTTTCTGCCTTGGACGATCTTGATAATTGTCCATTTCTGTGCGAGTCAGCGTGCATCTATTGAATTACCAATATACCATTTAAAATATAGACGAAATATATTGTAAAACACCATTTTCTAATACAAGACAAAAAAATTAGTCAACCAAATTATGACCAACGTTCAAATATAAATGAATCGATCTAATAAATAGTAAAAAATTCCTAATGATACAAATTGATAAACGGATTTTGCGAACATTTCTGGAGCAATGTGTGATTGAGATATCGGAAATTTTAGGGTCAAAAGCAATCAGTAGCACTGAACACCTAAAATGTTCAGCCCGTAACCCGACACCACTTGCAGATTGCCTATATAACGGCTTGCAGTGGCAACGAAAATTTGGTTTTCTGTATTTCGTACAATTACTTACCAAATTTAAAATTCTGTCATGAACGAATCATTGTATGAGCTAATGTGAACTGTTGAACAATTTCGCGTGGTAACGCAATTCATTTCGACCAAATTACGTTCTCTGGTTTCAAAAAACAGTTCAAATGCCTCTGAGCACTATGGGACTTAACTTCTGAGGTCATCAGTCCCCTATAACTTGGTAGACATACCAAAACACTGTTCAAAGATCGCAGCAGAGATCGTAATGGAATGGCTGCCTTCACAGGAGGCCCAGCCTCTGGTGGAGTATGGTAAGCCTGTGACAAGACTAGAACAGGAAGTGCTGAGTAGCTGGTTTGGGCAGGACTTGCAGCAGGTTCTTCACAGGGACATGATCCGTGTGGCAAGCGATTTTGATTGGGAGTGGCAGAGGGATGGACTACGATGTAGTGGAAATTTAGTGTGCAATGGACCACTTTATTAGCTGTGGGAAGAATCTCAGGCAAGATGGTAGCTAATCATAGCCTTGGCGAAGTTCAGTTGTTCCAGTCTGGGGTGACACTGACTGAAAAAGGGGACAATCATTTGTGGCTGGTTCTTTGGCACGGTGGGAGGGTTGATAGTGGTAGGAGAAAAGGCATGGGAGATCTAAGTGTTAGGTATGGGGTGTAGTGTACGACTCTAATGGCCTTAGTGAAACTCTCTGCATAAAAGGCAATGGCGTAATTGTAACTGCTGATACAGGGTAGCCTGGTTGTATGGAAGTGATTTTTTGGTGTGAAAGGGATGACAGCTGTCAAAATGCACGTAGTATTGGTGGCTGGTGGTTTTATTATGGACAGAGGTGGTTATGGAACCATCAGAGAGGAGAAGGTCTATGACTAGGATAATGGCATACTGGGTTGACAGGGACTGGTTGAATCAGATAGAAGAGATATTGTTGAGGTTGCGAACAAAAGATGATGGTAGGTCTTGGCCCTGACTCCAGATCATGGATATATCATCAATGAACCTGAACTAGGGTAGGGGTTGGCATTTTGGAATGCTAGGAAGGTCTCCTGTAGATACCCCATAAGCAGGTTGGTGCTGGCGACTTAGGTGTAGCGCCTTTGATTAATAATCAACAAGTCTTCAGTGCCAGGTTCGAAATCTGACGGCCGCGGACTTGTGACTTAAGAAGCCACCCTCATTTTGCCAACCTCCTTGTCAAAGAGGGTGGAGGACTGGAATGATGTCACCGGCACACTCTTGTCCTTGCGGTGGGAAAAAAGGAAAAAAGAAAATAGAATCAGCAATGACCAACGACATGGCGAGGCGTTGCAGAAGGCAATGGAAACGTCTAAAGACACATAACGGGTATCCGCAGAAATGTGGCCTGTAATTTAAAAAGTGTCAAGACGATACATCTCTTGTGAAAAGTTTCCAGAAAAATCCCCCATTTGGATCTCTGGGAGGGGATTGACGACGGGAGGTGAACATGACACAAATACTAAATAACCAATGAAAGGATAATGTTCTACGAGTCGGGGCGTTGAATGTAAGAAGCTTGAACGTGTTAGAGAAGCCAGAAGCTCTGAAAAGCGAATTGCAAAGGCACAATTTATAAGTAGTAAGGCTTGGTGAAATGAAATAGAATGAGGACAAGAATTTCTGGTCAAATGAGTAGCATAAACAGCAGCATAAAGTGATGTAAGGGGAGTAGGCTTCGTTATGAATAGGAAGGTAGGGCATGGGATGTGTTACTGAGAACAGTTCAGTGACAGAATTACTCTTAACAGAATCAGCAGCAAACTAGCACCAACAACGATATTTCAGGTACACAAGCCGACGTCGCAAGCTGAAGATGAAGAGATAGGGAAAGTATATGAAGATACTGAAAGGGTGAAGCAGTATGTAAAGGACGATTAAAATGTAATAGTCATGGGAGCTGGAATGCAGTTGTAGGGGAAGGACTAGAAGAAATGTTCACAAGTGAATATGGGATTGAGACAAGGAATGAAAGTGGCGAAAACCTATTTGAGCTTAGTAATAAATTTCAGTTCAAGAATCACGAGAGGAGACAGTATACTTGCTAAAGGCCTGGCTATATGCGAAGATTTCAGATAGATAATATCATGGTCAGACAGAGATTTCGACATCAGATGCTGGATTATAATGCGTACGCAGGAGCAGATATAGACATAATCACAATGTAGTACTGATGAAGACTATGCTGAAGTGTAAGAAGTAATTCAGGAAAAATCGATACGCAAACAAGATTGATACAGACTTACTAAGGAATGAGGAGATACGAATGAAGTTCTCTAAGGCTGTAGAGAAAGTAATAAAGAATAACTCAATAGGCCATACATTTGAAGAGCTAAGGACATCTCTAAAAAGGGCAGTCACATGATCTGGAAAGAAAAACTGAGGTACAGAGAAGAAACGTGCGAAAACCTATGGGTAACACATGAAATACTGCAGCTGATCAGTGACAGAAGGAAACTGAGGAATAAAAAAAAAACAAATTGCTGCAGTATGAAATAAATAGGAAGTGAACGGAAGTTAACACGAAATGATTGCACGAAAATGTGAAGAAATCATAGAAGAAATGATTGCCAGAAAGAGTGACTTAGAATATATAGGAGTGTCAAAATGGCTCTGAGCACTATGGGGCTTAACATCTTAGGTCATCAGCCCCCTAGAACTTGGAACTACTTAAACCTAGGTAACCTAAGGACATCAAACACATCCATGCGCGAGGCAGGATTCGAACCTGAGACCGTAGCGGTCTCACGGTTCCGGATGAAGCACCTAGAACCGCACGGCCACCGCGGCCGGCTATAGGAGTTTCAAAACAAAATTCGGTGAAATTAAAAGCAAGGGTTGCAACATTTAGAGTGCAACGGTTATTCCACTGAAAAATGAAGAGGAGAGAGCGGAGGACACTGAAGGCGTCTATGACGGGGAAGTTAAAGGCACCAGAGAGGTAATTATGACGTTGTGGTTGATAATGGAAGCAAAACTAAAGATATATCAAGACACGTTCGTGGGATTTGTCTACCTATAAAAAGCATTCGACAATGTAAAATGGTGCTCGAAATTCTGAGGAGAATCGGGTAAGTTATAGGGAGTGATGGGTATTATATAATATCTACAACGGCAGGGAAGGAATAATAAGAGTGGACGACCAAGAACGAAGTACTCGCACTAAAATGGGTGTAAGACAGCGACGGAGACTTTCACCCTTACTGTTCAGTCTGTATATCAAAAAGTAATGAAGGTAATAAAGAAAGATTCACAGTGGGATTAAATTTCACGGTGATAGGATATCAATGATACGATTAGCTGATGAAACTGCTTTCGCGAGTGAAAGTGGAGAATAATTACCAGTACATGATCTGCTGAATGGAAGGAGCAGCCTCATTACGTATAGAGTATAGACTGAGACTGGAAAAACTGGTAGAAGCCGACCTCAGGGAAGATCAGTTTGGATTCCGTAGAAATATGGGGACACGTGAGGAAATACTGACCTTGCGACTTATCTTAGAAGAAAGATTAAGGAAAGGCAAACCTACTTTTCTAGCATTTGTAGACTTTGAGAAAGCTTATGACAATGTTGACTGGAATATTCCCTTTCAAATTCTAAAGGTGGCAGGGGTAAAATACAGGGAGCGATAGGCTATTTACAATTTGTACAGAAACCAGATGGCAGTTATAAGAGTTGAGGGGCATGAAAGGGAAGCAGTGGTTGGGAAGGGAGTGAGACAGGGTTGTAGCCTCTCCCCGATGTTATTCAATCTGTACATATAACTAGCAGTAAAGGAAACAAAAGAGAAATTCGGAGTAGGTATTAAAATCCATGGAGAAGAAATTAAAACTTTGAGGTTCGCTGACGACATTGTAATTCTATGAGAGACAGCAAAGGACTTGGAAGAGCGGTTGAACGGAATGGACAGTGTCTTGAAAGGAGGATATAAGATGAACATCAACAAAAGCAAAACGAGGATAATGGAATGTAGTCGAATTAAGTCGGGTGATGCTGAGGGAATTAGATTAGGAACTGAGAGACTTAAAGTAGTAAAGGAGTTTTGCTATTTGGGGAGCAAGATAACTGATGATGGTCGAAGTAGAGAAGATATAAAATGTAGACTGGCAATCGCAAGGAAAGCGTTTGTGAAGAAGAGAAATTTGTTAACATCGAGTATAGATTTAAGTGTCAGGAAGTCCTTTCTGAAGGTATTTGTATGGAGTGTAGCCATGTATGGAAGTGAAAAATGGACGATAAATAGTTTGGACAAGAAGAGAATACAAGCTTTCGAAATGTGGTGCTACAGATGAATGCTGAAGATTAGACGGGTAGATCACATAACTAATGATGAAGTATTGATTAGAATTGTGGAGAAGAGGAATTTGTTGCACAAGTTGACTAGAAGAAGGGATCGGTTGGTAGGACATGTTCTGAGGCATCAAGGGATCACAAATTTAGCATTGGAGGGTAGCATGGAGGGTAAAAATCTTAGAGGGAGACCAAGAGATGAATACACTAAGCAGATTCAGAAGGATGTAGGTTGCAGTAAGTACTGGGAGATGAAGAAGCTTGCACAGGATAGGATAGCATGGAGAGCTGCATGAAACCAGTCTCAGGACTGAAGACCACAACAACAACATAGACTGAGAGTAAATCTGAAAAAGACGATAGTAATTAGAAGTAGCAGAAGTGAGGACAGGAGAAACTTAACATCAGGACTGATAGTCACGATGCAGATGATAATAAGGAATTCTACGACCTAGGCAGCAAAATAACCAGTGACCGACGAAGCATGGGTGACGTCGAGAGTAGACTAGCATTTGCAAAAAAAGACATTCCTATACAGGAGAAATCTTCTAGTATGATACATAAACCTTAATTTGAGGCCGGCCGCGGTGGCCGAGGGGTTCTAGGCGCTCCAGTCTGGATCCGCGCGTCTGCTACGGTCGCAGAGGTTCGAATCCTCGGCCATGGATGTGTGTGATGTCCTTAGATTTAAGTAGTTCTAAGTCTAGGGGACTGATGACCTGAGATGTTGAGTCCCATTGTCCTGAGAGCCATTTGAACCATTTTTTCTTAATTTGAGGAAGAAACTCCTGAGAATACACGTTTGGAGTACAGCACTGTATGGTAGTGAAACACGGACTGTGGGAAATCCGGAACAGAAGACAATCGAAGCTTTTGAGATGTGGTACTACTGACGTACGTTAGAGACTAGGTGGACTGATGCCATAAGGAATGGAGAGGAAAAAGAATATATGGAAAACACTGACCTGGAGAAGGGACAGGATGGTAAGACATCAGAGAGTGACTTCCATGTTTTTGGAAGGAGCTGTGGAGGGCAAAATCTGTAGAGAAAGACAGTGCTACTTTGAGATGAAGAAGTTGTCACACAAGAGGAATTCGTAGACGGCCGCATGAAACCAGCCACAAGACTGAAGATTCAAATAAATGTGAATGCCATGTGCATGCATGCCCATGGCTCTACCTCAGATTTCTCAGTATACCCTTCCTTCAAAGGAGAAGTAGTAGTGTGTTAGGGGAAAAAAGTGATAGAGGAAAGAGAGAGTGGGTTTGGGGTATGAAGTCCTTTGGGAAAATTTGTGTCCGATAGCAGTTAGACCATAGGCATGAGGAACATTGGTCTATAGGAAGGAAGAGTCGGAAGTAACGATTAGGGATCTAGGAGTGAAGTAGGTGGGGATGGTGGGGGAGTCATTGAAGGAAGTGGTTGGCATCCCTGCCCTGGGAGGCTACATTATGGGCAGTTGGTTGGAGGTGTTTATCAATTAAGGCTGAAATTATTTCAGTGGGGGCACAATAACAAGCCACATTGGGGCACCCAGTATTGTTGGGGATTATGGGTTTTGGGGAGCATGTTTTAGAAGGTGCTTGTTGAGGTGCAATAAGGGTGAGTGACGATGGGCATGCTTTCAGGGGAGAAGTTCTGGGTAAGGGCTAAGGCTTTAAGTAGGGTTGGAAGTTGCGTTGGGCTCCTCGATGGGGGTCCGTTTGACTGAGTTTACATGTGGGGTGGTAAAATAGTGAAACCTTCGTCTGCAGGTAGGATGATTGGATCAGTATTAGCTTTGAGGTTGTGTACGGCTATTCTTTGTTCTGCTGGAAGGTTGGTGTTCTGGGGAAGGAACCTTTAGACGACAGTGAGACTAAGTTGGAAGTAAGGGATTCCTGTAAGGTGACGAGAATGTGGTTAGGTGGGATGGGAGGGAGGATCATGCTTAATGATGGTATGAACGGTTGTGAGAGGAGCTGGATAAGAGAAAAGGAGAGTAAAAATATGTAAAGACAAGCAAAAACACCCACAGATATACAAAAATACGCACAGATATGTACAAAGACGCACAAATACGTGAAACACTGTAAAATGCATGAAACTACATATAACTAAACACAAACAAGTTTAAAACGTAGAGAAATGTGAGAGAAAAGAAACTGATATCTCACACACTCATGCCCGAGGCAGGATTCGAACCTGCGACCGTAGCAGCAGCGCGGCTCTGGACTGGAGCGCCTAGAACCGCACGGCGACCGCGGCCGGCTCACTAAAGTATGTCAAGATGAGGGATGAAGTGGGAGTAATAGGAATAAATATAATTACAACTACTGACGGAAAAATCTGGTGCAAGAGATACTGTATCAACAATCCACAAAGTCAACAAAAGTGTGGTGTGTGGGAATGAACTTCGATATAACGTTGCTGGGAAGTGGTTGGGGTTGGAGGTTGGTGAAAAAGCATAGGAGAAAAGAGTAGGAACAGACACTGAGAAGAGAATAGTACCAATGGAAAACATCACAATGTTTTAAGGAAAACCTGTTGATAAAATCAAACAATTCAACATCAGCCATGCTCTCATTATTACCATCCCAGAATTGTCATAAACCTACTCTCCTTCTCTAGATCCCTGCAATAGAAACATTTCTTTTCTGCCAATCCCTCCAGTCAAATTCAACCTGAATCCAACATTGAACCCTGCATCTCTCACACCATCATCCAACTGTATGTTTCCAACCCCCACTCCCACCTAAACACCCACTGGTCACCCTCCAGGAATTCGTTACCTCCAACTTAGCTATCCATCGTTCCCCAGGTGACTTCTTCAGAACACGAAGCTTTCAGCTGGAGAAAGAAACAGAGACAGCTTCAAAGACCGACGACCTCAGCAGTACAGTCCCTTAGAAATTCACGCACACACACATACACATACAGCCTCAAAACTAACTCCAAAGTAATCATCTAACATGCAGACAAAGGTCCCCCACTGATTTATGAATTGCAGAAAGCGTCTGCCAATTATCTGACTCCTCCACTTGTATACTCTGCCAGAGTGAGCCCATCCCGAAGTCCAACACAACCTCGAATCCCTGCTGACAGCCTTAGGCCCTTCCCAGAACTTCTCCACAGAATCAGTTTCCCTCATCACCCTTATGACACCCTGAACACCCATCTAATAAATGTGCTCCAAAATACACAAACACAACAGTCGTGGATGCCTCACTGTGGCTGGTTGTCGTGCCCCCACTGCAAGAATGTCTTACCTCACTGCCTAACACTTCCAAGCAATTGCCCATAATCTACCATCCCACATCAAAGAGACCAACCACTTCCTTCGATTCCTCACCATAACACCCCCAACCACCCTCCTCATGTAATTTCCAGGATCCCTACGCATTACTCCCTAACGACAAACAACCCTCATGCTTCTGGTCTTACCACTGCTGAACACTATCCTTCCCACTGTTTTCAGACCCCAGACTTTCTACCTCATTCCTCATATTCCCTACTAACTTTATACTAGTCCACAAATATTTCTTATTTGAAGGAAACGTAAACAAACAATTCTGCAGCACAGCCGTGGGCACTTGCACGGCACCCTCCCATGCCAACATGTTTTTGGGCCATCTAGAGGAGACATTCCTAGCCCCACAAAATCGCAGAATCGTTGACCTGCTTCAGATTCGTTGATGATCTGGACTCATTCATGACCTGATATCAGGGTCAAGACACTCTATCCTCAGTCCATCAGAGTCTAAAAACTTCCTCTCACATCCGATTAACCTGGTCCTCCTCAACCAAATGTGTCACCTTCCTAGAGGTAGACCTCCTCCTTTGTGATGGTTTTATTTACACCTTTCTCCATATTAAACCCACAAATTACCAAAAATACCTGCATTTTGATAGCTTTCATAACTTTCTGAGCAAAAGTTCCCTCCCATACGCCCTGACTACCTAGGGATGGCATATCTTCAGTGATGAGAACTCACTTTCCCAGTACACTGAGGGTTGTAACCTCCCCACAGAATTCTTTCTCATCTTAACCTCCCCACAAAATAAAATAAAATAATATATATAATATTCTAATTTAGCGTAATCTCCCCACAAAAATTTCATTCACATTTAGTGTAACCTCAAAACAGAAAAATTCCTTAAATTCTCAACAGTAGAAATTACAATTATGTCGTTCACATTTAGTGTAACGTCCCAACAAAATAATTTCCGTAACCTGGTAATAATACAATGTAACGAACCTCTCAATTAAATTGTCGCTCACTTATAACTTTTCAATAATTGACTGTGAATTTAACCTGGTAAATTTTGGATGTCAGCAGTGCTGCGTCATGGCCCTGAAAGATCATTCTGAATAAAAAAGAGAAAAATTCTCAATGAAGTCGCCGGATAACTCATATATATCTGCTCTTACAATAAATTTTTCTGGCACAGCCCTGGGGAATGCTGGCCGATAGATTTGTCAATTATGAAAGGAAACAACAGATTTTTCCTTTGCAATAATCGGGATGATCATGGATTGGAGAAATTAGTAAATTCTTTAAATTGAAATGAATGGTTGTTAAAAGTTACTTTTTATGAGAAGGATTATTATTACGAGATTTTTAAAACATTTACATGGGACTTGAGATAACATTACTACATACGCGCGGGGCTGCTTTTTACCTTTTACAATAATACTCAGGCTCTGGCTCGCTGCACCACGACCGGCCCAGCCAACACGATACACCAGACCAGACTAGAGCAGACTGCTCACTAGCAACAACTTACTGCTACAGCTACACAGCTCCTACTGCAGTAAACACTGCTCTCTGGTCAGAGATTCTCTTATACCCTGCATATCGCAGGCAGTGCATGAGCAATACATCGAAATAACATCTGCTCGGACCTCTTACATAACCGTCCACTGGTGGGGCAAAAATTTGGCAGCGATGGTGAGTCAATTGGACTTGCCATGAGCAACAAATTTTTCTATAACCTACTTAATTAACTAAGTCTACAGTCACAGAGTGTATACATATATATAAGTGTAGAACATGAAATGAAATAGAGTGCACATGCACTGAGTACACAACATATCAAGAAATTACAAAATGTGTACGCAATGAGTACAAAACATATTAGCAGATGACATAAAGTGCACACGCACTGTATATATTTTTTACCATTTTACAAGAACTAGCGAAGGAAAGGGAAGGATTGAATCATGGTTGTAGCACAGTAGGTTGCACGTAGCTGCACTGAAAGTCCGTATCTTTCTACAGAATCACAACACCAAGTGAGACAATCTGAAGTTCTCTTCCCTGAAGTATTAACCAGTGTAGCCAAGACACTGAAATGTTGTATTAATATTCAATGTTGTCATTTTGGTAGTACATTAGGTACACCAAACAGTAGGACCATAATAACATCTCCATCGTTCAAGGTGGTGGACAGCATGATGTGTCAACACCACATTCTTGTAGAATCCATACTCTTTCACCAACGTAGAATTAGTGCAAAAACCAAATATAGTGCACCATGATCATGAGGATGGACAGGACAAACGGATATTGCAGTAATTTCTGGTAATTAGGTCGGAAGGTGAAGGACATTAAGTCTTATGCTAGTCATCATTGAGAATTACACTAGTCTATCAACCGATTTCAGTAATTGTTCGCACTCATTGCCTAGTTACTAAACATTTCTGTACTATGTATGGAGTATTACAGAACATTATTCATAAGTCGTCTGACTACAGTAAATATTGGCACTCACTGGCCAGTTACAAACCATTTTTATGCATTATTCAGAAGTCATCATTCAAAACAAGAGTTAATTAATGGCATAGCATTTACATAATTCATCTAATTATAGTAAACATTGGCATTCATTGGCCAGTTACTAAACATGTAGCAAGTATTGAATATTACAAAACACTATTCATAACTCATCTGATTGCGGTAATTATTGGCACTCATTGGCCAGTTACAAAGTTTTCATATAGTTTTATAGAACATTATTCAGTATTATTCAGAAGTCATCACTCAAAATGAGAGTTAATTATTAGCATAGCATTTATAGAGTATAACAAAAATATTATTTACAGAAATTATTGGCATAGCATTTATGCATTATTACAAAACATCAGTCAGTATTACTCAGAACTTTTCATTCAAGTGACATAGGACATATTTAAAATGTAATACACTGCAACTATTACTCAAGGTCTGTGGTCCAATAATACATAGATACAATGGATTCAATACATCTGAGAAATTTGTATTATATTTAGAACTAGAAATATCTCTTAAACTGGTAGCATTATTTGCGACTGGTAATATATTTTTTGGGCTAGCAATGCATTGCGTTGAGATCAATAATTAATTGCTAGGGCATGAAAATATTTGCTTTTGACTTATTGCTGGAAATAAGGATTAATAACGTCATTCGTCATGAGCCAGCTGTAGCAAGGTTATGAACAAGTTGAGTATATGTGATGACATTCATGAATGACACACACAAATGAGTAAAAAAATGCAAGTACTTGAACAGGTTTAATGACTAACTGCTTATAGCACATTAATTTCATGATTAGCCTCTCCTGGAAAAAATACAAAATGGATTATTGAGCTGAAAGAAGAAACACATATTATGCTGAAAAGTAGTGAACTTCGAATTAACAGGTAATGAAACGTGTACTCAATATGTATGTACTCTAGCTGTCCTTTCCAAAACATTCAGTCATTGTACCATGCGACATAAGACATACTGTCAAAACGAACTGCAACAAATACTTAAATAAATACATAGCATCTCTTAACTAATAGTAAATATATAAACTTCATCATTATTCTCATCTGCAAGGAAAAACTTCATTATTCATATTACCATAACTTCATTACTATCATCAGCTGCAAAGAAAAACTTCATTATTCATATTAGCATATTCTTCATATAACTATTCATCATCATTCATTATCATCTGCAAAAAAGACACTTCATTATTATTTATTCATATTACCATTTACTTCATACAACTATTCATAGTATAGAGTTTCTTATTTCTAGCATATTTCATCACTAAAATTAAGATGTGTAGTTCTGTCTGACAGCCTGCATCAATCGTCTCGTATTCTGAAAGAAAAATAATTACTTAAGACTGCTATCATACGATGTGTATAGTATATTCTTGTTAATGCTTGTTAATTCTGATCCATTTACTCTTCACGTCAAGGTATTGCATTTTCTTTCGTTCATTCCGAAGGTGAAATTCCCATTTCATAGTAATCCACCGTGGTTTGTTTAAGTTATTTCTTTTAGACGTTATTGCTTTCTGGAAATGATGAATAAGGATTAATATCTTGCATTTAAATCATATACTCATTAAATAAAAATTTGTTTGTAGTGATATAATTAAGCATACAGCATAGCATGACAGAAAACGTATTATGTCAAAAACATAGACAGTTTTCATGTGCAAAAAAATGTACCCAGAGTATCATAATGTAGTAGCAAAAACAATGTAAAATAGTCAAGATATAGAGATATCGTAAGGAAAAATGTCAAAGTCAACTGGTGTTTGTTATATCTTAAAGATTTCGTAGTGCATACAAACAAAACAGGAAAACAATCATACATACACGAAAAATGGAAAATGTGCACGGTCTGATATATAACGACAAGAAAAGTGACCTGCTAACCTTACCTTGCCGGGCACGTGCCAAGAAAAACTATGATAATCATTAGTAAGTAGTCACATAGATAGAATTGCATAATTGGTCACAAAATATGTAAGTTTATCTGGAAAAATGTGCACGGTCTGATGTGTAACGACAAGAAAAGCGACCTGCTAACCTTACCTTGCCGGGAACTTGCCAAGAAAAACATATGATGATCATCAGTAAGTGTTCATATAAATATAATTGCATAAGTGGTCATATAAAAATCAGGAAATGGCATTACAGTGTGATATATCATAAAGAATGTTCATTTAATAAAGGGTTTAATATTGGAGACATGGTGATTGCCCTTGCTTTTTCTGGGTCTCAAAGTTTCGACGTTTACTACATTGGGGTGAGGAATGCTGCGAATTCGATATGGACCTGCGTATAGAAGCTCAAATTTACTGCATCTACTCTTTCCTCTGTGGGTAAATAGTGTGTATGTACTAATATCTTCTGTCCAATGTGAAAGTCACGGCGTGTACAATCCTATTTTTGCTGTCTTCTCCGGCGCTCTCCGGCACGTTTGATGTTGTTGAGTGCAATGTCAATTATTTCATGGTGGCGTAGTCGACGAAATGTAGGAAAGCATACTAATTCTTTAATTTTGTTAGGTGGTTCAACATTTTTCAATATAACAGTCGCAGATAGCATAGTAGATTCATTTGGTATCGAGTTAATTACATCCTGGAATGGCAGTATGTGTGTATCCCAATGAATATATTTTTTATGGCAGTATATTCTACATAGTTTACCAATTTCTTTCATTAGTCGTTCACAAGGGTTCGAAGAAGCGTGATACTTGGATATGTAGATCAGAGAATTGTTTCTTGTTCGTAACATACGCGTCCATAACGCAGATCTAAACTGTGGTCCATTGTCGGAAATTACTTTCAATACATGCCCTACATTAAATAGAAAATGTTTTTCAAATGCTTCCGAAACAGATTTAGCAGTAGCTTTGCGTAACGGAGTGAAGGTAACAAATTTCGAAGTGAGTTCAACAGGGACAAAGATGTAACAAAAACCACTATTAGATCTGGGAATCGGACAAAAATGTCTACAGCGGCCATGTGTCTCAATTTAACAGGTCAATGGGATGTAACGGAGGAATATGTCAAGTCGTGTCTGACTTAGCTTTCTGGCAGATTTTACATGACGCTAAAACTCGTCGAATACGTTTCTCCATGTTGGCAAAATAACAGTTCTGTCTCAGTAGAAGAAAACATTTTCTGGCTCCGTAATGTGCATAACTTAAATGAGGATACCAAATTAATTTGTTAACAATTTCGTCAGGAATGCATAGTAACAAGTTGTTGCTGTCAGGGTGAGAGCGGCGAAACAGAATGTTATCGCGTACAGTGTAATGGTTTCTGATGGTAACATTATTCCTATCTTGCCAAAGGCGTTTAATTTCTTTCCATACGTTGTCTTTACTCTGCTCTTGTGCTATGTCTCGTAATGATGCCGAAATGAAATTTTCAAATGCAACTTGTTGAATGTACATGACGCTGAAATTTGCTTTGCAGAAGTTTGTTGCGATGTCTTGCTGATTGTTGCTAAGAGAACGGGATAGTGCGTCTGCTACAACAATTTGTGTACCGGGAATGTGAACAATTGTAAAATTAAATTCCTGTAAATAAAGTTTCCATCTGCTTACCTGTCGTATGTAAATTTTGCAGAAAGTAAAAACTGTATCGCTCTATGATCTGTGTAAACGGTCGTATGTCTTCCATAAAGAAAATGCCTAAATCTCCTAAATGCCCATACAACACATAATGTTTCAAGTTCTATAACAGAATGATTGCGTTCAGCAGGTGACAGAATTTGACTCGCAAAGGCTATGTTTTTAATTACTGTAGTGCCATTTTCTTCAATTTCCTGAAAAATGTGTACGCCTAAAGCTGTGTTAGAACTGTCGGTGGCAATGGAAAAATTTCTAGTAAGATCTGGGTGTGATAAAAGAGGTGCGTTCAACAAAGCATGTTTCAGATTAGCAAATTCAGACTGTGCTTGGCTATCCCAAGACCAAATAGCGTTTTTACCCGTCAGCTGACATAATCTAGGGGTGTCTAAAGCAGAGTAATGAATAAATATACGGAAAAAAGTTAATTAAACCCAAGAAGCTGCGTAGTTGTTTCTTCGTCGTAGGAACAGTAATGTCACGTAAAGCTTGAAGTTTTTCCGGGTCAGGCGCAATGCCTTTTCCTGAAATTACATGTCCAAGATATTTTATGGAAGTTTTACTAAAGTGCGATTTGCTAAGATTAACTGTGAGTCCTTGTGCACGAAAAGTTTGTAACAGTTGTTCAAGAATCAGATTGCGTTCAGACCAGTTAGCTTCTGCAAATAGAATGTCGTCTACACACTTTGTGATTCTGTCTTTAAGTTCTGTCGGAAGTATAGTACTCAAACCGCGAATAATTGCTGCTGAAGAAATTGTTAAACCGAACGGTAATTTGCAAAACTGATAACAGTCACCAAAACAGAGAAATGCTGTGTACGTTCTGCAGTTCGGATGGAGCTGAATTTGCCAACATCCCGATTTCAAATCTAATGTGGAATAAATAGCAGTACCATGAAATTTCTCTAGAAGTTCTTCTAGTGTTTGAGGGCGATCTGTTTCATTAATAATAATGTCATTGATGTGGCGCGAATCAAGAACGAGGCGAAGTGAACCATCCTTTTTCTTAACAATATGGAAATTTCAAGGAAGTTCGAAATTAAAACAGGTGTTAGACAAGGTGATGGTTTATCCCCAATCCTCTTCAACTGCGTACTGGAAAAGATATTGAGAATATGGAAAGAAGAACTCAAAGGCACCAAGAATGACATCAGAATTGGAACAAAAAAAGAAAAAATAGAAGTGGACTGTTTAGCTTTTGCAGACGATCTGGCAATAATTACAGAAAACGAAGAAATAGCTCAGAATTACTTGGAGAAACTACAAGAAGTTTCGGCCAGAGCTGGACTGCAGATTTCATTTGAAAAAACCGTGTATATGTCTAATCATAGAAATAACAAGAAAAATCTTATTACTAAATACGGCAATATTAAGAGAGTAGAAAAATTTAAGTATTTAGGTGAAATAATTCAAGTGAATGGTTTAGACAAGAGTGCAAACCAGGCGAGAGCAAGGAAAATGGAATTTGCTTTTCAAAAAACCAAAGACATATATAGCAAAAAAAACATTTCGATTCAAGGTAAATTAAGACATTATAAAACTGTCATTAGACCAGAATGCCTGTATGCATCGGAGTGCCTAACTCTTAACAAAAAGGGGGAAATAGAAAACATGGAAAGGAAAGAAAGGAAAATTTTGAGAAAAATATTAGGACCGAGAAAGATTGGAGAAGAGTACAAGCTAAAGAGTAATAAGGAAATATACAAAACTATTGAGAAAGTGAGTGATGCAATGCGTAAACGCAGACTAACGTTTTATGGTCACCTGTCGTGGATGTATGGAAACAGACTAACAAGAAAAGTGTTTGAACATAGTAACAGGAACGAAAAAACCAACAATAAATGGATACAAATGGTGAAAAAGGATTTGGCCTATTTTAATGTCACCCGTGAGTCAATCAGGGACAGGAAAAAGTTTAGACAAATAGTGAACGAAATTAAGTGTTTTCCAGAAGAAACGAAACTAAAGAATAATAACAGGAAATGGTCGGAAGAGCGGAGGAGGAACCATTCGAAAATGATGAGGAAATATTGGGAAGAGAGAAAAAAGATCAAAAAGCCGGGCAAGTGAATTGTTGAACGTGGTCCAAAGATGGCCGAAATCGAAAGAAGAAGAAGATGGAGCGGGTTTATGTACGGACTAACTGCCGGTTCAAAAATTCCTTGGACAAGCATAACTTGCAATTCTTTCTTAACTTGTTCTCTGTAAATATAAGGAATGGGATAATGTTTGCCTTTAAATGTGTCGTGCTGTTTAACTTTAAATTCATACATGAAGCCGGACATAGTACCAGGGACGTAGTCAAAAACTGGAGCTTGCTGTAAAAGAATCTTGCGTAGCTCTGTACGTTCGTCGACTGTATTTGCATTGCTCTGTTTAACTTTATCAGAAATCATTTACATAACGTCATAGTCGGCTTCGTCTGGTGAATAATAGTTGTGAACATACGTATCTGTCAACAATGTGGAATGAGAGTCCGTGTTACGTGATGCAGAAATGACCGCTGTCCGAGTAATTGTTTGTTCTTCTGCAGATAAAGAGTGCTGAAATTCTAATGCCAGTTGTAAATTTTCATTCTTTAACATTGAATAGGAATTCTGAAACCAATAATTGCGTCATGTTGTACCAGAAAACTCGTACCTAAAATAACGTCTGTTGTCAATAAGGGAACAATCCAAAAATTTGAATTAAACGTATGACCTGCAATACAAAATGATAAGTGCATCTGTAACTTTACATCTACTCCTTTACCAGATACTGCTCCTTTTACTTTAGTTTTGCCTAATGATAACGTAGGATAGGTATTCTCTTTGTTACATTCGTTGAATGTTTCCTCATTTATAACTGACATAGGTGATCCAGAATTGATTACTGCTGAAAATTTGAATGATTCAATCTTTACTTCAATGACAGGGTGGGAAATTGTTTTTTGAATAACAGGTTTTTCATGCAAAAGAGTGTCTCAGATGTTGTCAAAAGTAATAACATTTTCGTGAACAAGATTCTGTGTGTCAAAAGTATTGCTTGCGTTGCTGGAAGATGCAACCTGTACTGTATCTAGTCAAATTCTATCTGACGTGCTATTATTTGCGGGGGATGCTGTGGCATTTCAACTATTTGTACTGTTCTGTTATTTCTTCCTGACGTATTACTTTCGGGATGATACCGACTGTCTGGTTCATTCATGATTATCTGTTGTTGTGGTTGATTCTGCTGCTGGTAAGACCGACTGTTACGCTGAAAACTGTGCTCATTACTTTTACGTCTGTCATAATAGTCATTTCTATACGGTGCATTGCGATATGAGTTGAAATGGTGTGTTTTCTGTACGTACTGATTTCCTTGTTGCTGTGCGTTACTATTTGGTGGAGCCGACGCTATACGTGTAGGCGGCGAAACATTAAAGCTGGGTTGACCTTGCACATTACATTGTTGGTTAGGTAAGCTAACCGGCTGGTTTTGTTGCCGTTGTTGGGAAAAACCTCTATTGTTACCAAAATGTGGTTCCTGTTGCTGATAATTTTGACGCTACTGATCATTAAAATTTTGTCTGTTATTAAAGTTCTGGTGGTTGTCGTTCCTGGAGCGTCTATTACCTTTGATATTGAAATAGTGTGGCTGATCGTAATTACAGTATGTTTGTTGGCCTTGGTTGTGATGTGAAAAATTTTTCTTTATGAAGGAATAATCTGATTGCTGAACTTCCAAAAGCTGTAACAGATCTCTGAACGCCGAATTATTTTCTTTCTGCCTACCTGTTAAAAGTGATGCTCTTATTGATCGTGGTAATTTAGAAATACATAATTGGATAAGTGCAGATTCACTGTATGGCTCACTTAAGTACTGGTTTTGTTGGACCATGTGTTCAAAAAATTGCGAGACAGTGGAAAAATTTGAGTTCTCATAATTCGGTAAACTAATTAATTGATCCTTGATTCCGCGCTGTGTCGTCTTCGACCAATACGCTGACAGAAAAGCATTCTGAAATTCTTCTACCGAATAGCATTGTCTCGCGATCGGTCTCATACGAGTTGCCCGTTCGCCTTCCAAAAAACTGCAAATAAATTCAAGTTTGTGTGTTACGGGCCAAGTTGGTGGAAAAACAAAGCTAAATTGTTGTATCCAATCCATGGGGTGAATCTGTGTTCTGTCATTTTTAATACCTTAAATTTTCTCACGGATAGAAAGTGCTTGTAATCAAAATTATCGTCTCTGTATGTATGAACAGGTTCAGGGTTGTATGATAATCTGTTTCTCAGTGACTGTTCGGAATCTAACTCACGTACTCTCTCTGCAAATTACGTAAATTATACTGGCTGTGTGAGTCTGACAAATGTTCGGAAAGTGGCGTATGCTGTGATGTGTTAAAGGCTGAAATATTTTTCATCTCCGTCAATTCGTGCTGTAAATATGACAATTTTCTACGTAATGTATTATTGGACGAACCTATCTCACTGATCTTCTGCTGTAAATTTTTGAATTCGGGTGTTTGATTAAACGAAACTGGTGACGTATCGTCTGATTTGGTGTCATTATTACTTTCGATAACGTCAATACGACTGGCCAATTCATCATATTTTTCAGTCAGTGCTTTTACCTGGTCATCGTTTTTAGTATCACAAGCATTAATTTGTTTTTGTATTTTACATGTGGTTTTGTTCAATTTCTTAACGTCTGCTTTGATGGCATCGGGATCCTGTATTAGTTCAAATTTTTCAAGTCTGTTGGTCATTGTCTGAAAGTCTTATGTGTGTGTGTCTGTTTTTGTTTTAAGATCGGAGATTTAATCATGCAATTCGGTGTTCAACTCTTTGATTTCGTCTGACACTGTAGCAATATTGTTGTCTACGTATGTTTTTGGTTTCGTAAACAATTTACACTTATCTTCCGATCTCTGTGCAGTAATCGTTTCCATGACTTGTTGATTTACTTTATTCTGTTCCTGTACAAATTTACGGTAACGCGTTTCACTGTTTTGTAGGTGGTGATTAAAACGTTCGTCAATTTGGCTGCTCTGTTGGTCAAATTTCGTGTCTACTTTCGCATCCAGTGTGCGTGAAAGTTCTGCTGACAATAACTTAAACTCGTCGTGTAACTGTGTTGCGTTTTCAGAACTTTGTTTAGCGACTGCACTAATTTCATCTCTAAGTAATTTAGTTGTGGCTGCATGTGTATTACTTAATTCTTGTGACACAGATCTAATTTCTTCACTACTGTTCCTAGAACAAGCCTTAATTTCCTCACGTAATTGTTCTTTACTATCATGACATTGAGCGGCAACGGCTGTAATCTGTTCACTAAGCTGTTTGGAATTGTTGTCTAGTTTTTTATTCAACTGTTTGGAATTGTTGTCTAGTTTTTCATTAAGTTGTTTGAAATTGTTGTCTTGTTCTTTCTTGAATTGTAGTAATAATGCTATAACTTGATCCATGCCAAAATTAGCTACTCTATTTTGTGTGCTGTGTACTGGTGTATCTGCATTTGTCGCGTTTTGTATAACCATTTGGTCATTCTCTGATTCTCGAAAAGGTTTGCCAATCGGACGTGCACTGTTGGTCTCTACATCGGAATCAAACAAATCTGACGTATTCTGACTACATTGTTCATCTTCGTGAGAAAAATTTATCTGTTCACAATTCAAATTTTTCAAACCGGGTGTGTCAAACTGGGCAGCGTTCATTGTATCGGAACGTGCCGCGTCATCAGTTGTTAAATTTACTATGGACATAATTGAATTTGTTTGCCCATCATTAGGATTTAACTCAATACTAGTGATCGGCAGGCACTGATTATCTGTAATTAA